>NC_061487.1:20166994-21366994 GCF_022539355.2 Hippoglossus stenolepis | reverse complement strand
AAAGGGGAAGTAATAAAGACCAGCTGCGTGTTGTGTGACTCTTAAAGTTCCACTTAAAGCAGGCTGCACATTCACTCTGCTCTCCCGCACTGTGCCGAGAAGGGAAACACACGGTATGTTGATGCCGCTGCCTCGAAAAAAAGGGGATGCAAGGAGAAAAATACCCACATGCACGTGCACACAAACACACTCAGACGTTATTAAAAAGCACAGCGTCAGCGGCAAATAAAGAGATAATAAAAATGGGCAAAATATTTCCTCTCACATTCTAATGGGGCAGGGTTGCCAAGGTGACCTGGCGTGCAGCCAGGGACAGAGATGGTCACTGAGTGCATTATGGGAGGAAAAGGGGGTAAGAAGGGAGGGCAACGCACCAGGTGGTTTCACTCGGGTGATCCAATCTCGACTGCTCGTGTCAAAAAAAAAAGAGGGAAAGAAAAGAAAAAACATCAACGGGCCTGTCAAAAACAAGAGGGAAAAAAGGGAGAACTTTATCTTCCCCTGAATGAGCCTCCCTCGTTTCTCTTCACCTCCTGTGCTTTTTCCCTCTCTTTTCTCTTCTCTTTCTACCCTAAATCTTTCTCTTTCCCTTCTTCTTTTTTTCCCCCTCTTTCTCTCTCATCATCCTCTCCCCATCTGTCTTACTCAGACATGTTTTCCAAGGGCCTGCCATCCGTCGATACCGTATCCACCAACAGTAGCCCGCCGGTGCCTAGAGGAGAGCCCCTGAGGAAAAGGGAAAAGCCGGGGGGGGGCCTCCAGGGAAGGCCTGCTGGGTACAGGGTGATACGGGAGAGTTGGAGGGGAGGTCATAAGCCAAACTACCTGATAACCAAGGCGGCTTTATCTGCAGAGCCGCGGTGAGCAGGAACACCGTCGCCCCCCATCCAGCGCAACAATAGACAGCGAGGAAATGGGTCAGGAGTGGTTGAATCTTAAACATACGTGCGGTAATAACAACAATCATAAATCATGTTTATATGGCAATTTTCTTTTTTATAACAGAGACGGAGAGAAAAACACGGCAGGAATGGTAGTCAGAAGTAACCTGTTTTTATCTGCTTTCAAACATCTGCTGTATATCACTTGGCTTTGCATTTAAAAAAACAGCTCCGTCTGACCGCGAGATAAAAGATCAAATAAAAAGTGAATTGCTGCACACTTTCTTCAATGGGTACTCGTTATTTGTTTGTTGTTTCACATTTTATCTTCATGATATAATTCTATAAACGACGGATGAACAAAAAGTCCTGATGTCTGCCATTACCTTTTCGGCTTTTATGAAAGTAACATGGAGAAACTCCACGAGAAAAGAAACAATGGCCTGAAACTATATGTGCGGGTGCATGTGTTTACATTGTGGTTTAAAATCTCCTCGTAACGCCTGGATTACAGGGAGTCATATGAAAGAAAGCGAGATGTACAGCTTGGCTCGGATAGCTCGGCTTGCTGGAAAGAAGAAAAAAAAAAAAACTGTCTGGATTCCATGAAGCTTCCCCGGGAAAAACAAGCAGGACTTTATCAGGGAAAGTACAAGTCACCAGGTCCCGATGTGGCAACTGGAGGCTGCTGTCAGGAGGCAGCGTCGTGAACAGATACTCAGCAGTCACCAGTCTTCCCCTGAAACATGTGGTTCCTGTAAAAACAACCCGCAGCCCCCCCACCTCCGCGATGAACCCCTTCCTACAGTCACACTGCCCAGAGAGGGATGTGTTTTTTCCTAAGTGTGTCCCCCTTGGGTATGATGTATGCGAGGCTGTGCGTTTCAGTGTGTGCACGCGTGGGACAGGGACCCTGCGTTATTTCGGTGTTAAAGTCGTCACCACAACACTGCGAGTCGTGCTCATTTGGACGAGACCTGCACTCGGCGAGCGGTGGCAGTTTCTCGGCTGGGGTTCTGTGCCAGCCTTGTCCCGACTCAGCTATTAAATGGAAAAGTCCAAACATTTACATTATGGTTTTGATATTTTTTTTTTCAGGCATTTTCCCTTTTGTTCTAGATCCTTTGCAGAAAGACAGGGATGACTGGAAATGAGGGGGATTGCATGCAACGAATGCCCTACATGGGACTCGTAGCGCATAGACCCACCAGGAAGATCACTCACTAAACATTTTCGTCTTTGTTTTTGAGCTAATAAAACAGGGATCGCACAGTGATTGTTACAGAAAAATATAATTTTAGCCTTTTGGTCAAAAACATTAAAATCAACTAACCACGTCATCCTACGTCTGTTTGTGTCTCTTATGAATTATCATCGCACGACTATTAACTTTCTGTATTCTGGGAAAACAAAAACACAAATCTCTTAAATAAAAGAGAAGCATATGACATCTTAAAACATTATTTTGTCTGAAAATGTAAAGTGACAGAAAGCAACACAAGTATAAAGTGATAAAACCATTGGCATATGGTCAAGGTCACGTGTGAGTGTCCTCCTCAAAAGAACAACAGCGTCACTTGTTTCAACAAGTGACAAGTGCAACTTCCTTTTATTTAAACAGACTAAATATTTTGTATCCTTCATCCAGATGGTTAGAAGAGTCCTCGAGGTTTCTGGAAAGTCCTTCACAACAGCTGTAAGTTTTCTTCAACAACCTTCAGAGGTTTTCAAGGATAGCCCTGCTATTTATTATTCAGAAATCCTTAGCTGTGTAATTTACAGTGCTAATAAAAATCAATGGGGGTTAGCAGGACATACCAAATAACCATGGGACAATTTAACTACGATTCGAAAACACTATCTGGAGCTACAAATATGTGCAATATACAGTAATTGTATTATTTAATATGTAGCACATGTGATTTGTTATTAATATAAATGTATATATAACATACTTAATTTTAAGCTCAGATGGAACAATGAGTAAACTATTTAACAAAATGCACATTAGTCATTATAAATGTGCTGTTATGTTGTAAACCACTTTAAGGTATAAAATGGGTATTATAACATCAATGTAACCACCAGACATATAAAGACAGTTGGTTTTACTCCATGTTGGAGGACAGGGTGGGACTCTACAGGCCTGTATCACAGGTGGAAGCACTTGATGCCCCTTTATTCTCCAAGTCAGGAAAGAGAACATTTGCATTTCACATTATCCAATTAAAATTCATTAACATCATTTAAATGCTTGAAGATCCGATCATTACAGAAGTGTATATTTCTTGCAACAGAGCCGTTTCAGACAAATGGAAAGGTCGGAGTTATCAAACTGCTCGTCCAAGCTCTCGAGAGTTACAATATTTTTTTGTACCTCACTAATGTTAACTAGTAAATATGAAAAGGCAGCAAAACATCCGTTCGTAGTTTCTTTATCTGCAACGCGTTTGCCAAGAAACATTGCAAAGCCCATTGTGCTTGTGCTTGTGCTGCATCCACAATAGTCTGGACTATTAGATGAGCTTGACCTGTTTGCACTGCAACTTTTCCTCTGAATGAACTTTGTTTGAATGCAGCTTCATTTGCACAATAATTACAACCTACAACAACCATGGTATCATCTCATTCTGCTGAGTGTGGTCAGTGACTAATGTAGGTGAATTTGTCACCGTAGGAACAGTGTATAACCTTCACAACAAGTATTTAATCTCAGGTGCAACTTACTCAAATAGCTCTACATGTCTGGCCTGAATGGTTTTTGAAGGTCATCCCAAATAGTCTGGATTCAGGGGGGAGAACTTGCCAAGGCCGGGGAAAGGTGACCAGGTTGCTGCAAGGAAATGGAAGCTGAGCGCTAAATAGTAGCAACATGAAATCAGCCACTATTATGTCCATGATTTTCCATTTAACCCATGACTCCGCTCTGAACGGGGAACAGTGGCTTGCCAGAAAGTCACAAAAATACACTTCACACTTAGTCTTGGCAGCGATGCTTCATTTCGCAGCTTTCACTTCTCTAAGTACGTGACAATCCAGAGCCATGAACTAGTAAACACATCCTTCTGGAAAACTCAACATCGCTCCTCACAATAGAGCTATATCGGAGGGGGGGAAAAAAACAGTCCTGGAAAGCCAAACAACGGACTGGAGCAAAAAACACATACCTCCTGAAAAACACATCAGGCTAAAAAAAAAAAGCACTGGACAAAGACACATCCTGTCTCAAATTTAAAACTCAATGACCCCGCGGCTGATAAAAAGCACATCCCGAATAACAGGCAGGTTGGTGTCAGGATTGGCATCCTGGGGAGCGTGCCCAGGGAGGGAGAGGAGGATGCAGGTGGGTCTTCCACCCGACACCAAAAAGATGTCTACAAAGAGGAAATCCTCTTTAATAGTCACAAGAAATGAGAAAAGCCTGGGCCAAAAAAATCAAATGAGCACATAGTCCAAGTCTGTGTGCGCTCAGATCTCTGTCGGACTGACAATGGCACTGTGGCAAAAAGCAAAGGGGTTTTCTCATTAGATGCAGGGGACAAAAACACGGAGGGTCAAAGAGGTTGTTCCTGCTTTGCTTTGTCTGCAGCGCAATGTAAACTCAAACAGCAATAACCTGCATCAGTAAACCAGAGATGGACAAATGCGTTGAGAGAAAGCGCAGAGGCAGAGGACAAAATAATTGCTGCTGTGAAAACTTTTTCCGGAGTTGTTCAGCACTGCGGTGGATAAACATCTCAGCGGTATCATTTACAAGGAAGTTGAATATAATAAATCCTTTTACCTGTATCCTGTAGTAACATGCTCACTAAAAATTTGTTGCATTTTGTTGCCACGGTGCAGTTGTTGGTCTGAAGTAAATGTCAAAGGTCAATAGCTGATGTCTCTAAAGTGCAATCTGCCAAATCTGAATGTGGAACATATCACCTGAACGGGAGGCTCTGATTCACCCAGAGATTTGCAACCTCATTCTGCAGCAACTGACCCAATCGCAGCATCGATGTGATGTCGTGTGTCTCATTTCTTTCAGTGTCTCTGTTGCCTCATTGCTGGTTGGGAGGATAAAGTTCAGATATGTGCATCTTCACTGCATGTTTTGAAAATCACAGTAATATAACTTGACTTTCTTCAAATTGGTGAACAATGTATTGTCCAGGCCGACTCCCAGCGATTATATTTCGACATTTAGAGGACACATGCTTCCAGTTAGAAAACATGCGAGGGTACAACAGGACAGGGATGATGGACAGTTGGTCAGCCAGATAAATGTATTGAACGACACCATAGATAAACATGATGGATGAACCAAAAGTAGGTAAAGTAAACTCGATGAACTTTTACCTAGATGCAGGGAGGCCATAGTCAAGTACTTGCACAATTGATGCTCTTCTTATCCATACACTATCCCTTTGCTGTATATATTACACAAACAGATACACTCTCATATACAAATATTTTAAAACATTCGCAAAGGCTAATAATCCCACCGCTCTTCCATATAATGGCCGACATTACTATGTCAAATGTTTTTTTATCAACCTCTCAGTTCAACGCAACCTTGCTGAAATGTGTTTCAACTGTAGCTTGTATATAAACAAGGTTCCCATTCATACATTAAAAAATGCTCTCTGTATAAATGTGTTGTCTTTGATAAATGGAAGAGCCGCTGAGTGGTGGTCCACACCCCGGTGGAGTGAGGATGAGTACAAACGGTGGCTGAGGCCAAAAACCAAACACTGAAACCCCTTAGAGTCCCCCAACTCAACTATAAACCCTGTCAAAGACGAGTGTGTGTGTGCGTGTGTGTGTGTGTGTGTGTGTGTGTGTGTGCGTGTGTGTGCGTGCGTGCGTCGTGGTGTGTGTGTGTGTGTGTGTTTGTGTGTATGTATATGTGTGCGTCCCACCCCACATTTTGGAAAGTTCTGCCAAACACAGATCCATGTAAGGTCATTAGCCCACCTCGGACGTCTCTGCTTTGTGTCTTAATGGCAACTTCCCAAACACTCAGCTCCTCTCTTCCAGGGCTTCCCACAAGAACACACTTTGTCTCATGCAGACACACACACACACACATATACACACACACACATACAAATACAATACGACCTGGCAGGAGGAGGCCTGGAGGAGCCCAGACATCAGTAGTAGAGGTTGGTGTGGTTGTGTGATGCCCCGGGTGAGGATAAGTTATTTTAACTGACTTTTCCTACTAATAGACATTTCAGTTTTTAAAATATTC
This sequence comes from Hippoglossus stenolepis, assembly GCF_022539355.2. Lineage (NCBI taxonomy): Eukaryota > Metazoa > Chordata > Actinopteri > Pleuronectiformes > Pleuronectidae > Hippoglossus > Hippoglossus stenolepis. The sequence continues at coordinate 21,360,874 of NC_061487.1, read as the reverse complement.
TCTGTATGTCCCGTATATCCCACTGACTTTCTAATGCGAAGGCTGTTTGAGGAGGCGACTGATGATTTGATGCCACTTGCAGCAAATCCTCACCTCTGTCAGGACATCAGCTCGTTCCTACCTCCACCCAGTGATCAAACACACAAAAATGACTAGTTGTTGTGTCTGTTGTTTCATTGCAGGTCATAATCCTTACAACCTTATCTATTCATCCTCCTTCCCGCATTCTTCCTTCATCCATTCATCCTCCTTCCCTCATCCATCCCATCCGTAACCCTAACGCACCATTGGTGAGGCCATATGTCTTCATACATATTTTTCAGGAACACACAACCTCAGGAAATACGTGATGCTGGACCGATAAATGTCAGCCAAACCAGCTAGTTCCTCTCACCTGCCACCAAACAGCCCTGAATACTCAGAGGAGTCCAGTAAACAGGACAGTGTGTAATCAGCCTTTGTGTGTGGCTTAAGGTCTGTGAGTGTGTCTTCACTGTAACAGAGTCATTTAACACAGCTCCCTCTCATTCACTATTTTACTACTCCCCTTGTAACTGGCCACGTCATACCGATAACAGTCAATCTGCTCTGAAGAACATAGATATGCGGAGTTGAAGCCCCTTCCTGCGGAGGCTGTGGGAAGGCTGTGTTCTTCTTTGGAATTGGAATACGTAGACCGGAGCCTTGTGTTCCCAAAATTCCTCAGCGTTCACACCTCCTTCCCAGCACGGCCCTCGCTCGTCCACGTCAGATCCCAGACGCCATTTTGCTGACATAACTCCGATCAGATTGTGCATTCACTGAGTCATCGGCACGTGGGCTGCAGCAGCGGATGTTTTTGTTTCAGAAATGAGTAGAGTTTGTTCCTCAGAGGGAGATTATCCTTGATAAAGAAAATTACTCTGTTGATGCAGCCGTCTTCACAACATACTGTGAACGTACCTGTGCAGAGGACCCAAAGGGCAGAGCTGTTTTCCTGAGTTGCTGTTTCAGATCACAGCTCTGCACTCGTCACCTGTAGGGAATTTATTAGACCCCCCCATGGATGAGGTCAGCATTTTTAAGGTAAACGATATGCTGCATATTTTAGTAACTGCATAAACACACACACACACACACACACACACACACACACACACACACACACACACACACACACACACACACACACAGTAACACACACATATTCCCACACATTAACAGCATGTACACATAGAAAACATCAACACAGACGACTTGTGCTTTCACACATGCTCTATCTCTCTCACTCTCTCTGTCACACACACACACACACACACACACACACACACACACACACACACACACACACACACACACACACACACACACACACACACACACACACACACACACACACATGCACACACTGTGACTCAGGTCAGCAGAATGTGTTTGCCGCCTGCTCAGTTCTCATCTGGCGACTCCAGACATGAGATAACATGGATCCAATGATGACTGTCTGTCTGACCGGGGAAAACGACCCCAGGGCTGAGTCCTGTTGACTCCCTCACATGCACACACAGGCACACACACACATTCACACAAACACAGATGTACACAAACAATCCCCAGCCATTTCCATGACATATTCCACTTAATCCCAAACAATCACATGAGGTGGCGGCGTGCGGGTAATCCGTTGCATATGGTCGAGGGGAAATTAACACATGCAACCCCTTCATTTACTTTACTGTTTATCTATGATTAATCAGGGCACTACATCCTGTCACTTGCCTATAAAACAAGACATATATCTTTAGGCTAATGGTCCAGCAAAGTGTTGTGTAATGTTAAATGTCTGCTTCAGTGGATTTACACACACATAGAAGGAGGATTTAAAAATGGCAAATGAAAGTGGATCCCATGACTAGCACTGGAATCTTGGACTACGTGGAAGATGTGCGATACCAAGGAAGAGCCTCCACATACATGACACTTAACAAGAAACTTAAATCTGGAATCAGCGCAGGCGATGACTTGCTTGTCGAGAAATTTTTGGAATGCTTTGCTGTCAAATGACAAGACAGAGCCACGGCTAAGATCTCAGAAATTGATCAGATTTCACCTCAGCCGGATCATAGCGCCTCAGCCGACAAATGCACACACACACACACACACACACACACACACACACACACACACACTATATATACATTTACAGTGAGTACTTTATTGCATGGCAAGCTAGAGCTACAGTTACATATTGCAGGGCTACACACAAGCACCTGTGTTCCTGAATCACACACATACCGTGTAAAACCTACGTATGCGAGTGTCCCATTACCGATATATCCATGTTATTTTACCCCTTTGCAGTTTTCCTCCGCGGCCAAATGCAACACAGTTTGGAAACTCCACATGGATCCCTTCCCATCATTGCCATAGTTGCCATTTTCATAGCATTAGATTTTTCCAGAGTGGAGAACTTCTGTTTGTTTTTACTGCTACTGTCACACATTCAGCTGCCCTGCAACCTGGTTCAAGCTGCCCAACCTGACAGAGCCCCTTTGTATCATAAAACTGGCACACAAACTACACACACACACACACATGAACACACACACACACACACCTTTGCCAGAATGTATGGAAATGTACATTCGCATTCATTAATGACAGATAACAAAGGCGCCCCCTCAAGCACACGCAAAATCACACACACACCCCTGACAGTGAGAAGGTGAGCTTGTTCCTTTACATCAGAGTTTCCCTCCAGTTCGCCTTGTTGGGAAATAATAAGTCGCGTTTAACCGGCACAAAAGGAAACAGAGAGAGAGAAGAGAAAGAGAAGGATGGAGTGAGGGAGAGGAAGAAGGAGAGAGAGAGCAGCCACCGTGTCCACTCGCACAAAGAGTGTGTGTGAGTGCCAGCGTTGCAGATGGAGCAAGTGAGTACGCAATAACAACGCTGATGACTGATATTTCTTTAACACTGGAGCCTATTCCTCCGCATGGAAAAGAGCAGCAGCCGAAGAAGAGGAGGAGGAGGGGTGGCGAGGAAGGCTGGCGAGAGAAAAAAAGAAAAGAAAAAAGCTATGTATTCACCTGATGCCAGACCACAACATTATGACCCAATCCTTGTTATGTTTACTGGTGGGGAACACTCGGTGGTGCAGGAAGCAGCTATAACATTGTTTTTCCCTCCTGTTAAAAAGCCTGTGTTCTAGTAAAACTTTGGGGGGGCTCGAACCCACAGCTCCCCTCAATCCGCTTCCAGGGGGAAAGCTGAGTCACCTGAGTCCGCCTCTGCCCTCCAGCTCTCTCCATCTATCCTGCCATCTTTCTTTTTCCCCGTCTTTTTTCTCTCTGCGTTTGGAAGAAGCCCCGGAGAGCGGATCTGAGCCAAAATAAGAAATAAAGAAAGACATTTTTATTGCAGATATACACTCACTGACATGGATCTATAATGTAACACACACAAGGTGTGTTACCTTATACCAGAGGTGTATGCACCAGGTACACACAAGCAAGGGTCTATTGTAAGTTCACCTCCATAGTGTTGTTAGGTAAGACGGTTTGAAGACCCAGAAACTGACTGACTGACTAAGTGAGAAGGGTCAGAAAAATATAATAGAGATTTTTCTCTTGTTGAGTCATTTGGTCACGGGCTGCCTTCTAAAGATGCCGTCAACACAACAGAGTGATCTCTCACACAAACAGATATTGTGTTACACGAACAACAACCAAGAACAGAAGGGGAAAGCAGGAGAGAGAGAGAGAGAGACAAGGCCACTATCATAACAAGGCCAAGGCAAGATGGATCTGTTGTTGTCTGGAAGAGGACATGACAGAGCAAACTTTTTCATTACAAATAGATTGGACCGTGCACTGTTGTTGTGTGGTCTCTGTGTAAACTCCCTCGATATTTTGTTTTGAGACTTGCGTGGATTCCTTCCCCTTTTTTGTTTGTCTTCGGGAGACCCAGGAATCTCTCTGCGTCGGGGGGGCCAGTGTCGATTTGTGTACAAGAGAGCGAGGCAGGGGGGGGTGAGACGAGGGGAGAGGGGCGACGGCAGGACATCGCTCAGGCCTGCGTGCGCACGCTTCCTCACCTGGTGCGACCTTTGCATCAGCTGCACGGCTTTGTCTGGATGTCAGACGTTTGAGCTTCGGCGCTTATGGCAGCTCCTCTCGATTCAGGAGCACAGATGAGGAGTGGGACTGGAACCGTTACGTGCAACATTAACCCGGGCATCTACCACCCCCCCACCTCCCGCCCCGCCAACCTCCTCCATCCCTCCCTCCCTCCCGGACTGCCTCTGACTCGGGTCCAGCTCTACAGGGCTGTGGGCTGGTGTTGTTATTGTTGTTTTTCGTGCTGAGAACAGGAGCCCAAGCCAAAATTTACTCCTGTTACAATAACAAGACCAGGAGGGCCCCTGCTCTGCTCTATATGGGACTTTATTGGTACACGAGAGCACCAACAACGGTGTCTGTGGACGATCAACAACCAATTTGCTAAGGCCTGGGGAGGGAGATCAGCCAGACACTGTCGTACTTTTTTTTTGGTCTTTCATCAAGCGCTGGGCCTCTGTCACTGTGAGACAACCATCTCTGCTCACTTCCTTGTGTGTGTCATCGAGGCGATATGGAGATACTAACACGTGGACAAGGACAGTACGCCTTTCTTTCATGTAGCACATTAGGAAGTAGATATGGACACACACACACACACACAAACTGGCATCTTTACAGTTGGATGCATATCACGGTATTTGGATTATTACATTTTGAATTGTAAACACCAATAGTTCATGGGCTACAAAAATTGGGCTGTAAATAAAAAAGGAAAACATTTTCAGATACTTAGTCGCACTCAAATTGTAGCGCTGACATCATGTGCACGTGGAGGAAAATGGGAGTTCAACCATTAAGTCTTTATTTCAGTTTCTACTACTTGCTATGTTGTGTCAATATAAAGGTAGGTGGAGCTGTTTGTTTCATCTTTACCTTATTTACTATTGTTAATAAGCAAGTTATTAAAGTGACAGTAGCCTTCATCCTTTGGTTCCTTGTTTCTTTTTACGATATTAATGATGTCAGCAATTGAGTCGTTGCCAGTGTTGTGAACGCACTGTTGTTGAAAAAAAAGAAATGCAGCTCAAAGTACTTTACATACATAAAGATAAAAATTAAAACATGTTTATAAAAACAAAAACATGATAAAATGTAATTCATATAAGAGAACAGATTTTAAGTAAATTTAAAAGAAAAGGAAATAAAAAAGAAAGAGTAATAAAAATTCTATAAATTTGACACTGCACCTCCCTGGGCTCTTAACAATACAGATGCTGAATGTGAAGCTGATAAGATGAATGAGACACTTTGGCAGGACACAACCTGACCTGGTTGGTGTTTGACCGGTTGGCCTCCTCTGGTGTATTTTCATTAGAAGCGTCACAATTCAAGTCCTGTCTAAAATGCTTTGGTCGTCATTCACGCAGCTTCACTTCTGAGGGCTGCACAGGTGTCGAGAGGCTTGTGAAGACAGTCACAGCCCAACGAGCATCTAATTGACGGCCTGGTACTAGAACATGTTTTTATGTGGATATATAACTGTTAGGACAACCACAGAAAGTGCAAGCTGTCGCTAACACGGTTGACAAAGGGGTTACTGATGAAGAGTGCAGGGATTAGGCCGGCGGAGGAACCCCTCAGACCCTTCTATGCCCCCGAATACTGGGGAAAGCCCACTCATTCCATCAGAACTATTTACACAACTCCTTGGAGAAAATTGGCCCATGGCAGTCAGCTTTTCCATGTGCGCCACACAGTAGAGACGCTGTTACGATAATTGTCCTCTTACACGAGCAGAGTGCATATACGGTACAGTATTTACAGTAAGAAAATAAAGACAGGAGGAACGGAGAGAGGAGAGCAAGAGCGAGAGAAAGAGAAAAGTGCTGATCAGTGAGGAGAGAGTGGGGTTCCACGGATATCCCCCCAACACAAACACATCCAGTGTTGATTTTTGTCATTTTCTTGGCTCTGTAAAGTACAGTAGTTGGCAGAACAGTAAGCTCTCTATGGTTTGTATGACTGGATGTCATGGTCTCAGAGGTGGCATCCCGCTGCCTCAGCGAATGCCCCCTTCCCTCCTTCTGTGGTGACCCTTACCACCCTTCTACCTATGCTCTCTCTTCCATGCTTTTCCCTCTTTCACTCATCTGCCTTTTGTTCTTCTTCCTCTCTCCTCTGCAACCCGGTCGACAGAACAATCGACCTGGGCCCAGTTGTGCTGCCGGCTGCACCTATCGCCCAGCTGGCATCCATTGCTTGCAATTAGTTCCAAGGCATGTGTCTGACAGCATGCGTACTCGTGTATGTGCAAACTCGTGGGTGCGTTTCTGCAGGCTTGCACGTGTGTGCCAGGGTGAAAATGTGTGCACACATCTGAGCATAAACACATTTTCCTCTCCGCACTTTATGATCAGCAGAAAATCAGTAAGCTTGGGGGAAACCATGGAAGGACACGGGTCTGACCAGGTCCGATTATTAAGAACAATCCATCAATATGCGGCGCAAGTCCTGGAGCGGGCTCAGTAGAAAAACATGGCAGAAAAAAAAAAGTGAAAGCAGAAAAAAAAATGTGGTTCTTACGAGGAGGGAGAGAAAAATCTGTCTTTACAATCCCCCTGTTTCGGCTTGCCAACTTTCTGCTGGCTGTTGGTAGTGCGGAAATGAGAGCGTGCTAGATTCTCCCCTCCCGAGAATAACACAAACCCCTCAAAGCTCAAATCAAACACACAATCCACGTCACAGGAAACCATTTTGAAGCGTAAAACCTCCCAATGGGAGCTCCATTTGAATGCTGCGGGTATGCGCTGCCTTGCTCGCCCCCTGTGCCTCCCCCTCCCTCCCCTCCCGCTCTCTCAAGGCTTCAACCACAACCTAACCCGAACCACACCACCTCTCAGACGACAAGACTCCCTCTCTCTCCCTCTCTCTCTCTCTCTCTCTCTCTCTCTCTCTCTCTCTCTCTCTCTCTCTCTCTCTCTCTCTCTCTCTCTCTCTCTCTCTCTCTGTCCATCCCCCCTTTATTCCTTCCCTTTTTTCATTGTTCGTCTTTGCCTCTCTCTACTGCATAATCAACAGCTTTAATTTCATCATCAACAATTACAACAAAAAACACAAATAGATAGATAGATAGATAGATAGATAGATAGATAGATAGATAGATAGACTTTTGGAATATGTTTGTCCTGAGTGACACATGGTTTAATCAGGTTAAGGGTCATGTGACTGCTCTCTCCGTTGAAGTACTCAAGTGACCTCTCCTGCCGCGAACAGCCTTCACCCCCCTCCGTCTCAAACCTCAACCACAACCTCTCGTACCCCCATCCTGCTCTCCTCGCTTCTCTGAACCTCCCTCCCTCTTCCCCTCGCCCTCCTCTCCGCCTGGCAAATGAAACGCAGGGGTCAGGAGGGCATATGGGAGGCAATCACAGTAGTTTGTTTTGGCTCTCTTATCCCCACGCCAAGTCCTTGGCTGCGCAGGAGCAATGCCGCCACCTTGCCTGCCTGCTGCCTGGGAAACAAACACATCCTTAATCACCCAGAGGCCCTGTATCCGCCAAGGCCACACTAGTAGAGCCCCGTCTGACAAGCTCAGGCCAGAGAAGTTGCACTCCATCTGATGAACTCGGGTCACTCGAGTCAAGCTCTGACTACTGAACCCTGGCCACATTAGAGGCAGCCAGACAGTCAAATCCAGGTCGCCTTAGCTGAGTACCCTTTGTTGAAACAGTGCCAGCGAGGACAAACTCCTCAAGCTCAGTGTCGACTCCGCTCAGGCCGACCTAATCAAGCCCGGATGGTCAGACCTAGGCCAGGGACGTCAAACCCCCCTGAATGAATCCAGGCCACAAAAGTCCAGCCGCGCTGCTTGAAAACGAGCCAGAAAAGTCTGATCTATCTTTGGCTGGCTGAGCAGTTCTGTCATTATGTTGGCTAAGTGTTGGCTAACAGTGGGATTGTCTGACGTAAGCGCTGCGCAGCTGAGGGCTGGCACCGAAACAAGATGGAGACAGGCGAGAAGATGCTTGAAATGGGAGCCAGTGGCCAACAGCCATTCAGACCAGAGATGAGTTAAACAAATAGTGTTGTGCCATCCATCCCCCCTAATCCCCCGAAACCAAGACCTATTGCTTCTAAATCTCACTATTTTTCTCTCTGTCCATCTGTCTCTCACCAGTTCACCTTCTCAAATATTTTCCTAACCACTCTCGCTAACCACGCAACCCTTTACCGCACTTTCACCCTTCAGCCAGTCACGTACACACGGACTCAATGATCAGGGTCAACAAATTGAACGCATTCAAGTCTGAGAATGTGTTTGTGCAACTGTGTTTGTGTGTAAACAATAGGGGTACTAAAAACCCAGCCAGCATTTTTGCAGCTCCCCCACCAGTGTCTGTTTGACAATGAGAGCTAAGGCGGTGCGCTTCAGATCTGTGTAATACTGTAAACCACAGCATTCTCAGACCTGAAAGAATCTCCTCTCTGGAGTATCTTATTAGCATGTACTGTGTTACACACACATACACGCACATTACATTATGCCCCGTCTCCATCAGGATGTTGGGCAATTAACCTCAAGGCTCTGCTCACTGGGTGATACAAAAAGATTAGTGACCCTGGTTTGATTGTGCGTGATGAGGAGAGACTTGTGTTAAAGTACATAAGATCTCATTGCTCGGAGGAAATTAATTTGCCCAATCTCCGAGGCTCATTGTTCCCAGGGTCTCTCCTCTGTTCTCCTCTGAACCGTGGTTCGAGTCCGGGTGACCTGCGGGTAGTCGCGGAGCAGTGATAGACCCACTGATCCCCGTGCAGCCCACCGTGCAGCCGGGGCGGCAGCTGGAGCACTGAGCAGGTACGTGAAGCGCTGAGACCAGCCGGGACTTCCAGGAAGTTCAGCATCAGGGATCAGTCTGTGTTATTGACTTGGCAAAGCCTCCAGCCAGTACAATTCCATCAGAGAGGGATTCACTCACTGCACAAGTCTACATATGTGTGTGTGCGCAGACCAGGACTCAGCGCTCTGTGGTCCAGATGGGTGGCCGGGCCCCAGTTGATTTCTGTTATGTTAACTGAAGCCATTTGAACATTCAATCCGTGTCTGTCTCTTCCCGAAACACACGTATTCCTGATGCATCAAACTCGCTCTCGTTGGCCTGTTACTCTTCTTCTGTATGTATCACTATTATAAAGTTGTTTAAAATGCAAATGTATGTGCCGAGCAGCTGACAGGGACCACCCAGCTGGCAGAGAAGCATTGTGTTGATAGAAGATAAGCTGAAGAGGAGTGTGAGGAGAAATGCTTCCCCTCTTTCAGACAGACGGCTGCGCATAAGCTTCACAAACACAATGCCACAAAAACACAATGTCCCATCGCTCCGCCCCCCTCTTGCTCACCGCAAATAAATCTTTCTGCGCAAACACAGATCAAAGATGCTGCCATTCCGGGTTTAGTGATGAGGGCTGGCATGTGCCATCTCCTTTTGACAGGACTTCTAATTGATGCTAATTGATGTTGTGACAGCCGGAGAGGGGAAGGATCTCCGGAGGAGCACAAAGTCGGAAAACAGGGTTCAGTTTTTATTAGGCACCAGAACTGCTGAAACAAGCAGAATTAGACATGGCTGGCTTTGCTGATTGATCCTTTGTGTTCCCCTGAGAGCCAGTGGATGTACATGATGAAGCAATAAGATGCATCACACAAACCAGACCAGGACAAGGTATTAACAAACTGTACAAACAGTGGGGGGAGAACGATTCAGATGTTTAACTCATGTAGAAATACCATAATAAAAAAGGATCGGCAGCAAAATGTAAAGCTAATTATTTACATACTTCTGGGAAGAGTCATTAACAAAGTTTTTTAGGGTTAGGATTTTCTATATATACATTCCTTAATCTGCCAAACTAATAGTAACAAGCTGTCAAATAAATCCTGAGGTGATCTGAGGACTTGTCCCACCGCTGTGTGTGTATGTGTGTGTTTGAGCATCAACCTTATGGAGTGAGGACATTGTTTCTATTATGGTTAGGGTCAGAATTAGGCTTAGGCATTTAGTTGTGATGGTTAAGGTTAGGAGGTGTGTGTGCAAAACAACTCAACAAAGCATGGGCAGACTTTTGTCAAAATGGTGGGAGTATTAATTGGGAAGGTATCTCGAGATTATACATTTTTGGTGAGGGTCAACAAGAGTATAGTCAGAAAAACACATTTTCTAAGATATCGCTGCAGGGCTGCAGAGACAATCTGAAGCTTTGGATCAGATTCCATCATATGACGTCAGATGATAAGTGATGTCATAACGACGTCATGCATAGTTCTTTTGTTCATTTCCCAGGAGTCTTTGCATCCAATAGGACACAGACACGACTTCAAGCTTTTCTCAGTCATCTTGACGTCACTATGAAGTCAGGAAATGACATCATACATCTAAACCATTGAGATTAGAGACTTGATCTTTAGTTTATTAAGTTCAACCAATCATATCATCATATGGTAGAAATTACATAAAGATGATGTCATTATGAAAAGGCATTATTAACAATAGAAGATAAAAACGTATAGATTAGCCTGATGAGGTTATATAAAGTGCATGTGCAGGGTATACATCGCCCCTGCATTTGATTTAGTTCACATGAAGCAGAAAATTGCACAGAATCTAGAGTGTGTGTTTTTTTTACTCATGAATGTATTGTTATACTGTTCACTAACAAAAGGAGATCGTCTGTCATTCACTGTAATATTAGAAATACATGTTTAATAGTGACGCACACGATTCTCTGCAATCTACACAACAACAAACAGCAGGTTCCCGTGTTTCCTGCAATGTCCGCCTTCAGTTGTTGCTCCTGGCCACAAGCCAACAAGTGTATAGATGTGAGTACAGTACGACCATGTATATACAGTGAGGGGCCACATCAGGGTGCATTTTATGTGTTTGAGTGGAACACAAGCATCATGTGTGCGTGTGTGTGTGTGTGTGTCTCTCTCACTCTCTGTGTAGTAAATTCTTGGAAAAACGGAAGATGTCAACTTTTTTTTTTTTATGTGAGGGTGCGTACGGTACATGGACTCACACTGAAGCAGACACACACACGCACATATATACACACACTTATGGGGTGACAGAGTGCACTGGCTGAGCTCAGATGAACCAATGGCAACCTGGGGAAGGAGGAATGTGTATGGCGGGAGTCCAAGAGAGGCCGTCAGAATCCTCAGCAGGCAACCCCGGTTGTCTTAGTGAACACAAGTGTGAGTGGGTGGGAGTCTGCGCGTCTGCACAAGAGGCTGGTAGGGGTAGTAATTGTGTAACGATATGAGTTTGCAGACAGTTGGCGATTAATTGTGTGAATGTACAGGAATGTATGGGACAAAGCCGTCAGTTTAAACCCTCCGATTTAATTCAGTTCATTGTATCTGAAGCTCTCCTGCTTTCTTGCAGACAGTCATGCACCGGACAGGCCCAGCGACCACATAATGACGAGAGAAGGTGCAACATTACTGCTGCGGCTGCTGCTGGATGCTGGCTCTAAACTCCTTGACATCTAAAGGATGCGGTGAAGCATCTGCAGGCAAAGAGCTCCCTTGCAAGTGGGCAGCTAATACCGCCGGCAAGGAGGAGATGTGTCCCCTCGGGAGGCCACAGAGAGTCAGGGAGGATGCTCACTACACCGCCACTCATCCCACTGATCCCAAAAATACAGCATGATGTCATGCGGATTCCAAACGTGGACTGCAGTAGCAGGAACAGGGTCATGTGTGCACTTGACTAATGCACAACTGAACAAGAAGAAAAAAGGGGAGGGAGAGAAGAGTAAGGAGGGAAAAAGGGAGAAGAGTGAAGGGCTGTTTAAAATATTCAACCCCCCTTCCATTAACTTACCATGTAGGGATGGGAACACGACCTGCACTGTACATCTCATGAGAGAGGGGAGATGGTGCACTGTGGGAGTAGACCTCTTTCATCCAGTAGCCCTTAAATCCAGCTCAGCATTTTCTCAGTGATGTCATCTCTTTCTCACTCTCACTTCACCCTCACCTCCATCTGCTCTCTCACTCCGTCCTTCCTGAGCTTTCTGCGTCTCGCACGCACATGCTCGCATCCCCATCCCTGCGCACTTACACGACGTGTGGTGCATTACAATATACATTGCATCTTGTTTAACTCACACATGCACGCACGCACGCACGCACGCACGCACACACGCACACACACACACACACTGATGCCTATAAATCTGAAGCTTCCTACACTCTTTCCAAGTTTAAACTGGAATAGGGTGTGTGGGGCTCGTGCGCTGGTTGCAGCCACATTACCTCTCAATTCCTTCACACTCCAGCCACACAGCATCATCTGAGAGGCCGGGAGAACAAGAGTTTTAACAAACAGGGAAATGGCTGCCAGCTGCATGGACAGGGCCGGACGGGGGCCAGCAGAGACATGGGGAGAACATGGAAGAGAGGAGTGTATGAAGAGGGAAAAGCTATTTAGCAGTCATTATTTTTTAGAGCAGTGAAGTTGCTGCAATATATTACTCGCTGACGTTTTTCTTTAAATACACTCCAATAGGGAAACATTTAAAAAACACTGACATGTCTGCACTTAGCTTTGTGACTTGAGGGGTGAGCGCTCTGCAGGAGACGGCGAGCCGGCCGGTCTCTGCCAGCAAAGACTGGTCTGATCTGCTCTTGCAGGAACACCTGCCTTCATAAAGTCAGGCACCTCCTTTTCATCCTCCTTTACCACCGACATTATTCAATGATGACCGGATAGTTTAATATTACAATTTAATCACCAACACACATGGATTTTTTTGTACAATCGTAATCAAGTGGATTAAAGGGGTCTGGTTAGACATTTTCTGCGTTCAGCCTGGAGGACAGTCACATGCATTGTAGATTTGGGGTAGAAAAATCTAATGTTTTCGTTAAAATATTTGTCATTTTTATTGCCAGGATCATGTCTGCAGAGCTTTAACAGATCAAGTTAAAGTGCTGCAACATGAGGAAACACCTGATGATCCTCAAGTTTGTCTTACTTCATATTATGCAGGCAGGGGGGGTGCAGCACTGCACCCCCCTGCTAAAGTGACATTTCCCTCGGATCACATGAATGAAACACCCTCAAACACACCCAATGACCCCACACTATAATTAAGGAGCTTTCTGCTAATATATGCAGTGGTTCTGGGGGTCGCCGGGCAACTCCTGCAGCAAAAGGAGGGGAGGATAATGAAAAAGATAACATTTTCCAGGATAGGTGGTCCTGCCTGTCCCCTTGACTCTCGCTGTGTCCCGATTCAAGAGACACTTCCTTCGGAGGCCCACGTAGTCCATGAAGGCCAAACCAAAATGAGATGTCTGGTCATCAAGCAACAGTGGATAGAATAAGAACGTTTTAATGGTTGATTTTTTTAACATGTGTACCTGCTGTACATTTGAGCTGACGCAAGATACTTAAGCGTTGGGCGTCTCGTCCCTTGAAAAACATCACTGAAGAGCAATGAAACCCCAGGATAGGCTGGCTCGAGGAGGAACCACCCGTTGGAGCCTTTGTTTCTCGGCAATGGAAGGACGCATTTGTCGGTCGCATTTGGAAGAGCCTTCGAAAAGGGACAGTCTAGCTTCCGGAGGATATGGCCCTTTAATTGAGACACATCTTCTTTCTATACTTCCTGGTGATGACAGCAGCCTTCCTCACAGCCATCACCAGGACATCATCATCATCATCATGGCTTTAGCTGCTGATCAACGGAAATACAAGAATTTTGATGGCTTTTAAAAGCTATTTCTTAACGCTCAAACTGTTCACGCCTCTCAAACCTAGAGGAATGTGATTAGGAACTACACACTGAATGTGGAATTTCTCTCGCCTCATGAGGTCTTAAGGTAAATGTTGCATTTTGAGGTCAACCCGTTCCTCTCTGGAAAAGAGAGGAACGATAATGTGTTTTTGTTCACATCCAAACACTACGTAATTTTGGCAGCTCCTCCACAGATGTTACCACTTAAAAATCAAAGTCTGTGCTTCTTCGGCTCATGTAACATTTTTATTGATTAGAATTATAACCCAAATTATATTGTCAGTACAACTATTAACATGGGGGGACAAAAATCAAATCATAAATCTTTATTTAATTTTTCAGTAAATTATTTTTGAAAAACACATTAGTTCAATCACTCAGAAAACTGTCAGTTAGGGAAAGATCCGGTTACAGTGGGCTTTTATTGAGTAAATCCTTCTGTTTTTCCTTTTTTCAGTTACCTAGTTGTTGCTGTTAATGTGTTGTTTATAAAGAACTGAAATGACTACGACATTTATCCGTGTGAGCAAAAGATGATCTCATTACCCAAATGTGTCTGTCTTGTCTGTGAACCATAAAATATCATCTATTGGATTCTACGTCGCAGAATCCAAAATGTGCGAAACACTGCATGATCCCCACTGTCAACAGGCCTTAAACAGTGTAATAAGCATCTCAATGCCTATTTAATGATACTGGGATCAGCTGCAGCAGATTTTGTACAAGTGCGTGCGACTGACTTGAGAGGGAACAGGGTATCCCCATGACAGGGAACAGAAGGAGAACAGGGACAGATTATTGCTTGGCAAACACCAGAACTTGATTTCCCAACTTCCATGTGGGGTCTGCTCGACAGGAATCTGGTCTCCTTCACTGCTGGTTAAGCAGCTGTTTCTCCAGAGGACCAGACTGGGCAGCGTCGAGCCGCAGAGCAGAGAAAAATAAGAAAGTGAGAACAAGTCAGACAGAGAAGAAATGGAGTGGCTGAGTAACAGGAGGCTTGTTTTGCTCCAAATCAGATTGCTTTATAGCAACGCAGGGGGCGAATGGTTCCAGGCAGCAGACAATGAGCCAACAGGTTCAATATTTACCTTCTCCTTAGTGATAGCGGAGTTGGCTGGGGGAGGTCAGGGACTGGACCTTTGTAGCAGCCAGCCAGCATTAGCGGTCACGGCTGGGGGACGCTTACAGTAACCTTGGCCTCTCAGTATAATGGAGGGTCTGAGCGAGCCCAGGAGAGGTCCGTCCCCTTTATGGGCCTCATTACCGTAAGAGGGCTCAGTCCTCCAGTGGCCCGATTCAAACACAGATCATTACTTCGTCAAAACAGCTACCAGACCACATTGGCAGACGCGCAGGCCAGCTTGTGCGGCAAACACAGCCTCCAAGTGCCAGTTGTTGAGCGCAGCAGCCGTGGGAGATGAGGCGAGGAGAACACAAGAGAACGTAAGCAGAGCACTTTTGGACATGTGACCGTTTATTAGTTCTTATTCCAACAGCACTTACAATTAGACAGATTCACTGGCAAGACCCACATCCGAGGCCAAAACAACCGCACACGCACAAACACATGCACAATCTTTTTCTCGGAGTCATGGCAAGAGGGGCTACCGCAAAATAATAAAACACTCCAGCAAATTCCATGTCGTCGCTTTGCTGAAACAACATCTCAATTGTTGTTCACCTTAAGTGGTCAATTAATTCGAGGCAAACTCATAAAAGAGGGAACGGATGTGGGTCGTCCAGGTGAGCGGATCCAACTGGCTGAGAGTCGGGGCTACGAGGGACACCCCCCCCTGTACGACTCCCCAGGGGTGGCAGAGGATGAGGAGACGAGCAGACAGAGGCACAAGAGAGGGGGAAGAGGCGAGTCATGGAAGGTGGAGGTGCTGAGGTACTGGTGCCAAAGATAAGGAGTAAAACGAGAAGGAGGTGGAAGAGTAGGGGCAGCAAAACGAGGAGGTCATCTGAGGTGATGGAGATTCTGTACGGTGGGCTGGTTTCATAAAAGATGGAGCAGGGCCACTCTCCTCCTCCTCCTCCTGTGATTCTGTTCTGGCTCTCGTTACTGGACTGGAGCCTCACAAACTCGCTCTACCTCGCTCTGCCTCACACTCACACTCACACTCACACACACACACACGCTCATTCTTCTTTACTACATACTTGTGAGTGTTTCGTACATAAATAGAAGTGACATCACAACAGTCGCGCTGTAAATCAATACATGTTGCTCCCAGTGAAAACACCCACGCTGCAAAACACGCTCAAGAGTTCCCGGTCGGGAGGGTTGTCTCAGAGTCCGAACCATTCAGTGACCCCTCCTCTCCTGGGGTCCAGTCTCTGCCTCTGCTTCTCGTCCTCCATAAACTTCTCCTGCATCTCCTCCACGGAGCCCTCCTTCGGCGCCTGCTCCTTTTCCGGGAAGATGTCAGGGAAGGTGAACGTCTGGCCCTGGGCCTGGGATGCAGAGGCAAAAAAAAAAAGAGCAAAATGAGCCAAGAAACCATCATGTTCTTATCTGATCATAGGATGAATTACGTGTTTATCATCTACTTAAAATCTTTTCACAAACCAATTTTTGGCTAACGAAAAATGTGTCAAGCTGCATTTTCCTGAAACCGTTTCCCGTTCTTTACAGAGATGAGAAGCGAGATACTGATTTGGAATTCAGGACACTGTTTCTCCCTCTTCTCCTTCCTCCTCTTCCAGTTACACAAACGCTCGCTTTCTCTCTGGCATTCAATTTCTCCAACTCTCCCACATTTTAATCTCTCATCTCTCTCCATTTCTCTGGTCTTGATTTATTCAGAGGGAAAGGATGGTATCCATTATTTATTCCATACCAACCCATCTCTGGCCATGGCTAATGCATCGCTGGCCCAAGTGTAGTCTGTGTCAGGCTGCCGTAGAGTACAGTACAGTGCACACACATGCATGCTTGCACGCCCACACAAAAAAAATAACAGGTCAGTGGGTGCAGGCGTGCGCACGTATCTATAGCCGATCCCTCCCGGTCTCTGCCATGGACACCTGGCAACAGAGATCCGCTGTTACCAGTCTCATCCTCGAATGACTCTTCCTCGCATCAGGCCCGATCATAACTTGCGATGATGAAACTGCACTTTCGCGTGTCCTTTTCATCCCAGTGTGTTTGGATTCGGAGCAAACTGTTAATCCCCCAAATGTTCCCAAAGTGATTCATGGTCACTAACGCTGCAGTCTACACCAAACAACAGCTTCCCCATGAGAAATAGTCAAACGCCATTCGGTGACTCATAAAAGTCTCAATTATTTTATATGGAGACCTACGCCTGTAATAAATGAATTGCTTCCATGAACACAATTGTCAATCAACTACTCTGTTTAAATATGTGAAATACTTTGTTTGGGGTCAGTGCGTAGGCGTCCAGGAATGGTCTGGCTCTGATGTGAATGTTACTTTGTCTGTCTGCAACCCCCAAAATACCGAGAGAAACATGCATATAATTACCACATAGCAAGGTTTCATTCCCCAAAGGGGGCAGACAACATGAAGCTCACTCAGCCAAAGATGCAGATGCAGTTGGCCTTGTCTACTGTACTTGACTGGGACGACCTACAGCAGGAGTCTCGGGTGTTATTACTCTTCTGTTTATATTTGTGTATGAATATGTGAGCTCAGGTGCATGAGTTTTTATTTATTTTTTGCTAAGCCCATAAAAACATCAGTTTCAGACATGACAAGATAAATAATGGCTGGATAATCAGTGGACTTCCGTTCGTAAAAACAGTGAGTGGATAAACGCTGGTTAGAGCTTTGTCACACAGACAAGTTATGTGATTTGCTCCCTACCACATATTTAAAAGCAGCAGACTGGTTTTAAACTAATTTTCTTGCTATTTTTATGTCCCTATGAATCTTAAGTCTGCAGCATTTACTGCTTTGAGAGGACTAACTGTTAACTGTTGGTTTACAGCAAATGGAGTTGTGGCATAGACTGATTATTGATGCTCCTGCTGGTAGGAAGTGAAGACCAGTAAATCTTAATGCATAAACATTTGAGAGGAGCAGAATGTTAAAGCTGCAAAAAGAATATTTTCATTCCATTTTAAAACATCAAACCCTACAATAAATTTGAAAAGTAAAAGGAGTAATACATATCCTGAATTTCCGCTGTAAAATCACTTAATGTTAAATCATTTTTATATTGTAATAATGCCATTTCATAAAGCATCCTAATGATGTCATTTATACCATATGATGATGAATTATTGGTTAATATAAATGAGCTGTAGGTTGTGTCTCTGATCTCTTTACCATCAACCTGCCAGGGACTGCAGATGAAAGCTAGCCTGCATGGCTAAATCTGGCACGTTTGCATGTTAGAGTTTAGTATGCATGTTAATTAATGTATTCTGACTTTTTGGACATCATTTTCTGATCAACATAACCTTTAGATTTTCTCTCTTGCTCTGTTATTTGCAGATATATGTAGGAAAATGTTGTTTTTCAGACCATAAATTTGATGATCATAACTTTGACCCATCAGCTCTGAAGGTTAATCACCTGGAGATACCCTACCAAGTAATGTTCACACCAAATTTAGTGAGAATCCATCCATGCATTGAGTTATTGTGCACATACTCATGGGTGAGACATGGGTGAAAAACAATACCCTGCTTCCAGCCTGGCTGACACACAGTAGAAGAAACAACAACAACCCCCCCAAAAAACACAGTGAGCCCCGATGGGCATCATCTATTTTCTGTTCATCTGTTGAAGAGAAACCAGTCCAACTTCCAACATTTCTTAGTAACTGAATAATCCGAGTTTGGAGTTTTCTGTGGAAAACAAGACACCCTGATGGAAGAAGCAGACCAGAGATCATTGCATCAAGTTTTTAAAAATAACATGGTCTTTATGCGTGTGAACTGAAATCGAGTCTGACATGTTCAATTGGACAATACTGGCATGAAGAAGTGTCAAACGACGTTCAACCGCCCAAAACACTACTATTATGGAAATTACTATTTTGGTACGATTCTTTACAGACTTGAATTCATGTTACTCTCTGAAACCTGACCATTGAGTGTAAACTCTCTGATACCTGCTTTGAAGAGCAGCAAGAGCAAAAACATTCACAACCTTCAATCAAAAGAAAAGCTTCTCTGTTCTTGTGTTTTGCAGCAACTCCCGTATTGAAAACTGCAGGGTTTTTTTCCGGGGGCACAGTGATGCAGAAACACAGACTAGAGTGCAGAGCCAGTCAGGAGAAGGCTTAGTCAGTGAGAGGCAGAGAGCTGCCAAACACCAAAGAAGCACCTGGAAACGGATGGCGCTGCCAAGGCCCTCAGTGTCTCTCTGCACTCGCACACACTGTCATCGAGGAACGCACAATCCAGAACACAAACACTGGACCGCGCCAAGGGAAGTTTGCTGCAGGAGTAAGAGGAGGAGTGAGGAGAGAAGGAGGCAGCATGGAGAAAGACGAGGGTAGATGCTGTGAGGAAATGACTGGGCGAGTAGGAAGACCTAAGAAAGGCGTCCAGCGCAGCGCTAAAAACACCAGACCTGGAACTAGGAGGAACAATGAAGCCGTAGACCAAAGTAAACTTCACCCAACTTGAACCAAATGTCATTGCATGACTATTCCCAGTTTTACGGCGCAACACTGAACCCTGTGTAAACACATGGCGAAGATTAATACTGGCCTCAGGGAGCACGATTCATATAAAAAAACAAAGCCCTCAGATTAAAGTCAATAAAGAGCTGAGTTTCATTGAACAAGTCTTATTATTGGTGTGTGTGTGCGTGTCTCTCTCTCTACTTGTGTATTTGTGTGTGAGAGAGGGAGTGTGTCCATGAAGACACACGGAAGCAGTATTAACACTCGGACTTCCAACATTATCTGGACTTTGCCTTTCACAAGAACGCAGCAGGAGATTCTCCAGGTCAGATGCGTTCACAACATCAGTACAATCCCTGCAGCGTTCAGGTGACGGTGGCGTCTGCGTAGGGAGAAACTCCGAAAGCAAGTGACTCTGACATTTGTGTTCCCACATGCTGCCCCTCCGGATAATTTGAGGAGAACATCTGAAGTTCAGTGCATGACTGAAAGCAGCTTTAATGACTAATGGAAAGACAGAGGAGTGTCCAAAAAGGACAAAGGTGGAGAAAGACAGTCAGACTTTATGTGCCTCCAAAGGTTTTCCTTCTGTTGCCTCTTATTCTTCCTGGACAACAAACTCAAAGGGTGGATACTTTCCCTCAATCTGCCATCATCTTCACTACGCTCCCAACTGAATGACGCTGTCATCCAGGAATATTGGGAGAAGGTCCAATACTGCTAGCGTTGTAAACATACTCGTCTTACGCACATGAACAACCCATTACACCCACAGTTTCCCTCTCAATGGGAAAAGAGGGAGAAAGAACGGGGGGGGGGTTAAGAGGGGAAGACAAATGTTGTCATTGACTCCAACCCAACCCCATCTCACCCCCCCCCCCATCTGTATTTATGTGTATGTTTCCTTTTCAAACTCTAATTCACTGTCTTGTTCTGTTCCAGGAAGTGAGCATTTAGTGTGTCGGTCTGTCCTGTGTCACACGTGGGGATCCCGAGTGAGACTTTTAACCAACTCACTGGGGACCGCTGTCGAATTAGGAACAACCCAGTGTCCACTTATTGTTTTCACAGCAGTTACGTTCAGCAGAAACTGGTTTGTGTCTTTATTGATGTGTACTGCTCACACGTAAGCTGGTGTTAGCTCCAGGCTGCAAATGAACTTCAATGAAACATCTCTCCAAATCAAACCCGGGGTTTTCACATGTGTGTGTATGGTCACGTGGATACAACAGAGTCACACACACAAACCAAAAGTGATCCTGTTTGCACCCCCAGAGGGAAAAAGGGGGAGAGAGGAGAGTGAAAAAAGCAGGCGAGAGATGGAAAGAGACACACAAAGGACAACTGTATTCTGTGTGTGTGTGTGTGTTTCTTTCTAATAATTTCCCCTTAAGGAAAGAAAAAAAAAAACAGAAGAATGTTGAAAGAATGGACAAATGTGTGTCCGGCAACCTTGGAATGCGTGTGAAATCAATACGTGGGAAATGTGAACGAGGGGGGACTCTTATATTATTCATAAGGTTAGATTTTAGTGTGAAATGTGAAAGCCTTAGTTATTCTGGCTTGATGAGTTAAAATGTCTTTGATGAAAACAGGAAGGTGCTTTTCCAGCCTGGAGCTGAACAGAACATTATGGCACAGTCACCAGCCGGGGACACAAAAGGCTGATTCAACCTGCTGCGCTGAGAGTTAAAACACACGGGACGCGACCGGACTGGACTGGAGCGCGACCAGACATTGCTGTGTGACAGATGAAATACGCATCAGCGTTTAAATACCTCTGCACAGTAAGCGCGGAGTAGAAAAGTATGCCACAAATTTTCGAAAAAAAAAAAAAAAAACACAAAACAAAACAAAACAAAACAAAAGGAGGCTTTCAAGGATGATTATTCAACCCCATTGAGGTAAATTTGACTACATTTTCCAATATCCTCAATCCGCAGAATAGCCTTCGTGGTATCAGATTTTATGTCCTCTGGAATAGGACAAATTTGGAGCAACATTTTATAACTTTGAAGACCGTTCAACAGCTGTAAAACTACTCGGGGTCAAACGGCGACTTCCATTCAGATAATCAAGACAACTTAAAAATGGAATCCATCAGAAATTACGTTCTAACTGCTCTTTACGACTTGAGATCAGTCCCTCTTTTGTGCTCTCTGAAAACCTTGAGCACCTAGAGTTATTGTGGCGCTAAATAAGATGTGACTAAGGGGTGGGGAGGGGTGGGGGGCGAGTACACTGACTTATTGAATGACCACACTTGACTGAATCAAAGAACAGAGGAGCTCTCAATGTGGTAACGAAGCCTGAAAAGGCTTAAAGTGGTCTGAAAATG
This sequence comes from Hippoglossus stenolepis, assembly GCF_022539355.2. Lineage (NCBI taxonomy): Eukaryota > Metazoa > Chordata > Actinopteri > Pleuronectiformes > Pleuronectidae > Hippoglossus > Hippoglossus stenolepis. The sequence continues at coordinate 21,339,080 of NC_061487.1, read as the reverse complement.
TGAAACTGAGCCATTCACAGGGGCCTTAAGAGACTGTCAGACAAACTACACCCCCCCCTCCCCCCTTTTTGTCTTTTTGTGATGATGGGCAATCTAAAGAAATCTGAAGATAGGGCCACTCGAAGAGCAGCTAATAAAAAACAACCAGAAGTTGGTGGTTGTCATTAGTGTACAGTCAAATCTGGACCGCACACTGAAACGACGAGGTGTTGACGATGCGGGGAGAAATCTCATGAGGCTGTGGTGGCAGTGCGGTGGGCTGGTGGGGTAAGCCCGTAGCAAAGCACCAAGACATCTTGAGTCCTGCTGGTGGCCGTGTGTGTGTGTGGTAGAGAGAGAGAGCGAGACAGAGGTGCTCACATTGCGGTGAAATCCACTTTGACCACACGGTGGGAGAGCTCGTCAGACTACTGAGGCAGAGACCACAGTGGGGAGGGTTACCAGGATTAGAGCTGAGGGCAACCCCCTGCTGAGTGTATGTGTGTGTGTGTATAAACCCTATTTATCCAGGGAAACATTGACTGAGCATGCATCATGCTCTTTTTCAGCAATTCATGCAGTTGTACACATCAACACCCATAACAGCTGTGAGTGGGTGATTTCTGTTGGCCAGTAGCCAGCTCCATCCGACAGCCGGAGAGGGTTATATGCCTTGCTCAAGGGCAAATGAACTACAGAGAAGAGCAATTACTACAGTCCACACAGGCTCTAGCAGCCTGACTGCGGATTTTAAAGGATGTCTATTTTCTTTGGTCGCAACCACAGATTACATTTTTTGTTGCATTTTTCTTTTCGGTTCATTTAAGTTCACACTGCCCAATTACAAGTGAACCGGGGCTTGTAAAGGAAAGTCAGATGGACTCACAAGTAGCTTGTTTATTGGACAGAGTTTTGGCAACCTGTCATCCTGTAAGATTACAGATTTTGGCAGCCATGAAGCGAGGGGAATAAATACAAATCTGATCCCGGTTTCTTTAGGTTGAACCTGGCATCGTGGACTTTTGGCTGTAATTAACCATCTCTGGTTGTCATTCTGGAGAAAAATGAAATTAGTGATCGCATCAGGCTGCAGCTCGCTTAGCTTCATTTTGTCACGCTCAGCTCTCCAAACATGAGCAACTGCTGGCGATCGGATTTTAACATCCATGTCCTTGTACCAATAAAAATCAATGAACAATAGCAATATATTCTCTAACAGGTTGAGAATGAGTTCCCCTCGTTTTTATAGTATCTAATTACTATTTTAAACCAAGCTAACTGTAAAAATATACACTTGAAAATACACCAGTGTGATAAAAAAAACTACATAAAATGACAGAAACCATCTTTGAGAAAAATCAATTTGATGTGGATATTTTAGTTTGGCTCATGTCCCATCCACTACCATGGAGCAGGCAGTGTTTATATCCTGTCCCCAGCGGGCAATCGAGAAGCTTTGGCTTCACTTTTGGGCAGCCGTCATGTCGTCCATCTTTACATACAGTCTATGCTCGGCTTGTATTGACCAGAAACATAACTTGGAACAAAAAGGATGTTTTTAAGATTGCAGCCTGTTGAAGAACATTTGTTTGATATTTGACAGCAGTATGTTTAGTGTCAGCTGCTCTCTGACTCGGCCCAATAAATATTCTTGACTCCACTTCAGAATGGTTGTGTTGGGTTCCACAAACTCACTTAAAACGCTTTGTGCCGCTCCTGTAGAACTGGTATGATCGTTCAAAATTGGTATTAATCAGCTTTTTCTGGATACATTTAGTAAAGATCTAATTTTCATGCTGTGTAAATGTTGTGTTCAAATTAAGAATTCCAAGCATATTGAATATAGGGAAAGAAATATTGATCAGTTATGAGAAAATACAAAATAATTTTAATCTCAGTCAGCCCCAAGTGGTGAAATTACCATTTGAACGTAGTATTGGAAGTAGTGGAAGTAAAAAATCAGTACTTGTACATTCCCACAACATCAAGTTTTACTTTTGGGTACGACACTGTGACTTTACTGATGACCTCTACTCTGTCTTGATATTGTATTATGTAGAAGTGCTTTTTTATCTGAAATCACAGAGAAAAAAAGATAGTCTAAGAAAACTGGGAGAGGCAGGAAAGACGATGGAAGAGGCCAGGAGAGGAGAAGAGATGTAGCCTGATGATTGTAAACAGCTCTTGCTGCCAGGCCCCTGGGTGGGCCACACATTCACTCTCACTTTATCTCATTGACACACACACATACATACACACACACGCACACACTCTCTCTCTCACACACTCACACTCACACACACACACACACACACACACTAATCTGCCCCGTTGTGCCCCATCCAGAACTTCTGGTACAGACTATTCCAGGAACAGAAGAGTGAGAGACAGAGATGGAGATAGAGTGAAGAGAATGTGGGCAGAAGGATTTAAGAAAATCTCCACTGAAGGTTTAATAAAACTGGACTGTCTCCTCTCGGGGCCGACACGGAGGTGAGAATGATTCAGTTGGAAGATATAACACAAACACAATGAGGCTAATTTAGATTATTTATAATCTTTCTTGGACTATCTTTAGTCAGGTGAAGAAGTCCAACTTTTGAGTTGACATGAGAGAAAAACATCAGCATGAGAGAAAGAGAACAGTGAAATCATCTCTCTCTGTGTAAAAGACTGATAAGTGGCAGTGAGAGTAGACCACTAACCAATAGCATCCTGCTGTGGGTGCGTTCAGGGTCATGACCCCGACCCTCCCTCCAATTACAATGACATCTCTTCCACAGCCCAACAACAGCTAAATAACTCGGTCAGCTTTGGCTTGCACCAGTGTGTGTGTGTTTGTGTGCTTCTCCAGGTCATTCACATGAATTACCATTGCAACATTTGTAAACAGTGTTGCATAAATGTATATTGTATGTGCAAATGGTTAAAATCTAATATGGATTTTGCCTTTCCCGTGGCTGCTTCAAAATAAAAGCCTCTATGTTTCTACTGTCTACACCTGTATTATGCTTTATGAGTAAACTGACTGTTTGCATTGGCAGGAACAGCTCTGACATGTGCAGACAATCGACAATCACTGCAACAAAACTGCAATGGATAACATGCATGCTTTGCTTTCCTGGGAATCCTCTGAGCTTAAGCTGGTAATTTAACAGGTCTCACAACAAAGGACTTGTGACCATTAACAAAGCTACTATATAAAAATGAATGTTAAGACACTGAATGGCCTTTGCAGAAAGAAATTCAGACCAAAAATAGAATTAAAACTGATGTTATCATGGTTATCATAAAAATCTTAAGACTATCACCTGAAATATAATTGGAGAAATATAATCTCTTTTTTCATTTTACAGTGTAATTGCAATATAAAGTGATGACATTTAAATGGGAACAACCCTAACAGAATGATGCTGCATGAACTCATGTCCACGTTTAGCTAAGAAATGATGTGCGGCTATAGCTTTACATGGTATATATATAGTATATAATGCGTTGGATTCGTATTTAGTAGCTTATCAAAATACCACATGATCATTAGATTTGATGAAGCATGAATAAATGCTTCAATTAAATGAAAGTAAATTCAAATTTCACCAGCAATTATAACGACTTTAACGATGCAATCATGTTTTATTTATGCAATTATTAAGTAAGGTACTTGAAGAAACAGATACCTATAGACTCATATCTAATTGTGGGGCACCAAGTCATCCTCAGCCCAAGTGTGTACATGCTCTGTGGGACAAAGAGCAGGAGTCAGGCAGGTGGGCGAGCGGTGACTCTGCTGTTCTGAAAATACTTCAAGATCTATCGCCGGAAACCTCCAATGATACATGCACCCATATTTCTGCCCAGAGACAAACAGTGTGTGTGTGTGTGTGTGTGTGTGTGTGTGTGTGTGTGTGTGTGTGTGTGTGTGTGTGTGTGTGTGTGTGTGTGTGTGTGTGTGTGTGTGTGTGTGTGTGTGTGTGTGTGTGTGTGTGTGTGTGTGTGTGTGTGTGTGTGGTGTGGTGTGTGCCGCACATGATAGTTTTCATGTCTGGGCATGCCTTCTCCCAGCCTGCTACTGGAGACATTGGACCCTGGTAACAGAGCTCTCAGGAAAAGATCATCATCTAAATACACACCAGGCCCGAGACATTTACATTCATCTGGTTACAGCGACAACAGTAACATAAACAGCAGAAGATGAAGAAATGAAATCTGTCCGCATGATTGATAACGAACAACAAACAGTGACTCCTACACTGTCATTGTTAGACGCACACTAAACCTCTGCACCTTAAAGCCAAATCACATCTAACCTTGCCTGTGTCAACCATCCACCCTGATCTCTCTCTCACACACACACACACACACACACACACACACACACACACACACACACACACACACACACACACACACACACACACACACACACACACACACACACACACACACACACACACACACACACACACACAGCTGTTCACTATCATTATCCCCTCAATCTATGTCATTCAACCCCCATGATGCACCCCATTTCTCTCTCACCAACGCATGTAAACAACCCTCACGTACCCTCCCCCAATTTCAAGCATCCCTCCACCTACCCGCCCCCTCCCAGCCCAACCCCACTATCTAGGCTACCAAACACATACACAGTTTAGACCCTTGCACACACACACACACACACACACACACACACACACACACACACACACACACACACAGAGAGACAGACACACTCACCCCTACATGCAACATAAACATCCAGGCAATGCCCCTGCCCCCTCCCCAACTCAGAGGAATGCGGGGACCAGCTGGTGGAGAAAATAAAAAACGAAGAAGCATACCAAAACAGGAAATGCATCAGCAGGGGCCTATCAGAGGGCTTTATCAGGCCAGTGGCAGCCCCGTTGAGAACCTGGGTGGCGCCGCATGCTGATTGGCTGATCAAAGTGGCAGCTGTGTCATTACAGGTCAGGAGGTCAGGGGTAATCAAGAGAGGTTACGAGCATGCGTGCTCGTGCATGTGTGTGTGCGCCTGTTGGTGTGTAGGTGCGTGTGTGTGTGTGTGTGAGTTGCCATGGCTATCTAAATAGGGGGAACCTGGAGGAAATGTGGGAGGAAATGTGGGTGAGGAGAGAAATGCTGCAGAGAGAGATAAAGTAAGGATCAGTCAGAAATGACAAAAGGAAACAGAGAAAGAGATATAGACAGAACAAGGGACTTGAAACTCCAGGTCTGTGGTTATTTATTGTTGTGTCATGCTGGATGTAGTTCTGCTGAGACATTCTTCCCATTGGTCTCTCTTTTGTTTTTCTAGATAAACATCAGCAATATGAAATGACAGCACAGTCTCGTCATTTAAGTCTGTTTCACCTGAACCGAAATGAGCGTCAAGAGTCGTACATGTGAGAAAGAAACAACAGGAACTCAACTGAAGCCATTGAAATGGTTTGCGTGTGAGATTGAAAACCGGATGGTTGAGACCATCCTCTGTTCTCTATAATTCATGTTCTCTCTCTCCACTGAGCTCTTATGAAACCTACACACATACACTCACACACAGCCACACACACACACAAAGGATTTTTACTTAGGAGTGAATTTTCCAAATCAGGGGACACATAGGGATATGGGGGCTTTTCAGCGTAGGGCTTGATTGCCTGGAAAAGCTTCTCCTTTTATTAGGCTCACCACCAGCCTGCGTGCACGTGTGTGCACATACATGTATGTATACACACTAATTACTGCATCAGCCCATTCCTTCCTTGTGAAGATTTATACACGATGAACGCTGACAGATAAGTTTAAGTGAAAGTAGCGCTGCATGACTCTGGATATCAGGTGAATCTGACTCTTTTGATCTTGCCCTGAGACCTCACTGAACAAAGTGAATTACTCAATAACGATCTTGTTGAATATATTTGTGCAGTTGGAGATTTTCTCATACTTTTTCTGGAAAAGTTTGCTTGGCCTTGGTCCTTTGTGGTGATGTGTAAGCTTATTGTATAAATTTATGTTCTGCAAACTGAAGGACACTGAACTTTTCTTATATTGTTTTTCCTGAAAGCTTGTGGTGGGAGGTCATGATATATTCCATTAAACACAGCAGTTAAGGGCAGAAAATGTAAGCAACGTTTGACATTTTCCCTGTGTTTCCTAAAAATTTATGGTTTTGTGTTTGGTGTTCTTTTCTTAAATAATCCTTCTGTCCGGAATAAAATGAACCAGTCATTCACATGTTGACAAGCTAGGTAATTTATGGAATAAAGGCATCCCCGTTTCAGTTCCATTCCTCACTTATTCTCATTAGTGTTCTTACTTTGAATTATATATACATTTTCCTCAGATGAATAGGTTATTTACTGTATTCTAAGCGAGTGAAAAGGAGCTTAGCATACAGAAGAGTTATTGTCGTGTAAAAAAAAAAAATAGTACTATAATAACTCAAAATTGCAATTTCCATATGATGAATCATCCAGTCCTGTGTGAAAGAGAATAATGAGACAGAGGGGAAGAGAGCACTGAGGGGAAAAGTGGAAGAAGTTAAAAATGTTAATTGGTGTGATAAGCAAGGGTGAGGCAGCAGAGGGAAGGGAAGGAAGCAGCGTGGCAGACAGTCAGACAGACAGACGGACAAGGCTCTGTGAGGAAGGCCTGTGTTTGCGTGACAAGGTGAAACGGAGGAAGAGGGAGGGAAAGGAGAGCCGGAGCCATCATGATCCAAATAGTCGAAAATAATAAAATTCCACACAGATAAGCACGATTTTCCCCCTTGGCCCGACCGGCTGATTCAGCAACTCCTGCTCCATAGAGCCGGTCGGGGCTTCTCTCAGAGCGGGGGGAACAGGGAGGAAGAGGCAGGGGGTCACAGGGGTTTGCAGCCCCCCCCCTCCCATCCTGTATTCGTCTCCTCCGCCACCAACCCCAGCCAGAAACACACAGTCAGACATATATACACAACCCCAGAGAGTCTATTGTTAAGCAACGAGGAGTCAAGAACTGATAGCAGATGAAGCGAAGCTGTAGCGCGAGAAGCTGTGCAGCAAAACGTTGCCATCTAGTGTCAGTCACACAGAGAGGAGAGTCAGACTTGGCCGGAGCTTCCATCTCATAACCTCTCTCAATACAGCTGTTTCTTTCTCTCTCTCTCCTTCCTTTTCAGCTGTGTCACGACTCCTTCATGTTTGCCACTCAGTCTCCCCTTGTGTTTGTTTGTCTCTCCCTCTCTCTCTCTCTCTCTCACGTTCCGTTCAAGTGATGCCTTCCCCGTGGATCGAGCCAGGGTAGAGAAAGCAACAGAAAGAAACACAGGAAATGAGCAATTTGAATGAAGCTACCACTTATTTTACAACTGTTGGTCCAGCCCCGTATCTTGTTTTGTTCTGTGGCTGCCGGGTCGGGACTTTGCTAAAGGGGGAAAAACTTGCCGGTGCATCTGGTTCACTGTAATGCCGTCAGGGTCCAGGGCCCCGGAGAGAAACCTTGACGCCTTTTTTACTACTTTTATGTAAACTCGGCCACCAGGCACATAAACTATAGTACAGACTGAGAGCTGTTTGTGCGTGTATAAGAGAGCTACCTTTGATATGTCCCCACAAGCACAGGGGATTTAAAATATATTGGTAAGTCAACATGGACCATTTTTGAACCTCGTAAGAAAGAAGGGTAATAAATGTAAAAGAATACATCACCACACTGGGTTTGTTCAATTCAAATTTTACTACCTTAAAAGCATGTTGGATTTGTGAACATTACTCTCCTCAGTTGTGGCCAAAAAGCGTGACCACTATCAAAATAGTGACATCACTTGTTTATGTGTAAGCAAAACTCGCTGCTCACTTCATGACAGCTAATAGTCGTCATCGGGACAACACCTTGGACCATCTGTGTCCCTGTTCTCCCTTTCTTTCCCATCATCATCCACTTTCACTGCTTTCACCCTCATGCAGGCTTTGCTGTGACTGTATGAAGTCAGCTGTTGTCTACATAAACTGCTGAATGGAGTTTGAGTGGCATCTGTATAACCACTCCCCACTTATGACGATGCTTAAAGACTGTTGATGCAGATGGAATTTCTAATCTCTGTGTGATTTTTATAAACTGTTTATCGACTGTGAAACAAAAGATAACTTGTGTGGATTTGTATGCAAAATGCTTGTGAGCATCCCACAGGTGCCTGGACGTGCCGTGCGCTGCCCAACACACAAACACTGCTGCTCCTCCCTCCTGACCTCCTCTGAACACAAATGTCTGAGATTCCTTCTGTTATACAAAGACCATCGCAGTTTTTCAATAACATGACAGAGAACCTTCACTTCTCCATAATAACCTCCTCTGTTCAGTTAGAAAATCAAGTTAGGAATATGTTCCTAATGTCATTTTCTAAGGCAATTTTCCACATTTTTTTTCCAAACTGTTCCCTTTAACACAATTGGAAGAACAACCCCAACTGCAAATTAAACTTTTCTAAATCCTGTACGCAATGTTGAAATACAACATACAGTAAGATGACCATTGTTTGGACATTGGTACGTTGACAGCAAAATAAGGCACTGAACTGGATCATTCAGAAATGCGGAGACCGGTCAGACATCCCATTCATATATTCACAGCGTCACCCTCCAGGAGCTTTCAACATGCACTCTGAGCACTCAGCCCAGTGAGGTGCTGCAGCTGGCACCGGCCAGCAGAGCTCGTTTGCAAACTAGCTGCTACTCCAGAGAAAGAAAATACCTCCTCCTCGCCACAGCCTTTTCATTTTCATGCCAGGCAGAGGGTTCTTTATCGTAAAAGTTAGACTGCCGGTAATGCTGCCGAACAATGACCGAAAACATCCAAAATTTTTCCATATTTCAGAAGTGGACTGCTTTTTCTTTTGTGAAAAGAACAGATTGGGGTTACAAAAGGTTTTCAACAAAAGCAAAGTTTAACTGGAAATGGAGGCATGGTAGATTTCAGCAGTGAGATGGGCCAAGATAATTTAATAAGGGTAAACCGCAGGGTCTGACATGCATTATGAACATGGTCCGATTGTTAAGCCTTCTTCGCTACCAGACACATCCCGATTTTGATCCAAGTCAAATCCGACAGGTTTTCCTACAAATAAAATTGCTTTGACCTGCCTATTAGGTGCTAGAATATTTAAGAAACCAGAGGAAAATGTTTCTACACAAAAGGCAAATTGAAGAAAGAAATCTAATTACACCTACTGTATATGAAGTCATGTCTACGAGAAGTCATGAAGTTTAGGGCAGGGTCGGATTTTCCAGCATCAGCCATTTAAAGCATCAGATAGATGGAACAGTATGGGTTCACTGCAAAAATCGGATACTAGTGTTACCCCGAGCGTAGCGGCTAGACTTAGCCCTCGGCTCGTCATAGCGGTGCATGAAAGCAGTCTGACTCGAAACACACACATTGAAGTGCAGCCAGACCTAAAGGCAGCCTGATAGACTCAAGTCTTTTCATTTTGTACTGCTGTTTTTGTCACCCCACCACCACCCTGTCTAACACACACAAACACATTCACACAGTCTCTTCCCCTCTCCCCCTGATCGCTTTGCCCCGTCTCTGGACCTCCCCGCTCTGGCATGACTCCATCATGCCCTTAGTCACCTCCCCAGCTCACCCCTCGCAGCCCCTCACGCATACATACACACTTTCCCACACACAGTGCACATTTCACACATGCAGACACTTTTTCTTCCCCCCAAAACTGGGGTCCCCCTTAAGCCTGAGGAAAATGGCCGTCACGGAACCCCGCTAACGGGAGGCCTCCCCTCAACCACAAACCAAGAGTAAGGAATGAGAGAGAGAGAGAGCAAACATATTACTGCTGCAATATTAGCTGATGGAGGGAGGGGGGAGAGGAAAGGATGAGGGTAGAACGGGGGGACCGCGATGTGAGCATCGACCCGCAGAACACTCTCCCACATGTGGAGTCAATTAGGAACAATCTTGTTTTCTACCCACCGCTGAAAAAGAAAGGAGGGTTTTCTGGGGCTCTGAATGCGAGTGTGTGTGTGTGTGTGTGTGTGTGTGTGTGTGTGTGTGTGTGTGTGTGTGTGTGTGTGTGTGTGTGTGTGTGTGTGTGTGTGTGTGTGTGTGTGTGTGTGTGTGTGTGTGTGTGTGTGTGTGTGTGTGTGTGTGTGTGTGTAAGAGAGAGAGCGAGAGAGAGGTAGGAAAGGGGAGTTGAGAGAGAGCATGTTTTTCCAAAAACCTGCCAGAGAAATAGGCCGGATATTCGGTTTTATATCAAGTAATTTTAAGAACAAAGAGCCTGCATCTCAGCATTTCTGCTCGCTGTTCACCGACAAATGAGCATGACTTCAGAAAACCACAACGTGATTGCGACTAAAGAGCGAATGACACTCAAGGAAAAAAAACAAACAACAGTCCTCCTCCGGGGCTCAGCATGCATGGATGATGCACACATGTCACAGATGTGTACGGCAGTGTGTGTGCATGTTGTTCTGCATCCTCGCACCTATCATTGTCGTGTGCGTCTGCTGAGACAAAAGCATCACTAGTGACTCAGCTGGGAATTACAGACGTACACAAAATCACAGGCCACTTCCGTGGTGTCAGACAAGAGGAAGTCTCTCCCTTAAAAGATTCATGACCACTTCAATTATGTATCATCTTTCAAATTGTCGTATTTAGACAATTTTCATTATTCATCCGTTTCCAGATTGATGGCTCCCCGTCGGGGCGGCGGTGGGAGCATTACAGCGTAAACAAGCGTCTACACCTCTGTTGATTTATTTGGGTAAGATCAAAATGACAGGTGCAAAACAAGGGCCCTTGCTTTTCACATTTGCATCAAAGGTGCCTGGGACTTGTTTTTTACATTTTGAAGGGAGGTTTGTTTGATTTAAAAAGACTAACAGAATTCAAACATTGGCGAAACTCAGCAGGGAACGGTCCTTCCTGACCCAACGCTCACCTCAATCACAGGTGTGAAGGCAACAGCCATGAGTCTAGGCTGTGACGCCACCATCAGGAATGACTCTTCAAACACACAGACACACACTAAGTGCACATGATTGCTCACATTCCATTTATGGCATGACGCACATGCACGGAGAGGAGTGTTTTACCAGATGATAACCATATCTCAATATTTCCTGTAATAAGCCTGGCATTTAACCAAAGAAGACCTTTCACCCTCGGGTTTGCAACAACCCAGACTGCTGCTTCCTCAAGAGGGCAGCCAGAGTGTGTGAACCACAGGGGAGAGAGATGCAAGGTAGCGCTGTGTGATTAGTGTGTGTCTACACACAGCAAGTGTGTGTGTGCATCACAGGCGTTCTCATGAGAACAAGGGAAAGAAATGGCAGGTAGAGCAACAGTAAAGGTTCATTTGTATTTGTCCGTGTGCACACTGATCTTGATTTTTGTTGTGCGTCCATTCATACATGTATGTATGTGTGTGAGAAAGTATCAAGTCACTTTCAAAGCGCACCTGCCCCTCAGGGGACAGATCAACTAACCCATCGAACCCACCTCACAAAGCAAGCCCCCCCCCTTCAACACTACCCCAAAGCTGACACAAAACCTCAAGGTCATCAAAATGTCCTGAACTCCTTGGTGTTGTGTTTAATAGTGCAGCCGCCATCCAAAAAAAAGAGAAAGAAAAAAAAAATACATTGTCAGCTGGGTGTTAAGAGAGACTTATTGTGGAGAGGTCTGCACCTACCACTGTGTACTGTTTAGGAGTCAATGAGATGATGCTACTCAAACAACACACTGGAACTAGGAGGTTATGTGTGTGTGTGTGTGTGCGTGCGTGTGCTTACCAGCTGAATGTAAGCTACTTTATAGTCGGGCTGCTTCACCCTCTGGTTTAGGTGATTCCTCTTCTTATTGGAGCCTGTGAAACACAAAGAACAGAATCTATCACATTTGTTGGAAAACAGGAGTAATGAAACAAAAGAAACTTCTGGTTTGTGAGGGAGCAGCCATGTGGGACAGAGTGATGATGATGATGATGACATTCAAGAATACGGTGAGAGTCGGGTTAGGCACCATGACGTTACACCATGAGAGAGGAGGAAATTTGTCATCTAGTAAAGACTCTGCTACACTTTTTCTCCGGAGGAAGCTTGCCCTTTAAAATCTCTAGTTATTTTGGGTCTTGGCAGGCAACGTTGCAAACGATCGAGCAGGACGGTCTGAGTGTTTTTGCATGAATTTAATGAACTAACTCAAACTGAAAGGTATTCATTCACTGGATGACACAATGCAGACATTTCCAATTGATTCCTTTCTTTCTATGAACAGGTTTAACAAAATATATATCAACAAATGGTCAAGAAGTTAACCAGCTGATCCGCGGAAAATTGAATTGAATAATTTTGATAATCAATTTGTCATTTTTAAAAGTCAAAATAGAAAACATTAGATGTTTCCAGAAGTTTAAATAGTATTTGCAAATTTCCCTCATTTTAAATTTATCCTTAATTAAATCATATATTTTATATAGTGATCATCATTATTTTCTACTCTATGAAGACCAAATAAAATATCCACAATAATTGCCAGATTTATGATAATGACATTTTTGCCACATTGCCCAACTGAAGATGACATCAGCAAAATTATCAGAGTCACATGTTTCATTCCTACCAACACTTATTTGTTAATTTACTTTCATTTCCCTTCAGAACAGAGGAGACTTTGTGAGCCTGATCTTGTTGACAATGGAAGGCAGGTTAACCTCTTTCCCAACTGGGGATGATAATGATGACATCATCCTGTCTCCTGTCAGACCTCTCCCAGTCTGGAAGACCGGGGTCTCAGGGAGATGCTGAATGTGTGTGTGTGTACGTGTGAGGAAGCAGGCTAGCAGCTTCAGTTCAAATACATCAAAAACTAATGCTAACAAAACTTACAGGCAATCTTTACGCTAAAAGCTCCAGTTCTCATTGATGGATAATGACCAGAGCATCAAACAGTTCATGCTCTCGGACTCTAATCTCAATGAGACCCCGGTGGTCAAGTCAACAGGCCCTCTGAGTAACTGCCATTTCCATGGGAACGGTTTATGACATGAAAAACAAGGGAAACATTCCACTGTAATGAGTCATTTGTGTGTATTGTGCGTGAGTGTGTGGACTTGCGTGAGTGTGTGTGTGTGGTACGTGTAGCTAGTAATCACTAGCCAAGCAGCCCACTGCTCAGGGAAAGCCCTGAGCAGGGTTGTAAACACCCCCTCCACGCCCCTGTGGCTAACTGGAGGCCCCTGTGTGGGTGGGAGACAGAGGTAACGAATTGTGTGTCCCTATGTGCGTTTGTGTGTGTATGTCTTGCGATCGTAGTGTGGACAATTCTGGTTTGTAGCCATTGTTGTGAGGACATTTTGGCAGATCCTCACAACTTATAAAGGACTGTTTCAGAGTTAAGACTTGGTTTCAGGCTTATTCATAAGAAGAGTGATGTAAGATGTGCGTGTGTGTGTAAAAGGAAATCCACAGGGAAGTGCTGCAACCTTTGAAACAGCAAGGAAAGACCCTGCGCTGCCCCCCCCCCCCAAAAAACACACACACACACACACACACACACACACACACACACACACACACACACACACACACACACACACACACACACACACACACACACACACACACACACACACACACACCTTGAAAAGGTACAACATGTGTTTCTCTTACTCCGTGTAGCCCTTTCCTAACACATACAGACACACAGACAGACCTTTCATAAAACAGTCGCAAACGCAAGCACAATTTCTCCTACTTTGAGATTGCGGTTTGGCAGCTGGCTATCACGTTACAAATCCCAGGCCGGAGGGGTAACCATGGCAACTCCTTCCAAAATACCCCTGCCGCCCATGGAGGGGAAAAAAGGGTCGTTTGCGCCCCTTGCTCCTTCTCTGCCTGTTCCTGTCTTTATGTTGCCAATGGAGTGGAACTCCTGACGCAGACAGGGATACCTTCTCTGACGCAGCTGGGGATCACCAGGGGCCCTGAGCCGCCCTTTCTTCTCCATACCCCTGTAGCACAGAACGCGCCACGCTTTACTTACACCCACTCTCCCAAGGGGCTTTCCTTTTCCACCTTTTAATGACACAACCCTAATAAACAGCCTTAATGGGTCTTCCACCGTGTAGGCTACGCTAAGATAGGCGCCTCTCTCCTCCTCCCTCCACGTCTCCTTCCCAGTCTCTCCTCCAGTGGTAGAGGGGGCTCCTCGTGGCCCTTCAGGCGCAGGATAGAGGGGGCACGTGGCTCCTCTTCTCAGCCCATCCCGTCGTGCCTCTCAAACTTCAAACCATCAATATGTCCTCTTCTTCTGTTCTTCTGTGAACTTGCAAATTCCTAGACTTGTACCGAGGCCTCAAATCAGTCCATGCAAACTTGAGTTGTTTCCTCCCCCATAAAAAGCCAAGAGTATTATTAAGTCAATGATATAACACTGTTCTTGGCTCTGTGGTCATCCTTAACGAGGGAGGAGGAGGGGGCGAGACTTTGGGGTTGGGATGGGTGTGAGAGGGGATGGGGCCCTGAAGTTGTAAGTTTGTGAGTGAATAGTATGTGTTTGTGTGGAGGGAGTGTGGGGTGTCCTGGGACAGCTGGAGGCTGGAGTGCTGCAGCAGCAGATTGTCAGATAAGCAGCTGTGTTTGTTAGGGGGGAAAAGAGAGCCAGGCACGCTAACCACTACCGCAACTAGCCGCTGGAAAGCACTCCCGCTGCTGCATGTCAATGGGACGACCGTCTATAGCGCTAGCTGGAATTGCTAATTGCTGCTAACCACCACTGACACTCTCCAAAACAGAATCAATCAGATTTTATGCTTCCACAAACAAAATCATCTTTCTGTGAATTCCATGCACTAAACAAAATTATACTTTTATAAGGGCTATTTGGATGAAGATAGCCTTCGGGTTTATATTGAAAATAACCATAATATGATGACCGCATTATTAAATATTTTGTTTGTTTGTCTAAACACCTCCCATTCATTTTCAATCTCTGCTAGCAAGGGGGTTCGAACTAAAGATTTGCCTTCTGTGTTCAGGTAAATCGCAGGATGGCTGAACATAGAGTTCAACTTTGGCGAACTTTGACCTGCAATATTCGTTTCGCATTCATGTCAGACTATGTTTTGGGACAAATTTCAGACTAAGGACCAGTTAAATGTCAGTTGTTAAGGGCTAGGTTAGGGTTAAATTGGTTAGGGTAAGGGTGCGTCTAAGAGACAAAGTCTTTGTAATGTCCCCAAAAGTAAACGTGTGTACCATTTGTCTACATAATTGACCACAACTACAGTACAACTTTAGGATTTTAATTTGGATGAATGATTGTAGGTTTGGTATTTCATAGTGTTTTCACCACTGCTTTAACGCCACACCCTCTTTCTCAACACTTTGGACTATGTCTTTACATAGATGTACAGTCATGGTGTTTGTAATGTTTTTCCATCACTAGCTTTCCTCGTCACAAGGCAGTGACTCAGTTAATGATGTCTGGATCATTAACAGCTTTTTATTTATTTTTTTGCACTGCCAATTCTCAGTGCACGAAATGTGATGTGACAAATGAAACACATTCAACAAAGATATTCAATCCACATGATAGTACAGACCTCTGCTGGGTTATTGTTTTCACCTCAAACAAACCAAATTCAAAATCTGTTTTAAACGTCTGCGTGTGTATGTATGATCGCTTTGTAGTAACATCTAAAATGACATGAAGTATTCACTTTCTACTTTCACAATATTTATCTATCATATAAACCTGCTTTACAATCAAAGAAGACATTGCAATCTCACTTTCTACAACTTTGGACCTTAAAATCCAATACCTTTGACCTTTTCAGAACTGAACGCCACTTTGAACTGTCAATGGTTACATCAGCAACACACCTTTAACTTGCATTGATTTTGAAATTGCCTAACTGAACATCTTGCAACAACCTCTATTGACAACTGTCTCAATACAACAGAATTCTGATGGCTGGGTGGGAACAAAGCTCAAGTAAATCATTTGAGTGACTGCTATCTAAGGGATTTTCTCTCCACTGTCATGAAGTGATTGCTCATTGTGGGAACCGTTCTCTGTATAATAGTGTCTCGACCTTACTGTGTTAAGTGCGTTGGGATCAAACAGGGTGTGATTTGGCACTGTACAATTAACTTGAAATTAACTGAAATGAACCCAATGGCGGGGTTTTGTTCTTTTGTATTCACTTTCAATTGAATCTGGTCTGACAAATATAGCAATAAAATATTTTCACGTAAAAAGAAGCAAGAAGACTCTTAATCCGAGTCCCGGTGTATGTATGGGCTTTACATGTTCTCCCTGTGTCTGCATTTGTTTTCTCTGGGCACTGGCTTCCTCCCACAGTACAAAGACATGCAGATTGTGGTTAGGTTGATTGGAGACTCTAAATCAACAGTAGGTGTGAGCGCGAATGAATGGTTGGTTCTCTCTGTATGTTGGCCCCAAGTCGTACTTTCATTGATGACTCAACGGTAATGTGAGTAAAAACAAGTGTTAGGTAACAAAAGTTGCATTCTTCATCTGTGATGCGTGTCCAGCCTTATGATTGTTTCAGATTTCTGCTCTATTGCATTAAAAGGTCCAGTGACCGACAAGGCAACTTCCAGTTTTTCTCCTGATGAAGTCCTTTATCGTTTAGGCAATATGTTTGGGGGTCACTGGATTCATTTCTCAGCAAATTGTCAGACAAATTGTTTCTGTAGCCTTCTGAATTCATCCCACTGCTGCCATCAGGAGTTACATCATCATTAAGGATTAGTGAGCCTGTGCCAGAAGCCAAGACACAACCTCTACCATGCTTCCCAGATGAGCGTGTATATTTTGGATCACGAGTGGATTCCTTTTTTTCCCCCAACATTACTTTGGTAGGGGTTAACCTTTGTCTCATCGGTCCATAAAACTTTGTTCCAGAACTTTTGTGGCTCATCTCTGCACGTCTTTGCAAATTCCAATCTGCCCATTCGGGTCTTGAGGTATGGTCTCTACTTTTCTGATCTCCAAGTCTTCTTCGAACGGCGATAACTTCACAAGATCTTTGACTAGAGGCTGTATAATAGGATCCTACCCGACTCACACTAATTAGGTTTTACATCCAGCCCAGTGTAATATCAACCCTTATTTTGGCTTGAGAGCAAAATTATTTATTGTCCAGTAGTACCTACACTATCAGAAAATATGAGAAATATTAATGATGTTCCTAGCTCTCTGTATGTGCTAGTGCACAGTAGTGAGAACACTCACCAAACTGTATCCTGGTGCGGACTACTCCCACAGGGACGTTATAGATCTTCTCCAGGTAGCTCTTTACATCACACTTGGTCATTCTGTCCAGAACAGACATAGAAGAGAGAGAGAGAAGAACAGGGGTTATGCAGGTAATCTAGCATCAGTGTATGTGGGGTAAAGCGTGGTTTGAATGTGTGTGAGTTGGCAATGGAGTGAGGGAGTGTTGCAGTGGAGCACTTGCAGGGATACATCCCAGGCCATGAAATAACACCACATTCATGTAACTGACACCGACATAGAAATGATAGAGCCTACTTCCACACTGCATTCCCATAAACTCAGCAGTTATATTACCTACTGTAACAGACAGGACGCTCCCCTATATACCCATATTCAGCTTTTATTCTCTGGACCATAAAGTGGAGAGAAGAAAAATGTGAGTGTCAGTGCTCATCCAATTAGCTGTCTGCATGTATCGATCACACCCGGTGAAACTCTACACAGGAAGTGAGCCTGGCACCAACTGATCCGGTGGACCAGCCCAGCTGAAGTTAGCTCACAGGGCGGCATTTGAAACAGATTGCTCCGACCAGAGGAAGAAAGGCTTTTAACTGCTAATCAATCTAGCCAATTGGATTAGCTTGGTAGAAAGCACTTCCCAAATGCGTCTGACAAAGTGCTTAATAGCGACGTTGTGGTCTGACATGAGTGCCTCGGATATGGTGTGTTCTATCACCTCATATGTTTCTTTGATAGAACGGGATAATGTAACATTGTCTATTTTTCCAGAGGACATAGCAGAATATCTTGATCTTTTGTACAAATACAAGGGCAAAGCAAACATTTGCATGAGAAAATCCCATCTGTGCACACAAAGGCTCTTTGTACCTGAGATGTGAGTGATGTAATATATGTTTCCATGCAGTACAAACAATTGCCCTTTCCTCTATAATAGGCTCTTTTTTTGGCAAAGCTGACGCTGATTTAGACCGAGAACACTTTCATTTGACCAGCAAAGATGCAGAAAATCAAGCGAGGCAGACTCACATTTACAATACTCAAGTAACTATTTCCACCATTACACAGAGCAGGATAGTTTGATGTGGTGACTGTTGAGTATGACAGGCTTTTTCTACTAAATGCCAACTTTAGGCCGATGCCATTGTGAGAAGAGAGAACTAAGCACTCACTGAGCTCTCTCTCTCTCTCTCTCTCTCTCCCTCCCTCTCTCAGAGACGATAATGGTTGAGGACCACTGGGAGTGAGGGTCGGGGGGTTCCTGCATCACTGTGTTAAGAAAGGTGTAAACAAACCTTTTAAGGTTTCTGTGGGCCCATTTGTCTTGCTTCACCCACCCGAGAGGAGAGAGATGTATTTCCAAAGATGAAGCATGCAGATGTGTCTTTCTGCTCCATTTACGCCCACCTCCCCCCCAAAACCCCTGTCTTGTGTGTGCCAGAGGGCAGTGAAGCGGAGCGCAGTGACCGGGGTACTTGAGATCAAGAGAGGAAGAAAGAGAGAGTGATTGCGCTGAGAGACGGGTTTTCCTAGAAAGCATTGGTGGGGAACTGGAAGAGAGGAAAGTGGCTCGGGGACTGTAAGGTCTCCTCTGGATCATTAGCAGAGGGAACACTGATCTGATTAATGAGAACATTTTAAATCCCTGCTGCCCTTACTACTCAAATTATGCAGCTACCACACACATAGAGGTAGGATGTATGAAACAAGATGAAGTCATTTCTGTTAATCAGCACTAGATGCACATACATGTGCTTAATTAATTGGGTGTTGGCTATAGCTGAAAAAGTAAATATATGAAAATGGAGAACAAACAACCAAATGCCATACAAATTGAATTATATTTTATTAATAAATGGTATAATAAGATATTTTCATTATTGATTAATGTACCGATTATTATTACTGATCTATCAATCAATCAATCATCAAATCCACAAAAGCGTAAAACAAAGAAATAGCCTCAATAGTTTCTCAGAGCCCATGATGTCACTTACAATCAGTCCAAACAGAAGAGGAAGCTGATACCAAAGAATATTTGACATTTAAGCTTAAAAAAAAATGAATGGCACGATTATTCAGTTATCAAAAATAGTTGCAGATTTTGGTTGCAGCTCTATTGGAAAACATCCACACACATAGTGTACAGTACATTTACAGGGGTTACATTAGACAGCTGTTTTCCCTCTAACCTGAGTAAATGCATGACTCCCATCTCAGCTACAAACTGGAATCCAGACTGAGAGGAAGCCTTGGGCTGAAAGCGGAGGAGAAAATGTCAAGTTAAGCGTGTACATAAACAAGACTAAACTTAGACAAAGGGCGCGGTGTCTCCAATAGTGATGCAGGCAGCATCTGATCATCATCCCAGTATAAACAACCATCTGACTCCACAAGCTAACCTTTCACACTTCTGCCTCTTAGGAAGAATGAAAACCTGTCTACAGCAACTGCCAGGGCTAAAGAAATCGTTCCTCAGCAACTGGTATATATTTATACGCAAACACACATGCTACAAAGATTCCTCGCCCAAGATGATGAAAGAACTCTAAACACAAACCTAGAAAGGCATCAGATGACGCAGGCGATGGATTAGTATCAATTATGGTTGGTTGTTGCCGAGCAAGTTTAATAACAGGCATGCTGGCATCATTGGCAGAAAACAATTTAAAATGATATATTGTTCTGCATTGTTCAGGGGGAGGTGTACAAGGGAGATATAACACCTGAATCTGATATCAAGTTGTCTGAAACAAACCCGTCTCTGAAGGGATACGGCACGGATGAGGAAATAGGGTAAACTTGATGCCTTTGTTGAGCTCCTCTGGGACATAGTTGTGTTTGTGTGCGACAATAGACGATAGAGCAGATTCGTCATTCTGCAGATTAATTTGTACTCTTCTGTCAGCTGTCAAATGTACGCCTTCCTCCGCACTGGACTTACATGCTCCTGGAAGTCCCATTCTAAAAAGTGGGCTAACACAGCCCAAGCCAAGAAGATCATGAGTATCAGTTCCAGTAGTTTAAGGAGGTCCATTTACACCTGTGCTCCAAAAGCATACGAGAGAAGTAGGTGAAAGGGCTCAGTTGGAAAATTGCAAAGACGGGACAGAGGCAGCTTTGACAGCGCTTGACAATAAGGACAGTGAATGAATTCTGGAAGCTCAGAGACGACTGTATGCCACTTGTCTATTAATGTGCTGGTGCTAAAAGAATGTCTGCCAGGTGAATGGGTGGTGCCTCTGTTGTACATAAAGGATGTCCTATATAGCCACGCACTCAATGATCTTCAACCACAAATGATACACAAACAATATGGACAGAAACACTGAGCAGATCAGGATTTTTGGCTGTATAATGTTTGTAGGAGCCAAAAACCCTCTTTGTAATGTAAGAAAATAAGAACATAAGTTTCCATTGTCATCCTTCAAGAATGTGACTCAAAACTCACCTTTTAAAATCTGCATTTAATCTGCGATTATGTAACATAACTGTCTTTTAACTAATATAATGTTACCTTGTTGTTACTGTTTTTACCATGTTAAGTGCATTTGAGTACCTTTAAAAAGCACTATACAAATAAAATGTATAATTATTATCTAAGATGCTTATCATTAATATCATGTTGTAATAATGGTGTTTCATTCTTATGTATTAACTGAATGCCATTCCACAGTCATTGGACATTTGCTTAAAAAGATCTACAACAAAATATAGGGGTGCTGTTGTCATGTCTTCTTGTTTTAAGACGAGCATCACTTTGTATGCGGATGATTCAGTGACCATCGAGCTTCTTGTGGCTGCTATGAATCCTCCTTGGAAAGGCTGCTTGTTTTAGCAACTTGACTTGGCAAACCACTGGAAGGCTTTTAATGGGGCTGCTTGTTTGATAGAAACTGGGCTGCATGCACATTTGGGCTTTTTGTGGTGCCTTTTTGGTTGGCAGATCAACTTAAGTATTACAAGGAAAGGGGAAGGGAAGAGAATGCGGCCACACACTGTGTTTCCACTATATGCATTTTGCAGTGGCTGTCCACTGCTCTGTGGACCGCTGTTAATATCAATCGACAGATACAAGAAGTACCTGGAAGAGGGCGAGACAGAGAGAGAGGAAGGAGAGAGGAAGAGAGAGAGAAAAGATAGAGAAAGGTAGATTTGACTAACATTAAGTTAGATATTTTTATTTACTATTAATACTCAGACCAACTGCCAGTGTACTATGCACATATATATCACCCAGGTGCCTAGACTGCCCATTGACACACAGCATACATTGATGCAGTGTTGCAGCATTTACTGCAGTTTGGAAGAACCTCATTCCTTCAGCACCTCCTCTGAAACTATCTGGTCTCTTTTTCCCTGTTTGTTGATTAGCTTATGTGGACCTGATAACTCCTATTTAAACGTGTTGGTTGATTTCTTTACAGAATAAGCTGTGTGAAATGTTCTTTCATCAGCGAATACTACAAAATTATGTAAAGGTAAAGTTAACAATATAATACGGAGAGAACAAATGCATCAGCAAAGAGGAACACATTGAACGAAAGCACGCTTTGCAAACTGTGCTCTCCAAAGAGCAAAAGCATTTCTCAAAAATAGTCGTTATACGTAAGGCTGCGTAATAAGCCTCTCAGACTTAATATTACGTGTCACCTTTATTAACACAATGCAGGATACACATCCAAGGTACACAGAAAAAGTCTGTACGTACTCATACGCACAACATCAAAGTACATTGTGTCAGAGCGGCTTAGTGGTGAGAATGAAACAGGAGAGTTGTTTTCTGCACAGATGAAAGGCACGCCGCTCTTCATTGTCAGCCTGCCCCATTGTCAGGTTTGGGTTAAGATACGCACACTCACTACCTTAACCCTCCCATCTACACAGACAATACATGAACAGAAGTTGCTCAACACTAAGTATCAAGATCATAATAGCAGACTTTGTTTAGAGGGAAAGCCATTGAGGAACCTGAGACTTCGGGAGGGAAGAGACAGTTGAGAAGCTGAGAGTATAAGAGCAGCGTGTGAAGGATTAGATTATTGTTCAGGTTTTGGGTTTGACAAAAGAACAGAAACAGATCAAAGACCAGGTCACCAGCAGTCAGTAAACTGCTCACAGAGAGACGGGTCAGTAAAGACCCGACAGTTGGTTACACTGCTCGAGTGGCTCGCTAAATGACTTCCTACGACATAAACTGAGGTTAATTAGCGTGAAAAATGACCCGGTTCCCAACTAGAGCCATGTGTTTATGACGTGGAACAGAAACAGAGTGATCATGACGTTGTTTGGTCCAACAGGTACTGTACAGTTGTTAAAATGCAAAGACGATGGGAGCTGCTGTGGAGCAGGGTGAGTGTGCTCAAGTCTGATTACAGTGAGAAACCACAGCCCGGTCTGGTTTCATAGTTATTAGACAGGAAAGTAGCATGAAATGTGACTGCGTAGTAGAGTGAACACAACGTCCAGTGTTGTATTCTTTTCTTTGCGTGTGCGTGTGCATGTGTGTGTGAGCACTGGCCTCTAGCCATGCCAGGTGAGGCACAAGCGGTGTGTGTGGGTGTAAACCTAGAAATCTGATGATGTTCCTTCTAGAGCAGAGAGAAAATTCTAACACAGTACAAAAGGTTTGAGAACAATCAAAAAGACAAACAAATACTTCCCTCCAGCAGGTAGAAAGTGAATTATGGGTGAACAGAGCCCAGGTGTCCCACACAACAAGTGCCAAAAAGGGATTGGCTCTAGATGCGTTGCAAAGTGTTTACGAAAAGCACAATAAACAGCAGCGCCCAGGGTTGAGAGGGAGGGAGAGGACAGAGAAAGACGTGTACAGATGATAGCAAGAAAAGGAGAAGAAAAAAAAAAAAGAAGGAGAACAAGACACACAACCACGGCTATCTACTCCCAGGTGTCACGGAGATAAAGGCCACGTTGTGTTGTGGCCCTGAGAACGCCAATATTGCCACTTCTCATTAACAGCTGCTCGGCGCTACAACTTACCCACGCTTACGCCGCCCACCCTCAACAGTCATAACTACAACAGCTTTCACTGCCGTACTGACTCAGACTCATCAATAAGCTGGGAGTGGGAGTGATAATTGGTGTGTCTCACTGTCTCAGTGTCCATTCACTACATTGTGTGTTTGAGAAGTAAAACATAACAGTGTTTCAAGTGCACACTGAAGCCCCAGCAGCATATCAATCAGCCATGCACCTCTCCCAAGCATCAAAGACTGCAAGAAAAAAAAAAAACCTTACACACCCTTATAAACACACACGCACCCTGCACTTACCCACTTTTGTGCATACATACACAAAGACTCACACTATTCTAACAAACTGACTCACCCACACTGACGAGTGCATGCACGCGCACACACACACAATTACATAAGCACCCTAGGAGTTTGGCAGAGAAGAGGCAAGAATCAGAGTGGGAGGCCAGGCACCTGGATGAACAGATTATGGTCTAAACCCCACCAGAGACACATAGATGATCTGCCTCAAACTTCAATTTTTCTCCCCAGTGTGGGCTCTGGGCCTCACATCGCCTGAGGAACACTGCGAACCTCAGTGACCTTGGCTGGCGGAGGTAGTCAAAAGCAGTTCATCACTACTAAGTGCTGACTGGTTCGGACCTCCTGTTGCGTTTTTTGACGGAATGTGCACCGTCTTGCATGCATGTGTGCTTGCGTGTGTGTTACACACACACACAAGTGTTGTAGAGCGATCAAAAGCATTGTGCTTTCACATTTTGTGGCTTGTCCGAGTGATTGATGATTCACATCTCACTCTGTTCCACCCCACCTGAACCTCGACTGCAGCGCCAAACAAAGGCACGGTTGACCTGACTTCACACCATGCTGCCTTTCTCAAGTCATTGTTGCAACCCAGCTCATTAAAGACAGCCATAAGTTTGTAAGAACTGTCTGTACTGTTGAGGACGGACCTTTAGATGTCTGTTCTTGAGGCAGTCACGCCACCTGGTGGCCAACTCCAGGTGCACATTACTCATCCAGCAACACCGCTTCAGTGCCAATAAAAACAACTTACTGCACCTAAAATGTTAAATACATGTTAAAAATGTTTGTTCCCTGTATAATAAAGCTGACTCATAGTAAACTACAACAGTTACAATGGTAACAAACGACAATAGGTTAGAGGCAAAATATAATAGCAGCACAATAATCAAATTTACATCATATGTTAATGTCGGCCGTAGGACCATACAAGAGAAAAAATAATCCATCAATGTTTTACTGCCACTGTCAGTCTCCTCACTTGCCTTCTCTCGCCAAACTTGGGTAAACATGAGAGCGTGCTTCAAGCAAGACACTATAAACATGTTTTCCACTAGTCATGGCTGACATGTTAACACTGGTAATGAGCTAACTACTTGTTTGATCAAGAAGTGGATTGATAGAAAATTAAGACTGTAAATCAAGACTTACTCCATTGGGATTCGAAACTGGACAGTGTCAGGGGGCTGCTCTTTCCCCGGCCTCACGAGGGTCAGGAACCACTTGGGTCTGAAGATCCTCAGCTGAGGGTTGCCCAGCTGGTAGAGAGGGTATCTGAAAGGAGAGGGAGACTCTTATCATCCTCTACAGTTTCACTCGTTTCAGACGTACTGCAGTAAATCCGACAATCACACTAACAACTGCTGAGATATTAAGAGTTATAATCATAGAGAAATACAATTAATTGGAAGTCATACACACGTTATAAAGAGTTTCTTTAAAGGCATTTAATTTTCAAAACTGATTTTTGGGTTTGTAATGTCAATCTGCCACTATGTTTTTCAGGATTGACCATCATGTCTTTCAAAGGTTATATTAATCTGTTCTAGATGTGCTCTAGAAAGGTATTGACAGCCGTCATTGTGTTTCCTTTCACATTTGTTTTGATTAACAGGAGGAGGAAAACCCCCTATTTTATTGAACAGACATGCATGTGTGGACAAGGCTCAGAGCAGCTAGGTGACTCCTGGACAGAAAAACAAATGCATAGGCCTCCCTGCACATACTTTCATGTGACAGAAATGAAGAACAACCAACCTACTGTCAGCTGTAAATCGGTTCTAGCTTGTTTATGCCCTGTCTGATCATCTAAGTGCTCCTCTACTAGCCCCAGCCAGACTTCACTGTAGTGATGCTGGAGTGTCCCCACATGTCCTTTAATGAAACCCTGAAGAATAACTGCCCTGATGCAGTAGGAAACACGTGACTTGCTTCAATACCTACAGACAATTAAAACCACACGGATGTCATGGTAACGTGTATAACTACTGTGCGTGCTGCGTGTTGTTTTTAGCATCACAAGCTAACGGTGGCTACACTGCTGTCGCGTCGCTTCCTCTGAATTCCACACTAAACACACAAGCTGCAGCTCAACACTTGTTTACAAGTGTGTGAAATAAATGCCCCCCTTGTTACAATAAGAGCTACGTTCATCCACAGAGCAGCGCTGGACAGGCTGGGACTGGGCGATGCTAACGTTAGCTGGGTTGTTGCTAGCTCCCTAAACTGGCAGAAATGGTGTCCAATAAATACGTGACCTCCAACAGACGCATCGTCACATCCAGAAAGGAGAAGTGAAAACGCGACACTTACAATAATCGTGTCACTGGCATCGCGGGGCCG
Source organism: Hippoglossus stenolepis (assembly GCF_022539355.2). Classification (NCBI taxonomy): domain Eukaryota; kingdom Metazoa; phylum Chordata; class Actinopteri; order Pleuronectiformes; family Pleuronectidae; genus Hippoglossus; species Hippoglossus stenolepis. The sequence continues at coordinate 21,313,191 of NC_061487.1, read as the reverse complement.
GTTTGTTGTGAGACATAAGCTAACGGCTACTTTAGCTGTTTTGTAGTCTCTTCAAGGTTGTCAAACGCGACACGTGCGGGGATGTGCTTCCGGTAGCAGTGCGCAGCGCGCGTGCGCAGTGGATCCGAGCAGTGCCCTTGAAGAGAGAGGTTCAGAGTCAGCAGCTGAAATCATAGAGTTTATTCAAAAAGTGTTGGTATCTGTAGAAACTGTTCATGTGGCAGCAGACTGATGACATCACAGAGGGAAGTTTGTAGTGCAGGAAATATTTATCTATCTTTTAAAATCTGACACTGAACCACAGAGGAATATAGGTTACCAGTTCATAAATAGAGTTTAATATTGGTTTTTAAATCAAAAGAGAGAGAGACTGAAATTAAGGGACCACATTACTGATATATTATTATTATTATTATTATTATTATTATTATTAGTAGTAGTAGTAGTAGTAGTAGTAGTAGTAGTAGTAGTAGTAGTAGTAGTAGTAGTAGTAGTGTTAGTAGTAGTAGTAGTAGTAGTAGTAGTAGTAATAGTAGTATTGATGATGATGATATCCATCTTTTATCTTTATAATGTAAAGATTTTTTAAGTGCTCTTATGGACCAAGAATGACAAACTCTGACCAAATCGCCTCACTGTGTGTATAAGCAATATTGATATGGACTGATTGTATGATATCATTTTGTCCAGCCCACCAAAAAATCTGAATACTGTTATCCACAGGATTCATTCAAACTCATAAGACGTTTGTGGCAACACTATCATGGTTAGAAGGTGTTTTGTTAATAATCACAACTATTAACTTTCTCAAACTTGGTCAAAGTTCTCAGAGTTAAGTATTTGTTCACTTTAATATAAATTCTGCAATTGGAATTTAATTTAAGCACAATTGTGTTTTATAGATTTTTTTTTAGCATTAAGCAAAAGCTTAATTCAAGCATGCACACTATATTAATCCCACTATATATACACCTAACAGATGCATAGGTGGTTGTCAATAAATACACATCTAAATTGTGAGATCAGTGCTGTATCATGCAAAATATCCAATTGACACCAGTACGTTATGGCTCAAAAAACTTGTAACATCCTGTGAGCATGCAATACTCCCATAAATAAATGTTTCCCATTTGAAACAGCCGCTTCAATCTCATCCCTGGATAACAGCAGAGCTCATATTCATTTTAAGAATGGGTTTCCATGTTGAGAATGGTCGGGAGTATTTTTCTCAGGGGCACATGAGATGAGACAGCAGCAGAGGGAGACTTTATCCCATCGCTCTATGGTGCTCCATGCCCCAGTGTTTGACCTCACACCCACTACGATGGGCCTGCAGGAGGGGATGATTGAAGGTCCCCTGAGTGGAACATAAGTCCCTGGCTCAGCTGGTTCAGACCTGGCAGGAAACCACACTGACACTGGACCACACTGACAGCCTACACTATGCCTGGGAGGGAAGTTTCCATCAGTTAAGATGCCATGGCGTGTGTGTGTGTGTGTGTGTGTGTGTGTGTGTGTGTGTGTGTGTGTGTGTGTGTGTGTGTGTGTGTGTGTACGTGTGTGTGTGTAGAGAGGGACAGAGACCGTGCTGGAGGGGCAGTTAGGCATTTGATTATTATGCAGTTGTTGTAATGTTCCCCAGTTGGCTCAGGTATTCGTCTCACTATATCTAGAAGATTCTGTCATCTGTACCGTCGGGCCGTTGGGCTTTTTTGCCACAAGAAAAATAAATGTTCACTGATGTGATTTTGTTGGTTGTTTACTTGTTTGTTGCTTTGCAGCTGGCGGATCTGACAGCTGATATGAGAGTGTTTGAAGGTGGTGAGGCAGAGGTGAGAAGGTTACTTTCAATACATACACTGTAATGTGTACTGCTGCTTTATATTACACATTAAACCACTGGGTTGTTCAATGATATAAATGATTAAGATACATTGAATTCCATCATATCATTGTTCATGTTTAGTGTGTTTAAGTGGCCTGTTACTTTGGATTTGTCATCATTCTTACAACCTGTCAATCAATCCAATCCAGATATGTGACAAGTATGTGACTTAACCCCCAGAAACTGTCTCTTTGCTCCCACAGGTTATCACACCACAGTTTTTAAAATAATGCTCTCAGAATATTTGTTTATATTCAGAAGACAGTGGAAAAGATAATCTGCAGTGTGATTAGTGGATTATCGGGAGTGACTCACATGGTTTCTGTCTTTAAAATCTATAATTTCATGTTTTGGTGCCTCCACGGCTTTCATGAGGCAGAAAACTCTCACTTTTCTACGAGAGGTAAGTAAGAAGCATTTTCATAACCTGGGGGAACAGAGCATTTCAGGTTTGTTCAAAGTGTTTTCTCAGAAGCATCAGCCTGCCTCTTATCACGCAGTGTCACCGTTACTGATCAGTCCTCCTCAAAGATCCTCAAAAAGCTTGATGATCATGAAACCGTCTCACACTCCTTGGTTCTGTAGAAAACAGCACAGTGTGCTCTTTTATATTAAATCATACTTGAAATCTGGATGCCTGGAATCATGATCTGTGTTTAAACATGTATTAAAAAAAAGAAGTATTTATTTACAATAAATCTATAATGTGGAAGTATAGAGTCCATATATAGAGAGTCAAGGCCTCGGGCCTCACCTGCAAAAAACAATCCAAGTAATAAAGTAATTTTTCAATTAAATAGCCAATAAATTTTTTTTTTCAGCTTCTGAAATATGAAGATTTCCTGTTTTTTCCTGTTTAAATCATTGGAAATTCAATATACTGTATAACCCTAACCCTCCAGGGGCATTTGTCACAGTTTTCTGACAGAACAATTAACTGCTGATTAATTGTCAAATATACCAATCCAAATAACTGTTGAGTCTTAATTAAGTACAAAATAATAACCTGATGAATTTAGGGGACTCATCAGGGGCCCACAGCTGGTTCGTCCAGCTCTGACTATGCACATGTCTGTAAATGTAACTCTACTCGTGATGTTATTTATATAAAGGTGCCTTTTTTGTTTCATCTATACATTATCAGATATATGCATAAGCAAACAGCTAACATTAGTGTTACTGCTTTGTTTATAGGAATACATGTTTACTACCTTGTGTCTGTTATATAAGTTATACCCTTCCTACCTTGCAGAAAACCATGTCTTCATATATGTGCAATATTGATTTCCACATTCTTATGACCTGTATCTTCCGCTGGGCCCATTGGACATGGAGCTTGCTGTGTGTGCAGGAGCGGTAGCTGCACTCATTACCTCCGTCAGGGTGCCAATGTTTAGCAAGGCTCCAGCCAACGCAGACCAAGCCAGATCCAGGGGGAGCGGAGGGGGCCAGCAACATGAACCGACACAACCTTCAGCCAAAGGTCCGGTCTCACACTGTTGTCCAACTCTGCCATTTATAGACGCGATTCAAGCTTGTTTGTTAATGCACACAGTTGGGCTCTTTGACAGGAAATAAAAGTCAAGGATATTAGTTAATTTCACTGGTTGCCGTAAGAATTTAAACCTGATTAATGAGCTTTTTTTGCTTCTCAAACTTAAAATGTGTTGTTGTGCATAACTGAAATTCTGATTAATGATTTGACCATTTAACTGCCTGGCCCTTGTAGTTACAGCACTTAGGGTGTGACATACATTTACACACATGCAAGCATGTGCATGTACACAAAGCCTCTCACACGCACATATATATACACCTTAACTTGGCATTAAGTTTAATCAGTTACTTTTCATTTTGATTCAGATACTCAGCAGTGCTCACGGTATGCCCACAAGCAAATTAGATTGAAGTCACCACTTAAGGGTGTGTGTGTGTGTGTGTGTGTGTGTGTGTGTGTGTGTGTGTGTGTGTGTGTGTGTGTGTGTGTGTGTGTGTGTGTGTGTGTGTGTGTGTGTGTGTGTGTGTGTGTGTGTGTGAGAGAGAGAGAGAGAGTTGGTAGAACTGGAATGAAGGTTCAGGTCTGGGGCAATGGAAAGTAGCTGTTTGTGTGACAGTATATAAATGGAGAAAGTATGGGAGGAGGAGGGAAAGCTCTAACAGCAGAGGTGGATAGACGGAAACAGTTTGGTCTACAGTGGGACTGTCCCGCCAAGAGCGGGCGCTGGGGCCACATGGAAACTTTCCCCCTCCGACTCTCAGGCAGCAGGAGGAGAGGTTTGCCGGTATTGAATATCCCAGGAAGAAAAAAATGGAAATGGTAAATTGAAGATCCAGACGTGAAGATGGAAAAGTTTGTCAGATGAAGTGAATAGAAAAAGCTGGGTAGCTAAAATAAGTTTATATACAACCCTGTATGTGCAAAACGACGCCTCATCCAGAGGTTGTATCACCAGCAGCAGCTGCACATCAAGTTTCTGAACAGAGCAGAGAAGTGGATGAAAAGCCGGGACAAGAACATGATGGAAGAGTGAAAGCAATGAAGAACAAAGAGTCCATGTTGGACTCAGCGGAGCCATGTTGACTTCTGCTGCCTCAGGTGAAGCTCCGACAGAAGGCTTGGACTTCAGTATGGGTGGACGGTTATCTTTTTTGGCAGCATTTGTTTATAAATCCATTTTCATCCCCTGTTGACAATCTGTATTAGATGTTTCATAGAAACAAGACTGGACCTCAGTGTGTCACTGAGACAGAGACAATGTCTACTCCTGGTTTTAGCCACACTTGTTTTAATGCTCTGTGAATGATAACGTCAGTCAGTCAGTCTGTTAGTCGTTTGTTCCAGATTGAAATATGTCAGCAACGATTGGTTTGACTTTTGTGATGTTTTCTACAGAAATCCACACATCCCACAGGAAGAATCTTAAGAATCAGATATTTGAAATGTTACCCAAAAAAGTTACCCAGTATGTCAATTTAATATTTACACCTTCCAATTCAAGGAAATAACAATATAAAAAAAAAAAAAAATACAATTCCATTGAGTGGTGCCGTGTAGCTTGATAAAGATTTGTACCATATTCATAGTTTTTCAGTTTTGCAAAGTAATAGCGGAAATGTGAGTTGGAGTGGCTCAACATTATAAATGCATGGTTCCAAGGTGATGAATCCTTGATCCCTGATGCTCCCTCTTCTGGTGAAAATATACTATTTATCAAACATTAGCATGCTCACATGATAAACTAAGATATCTGACGATGTTAGCCATGTCCTTACAAGATGTTGTTGCCGAATGAAGTCTTTCACTCAAAGCTCTCCTGCTCAAATTCAGCATCACAGAGCAGCTAGCATGCCTGCAGAAAATGACTTGTAAAAAAGAGTCAGAGATAGTCAGACAGAGATGCACCAGATTGCACACATTCATAGAAATGATTATCCTAAATATGCCTGATTTTTGACTGTCAATGCAAAGCGCTGGAGTGACTGCTGCTGCAAAACTGATGATGGGAGGTCATCAAAAATTGCAGCTTTTGATTTTGTCCAGCCTGAACGAAGCTGTAACTCCACTTAACCCACACAACGAAAAACCATTAGCCCCTACACCCTACACCCAATTAAAAAGTGAGTGGTCCGAGGTAGTGGCCAGTTCAGGTCAGATTCCTCTGTTTTTTCTTGTCCCATGTTCACACTCTCGGAGGCAGCGGGTGCATGCCACGCAGTGGGCCTCTGCCTATTAATAGCCGCGAGGGATGGAGTCAGGGGCAATCTGGATGGCGAGTAAATTTATACCCTCCCCCCTGGACGTTCCGTTGATGTCATAAGACTGACCTCTGACCCAGGAGCCCGGCTGCCACAAGGCCCACGTTGAACTTGAAAATTCAGAGGTCTCGACAAACACATGAATACACATGCATTTTTGACCACACTGTTCCCTTAGTCATCTAGAGTACGTCTACACGCACCTAGAAAATGCAGCATTTGTTATCGTTTGAGAGTCTAAATATGTCATCGCAGGATTGTGCACACTCATTCACTGTGCAAAGCTTAGAGCATCACATGACAACAGCTGACACACTAACTGACTAAAGCGTCTTTGTCTAGTCGGTGTGCAATTAAAAGCTCTGGTTGATCTCTGCAAAGAAATGAATGGAAGAGCAGAATCATCGGACTCGCTCCAACCTGAACATTCGGCACGGAGTCATAACACAGTCGCACACAATCTCACAATTTCCACAGATTTAGAAATCGACTAATGTAGAAGTGGGGTGATTAGGTGGAGTGATCACACAGGTTCCCACAGCCTTATCCAGTGTCTCTGCCCCTGCCAGAGATACGTGATGGATTGGAGGAGGAGGAAGGGGTTGGGGGGGGCTGACATGCAGTTACAGGGACGGGGGTCAACTGATCTTCAAGGTATGTCAGCCGACAATCTCTGGGATATCTGGTGCGCAGATCCTAACCTGCAAACATTACAACACTGTTCAAGATATTATTCCTCTTGTCTTATTTTTGGGTCCCATAGAGTTGTTGTTGGACACCAAAAGAGCCGTGACCATGTTACAGTCAGGACCGTGTTGAAATAAGAGAGTGACACTGGATTGAAATGGGGTCGACACATTCAGTGTATGGTTTGGTTTCGGAAAGTTATGGGAAAGGACCTGGTTCTGTGAAAGCTATAAGGGACATGCGTTGGTTTAGTGTTGTGCGACCACACGTGTGCAAACTGACTCAGCACATGCATTTATTGTCAAACAGTATTCCACCTTCCACCAATGGCACCGCCGCCCGCTACCCTTCAGGCACTCATAAACAACATTCCTGCGCTCAAATGTCGTCAGCACGCCATATGAGCCACGCAGCTCAATGTATAACATGATGTATTTTTCATATATCACAACACACCCTGAATCCATCACACAGCTCTGCATTGCTTACAATTTAGTTTTTTAGCATTATACAAGCCCCAAAACAATCTGTGTTAGTTTGGACACTGTGTGTAAATTAGTCTTTTTTGCTAAGCTAGTGCTGTATATTAAAACTAATCTGTCTCGTGCAGTTCGGAGATTGTTTTTTTTAAGCTAAAAACAAATCCTATAGTTTAGTAGCATATTGGAACGTCCTGGAATTGTGGTTAAATCGCAATAAACATTTATCTTGACACACACCCACAGAATCGTTGTTGATATATCGATATAAGAAATGAATCACGTTGCAAGAATATGTCACAAATAGAGAAGTCTGAGAAAAAGTCACCTGGATTTAAATTTTTTTAAATATTGTTGATAGATTTTTAATTATTTAAAGATTGCATCGATAAGAAACTCAATAAGCAAAAGGAATCTATACCTCAATAGAATGAGACTTCTCAACAGAACTTAAAATAATTATCAGGCTAGAATGAAGTAAATTTGAGGTTATAACCAAGAAAAAGTAAATTAGATCAAATAAGTAATAATCTAGTGACAAATATAATAATTTTCAGTATAATAACTTAAGAACTAAATTTACTTGACCATGTGATTCTTGGTTATGGTCAGCTTAGAGCCCTGGGACAGGGACTGCAGCTTCACCAGATGGATGTGTCCCGGATGACAGGTGGCACCTTTAGACTTCCTTCAAAATCACTTTCTAGTCTCCACGAAAATATCAAACACCACAAGCTCAGATTTGGCCACAGCATCACAAGTCCCCCGACCCGTGCCATGCCCCAATTGACGCCCCCCCCCGCCGTCTATCAGACCACCGGATGACAAGTCTCAACAGTCTTTACGCACGGAGAGCGCACGGAGAGTTTGCGAGCACGCATGGGGGTCGCTCCCTTTCAGGCTGTCCATGGCCTCCTCGCCCCGGCGGGCAGCTCCGAGACTCTGCCAAACCTCCCCGATCTCCCTTTTCCTCTCTCTACCTTTCCTGTGAAGAAACAAGCCGGCGTTACGTCAGAAAGTGCAGGGCAAGCAACACTGCGTCTTAGGAGCTATTCGTAGGCATTGCTGCCAAACCCGGCTTGGGGCTGCTCACGAGCTCACTGCAGCCAATGCAATTTACAAATCCAACTCATTTAAAACTGCAGCAGTATGTGGTAAGTCAATATTCATTCATGCTGTTTTGTTTGCCCGCTGGGATTTTTTTTCCTCTCACAGCTTTCTTCACATGACAGGTCTCTGTTGCTGGCACAATTGCGCAAAAACCCCAACAGTTAAAGCGGTTTAAAGATAAGAGGAAAGTAGGCTGGTTTCACTGACACCACCACGACATGATGAGGCAACAGAGACTTTTGACGCACAGAGATTTCTGCAGCATTTTTTTTGTGTTTGATTCTTTGCTGATCTGAAAAAAAAAAGAAAAAAAAAACAACATGCCCCACGCTCGAAATAGGAACCCCAGCCCCATCCCGGAGGTAACATGGGACACGGGATTGAAGGAGATGAACGAGACCTGGAAAGGAGCTATCGCCTGTCTCGGGGTGGCCGTCTTCTTCGTAATGACAATCGGGATCATATACTGGCAAGTGGTGGACCAGCCCAACAAGAACTGGATCCTCAGGGGGACTTTTAGCGGACTGATCTGGGAGAGGAGAACCCACTCGCTGGTCATACAGACCCTGGCGGAGGACAAGACCTATGTGGAGATAGATGTCGGGAACGTGGGGAACCCCGACGCCGAGGTTCCCTTCGTGAGGAACCTGTGCTGGCTGAACAAGACGGAGTTCTGTTATACGTGGGACGCGGTGGCCGAGGTGAAGATCTCGCTGGAGGTGAATGAAGAGACGGAGACTGAGTGCTACAGCATGACATGGGCGCCGGTGCACTGTCATGTGGAGCTGAAGGTAGAGTTCCTCTGTGTGCACTTCACTGAAACACAACCAGAATATTACCGAGACGACATTTTAACGCAAAATATAACGTGCAAAAACACCTTTTTAACATGTTCCATGCGTTTTACGCACTCCATATCCAGTAAGGATGATGATGTATTGAGCTGTGATCGTGCACGGCAAGATATTAAACATGTATTAAATAAATATGTTGCATTCAGCAGGCACCTATTAACTTTAAGCTCACTCACATAATATTTATTTTCTCACAAAATTCAGTTACAATACACATTTTATACTTCAAGGCTTGTTTTATATTGGTGATATAACTACATCACACATGATTTAAATCACCTTTATATACTTTTGTATTTATATAAAAAAGGCAAAGCACGTGATGCTCCATTCAAAACAAGTGAATCATAATAAATGATATTAATAATACATTGCTTTACAGCAGGGGGTTCGCAGCAGGATGTGGTTTAAACAGTGCCAGGCACAGTTCATTTAGATTTTTAAAAAACACAGAATTTATTTTTCGTGATTATATTCTGTTGAATTTGCAGTTTTGCATCTTTTTCCACTTATTAAATCGAATAAACATCACATAATAATAGAGAAAGTATGAATTAAATGAGGTTATAGACAAACAATGTGTGCGTAATTCCCCCTTTTTCCACAGCCCTGATTTAACTGCACTGAGCAGAACAGAATTTCGTGTTATACCTCCGTCACAGTTGTTTAGCATTTTTACACGCACGGTACTTACTGTACTTTCCCCCAGCTTAATTAGCAAAGGCATTTAACTATTGGGATGTTTGGGGAGGTTAATCTGTCCCCACTGGAACATTCCTCGCCATAACTCCCTGTCATGTGGCGCGACTGCTCACAGGAAATCTTTCCAAACTAAAGTCGCCTTATTATAATTATTTTTTCCTCTAATTTCCAAAGATCCTGCCCAGTGAGTCTCAGGTGACTCCCTGGCACCTTTTATTAACGCAGCCTGGATTGCATTCGTCCCCTTTCACGCGTAAAGACGCTTTGAGGAAGGAGAAGCTTTCTCTTAAGAGGACGCTGTCACTCAATGCCCCCTGCGTGCGATGCTTCCTGAGACAGGCTCATGTACCAGGCATCACATACCTCACTGTGCCCTGGATCTCTGCACCAACAGTAACTCACACTCAATGTTTCATCCATACTCTGAGAAGATGTCAGCTAGAATGTGGCAGCACTGGGAACATTCAGGTTATAGACACTCTAAGATAACATTTAGAATATTTTATTTTCAAGCATAGAAGAGTTTGTATACACTTTTTCAAATGCTCTATAAATGTGTGTTGAGGGTGTCGAATCTCTGAAACTTCTTCTTCTCTCTTCTGTCTAATCTGACCCTCGTTTTCGACCCCTCTCAGTTTTCGATGTATTTTGTTTTGAAGGCCTATATTTCCTTTTTCCACTTAAGTCTCCTCAGCATCACTTTTTTATCACTTGCTGTTTCAGTCTTCATGAGTGTAAACCTTTTCGTGTGTGTGTGTGTATCCTTCCAGGACTGCTTCTCCATGACCAATGTGTCCTGGTACGGCGGAGCCAGTGTCCGGGGTCAGACGTGGCCCATCAACGATCAGAATGCCACCATGCAGCCCTTCGTCGTCAGCGACCTGAAGGACAATCCTTCTGGCTTCGGCTCTGCCCTGGAACGCTACTTCCTGGGATCATCAGGTAAGAGGTCTGAGTTTCAGCTGCTTTCAGAGGAGTTGATGTCATGAGCAAAAAGGTCTGCGACAATGAGAAAGACCTGTTCGAGTCTTTAAAGTGACACAGGGTCAACAGTTTTTCCACACTTGCCATTGGTGCCAGGTTAACACAAGGGCTTGGGGAATCCGACCCGGCATCAGTGGGTATACGACGTGTGGCGTGAATCCCAGGGCGTGAGGGAAGCCCTGTGGATGTTGTTGTGTTTTTTTTTTACCCCCCCACCAGCCCCACCCACTCGCTCGTGGATGTTTATTTGTGTTTGAGCCGAGAAAAATTACTCCGGCCGTCTCCAGAAACAGCATCAAGTGGATGGGAACGACCGGCCCACAAATAGCGTGTAAAACAATCCCCGTTTATTAATTTAGAGATTAGTCTACAAAGGGGAGCGAACCACCTTTAGCATCTTAAATTAACTCTTTGGGATACCGGGGTAATTGCCTTTTGTTTCTATTAAAAGGGAAGGTTGGATCAGGGCCCTGCTGACTCTTATAACTCCCCGGGTTATTTTGGGGGTGTTAGATTTTATCCCGGGGGCAAAGGGGGGAGGAAGGGTCCACAGGCGGATGTGAATGGTTAATGTGACTGATGAGGAACATTTATAGTGTGTGTGTGTGTGTAAATGTGTGTTTTGGTAGCTGGTGTAGCATTAACCTCAGGGACTCTGGTCTCTCAAGCTGGTGGAGTTTGTATTTACTTGTGAGAAGCTAAAACATCGGCGTGTTCATTGGCGCCACATCAACCAATGAGGTGACACAATCAATCGTCTGTTGTGACTTCGGTGATTATCAGCGGTCGCCTCGCACTCCTTGATCCACACACTGACAGAAACAAACACACACATGCCTGCCCACAGACACCAGTACGTGTTTTGGGGATGTTATGTAACACGGTGGCACGTGACAGAAATCCCTTTTCCACCTGGTCAGCGGACGGCGGTAATTATCAGGACCCTGTAACCCTTTGTTTCTCTGTCTGAGCAGAGAAACACACACACACACACACACACACACACACACACACACACACACACACACACACACACACACACACACACACGGATGAGATGACATCCCAATGAGAACAACTGTTCCAGTGTTGCCAAGTAACGACTCACAATCACATACTGTACATAGCCCCAAACATAGCAAAGCGCTGCTCAGCAATGACAACGATGCCCATTGGACCATTAAAGGTATATTTAACGTGATATCTCACTTCGGCTCAGGGATGTTTTTCGCTCGGCTGATAGATTTACACAATGTGCATGTTTGGCCTCGGAGAAAATCGTTTTTTCACAATTCCACGGAGATGTGGTGGGAGTCGTACTCGGCCGCTTTCCCCTCGAGCATCAGCAGAAATGATCACGAGTCAGAAATAAGATGCAGATGTGTCTCGTCATTTCTTTATGCAAACAGCTGTGGAGTTAAAAGATAAAAGATTTGTTGGATTAGTTAATGGCCGATCTGAAATTTGAATTTGCAGTATGACTGAGGCTGATATAAACAGTACAGTGTGGTGGAGTTATAACTACTGTGGTTAATACTGGTTGACCACTATTGCAGAAGTTAAATAGACAGATATGAGTGGGTAGTAAAAAATACTTAATAAATAACTTTTGCCAAATGCACTCTGTATAACATATAACTGCATAGTGACTGGACTTTCAATGTGTTCACAATTTAAAATATGCACTGTATATAAGCTTCTGTAACTCTACTCAGTCCATAATATGATATTTATTTCTAGATGAGCATAAACTTTGAGAGGAGCTAATGCGATTTAGATATTGGTCCCCAACAAACCCAAATATAATGTCATATGTATGAGCTGCAGGTGCATTACACGAATGCTTTTTTATGCAATGACTGTGCTTTGCTCTGATAGTTTCCCCAAAATACTCAGAGTTATATTCTCATGCGTTAATAAGAGAAATCTGGTGAACTTCTCCTGCACCGAGTTTGGTGAAAAAATAACTTGTTTTTGCCAAAGCAGATTGAGCAAAGGCAGCTCTCCAGTGGTCATTAAAAAAAATAAAAGAGTCGCCACATGTCTTCATCTTTTTCATGACGATTGCTTTCAGGAAGTCTTCCAGAGCTACGATGCTCTTTCTTGAATTTATTTTGAAGAAACAAACAAGTTCCAGTTTGAATGTGATATTAGTTTCCAGCACCGCGAGAACCCGCTGACCATCGGCGGAATATTCCTGCCGTCCATGTGACGCTTGCTGTGTGTGCATGGGACCTGTCTTCACCCACTCTAGTTAGTCATATGGGCACATTATAAATGTGGTGGGGAATATGGAGCTGTGACTGATGTTACCAACCTAAGAGGACTCATGGGGACAGTTAAAGAGCAAGACAGACGGGCTGAAATACGGAGCAACGGAGCAAACCAAACTAAAGAGTAACAGTTGATATTTAATAGAATAAAGAAAAATAAACCAATAAGAGAAAGAGAAGCAAAGAGGAGGTAGAAAAGTAAAGTGGAGCGACGGGGGAGCGGATATATGCACTCGGGCAGGAGAGTGACATTTGAGAGTGTTGCCAACTGGAGGAACTTGTCATAGCCCCACCTGTCTTTATCCATACAAAAACAACTGGGCCACTAAGGACAGATTAGATATCACTGAAGTCACATCCTGCATTCAAAATATAAGAGGGGAAGCTGTGCCCGAGGCTTTATCAGCTTACTCCTGCATTGAATCAGGCTCGAGGTGCAGAGGATACAGGTTCACGTGGTGTCAGCAAATCAGAAATACAGTGCTGGATAAACTGTCAACATGAAGATAATCCATAGTTTAGACGATAAACACTGCACATGGTGAAGTCGCGTGACGGCGATCGTGTGCTGGACATGGCTGGAGGGACGCAACAATAACTGACAGCAGTTGTTTGTATGTCCATTTTCTGAAGCAATAAATGAAATGATACTAAAGATGCACCACCAGTTATCTTTGTTAATTCACATAAGACATTGTTATTGCTCTACGGTGTCCATTAAGGGTAAAAATCTGAAAATCAGTTTCCTAGTCTTAGATAAAGATATAAAGAAATTACAAATGATATCAAGAAAATCTACTTTTCTACTCATTTCTTTTCTTATTTCACCGCTGACGAGTCAAAGCAACATAAAGCCTTATTATCTAAATTATTTAGTAGTTAATTAATATATTATTCAAACTTATTGTTTAATACCTTTATAATGAGTTTATCTGGCTTAGTGCATAGATTTTTATAACTTTAGTTCCACAACTTAAATCCTTGCATGGATGCAGTTTTATATTCATAGTATTAAAAGCACAGCGTGTAGTGTTTTTAATTTAAGTTTGTGTTTTTCTGCTTTTTAGAAGCTATTTTTTTCACATTGAAAACTTTCATTTCATTGATGGTTGATGAAACATCCTCGAGCCATTTACAACACGTAGAAACATGATGATAAACTGTTTTTTTTCAATGCAAACCTTAGAAATAACTTAACACTTGAAACAATAAATTGAAAATGAGACTTGTAAGATAAATAACTAATTTAATAAAGCATACTAAGAAGAACACGGGATTTAATTCTGTACAGGAATATTGACAACCAATGAGCAATACATTTCACCTGCTTTTTCACCTTGAATATCGTAATAATCTATTCTCCTTTCCATTCTCTTATTATTTTCTAATATGCACATTATTCCTGTAAATAATCTTCGTCTCCGTCAGAGAGAAAACTTTGTCATCAACGTCTCCCCAGTTCACCATTTGAACTGAGGAGCCTGCAGAGATGTTTTCCCCGAGAGCTTTGACATCACATTTCTTTTTTTAATGTCTGGATTCAATAAAAGTAATTTATCCACTTTCCCGTCATATCTGCTTTTTGTCCACACTCGCTTTCATAAAGTGCAGACCTAGAGATTAGAATCAGATATAAGAAGCTATTAGACCAGCTCCTACACATCAGTACTGTGCGTTCTGTGTGTGTCCATATGTGCAAACACCATCTCACTCTCTCTCTCTCTCTCTCTCTTTGGTTCCATATCCATCTCTCAATTTAGCATGATTTTATTCCCCCCCTGGCCTCCCACTCCTTTTTTCTTTATTTCGATCGCTGACTCAATCTTTCCACGTTGGATCCAAAGAAATGATTTTGAAGGGCTCCTGCTCATTTGTTGTTGGTCTCTTGAAGAGAACTGGACAAACACAACACACAGATAAAACTCACGTAGCGTCATGAGTTTAGATTTTTATTTCCCCCTTTTCAGATTATGAATATAAATCACCTTGGCAGCTTTACATATGAAAATGATGAGAATAATGTGCTGAAAATGTGTATTCTTGCTGTACCTTTTATGGTGCTTCATTGTGAGGAACAGCAAAGAGAAAGATAATCAAAAAAGAAAAGAAATGGTCACAACCACAGCAAAGAAGCAGTTTAAGCTGATACTTCAGTGCCAATAGCTTCCGGTTGAGTCTTTTCTTTGTCCGACGGAATCAAGCTGCCCCTGAAAACCCTGTGTTACTCAACAGGTCACCAGGAGGTCCCCGGGCAGCTGCCCCGAACCTTCCCACTCTCTGGGACGAGTGAGAGGTGAAACGCTTTAATAATGACTCACTTAGCCAAGTGAAGCTGTGTGAAAAGCAGACTGTCATCTCCCGCACGCGGAGGCTACTGTATGAAAATCATCTGACAACATTTTCCACAGTCAATCTCCGACCTAATACTTTCCATCAAGGACGTCGAGCGAGAGGCGGCAGAGAGGGAGGCGATTTTAAAACGAGGGGCCGGTACACACCAGCTCCTGTCCGCTGACGTCATTACAGTGTAAATCGTTGAGCTCACGACTTTCTCTGCAAACAGAAGACGTAAAAATTGAAATTACCGTTTGAAAAATACATAAATTCCACTGATTTAATAACCCTGCAACAGTAACTTCCAAAACAAAAGAGATTAAGTGCAATCGTCTCATATCACGCGGGTTCTTGATGTATTGGTGTTCAGAGACACATTTTCACTTGTAGTATTTGTACAGAACACAGCGTCTCACACTCCAAACAATAAAACTGATTGATGACAGGAATAGAGCGGAGAAAGTCTCTTTAGTGTTTCATTATTTTTTCAATAACTCGGGATTGGAAATTTACAACCATGGCAAGATCCCAGTTTTGTGGCCATCAATTTCTTGAGGTTGGGCACGAAAACTAAGTTTCCATTGTTAAGGAAATACATGCCTGAACACACACACACACACACGCGATTGCACGAACACACACACTTAGTGTTTCGACGCACTTTTTAATAGGCCCAGTCTGGTCTGCGTGCACAGGTGTCATAAATAACAGTGTGAATATGACAGGTAAAAGAGAGCAGCCCATCTGGTGCACAGCGGCAGCGAGGCAGCGGCGGCGTTTCCCTCCAGACCGGCCGCTCTTTCAGGGCCTGAGACGCCACATTTAAAACCCTCCTGACCCCTCGGAAGGTGCCCGGGGTCACCTCCGCCCGCCACCTCCCCAAAAAACCCCCCCCGTTTCTCCTCAGAATGAGCGAGAGGAAGTGCAGAACCTTTATGGTCCTGTAAGTCCTGCTCTGTTTTTCTTGGACGTCCACAGTTTCCCATTAAAGAAAGGCGGAGCACTCGAAATGTGTGCGAGAACAAGCGTACGTTCTCGCTCGTGTACGAAGAGGCGACCCGAGGTTGCCTGATTTGTGTGTTTTGCTCAGCGGCTGTAAAAGTGAAGCATGTGTGTGTCTAATCATTCAGAAATCCCAATAAACTTCCATTCACGTTCACTTTTTGCATATCTGCTGCTTCGAAGGTGAGCGTCTACGGTCACTCAGCCATATAATTTTACTTTTGAGAGCCGGTGGAAAATATGTGTTTAAGGAATTGTTCTAAAAATAGGGTCCCCCCCCCCACTTCCCCTTTAACTCCTGGGCTCCCCATCTTGGCTGTAACTCAAACCTGCTTCACTTTCTTTAAATAACACTTATTGATTCCTGCTCCTGTCTGGTTTATACATCCGCTAAAGATGTATGTCTGTCACTGCGCCTATATAACCAGAGTTAGAAGTTCAGTTTCCATTTTGAAATAGATAGTTCTACATGCAAAAGACTTAAAGAATAAATGCACAAGACAGGATTTAATATATTTAATCGATTTAACATTCAAATCTGCATGTTGAATCCAGGATAGAATAGAAGGAGCAGCTGTTTTTGTCCAGGCTGTCCCGTTTCCTCGAGGCCCTGCCGTGTCACTTCCCATAAAAATTAAATATGACTGGAGAAGTCACGCATGCAAACTTTAAACTCCACTTTCCGCCCCGTGTGCACTTTGGTGAAACACACTGTTTGCAGCCTGCTGTATCTGCACATCATTCCCACAGACTGCCCGGTGTCTGGTGTAGTCTGGTCGCCTCTATTTCCACTGCCCTGCATTCCAGTTCCATCCTTCCTTGAAGCTATAACATTTTCTCCACTGCCCCACTTTCTATTCTATTCTATTTTCTATGCACAGTAGAGACGTGCACATCTTGGTAACACCTTTGCTTGGTTAAGAAATCCCTTCAACTCTTTGGGGGTTTAAACACGTGTCAGCGTTTTCCAACAAAAATCACTATTATGTGTCGTCTGTGAACCTGTAACAAGCCGTTTGACGGTGACTTAATACCATGTGAGAGGCAGCTGAGGTGTTACCAGTATCTCTTTGACATTATCCGTTGCAAACACGTGAGAATTACCCTGAGGTTGAGGGCTCTTCACTGGGCTTTATGCAGCACTTGAGGACTGATCTCTGAGACTATTAATCTGATTATAAACTGGTACATGAGTATCCAGGTCCCTGCCGGTATAAGAACAGGGAGCCCATTGAAACTCGAGATGGTGGCTGGGGCGAGGGCCAAGATCTGCAGCTCAGGGGTCTCAGACTGGCCGCTCGCTTTGGAAGCAGGTTTTGCTCCTTAATCTGTTCATTGATCCAAATCCCAAAATCCCAGTTTGGCTGCTTTTGAGCAGGTTGTGCAAAAGAAAGAACTCAAGCAAGGGGCCGGGGTTAGAATCTGGGCTGGGGGGGGGGCTCAGATCGATTGTCGCCTGGATTCTGCTGACCTGACATGGGCCAGACCCACAGTGGAGCGGAACTGAGCACAGAGGACAGGAGTGGAGTGGGACAGGAAGGTAGTTAAAGTTTGGGAGGGTGAAGGTGGGAGTCAGGAAGGGTGAGAAGTGGTGAGGGTGGGGGTCCGGGGTAATCTGAGAGGGAAGAGGCATTCCTCGCAGGGCAGCTACATCTGTGGACACAATTATCTGCTTCCCATAATCTTATCATTTCACACGGCCTCTGAAACGCTGTACACATGAGAGAAAACAGGGAGCGTCCCTTTTGCTGGAAGTTTAAATGTTTCTACTAAAGTTGATTTATTTAATCAGAGGTGTAATTCAAGGTTCAGTTTCCTCGCTCATAGTGAGAATAAAATGGATACGGCTTCTTTTAATATCCCCGAGCAAATCGATGAGATGATGAAGAAATGCAAACAAACATTTATGTGGTGTAACTTTCACCGTGTGTCCCAGATACTCTCGTCCACTTTGCTGCGCAGTGTAACCGACCTCCTCCGAAGGTGCCAGCAGTCCCAGGGTAAACCCATCCAGCAGCAGCATGCTGCTGTATCTCATTCTGAGGAGTGTTTTTCTCACATCTGAGTGGAGCAATATCAGCTGACACAGCCTACACTCTACCTCCCACAACACTCCATCCATCACACTCTTGCCGCTCTCAGTAACACACACGCACCATGTCATAGAAGAGGAATCTGCTACAGGTCGCCTCGTACTCAAGCACTATAGTTTCTACTGTTCAGGTCGACCTTATATCTGTATGAACCTATCTGATGTAGCCTCCCCTGTCTTCTTCCTTGCACCCCACAGGTGTTGCAGTCCTCGTGTCCCCCGACATCCCCCTGCAGCTCGGGGTGGACAGCAGGCAGCAGTTCTGCCTGCAGTCGCTGCCCAGTATGGAGCGTCTCCCTCTGCAGTACACCGTGTGTGTGGCCCGCGACGTGAAAGCTGCTCACCAGGAAGCCGTGCAACAGCTCTCCCGGCCCGGCAGGGAGCTGCCCAACATGAAAGCGCTGTGGTTAGTTTAGTTTAGATTGAGATTAGAGGAGATGGGGGGTTCTGGGGTTGTCATAATACCAATAAGTCAAAGCAGTGTGCTGCGTCTGCGAGCGTTGATTTAAGCTTTGTGGGTATTTGGGGAGCCGTAAACTAAAACTCATCCAGGTTCCGCAGATGTGCAGGTCGAGCCTGATCCCTCCGTGTGTGTTCTGCAGGCTGCCGTTCTGGAAGCTGCTCACCAACGTGGACTCGGGCCCGAAGGTGGAGAGGGAGCTGAGGATCTTCTCCAATCGTCTGAGGAGACACCAGCTGGGGGAGGGAGTCATCAGCCTCAGTGAACATTCCACCACCCTCCTCTCTGATATGGTACGACAGAAAACACTGCACGAGTTAAACCCTCAAAATGCAGGGATGAAGGATCAGAGTTTAGTTTACAGAACTGAGTGAAAACGAGTAAAGGCAGCAGGGACAGCTCGGACAGAAAGAAATGATGTCAAGCTTTAAGCTTTCAGTAACTTCTCAAGTAGATCTAGAGAAATGTGACTGTTGCTCTTCCAAGATTACACAAATTATTATCATGAAATAAAGAGTAAAGCGACCCACTTCTTTTACATCCTCTTCATCAGTGCATCTTTTAATGATTGCTCTTTTCAGATTTCCAATCAAAACCAACAGTTTCTCTCCAGCTGTTCGTTTGAACTTTTCTTTTTCTCCTCCTTCAATTATACCCAACTGACATTATTTCTATATACATAAGGCATTGTTATTATTTAATTTAGATTTTTAAAAACATTAATATGAATATTAATTAATATTAGATTATGTTGAGAAGTGACTTTTGATTTAAATGTTGCTAAACCGCTCTGATTCACATCATCCACCGACTGCGTAACAACGAGAAGTCAAAGTTCAGAAAAGAAACATTTCTCATGTGAAATAACCAAAACTGTGGCGCTGAGGAAATGGGTCACATTTCCTTGAGGGGCGGCGCGGTGGGACAGTGGTTAGAACTGCTGCATCACGGCAAGACGTTTATGGGTTCGAACTTGGTGACCGGCCGTGTTTCTTTCTGTGTGGAGTTTGTTCTCCTCGTGTCTTCCTGGGTTTTTTCTCAGTCCAAAGACATGCAGATTGGAGTTAGGTTGACTTAGAGACTTGGAGGTTTGAATGTGATGTAAATGGTTGTTTGTCTCTGTGATTTGCTGGCGACCTGTGCAGGGTGTCCCCCCCGCCTCTCGTCCAATATCAGCTGGGACTGACTTGTATCTGCAATTTAAAGTCTTGCACAGCGACTCCAGGACTCACGTCGCCGATTAAAGTTTCAGTTAATGAGAATTAGCTTTAAGGCTGATCTGTCATCATGAACACTTGGTTATTACTACTACTACTACTACTACTACTCATGTACTACTACTACTACTACTTTTCTAATTCTTGTCCTCTACCTGTGAGGCCGGTGAGGGTTCATCGGTCAGAGTGTTTCACCGAGATGAAAAAATGTTTTCTCAACTGGATCTCCAGAGCGCAGCATGGACACAGGTGGGGAACCAAGGTGGGGGGACAGGTTCACCGTTATCCCGTTTCTTTCCTTGAATTGTTTCAATAACACTCAAGGAAACGGGAATACCTGGTGATCTTCCATTGCAAAACAAATACAGCTGAGAGAGGACAAACAGAGGCTCCCCGAGCAGATCTCACGTTGCTCCGTGTGCGGCGGCTGTTGGATTGAAGAAGAATTGCTGAGAATTGAAGGGATCTCGGCCAAGACCAACTGCAGCAGGTGATGCTGACACCAGCTCAATGCTGCGATCTGACCTGGTGCCACAGGAGAGAGGAGGAGGCAGGAGAGTCTCAGATATACAGTCCATCAGAGAGGCCGAGTTCAGGAATACAGAGCCTGACCGATGTGGACATTTGTGGCAGATACCGATATTTAGGAGTAAATCATTTCGATGATTCCTAAGATGGTGTTATCAAACCCTTAGGAGAAAGATATAGATGGATGGACGATTGCTTTGACGGATGAATTGAAAGATAGTTAGATGGATAGATAGATGCACTGTATAGATTTAACCATACACTTTAAAAACCTAGAGACAACATAGAGCTTGAATTAGGAGATTAAACATATATTGTAAAGTAACATTTTGAAATAAATGCACATCTTTTCTGCATTGTTTACTCTGTAAAATAAAAGCTTTCATATCCTTCTCGTGCCGGGAAATCATAAACGCAGATATCGATACGTTGCGGGTATCTCACCATATGCATTCACAGTGCTTCTAGTATGTTCCCATTAGTAGGTGTGGAAGAACAGACAGACCGAGGAGGGAGAAAATGGGAGAAACAGCTCATGTCAGTTGATTGATGCCATTTGGAGAACAAGCGTTTCCCTTTCTGGACCCAATCTCCAGTTTTCTTCTCCATCAGAGATATGAAACACCAGTGTTGTTGGCTCCGTCGCCCGGTAACTGCCAGAAAGGTGAACGGCACAGTGCGGAAACTGTAAGAACTGGACTTCTCTTTCACTCCACTTTTACAAGTATTCATAAATGATTGGTCACACTCTGACCCTTCTTTTCCACTTTCCATAATAGTTTGGAACGACTCGCTGGCTCTGGAACATTTGGGCTACTAATAATAAGTTTGCCTTGTTTCTAACCTGATTACTCACACACTGCGGCTAGCCCAGGGTTTTGTCTTCTTTGTGTCAGTTTATAGTATTTTGACGATTATTTGGAAAAATTCAAATTCAGGAAAGAAAGAAAGCAGAAGAAAATGACCAGAGGGGGGGAAAAAAACATTCTGAGAAGTTACATAACACGTCCGTGCTAATCTACGCTTTCTTCCCACCGCAGCTTCACCTTCAGGGGTCAGCCTTTTGTGTTCCTAAGAGGTTTTGTTCCGCGGTTACGTAACGTGAAATCTCTGTGTGACTTTATCATGTAAACTCCAAAGGATTATAATTCACGTAACACCATTCGGACGTGGGTCATGCTGTGAGAGCTGCAGGCGCCTACATGGAGAAACCAATCGTTATTCCATTTGTGCATCATGATTTAGATGTGTAAATCATTTAGAGAATAAATTATTTAGACAATAATGTAGAGAGTTATTGATTAAATATTGATGGATGTTAGTGCTTGTGTAAGGCTGCTTCCCAGAATGCAAACATCAGGCTGTACTTGTGGTATCATGGTTTATCTCTGCGTCTCCCTGCAGGACCATGACTACCTCAACGTCAGGAAAAGGGGGATGTCCAAGAGACTGACCAGAGACCTCCCGCTTGTCAAGCTTCTTAACATTTCCATCACCCTGTCCCCTTTCCTGGGCGTGGACACCACGCAGTTCCACACCTCCCTCGTGGACGGCACACAGGCCCACTGGCTCAGCCTCCCCTCAGCCCATCAGGGAAAACTGGTGAGACCCGACTGCAGCGCTCTCGTCATCCTGTAAAGTGCTTAGCCGCGTTGTTGTTGTTGTTATTGGTAAAGAGTTTCTTGTGAAGTAAGAAATAAACTTGGCCTGATCCAGAGAATCTATAGCAGGAGAGTCTGTTTACAAACTGAGCAAAATCTGGTTTCTTCCTCCCATCAGGTCCCCGTGATGAGTCAGTGGCGAGGAAAGTTCTGCGTGAAGCTGAACATCACCAACCCAGGAGCGGTGAGCTGGTTCCTGGACAGAGTGGGATCCCTGCAGGCCCTTCTGGGGATGGAGTACATCATGCTGGAGGGGGGTGAGGGGAACGTGTTTGAGGAGCGGACCCTGCGGGCGCCACAGGATCTGGGTGGAGACAAGTACGTCAGCCAGCTTGCTGACCTGGCCACGAGGATGGGAGACTCCACCATCGTGACGGCAGGGACACGGTAACGCTCTCAGGCATCTGTGGACATTTTGAGATTTTATCATCAATCTGCTTTTTATTCCGAGTCATTCTTATTCCTGATTCTGTTTCTGTTTGCGTCTCAGGTCGAGCCACAAGCCGCTGTTTGTGAGGATGACCCCCCTGCAGTCCGACTGGAGCCTGATGGGCCTGAAGGGCATCATTCCCTCCCTGCTGCACCACACTCTGCTGGGATACAACTTCCTCATTCCTGATGCAGTAGGTAATACCACCGCCTATGGGTCACTTCTCTCACTTATACTTTGGTAATGTGTTTCTCTCATATGAAAAGTAAATAAAACAGAAGTCAGAAAAATAACACATCCGATCTTTTAGTTTCTTAATAAACAGATGCATGATGTTTGTGAGAAAACTATTTACAGAGAGCTGTCAGTTTTACAGACGAGGATGGATGGCTTACTATACGCCATTATTTTCTTGTATTAGTGCTATTAGGACAGTGTTCCCTCTCCCCAGCTCCTCCAGGGGGATTCTTAGGCCAGATTGGATATGAGCTCTGACTGCAAAATGCTGTATTTACCTTTTTAAAACAACACCATAAAGAGGACAACAATACAGAAAACCTGTTGAATAAAAAAAGACAGAAGAAATAAGAATCATTCCAGTTTTTGATCATCTGTGTACCATCGAGTAATTTCATTGAAAATTAAGCCTCTTAAATCAGCGTGGTTTGTGCAAAACAAAAGCAAATGGGACTCATCAGGAGTTGGACATGTGCACAACTGGACTTTCTAATTTATTTGCCTGCATGTGACGCTGAAACGTGGCTCCTGTCGTGTACAAGTTTCCCTCCTGGATGTTTTTGTTTTTAACCAGCTACAGAAAGAAAACCAGTCCAATGAAACATGATCTCATTCGTCTCCCTCTTCCCACAGGTGGCTCTCTGTCTGGAGACCTGGTCACAGATGAGGAGTTGTTCATCCGTTGGTTGGAAATCGCAGCCTTCCTCCCTGTAGTGAGCTTCCACACGCCCCCCTGGGTCTGCGGGGAGGACTGGGTATAAACCACAAACACATCACAAACGTGAAGGGTGCAAACCTCCACCAATATAACACCACATTTAAATTCACTAGATCCAGATTTTTTATTTGATTCTGCAACAAATCATAAATATCAGTCATTTAGACATTCCTGATAATGTGAAGATCCATGAATTGATCTCTAAGAAATCAATGTTAAAGAAAATAAAAATAAATTCCTGATCCGCACCAAACTTCTCTCCTCACCAATACAGCAGTGCTCCACCCAGTTTGGTGGAAAAAACGTCTTATTGCATTATTCTCGTTAACAATCGAACAAAAGACAAACAAATGCAGACAAAACATAATCTCCTTGGCAGAGTTATATGCACTTTAACCCTCTTTTTAAATTTTTTTTTTTTTTTTAAGTTTTCACTTTAACACACTTCTGCATCAGTAGACTCAGCTCCTTGGGTTCACATCCTTTTCCAGATTTGATAACAGGAATTTCACTCGTGAAGATTTACAGTGGAAAGATCAAGTGAAGTGAAGTGTGAATGCCAATTAGATGTTCCAGTAGGGAGATTATCCTTCATTCCCACACAGCAGTTAGGATTACTCATGAAAAGACGAGTTTATTGACCCAGCAGCCTCTCCTCAGCTCAGTGGGTCAGTACCGAGACGTTCCCACCGTGTGCGTGAGGCTCTCCCCCCCCCAGCAGGAGAGGCAGGACTGAACCTCGTCCCTCTCGGCTGGACACGAGGAATGTATCCCTCCATGTGCACGGCAGGAAAAACAATGCCCACAGTCTCAGGGAGTCCGGTGACAGATATCAATACGTTTGACAATGTGGTGCCAGATCTCAGGTTCCTGCACATTAAAAAACAAAACACTTGGCTACTTTCCCCCCCCCCGGCTGCCCTTCCCCTCTTCCCTCAATAGGAGCGATTGTTTGGCCCCCTCCCAACATCACCTGTGGTTAAGCGTCCATCTGTTCTGAATTACAACCCCTCCTCTAGATTTATGGCTCGCGCTCAAGAGCCACTTCAGCAGGAATGATAATGAATTTGAGGACAAGTCTTGGAAAAATACTTTATTGTGGCAATTAAGATTTCCATGAGTAATTGACAAGTGTGACAGAGGAGACGACCGAGGCAGCAGAATGTATTGGTTGTGACTTGTGCTGTGAGACCCAGATAAAAATAGGCCTTTTGACAGCAGCAACGTTTTCCATTTTGGTCCCTCGCACGGCCTTCAACTGTCGATGAAGTGGGGCCGAGAGGCTGCGTTACGCCTGATAAATGACCCGGCTTTACGGCTGCTGCAGTTTAAAAGTGGCACACCTTCATTTCCAGAGTGTGCGAGACCTCATTCGCTCATAGACAGGTCACTGCAGCGGCCGCACTGGAATTGGAATAGCAGTAAAAACCTCAAACCCACACACAGGCCTGGCTTCTCAATCAGAAAGATCCACTCAGACCCGGGCCGACTCCGAGGCTCATTCCTGCAAATGTTCTCAATCCCAACTCGTAAAAATACATTTTTATAGATGCGGTCGAGTTTTGTTTTTCGCCATGAAGAGGATGTGACCCTTCCAGGAATTTGTGGAGTAGTGTGGCCAGCGGGAGAAAGGACAAAGAGTTGGACAGTATAAAACTCACAGTGAGCTGCTGAGAAGCTCTGTTTGCATGTCAGGGTGTAGAGACGGCACAAATGTCTTTTAGCGGATCTGATTGTCAGTGTCAGTCTTGTCCTGAAGTCCTCGTGGCGGATCATTTAGTTTAGGAAAGGCTTTTATTATTGGTTTCTTTACCATATCTCCTGCACAGAGTCGTCAGACACAACAATCCATCACACCTCAACAACTCAAGAATAGTTTAAATCAACACACCACTTTGTTGGACATGTCTGAATGTCCTTTAGGAGACAGGGCAAGGAGTTGAACTCGTCTGCAAAAATTGGGTTTGGACATTTTCCAGAGTTTTCCCTTCATACATGAAGAATAGAGGAGATTGTCAGAGTCAGACACGTCGACAAAAACAGAACATTCAGCCAAGAGGAGGCGCCAGGGCAGAGCGTGCAGGAGGCAGGAGGCAGAACACGACTTATAAACTCTGGCCACGTCTCTTGCCGTCCCTGCGACTTGTTTTCAGAATATTGGCGTAAGTCCTAAGCGCCAAAAGCTTGTCTCTTCGGACATTTTCAGGAAAATGTCCAGACTTCAATGTGTGTCTGAAAGCAGCTAAACTCAATCTCTGTGGACAAAAGTCTTTATCAGACATTATTGTCAGTATCACTCTTGTCCTTGTGGCAGATCAATGATCCGTTTTTTCATTCTTTCAGTTCCTGAGCTGCTCTAGATTTTTTGGGGAATTTGTATTTTGATGTTAAATCCATCAACTGCAGCTCCACAGAAAAGCAGACAACTATCCAACATAGGAAACCTCCATAACATCAGGAACATAACAATTTGTTATTACCCTCCCAGTTATTTTTTCTCCCCTCTGCTGGTCACCCATAGGTGCTCAACCTCACCCGGGCCTACATAGCAAAGCACCAGAGGGATGTGGTCCCGCTGATAAAAGAGTGCGCAGAGGAGTGGCGGGTGACGGGAAACCCCATCTACCGGCCGATATGGTGGCTCAGTCCCAGTGACCCCGCGACCTTCACCATCGATGACCAGTTCCTCATCGGAGACAAGGTGACTTAATGGTGTTCTCATGGTGGGGGGGGGGGTCCAGTTCCTTCTGTCAACACCGGATATGCTTGGCAAACGATAGTGTACTGTAACCTCATGCCTTGCTCATTAAGCGTACAATCTGTCTGACATCTGAGTTGCTTTCACCAAACTGATATGGGTGTGCGTTGTTGCCGGTTTCCAGGTCCTGGTGGCACCAGTGGTGGAGCAGGGGGCGGTGCAGAGGGATATTTATCTACCTGACGGGGGCTTTCAGTGGCAGGACAGCCGGAGCGCTCAGGTGTTTGACGGGGGGACGTTTCTACAGGACTACCCTGTGCCCCTGGAGGAGGTGGCCGTGTTCTTACGGAGAAGCTGAACGGTGTGACGGATCCGCCCGGACCTCACCTGACTTATCCTGTTACTGTTTTGAATCAAATTCTTCTTCTTCTTTTTTTTAATACTTGTGCTGTTTCGCACTTTTCCACTAAAGACCATTGACTCTGTCTCAAGACTTGAGATGATATGTAGAAAGATTTTTTTTTTTATACTTGCACTTTACAGTTCAAAATTATTTGTATGGTTTTCTTTTTTCCTTCGTGACGATTTTTTCTTCCTTTTTTAAAAATGTTAATTGGTTTTACCTCTCGGCTGATTTGTTTCTGGACTTTTTTTGGGGGGTGTATGTAACTTCGGAGAAATCTGTGCGTTTACATACTGAATTTCTACAGTCTTTAAAGTTTTTAGTTGCTGCTGGCTCTCTTGATGGAATCTGAATCTCTCAAGAAGACCAAATGAAGATGGAGTCGGACAGGGGAAGACGTTTTGAACTGGGCTTTTTTCGAGGGGAAACGCTCACTGGGATGACGCTCCGTGGTACCGTATGTCTCGCTCACCCATTGGAAAAGGCCTCTACTTGAACTTGTCAGGCCAAAGGGCTGATGTTTTTATGAATGTACCTCAAGTTATGGTTTTTCACTGCTTTGCAGAGTCATCAGACACGACGACCTTTTCGCCCCTTAGCACTTATTCTCAGACTAGCTTGACTTAATGAAGAATCAACATACCACTCTGTTGGACACCTCTGGATGTCCTTTAGTACTGTAGGCCACATGAACGTGAGGCCATGCTACTGTCAATGTAGCTCTGACGTTATTTAAATTTACATTAGATTGAAATTTCTTACTAACCTGCTGTAGTCGGGCCTTTTAAACAAGCTGCTTGTTTTTAAATAACTGTCTGATGTTGTGTTGAAATGCTCTTTGCTTAGTGCCAGACGAAGTGCTAAAGAAAGCCTTGTTGACAACACCACGGATGTGGAAGGGATATTTAAGATAAGTAGTGTTGACATTTTATGGACTTATTTGCTTTCATGCAGAGGGTTAGATGACGCTCCCGTGTCTGTGCAGTAAATAAGAAGTGACCGCGGCTCAGCGTAAAGACAGGAAACAGCCGCTCTGGTTCCAATCTGACAACCGGCACATTTCACATGTTCTGTCTGGTTTAATTAATCCTTCGGTTTTATGCTAAGCTAGGCTAACTGTGTCCTGTCTGTAGGTTTCCTATTTAACAGAGAGACACGAGCATGATATCAAACTTCTCATCTAACTTTCAACAAAAAATTGTATATGTGTTTTTCCCAAAACGTCCAACAGTTCCTCTAATAGGACAGAATTTGGGCTCTTGAGACCCCAGAATACATTTGTTCGATGCTCTATGAAGTATATTGCAGCCATGTTTGATTTACCGGAAATTGTTGAAAGCATCACCTGATGTTTAAAGTCACTGAGGTGCCTGAACCTTCAGTAGGTTGTAAAAGTAATTACAGCCCTCATGTGAACCTCCATGTATTCTACTCTTTGGACTGATCTCATAATCACATTCACTTCCATGGAAAAGAAAATGAGATCTAAATCATAACTGATTAACTTAAGACTATATTGAACTAGTAGGACACTGAGCATTGTGCAAACCTCCGCCAAGGCCCAACAGTCCCCTTCTGAAACCACTACATCTGCACCATATACCACACACTCATAAATACCAGTGCCCGAAATCAAGATCCATGAGTTATTCTCTAAAGAAATCGAAAAATGTTTAAAAAACGGAGAAATCCAACAACCTTTGCACCCCGACACAACGCTGTGTGTACAGTTAGTGAACAGACAGTGCTTCTCCTGATTGGTTTGTTCTTCACGACACAATCTTAACTAACAGCGATGATCCCGGCTGCAGACTCATCACTTAGCGAACGCTTTACCACTAAACTCACCGTGTGACTTTTACCGAGTTTACTGTATCGACTCCAAAAACACTCAGGTCTAACTGAAGCTTATCAAATCACCAAATGTCTTAGTGCAACGCAGTAAGTTGTGAACACGCCAACGTCTTAATCTCCCGGAGCTGAATGTACAATGGACAAACTGTGACTCCCCCCCAACCCTGCTGGCTCCTTTCTCGTGTGAGGAGCTGTTCTAGCTCCCTGTTCTGATGCTTTTCATGGAATGCTGTGGTATATTCACGTTGAAGTTGCAGGAAAAAAACGCTTTTGTTGTGTTGTTATTCCTTCCCTCCGCAGACTGAGTGAACACGACCCCCCCATGTGCCTTAACACGCCACTCTTACGTCTGGACAATGCAAGTGTCTGGACTATTGCAGAATCAGCAATGTACATATTACGATGACTGTGCCATTACAAGTGTTTCTTCTTCTCTCTTCTGTAAATCAGAGAACTTAGAATGACAACGTTGCAATAAAGTTTACATTTTCTTACTTCACTTCCTCGAGTTGTTCAGTTCGTGGTTTATGTTAGAAGTGCACCCCCTGGGCCATTAGTTTTATTATTAAGTAAAATACGCCTTTATGTGTTGGACTGTAAAGTTAGTGAACGCCAGTCAGGATCCTTGTCTGCGACCAAAGGATTGTGGGAAATGCTTCGGCACCCAGAAGAGAAATATGCGCAAATAGAAATGTATTGAATAAACAAGTCATCAAGTAATTAAATTGCTTTTAGGCTACTTGTGATATCTATTGCATCCATTTCCGTGTCTGATTAAACATGTGCTGCTGTATGAGTGTGTGTGTGTGTGTGTTCCAGGTATTACTCATGTTGTCAGGACCCAGATCTGTTTACACAGTCACATTATGGGGACAAAAAGCAGGACCCCATAATGTAAATCATATAATTTTAAGGTGAAGACATGTTTTAAGGTCAGGTTAAGGTAAGGGTTAGGCCCAGGCCAGTAGTTACTATGTTTAAGGTTTGAGTAAGTCTGCAGGAAATCAATCTAAGTCAATGCAATGCCCTCTGAAGTCATCGAGACGTGTGTGTGCGTACAGCCCTCATCTTATTGACAAGTCCACCTTCTCCACATCTCAGAAACTCTAAGTCTATATATCTGCGAGGCTGCTGACGACTAACATCTCCACTAATTCCCCTTAAACCTAATAAAAGTTATTAATAGCCCGGGCGAGCACGCGGTGGGAGAGATTCTCAGGGGAATCACATTCAGGCCGACCTCCGTTGAGCTTCTCCTCCTTATACCTTCCTCTCCCGCTGCCCCTTGGCTGAGCTCCACCTTGAGGCCCTGCTCCTTGAGCGCAGTGAGACAGGTGCAGCTGGCCGCAGACACGCACGGCCCCTCCACGCCAGCCACCGAGCTCGCCCTCTCCGCTTACACCCTCCACTCAATCGCTGAGATTCAGATGGCGCTTTTTTTTTTTTCATCTGGGTCCAGTTCTAAGTCAGATGAAATTCACAAGACATACTAACGTGGCTCCGTGGTTTGTGAGGTGATGAAGTTACAGTGTTAGAGGCCGGAGAGGTTCCGAGGACAGCGGAGGTCAGAGAGCCAGCGTTACAGGGTCATTCTGTGTGCAACACCTTAACTGACCTTAGGGATGTTCATGATTTCAGTTAATACAAGAATACAAAGTTTGATTTTAAACTAGAATGGAACCTAGAGCGCCTTCGCCAAGGCCCTGGAGTCCCCTCATGCAACCACATTTAAATTCGCTAGATCCAGATTATTATGTAGATCAGCACCAATTAAAAATATTCATAAATATCAGTCACCTTAACACGCCTGATTATTTTTTACCAAGATCCCTGAATCATTTTCTGGGAAATCAACGAAATTGTTGATCCCTCCACTGAAAAATATAAAGGGTTCTTTTCGATTCTACCAAATATAACAGGGTTAGGGTTAAAATTAAAATCATTTATTTTGAAAAGAGCATCTTCGCCTGAGAGGACCACTTTAATGTGAAATCCCTGCATTTCAACAATTACCTCCAGGAAAACGTCGACCCTGAAACATTCAGCAGCAGAACACAGTCGTCCAATCCGCCGCTGAATCAACGTACAACATTTAACCCAATTACTTTGGGGCAGAACTGGGCCTTGTGACGTAAGTTGTCGAGCAGAGCGGGGGGGAAAACAAACTCTCCTGCCAAGACCCGAATCAAGAACTAACACGACCCATCTACATACAGGAGCCGCAATGAGAGCGGTGTTGTTCTCCACTGTTCACAGCCACCAGCGGACAGAACAGGGGACGTGAATGAAGGGGTTTATAAAAGAGGAAACACTGGCGCCCCTCGTCTGCTTTCAGGGTGTTTTGGAGCAAGTGGCACGGGGAATTAAACCGGTGACAAGCGGAGGCCGCAGATCTCAACCAAGGTCTACTTTTAGAAAGTGCAAGTCAAAGTTTTAGGTTTCAGCGTCTGCTCCTGAGTGAATGGGTTTTCCAGCTTGCCAATTAGGTGTACAATTTAAAGGCTTGTTGTCCGGGAGCCAGTAGAGCTGAAGACTGTCGATTATGCTGTATGGATTTGTCCTACTATGCCTGTCTTCTGGTTTCGAAGATTTCTTAACGTACACAGAGACAGAAAACACGTCACGGTTTTGATAAAGACGTAAAAAATCTAACATATACAAAAAGGGCCCGGACCTTGAAAGTGATCGGTTTTCTGGAGCAGCACAAACTGCAGGTTCCCAGAGCACATGAGGAGTAAGCAGGCCTCCGGAATGCAGTCTGGAAATGTTAGCCTGCTATCGGAAGCCCGGGGCAGGGTGACATCGGGGCGGGTGTACCACTCTGTGGAGGTGTGTGTGTGTGAGAGAGAGAGGGAGAGTGAACAGGAGCGAGGGGCAAACTATCACATGTAATCACTTCCTGCCCACGGCTTCCTTGGAAATCTGTCACCTCGCGATGA
Source organism: Hippoglossus stenolepis (assembly GCF_022539355.2). Lineage (NCBI taxonomy): Eukaryota > Metazoa > Chordata > Actinopteri > Pleuronectiformes > Pleuronectidae > Hippoglossus > Hippoglossus stenolepis. Next base: position 21,281,888 of record NC_061487.1, on the reverse strand, counting down.
CTTTAATTTAGGTTAATAGCTGAATACGCCGCGAGCAGCCCCAGAGGAGGGACTTAATCCCCTCTGAGAAATGGAAGTGGCCCCTCGGTGGCATCCGCTTGAGCCCCACCACCTGGCACAATGGCAGGCTTCAGCTTCCCTCCGAGTGGCCACCGAGCCAAGTCAGGAAATATCTCATTCTCACATTAGACCGGTTTCAGGAGGTTTACATGTCGTCAGGGCTAAGAAAAGCTGATAAACAAAACTGTGACACCGAATCGGCCTCTTCACGTGGACGAGGGTCCAGCTCCACTATTTAAAATAAAAGCTTCTTCCTGGGAGCAGCAGCATCTTTGTGCTTCACAGTTTTCTTAACTAAATCCTCCAAAACTAAATTACTTTTGACTATGGCACTGACACGTGAGTTTTTAAATGATGCTTGTTGGCTTTTTGGTGAACACTAAAAATATATAAAATCTTATTGGATGGATTGACCCCAGAGAGCAGTTCCTATAAGTTCCTCATGACGTTGATGATCCCATAATATTTAATCTAGTGGCACCATGAGGATGTCATTTTTTGGTATTGAGCGAAAATGCAAAAATAAGAATCATTCATGCAGATCTTTTATACACAAATACAAATTCAGCCTTGCTCTTGATGATGTATGGTTTATAGAGATAATTTTAACTAATTCACTTACTTTTATTGCATCTATGTTGTACGTTTTATGATATATTTTATTATGTATAAAAAATGGATAATGTATATATCAAATTTTTTTTACTTGTTTTCTTCTAATTATTTTATCTTTTTTGGGGGAAATTATAGCTTTTACTACCCATTTAACAGTGTTTTTGTGTTTTCTGCTCATCGGTCATTTGTGAAATCCACTAACTTGTATAAACGGTGCAATATTAATGAAGTTTGACTGAACTTTAGTGCTAATGTCTACAGGCTAAACTGAGATAGTGAACATGATGAACATTATTCCTGCCACACATCAGCATGTTAGCAGTGTTGTTAGCATGCTGACATTTGGTCCAAAACACTGTTATGTCCAAATACGGGCACATCTTCACAGGCTGTTGACTATTTCATTATGGATTAATCCAATTATGAATTTTCTTTAAATTTTATTAGTTAATTATACTTAAAGGTTTTCTAAAAATTACACGTTTGCATTTGAGAGGCAGACCCGGGGAAATATGGAGATGAATCAATCATTAAAACTTCTCTAATTACAAGTCTTCTGCAATTTGGCCACAATTTATTAATTCACTGATGTTTTCATATTTGAGATTCATCCATAATTTCTATACTCTTGGTTTCTATTCTTCATCATGTTTGGTGCTTGTTGTAAACACAGAGTTTTTCCTCCCCAGGTTCAGAAGTTGTTTAAATAGATCAGTAAGTGAGAGAAGACGCAGCTGTCTGACATTCACTTTATTGTTGAAACTTGTTTTGGTGTATCAGCTGCATGTCCTTATTTTTTTTTTTTAAACACATCTTTAAAATAAAATGCAAACATATACAGCTTCATCTTCAAAAACCATGCAGCGAAAAACATGACACTTACCGAGATAAAAAGTCATACAACTACAAGTCAGTGATAACTCAAGTGTCATGTCAAAAACAAAAAGAAAACAAAAAAAAATCAACAAAAACGAGAAGAATTTTTTTTATCCGTTTCACTTCTTCAATCAGCAAAGCTTTAACTAAGTGCTCGACATTCAGCCACATTCAGCTGGTGAATCCACGTCTCCAAACATGTGAAGTTAAAACATGGAGAATAAAATAAATAATGTGATGAATCTGACAACACACACAGAACATAACAAAATGTCTTCCTACACGACAGCCTCTCCTCTTCATGAGCATGGAGCGAGAGAGACAGTGATTTCCTATGGAGAGACGCGTCCACCCCACTAAGCAGTTCTGCACTTCACCTACGCCCAGGCGACAGCAGCTGAAACACCACTAGACTGCAACTTTATTTATCCTCTATTGATCCGACAGAAGGCTACTAGGTAGGTAAGAATTTGTTAGTTTGAACTAAACGGCCTGTCACTAAGCGCACAACAGTGTTTTAAGTACAGTTATTCCACTTTTTTGATTTAAATCACTGGAAGCTTGGGAGAAAAAAAGTCACCTTCGGCTACTTGGACATCACATTCAAACTCAGTCACGCACCCGCACACACACACACACACACACACTTTAACAGCAAAACCTAATGTTACTCTACCCACCGCGTCGTGAAGGTCAGACGGTGTCGTACTGCGTCGAAAAACCTCTCGACCCCGATCTTCCAAGGCTGCAGCCAGCACCGTACAATACTAGGCCGAGTTAGTAAAACCTGAGTATGAAAACAACAACAAAACAAAACAAAAAAAACCCACGCACACAAACACAATCTGCCTTTGTCGCTACATCGTTAAACCGTACAGCAGCTAAAAAAAGGAACAAACGCACCGGCTGTGCACTGGAGTCGGTGGGGTGGGGGTGGGGTTGGGGGTGGGGGTGGGGGTGTGTGATGGAGAGCCGTTGGTTGGACACCGTGAGCAGCTCTGCGTCGTCTGTATCAGATCGATGTGGAATATTTATAATTCTTGGAAAATATACATGTGAAGTTTAACCGCTCGGGGCCTCGTGAAAGTGACAGACACCACACAACATGCAAATCTGTTCAACTTTACACCAGGTTTGCTGTTTGGCCAATTACATTCGACTCGGGTGCTTCGAAACTTAAAAAACACAAATTAAGAATTGATTGGACTTTTTTTTTAACGAAAACAATTAAAAATATTGCATCTTTCACGTTTTAAACTGTAATTCAAATATGGGATGATGCAAATGAACTATCCTTTACCGTCTCTAATTTCATCTCAGACTAGATCGACGAATATTCTCCTCCCTTTCAGCCCTTTTTTACACGAGTCATATTAATCAAATACTAGGTATGAGTGTGTACAGTTCTGTAAATTACAACTTTGATCTGTGCACGACCCGTACCCCTACACCACCAGAGTCTCACCCCTCCTGTACATACATTACACATCAAAGCGTCACAACTATTGACAGTAATGTTTCCAAAATAAACTTCTCAGTCATTCTTGCTTGTGTAACATCACTTTTAGCTTTAAAATAACCCAAAAAATCCAACATTTGATTCTGTACAAGTATGAGGAAGAATATGTTTTGCTAAAAAAAACAGCGTTCCTATGTGGAGGGAGGATCACTTGGTTTTCTTGTCCAGCTGAAAGAGATCCAGGATCTCCAGCATGGCCCGTTTGATGTTGCCGCCAAAACGGTGCGAGTCCTAAAAATCCAGAGGAAAGAAGATTTACAAAAGGTTTGTATGTGAGATGAAATAATAAGAACAATGGACAAGGAAATGATCTAAACTTTAGTTGGAAACTGGTGAACTTACGGTTTCATGGCTTGAGCGTTTGCTGGAGATGTGGAAGTTGATGAGGTTCTCACCAACAATGATGTAGGAGACACCGTAACCGTCGTCAGCCACCTGGTGGACACGAGAGGAAAGAGAGGTGAGAATGCGTTATTTCAAGATAGAAACAGGTGGATGGATACATGATCCCTTAGCAGAGACAAAACGAGGGATGCGACTTGCATGACTTTGTGTTTTTCAGCTGCAGGAAAACTGCAGAACTGTGTTTAAAAGTTCCTGTCAAAGCAGATGATAACTCACCGGACCGAATCCACCGCCGGACGACACATATTCTGGGTATCTGACCAGGTCGAACAGGTCGACCTGCTGCAGAGGAGTCTGACTGGTGGACAGCCTCCACGGCTCAGACAGGACCTGAACATGAGAGTGGCATATTTTAATTCACAAGTAATCTCGGCTTTAAAGGTGGGTTTGTGAAATCTTTAAAAAACACCCTATTTCCAACATATTCCCTTAATAATCAGCAAAATAAAGACTAGCCTTAATTTAGTCCAAATAAAATCTGAGAAATTCATTTGTATTTAAAAACGCCTCCTTAGCCTTGACCTGGGTCGACACATGCACTTGAACAAAAGGCACCAAGACCCACTCAGGTAGTGCACAACAACAGTTCGTACCCCTTTGAGGAAAGCAGAGTCTTCTCCCAAGTATTTCGACACCACATAGAGACAGAAAATGTGGCGGTCGATGCCCTGTCCCGTCATCGCCAGGCGGTACAGGTTTTGGTGCTTCTCCGCTGCCAGCTTGAGCAACTTAAGGCGCTCTTCTCTCTACACAGACAGGGAAAAGAATTAGAAAGATGGTAAACAACTGAAGAGCAGGTCGCAGTTGTTCTAATCTACGACTAAAGGCAGCACAGTAACCAGATGTGTGATGTGTCGACTTACTGTCTCGTCTTTAATCATGGCTTGAGCAAAGGCACAGGTTTCCAACGTACAGGAGCGCACGGTTTCTGTTCGGCCCTCACGGAACAACCGCGTCATGGAGGCTTCGTACGTCAGGCAGAACTTCCCTTTGTCCTGCAGAAGTTAAGGGTCGGGATTAAAAAGAGACACCACGGGAAATGACTTTACAAATCCTAAAGAACTTAACAAATTAGTTTGGAATTGTGGATAATTAGAAAAACAGTCAAGAGACCTTTAGGAGTTTCACATTTACATTTGACTGACCAAGGGGAGCACGATGACACAGATTTCCAAACTTAAACTTCCATTAGCATCTGAAATTGTTCAATTACTACCCTTATATATATGAGCTTGTGCTGTGTTTCATTTAATTTTAAATAAATTAGTAAAACTAAACAGAAAGTCACAGCATCAAACTACAGCAGAACAATGTTTTGATTCAATCGTTCACTTTTAAGATTTGAGCATCTTCTGTGTTATGTTGTTCAGCCACGATGTTATCGCCCTCTGCTGGAATTTAAAAGCAGTGTTTCTGCATTAAGCTTCTTCAGTGTTTTATCTTTGAATGTTAAAAACCCTGGATTATAGAACTGCTTACACATTGACAACTGTATTATTCTGTGGGACAGTATTCCTGCATTTGTAAATCAGAAACAAACCGATAGAGGAGATAAATTGTTTCTCTCAACCTTTTTATAAGTACAGAGTATAAAAAGGTAAACCACTTCAACATTTGGTTTATCTAATACACCCCAAATAAAAGTAAATATCACTAAATATCAAATGAGTAAATACAGAAGAGCTAAGATTTTGACATTTTAACATTTTTAGAAACCAGTGGGATGAGTGTATTCACCCTGTAGTGGGCGAGCTGCAGGGCGATCTGGATGAAGGCGTCGGGACTGGTGCGGCACTTCTTGATCAGACCCTTCCCAAAGTCAGCGAAGGGGATAATGTGACAGTCCACGTCATCCGCCAGTTTCTGGGCTAACGTCAGGGAGCTCTGGATGGTTTCCTGGCACTGGAGGAAGAGACAGTCGTCTGTTAGATGTACTGATAACACAGAAAGCTAAGGACTGTGTAACTGCTCAAATTGACAAATTAAATTATGCATTAGCAGACACGCGTCTATAAATCTTTGACATCAAATTAAATAATGAAAAACTAACACTGGTGCACATAGGCCAAGCTACCAGCAGGGGGAAGCCTAGGCCTGTGAATATCTGAGGTGCAGACTTGCAGTATGACATAATGCTGCTTTAACAGTCTTACTTCATCATTGATGTCCCACTGCAGCCTCTGAGGACCAGGCAGGGTCGGGTGGGGCTCCCCTTTGCAGTGACCAGAGTCAGCGTATCCCAGCTTCAGAGGGTCCATGGAGAGAACATGCTGCAAAACAGTCACACAATTATTAACATCTATTTTCTGTCTTAAAGGCTTTAAGTTAAAAAAAAAGGATGTGGTTTGTTTTTGGTGGTTTTCTCTGCCGCCACCGATGGTCTCCTGCTGAGTTTCAGTTACATATAAGAGGATTATCTTTTCCAGGCTGCAGATTTTCATCACTGTTGCCGTTCCTCAAAAGTTATTTGACGGCACTCTCACTTTCATCAGGCATAAAGTCACAGAACAGTGTTGGATGTGGTCGGCAGGCCGAGCAAGTAAAGTTTATAAAAATATCTGCTTTACGTAACTGACGGCTACAGTTTACTTCATTAGTCTTTTCACAACCAGAGGGATTAGTTCTAATTCAATCTCAAGGATTTATTTTTCCACTGTGTAATTGCTTCCCACAGCTTTCATTATACATCTAAAGATTTCATACAGCAGCCGGGCTCAGGGTCCCTTCCCTTCCCCTCACTTTTCATTTAGATCTCCATCTTAGAAATCATCATCCCCTGATCGAACTTTGCGTCTCACTACTCGGCTGAAACTCATTGAAGCTGGTTTGAAATACATCGACGTACCTCCCACAGATGACCAATGATGGGAGCATCAGCCCAGGAGTGCTCTGCGTTCAGCCCCATGGTGCCATTCTTGAAAACTATCAGGTTGAAGGATTTGTCAAACCACCTGAATGAAAAACAGTTAACACACATTTCCATTTATTTATCAATGAACTTATGTACACACACAGTTCCCAACATGAGCAAGCCCTATGGCGACTGTGGACACAACGAAATTCCTCTAGTTCATCTGTCCCACCTGTCGTAGCAGTTTCCATGCAGCAGGGATTTGGCGTATCTGTCCAGAGACTTGACGGGATTGCTTGCGTCGTAGCGCTGCTCCGTTTCGTCGAGGGTTACAAAGAAGGCGGCCTTTTCAATGGCGTCCAGAGACTGCTTGTTCTTACCACGGCTGAAGAAGGCCTCGCGGGCTGTCGCCCAAGGGGTCCTGCAAAATGTTAAAGAAGAGAAGATGAGGTATTGTGTTTGTAAAAACTTATGTAAAGTCTAGACACAACTGTATGAAAATCAAGGAGTCAGTGGAGGGAACACTGAAATGGGAAATATGCATCACTTTTATTTTACTGTTGAGTCAGGCAGATGTGAGGCCTCAGTCTGTTAATTATCTTTACTAATTTCTATGTGTGCTGCTGAGAACATATCCTGGAGCAATATGGTTTGTAAGTGTCAAATATTGATAACTGCCAAAAAATGGCGGTTTTGCATTAGTCAGTCCTGCTCGCTATTGTAATTTAGAACAGTTCACACTCAGCACACTATCGCTGCATGACTGTTTGGCAGGATGCAAATTATTAACCCACTGAAGTAACTGTGAAATATCACTGCAATAGATGCCCATCTATGCAAAGTATATCTCTACTTGCTGTCATGTCACGATAATGTTGTAAATGCTGTGGCCTCAGCTCAGCCCCTGTCCCACCACCCACCTCTCCCCTGCAGTAAGGGCAGCGAGTCGCTCCTCTCCCGCCTGGGGCTCCGAACTGTCCGCCAAGATCCTCTCCATCTGCTGCTCGATCTCCCGTGGCAACAGCAGCCGCCCGTCGTAAAACATCCACACCTTGTAGAAACGGCCCTTGTGGTACACAGCGATGTGTTTGCTCTCGTTCGTGTGCTGGAGGATGTCTGGGAGAGACGGGACAAAGGTCAGGAAGGGGAAATAAAAATGGGGAAGTCAAAGACAGTAAGACAACAGGAGTGTTGGGTGTAGTCTGGTAGAAGGGATTTCTGTGTTTGTACATGTTCCTGTATTTTGGTGCAGCAGATAATTTGAGATTCTAATGTAATGTGGCCTAAATTTTGTGGCTGCCAAGATTATTATGGGTAAAGTGAGACATAAGGTGACAGATCAAATATGAATGTCATGATTATACCTGTTCTGGGTTCAACTAGTGAAATATCGTGATCCAAAATATCAGATGTGTTGTGAGCACTTATTTTTTGGGGCGGGGCTTCTTTTCTTGTTACAATCATTTGAGTGGCAGGAATCACAACTCAATTCAGAATTGACACTACATGATGGGAAAGGACTATTTGGTTAAAAAAATAAATAAAAAAAGCTTGAAATGGGAGGTGCAGGAGGTGAAATGAGAAGGAAAAGTAAATTGGGAGAAGAGGTGGTTTCGGTACACAATGAATCGAGGCAATGTTTGTTTGAACAGCTCTATGCACAACCAAGCAAAACCAAATCAGAAAAGAAATGTTTGCATCTCGGGTTTAGACGTGTGACATTTGTTTTGTTGATGCTCATAATGTTCAAACAAGTATTACCTTGTTAGCGGCAGGGCGGACAAAGGGACACTTGCACTAGTAACAAACCCCAGGAAACACAACCTCGTATACAGGTCATACTTAGCCCACTGTTCTTCCTCACCTCCAGACAATGTGAATATGAAACAAAAAACTGCCATACTGTTTCACTGGTGCTCCACTTATGCATAACCAACTTCCATCTCTCAAAACCTGCAAATACAAACTAATACAACCTGGTGGGTAACTTCAAACTCATGTCAGAACATTCGAATGGTATTCAATTCTGAATCGCACTACTTTTCTTATGCACTTCAATCAATTTAGAAATGAGACATAGTTCACCTCTGTTCTCAGCCTGTGCTACTAAGCCGGATTTGTGGTGAGTGAGGTAATTTCAGGTTCCACTCTGGGTTTTCAGCCCTGGTTCAACCAGGGTAAATCACCATGGTAACTGACGCTGCTCTAGGGCAGGTGCAGTTTGAGATAACAGATCAAAACCTGATCATATATGTGTCTCTCCACATTATACATTTTAACCATGGTTTACATGTTTGTTTTATCTGGTCACTGAGTTGTTTGTGTGAAACAAAGTGAATGTTCACTCTTAATTTCCTAATTTTCATTTTAAATAATTCACAAACTCACTAAAATATGCAATAATTAAGATCAGTGTGTATGAAGGAATAGCAGCATTAGAATGTACCAGAGGCACCAAATTCAGGTTTTTACAGGCCTGTCCCCGGGCCCCCCGAGTGGACTACCACGGACTTGCTACTATATCCTTGTGGAAAGCGAAGTAAATTAACATTTTATTTGGACTGACCTCATCAGACATACACTACTTCTCCTCTCTGCTTGGCAGCAGAAACAGTCGGAAATATTCTTTTTTTAAATCACACAATAGGTCTTGAACATCAGACAAAAAAAAAAAAAACTCACTGAGAGATGTACTAAAATTCCTTTACCCTTAGACTTATTTTAAAAATTAAAAATATTAGAAAGTGTTTCATCTTTTATAATTATAGTTTCATTTTATATTGTTTACATTTCACCTTGTTCAATATGACTTTTGAAAGTCACTATAACCAAATTTCCCAGCAGGCATCAGCATTTCTCCTCATGTCACGTGAAGTTCTTTGTTTATGGTTCTGACGACGTTGCTGGTGATTCAAATCTCCGCCTTTTCCACGTAAATGCACTCGTAACCAGATAAGAGGGTTACAAGTGATAACCAGCCCCGGAGTGCTTTATCTTGGACGGCCTAATGTTGAGCTCAGTGAAGCCAGATAAGGAAGATATCCTGGGGGTGTTGAACTTGCTTCATAGTACGGTGCCTCAGGTGTCTGAGTTATGTACACATGGTGTCATGGGGCTTTAATGTCAAACAGGTCCTCGTCTCGGTTATAGAAAATAAGTTTTATCACAAATTTGAAATCCTTTCCATATTCTATTAGTTTTTCTTAGCCTGAACGTATTCATCACAAGTTCTGGTTTAAGTCTTTAAATTAAATTTCTCAGTCGACAGCTTCCAATGAGCATCACCCAGAAGTAAAGGTGATTATTGTATTTCAATATGTAACTCACACAAATATTAAACTGAATAAATAAAAGCCATAGCCGAGTACTCTTTGACATTCCCAGTTCTTACCTAAATGCTATCGCTATATCAAACTCAAACACTGGAATCCAGTTACATGCAAAGTAGTCTCAAACATGTGCATAGACCAGAACACATGCATTATTAGTTGCATCATGTCCAATTATCAAACAAACGTCAAACAATATGTCCGAAGGAGAGGTACAGTAGGAGTAAGTGGAAGAGGCAGCGTTCGCTAAAGACTCTACCTGTGTCTACACCTGGCACACGACTGGTGTTGAACATACGCTCGTATTGGGCTGAGCACATGGGAATAGTGTGTAGGAGCATGAGCTGAAAAGCAAAAGGGGAGAGTCAAACACAAAGATGACAAACTAATTCACTAAAAAAAATCCCAGGAGAGCAGCGGAAGACACACATGCACGCATGTGCAGGGACAGGAGTGTGGATGAAGTGGAGAGGAAGCGATGAGGATTGGTCTGAGAAGCAGTCTGAGGGAGAAGGAGAGACCGCAGAAGGCTACTGGGAGAGGAGGAAATGAGCAGGGTCCAGAAACCAGTGGTCAACCAGCTCAATGCCAACAGCAAAACCCAGATGTCACAGTAGAATTTGAATGATATTTAGTCCTGATTAGGGTTGGGTAACGAAATCCGGTGCCAATCAACCTACCAGACCGAATCACAAAGCAGATTTCTGTGCCTGAACTTTGTACTGAAATACTTGTGCTGCTTACAGGCAACATAAACATCACTGCACGTGCCTAGTTACCATTACACTGAACTGTAGTGGCAACACACTCTCTACAAGGCCCTGACAGCACTGTTAGCCTACAGTCAAGCTAGTTGTCACCTCAAACTCGAGTTGACACAACAAAAACTTTCAGGACCATTTGCGTGACCCCACGCCGAGCACATAAGCCGGCAGCATGAGAGTCCCTAGTCCCCGGCGGATGGGAGACAAGTAATGAGCAGTTTAGAGCTGGATAATTTATTATAGTTGGGTTAGGTGTTGCCAAGAGTATTGCACTTATTTATTCAGTAAACTTTAAACTGTTAACACGTTAACTTTCATTTCTACTTCCAAGTAGCCTTAGAAATAATCTTATTATCTACCATCGTTTTGTGGAAAAAGTATCTCATCTGGCACCTGAACCGTTTTTTAAAGTATTGATTTAGCACCGTTACCAATGATACCCAACCCTACTCCTGATGAAACCAATCTGAATATTTCTATTGATGACAGAGAATAAGATCACAGGACTGTGTCTGGGCTGTGCTGTAGAGAATGAGTCTTGGAGTCAAGGTTTCCAATGGATGTTGCCATGGCAGTGTCTAGGGTCACAAGGAAGAGGGGTGGGGTCAGAGGGCACGACGAAGATGTGCCCTCCTCTTACCTGTCTCCAAACCAGGGACGCGGGTGGTGTTAAACATCCGCTCCCACTGAGCCGAACACAGAGGAACCTTGTTCGCCAGCAAGTATATCTAACGCAGTGTCCGACACAGCGAAAGGGACAAAACAGTAGACAACCGGATGTAAGTGTGCAACAGAGCAAGCTCATGCATTGGTGTTTGTATATATGCATACAATCAAGAGATAAGTGAGTGTGTTTATGCAACATGTTGTAGAGTGTGTGCAAAGGTAAAACTAAAATAATTTGCACTCAAGCATCATGCAGACTGATAAAGGAGAAGGACTGACAGGGGTGCAGGAGAAACGATGAACCGACTGGGTGTCAGTAAATAAAACCAGTATTCATCAGGCAATTATTCATCAAGCTTCACTCAGAAAACAATGGTGAACTTTCAGCTGTGGACAATATGGACAGTCTACATCATCACAGGGGAAATTCTAGGTAACTTCAAGTACACGAGAAAAGGTTGGGACAGATAAGCAGCCTTCATTGTAAACTTGAAAGACAAACAGGACGACGACAACTATCAATCATTAAAATCAAAATGAGTTAAACATTTACATTGATACGGTCAAACATGCACTATATCATAGCTTGAACAATGTTTATAGATTAACCAGGGATCAATAAAAATCCTTAAAGACGAGAGAGATAAGCTCAGTACTCACAGGTTTGATCTGCGCTCGGTCCAGTTTCCTCCTGTAGACCATGATAGCGTGGATTGCGTTACCTGCCCGGGCGGCCTGGATGGAGGTGGGGAACACGTACAGGAAGTCCTGGAGGAAAGGAGATCGATCAAATTAAATCAATAATCAAATCAAACTAAATGTTGCATCTGTCCTAAAGAGGGTGTGAGACCTGATCAATAAGACGTGTAAACGCCCGACACAAAGGGGTTTTGTTTTCGCCGCTGCCTATTGGTTTGTTGTGTGTCAGCAGGATTACACAAAAACTACAGCATGGAGTTCTTTAACATTGTCATAGGATGTTTTTTTTTATATTTCACCAATTTCCCAGGGGATAACATTTTATAGATTTTAATTAAAAAGAAAAAACAGGTACATTAAGGGGACTTGTATCTATAAGTCTTTGTAATTTAGTGCAGCTTGATTGAATTTAAGCGGAATGCAGGGCATTGGCGGGGGTATGCCCTCTACTGGAATGCCATTCTAGTTATTTTAGTTCAAACGTTGTATACATGTTTACAGGAGTTATCCTGAGCTGCTATTCCAAACATGCCAAGTGTTGTTCCACTGACCCCAACAGCAGGTCTACCTCCTTTCACAGCTCTGCTTTTATGACATAGCTCTGCAAGCAAGAGCAGAGACGCTAGGATTTTGTAAAAGCTGCAAAACAAGATATCCTGACAGTGCTGGTAAACTGCAGTCTCCATTTATTTGCTTTATAAGCAGGGATCCACGCCAGCCCTGCTGCAGTAACAGTCCAGTCTAGTGTCTCATAAATTCTGGGCTCGACATACAGAGGGAGCTGTTTCTCTTACTTATCCTTGGTCCATAATTACAAATCTGACACAGATTTGAAACAATCAAAGTGGCCACTAGGTAAAGACACATTGTAGAGTGATTATAGTTTTGTCCACCAAGATCCTGAAAATCCCAGACTACACAACCACTGTTCTAAAAATGTGTAATGTCCCCTGAGTTTATCACAAATGTGCGTATGAGGTTTTTGCCACAGATTTAACAACTGCAACCCTGTTATGCAGAAAAGAACAATAATGATCCAGGAAAACAAATAATAGCCGAGGGCTGTTTAAATAGATTATCTCACAGATTACTGAATGAATGAAAAGCAGCATATTCAGCCAAATTGAAGATTCCTTTTGGCAATTTCAGGTAAAGGAACAACCAGACTTCTAAGATGTAGTTCTTAAGTAATTGAATTAACCTCGATATTAAAACCATTTTGTCACACATGCAACTATTCTTCATTGTTTATTGTTAGAATTTGCAGCTCAGTCTTTGATGTGTTTGCCGAGGCCGCCATGTGACCTATATTTGTGTTTGAAATCCTAATGTTGCTACACATCACCAACAGTAGGGTGTGTAAAACAGTTAATAATTAAATTTGCTCTCGTATATAACCATCGATACACAGTTGTGTTTGTTGAGAGAGCTGTAAAAGGGTCATAGACACACAACAGTTCAGGGATCCAAAGATTTTGGAATTTACTCTGATTCTCTGTCACACTGTGTTTCGTGTTTTTCTGCTGACACCAATCACAACCTACATGAAGAAGCTGATAACTGTATCTTCAAACAAAAGACGAGAGACATCTTACCATGGCATAATAGTTGCTGTTGACCATGATGGGTCCACGGCCTCTGAGGTAAATATACTCTTCCCACCAGTCACTCACCTACACATAGAGAGAGGGAAAGGAAACAGAGGGTGTCAGTATTAGAGTTTGGAGCCGAGTCAACACCCAGGACTGTGTCCAAAACTGAGACACAAGAGCTGAGAAAGGAAGAAAGGAAGAAAGGGAGAGAAAGCGAGAGGAAGTTGGGGGGGGGGGGTCTTTTTGACTCACATAGTTGGAGGTCCACCACGACTTGAGTTTGACGTACCACTGCAGCCTGGGTCCCAGGTTCTCCTCAAAGTCTTTAGCCAGGTCCTTCATGCGGTTATACTGCTCATCATCCATCAGCGGGCGCACTGACTCCAGGTACTGTGAACACGGAGGGAGATAAAGTCACACAGACTGACGCCAGGGGTTCCTTTATTGTAGCCATAACGCGTTTTTCCACTGAGTTTGTCATTTAATTTGTTTATGCACGCGTCTTCTGGGCGACAAAAGTCAAGGTCTGCAGCAAAGGAAGTATTTCTCTCTGGCAGACAACCCTGTGTTAGCGTTCCTGGAATGTTTTCCTTAAAGCATCTACAACACTAAGTACTAAACCAATCAGGTGTGTTTAGCACTGCGAGCCACACCCAAAAGGTTTCATAAAGCACTACCCGCCTGACCCGGAACTTTTTGGGGGGTAAAAAGATTTACCCTGCGATAGAAACAGAAGGAGTTCCTGGAAAGGATCCTTGTTCTCAAATTGGTATCACAGTGCAGACGCCATCGTTACAGTGGGTACACTGGTGTTAAAGCTGATTGGGAAACCTCTGAATGAGGGGTGTGACATTTCCTGCAAAGATATGGCCACTTTAATCAAAAAGACAGAACCGTTAGTTACCAGCCTCGACTTAGTTTGTGGAACGGACTGCTGCTAAATATCAGAGAAGCTAGTTCAGTTAACGTCTTTAAAAGAAAACCTTAAACATTTCTCTTTACTTCAGCCTTTAACTAGATCTTGCACTTGCCTGCACTACTGCACTTTTAGAATTTTTAAATACAAATGTACAAATAAAGTTTATTATTATTATTATACCTACTTTGTATTAAGAAAATCAGTGAATGATATGGCTTCTTCATTTTTCTTCAAATGCAAACTCTTGTTCCAGTCTGACAAACCAGGCTTTTGCACGAGGAACTTGTTCAACCAGGAAATGACGTGACAGGTGGAAATTACCCTTCTGCAGGTGTCCTTGACGGAGGGGACAGGTAGCCTTGGCAGCGAGTTCTGGAAACTATAAAGCATGGGCTTCCTGCCAGAGAACACCTTCACTAATATCTGGACAAGAAGAACAGATAAAGGGGAGAGAGAGAGAGGGGGAGAGAGAGATAGAGGTCAAAGGGGGTCAAAAGTATGTTTTTCACTTACCAGCAGATTGTGGGGCAAAGTGCAAATGAATAACCAGAAGGTTAAACAAAAAGTAGCAAACAGTTCCTAAATATTGTTTTAAAAAAGGAAATCAATGTCCTGCGGAAATGAATTGTGGGCTTCACATTTAAATCAATAAACAAGTAAAACTAGTGCAAAAGATTATATTAACGTATTATAATTAAAACACAGTACAGCAATGTATGGTATATTTGGAATATTCACTCACTGAGTTGCTGCAGGTTTCAACAAGTTAATTTTAAGACTTTTTTAAAGCAAAATTAAGTCAATTTAAGTCCCACATCAAGTACAACAGATCGGAAGGAATATCAGAGTCCGAGAAATAGTGAGACTTCCCTATGATTATAACAGAAGATAAGGTGGATAACGCTTGAAGGGCATGTTATCTCTAAGACTCATTTTAAAGCCTAACAAAGGTAGTGTTAAATAAATGTTAACATAAACAAATTACGTATTTAAGACCTAGTACATCATATTTAAATGTAGTTTTTAAGGCTTAAAATAGGGATCATTACAGACTTTTTAAGACCTTGCACAAACACTTTACTTAAATATTTACACTCAGTCCCTTGAGTCTTAAAACTGTGAAGCCACAATCTTCCATATGTGGGGGCAAAAATAACATATATATATATAATATTTCCTCATCTGCTCTGAAGGGACTTGAACAGAGGAAGACATTCATTGGCCTACCATCCACAGACGGGTAGAAAAGGACACAGAGCCGTGGCGCGCGTGCATCCAGCCGTGCCACGACAACAGGCTTTTCAGGACATTCCTCATTATCATGATTATGGAGACCCACAGGCCCGTGCCCACCAGGATTCCTCCAACTATCCTCTGGTTGTCTGTAGAGATGTATCGACTGTGGGAGAAGAAGGGGAAACACAGAGGGTGAGACTGGGACAAAGACGCAGGGGGGAGACACAATGGAGGAGCAGCAAATCAACCATGTCTTAAATAACTGCACGTTGGGAAAAGAAGTGTATGGGAAATTATTCTTTCACCCTTAAGAATCATACTATTTAAAGTGTGACTATTACTACAAAACAAACACAAAAACAGTGACCAGTGTTGAAAACCTGGTATATTTGGGTAATAACATTTCATTTTCAAGCATCTAAGTCTAAAACAGTGTTCGCCACAACAACACAATACAAACACTGGACAATATAAATGTCGTTTCCCTCAGTCCAAAGTCAGCGATAACAAATTAAACCAGAACTAATAAAGAATGACATCATTGAACTTGACAGGGTGCCGCTTTTTACGATACAGACACATTGTCACATGTGAAAACTTTCCCCAAACTGCCATGTTTGCTAATGTCAGCTAAATCTGAAGATTAGCTCTAAGCAAGACTCACCACGTTGCTTTTCCCAGACAGGAAATGACGTCAGAGCAAGCGTAAATCTATTATTCAACTTTTAAGTATCGCCCTCTAGAGGTGACGATATTAACAATGTGACATGAGCATTAGTGTAGAAACTTTTTTGACACGAACTGTTGAAATGTTTAATCATAAACGTAAAACCTACCTCTTCAGTTTTGCATTTGACTAAGATGGTCTTTTAGAACTTTTTTTTCTTTCTAATAGTTTAATCTCGTTTATCATTATTAACGACTTTCACTTATTCTTACTATATCTCTTTTATCTCAACTTCTGTTTAACTGTATTTTATTATTTTTATTCTTCAGATTTTTTCCTTTTAGTTTCTATATCACTAGCCATATTATTATATTCATTTGAATTTCTCCATTTATTCAGTTATTTATTTTTATCTCAAGTGCATTAGTCTCAAATTGTAATTAATTGTTTTAATTGTCTCTTTTCTTTGCTCTTGTTTTTCTTCTTATGTCTGTCTTATTATCGTATTGTCATATGTGAAGCACTTTGAACTGCACTCACCTGCATGAAAGTTGCTTTACAAATAATGTCTGATTGATTGATTGACAACACTGTCATAAAACAAACCGTCCTTGAACCCCTGGCATTGTAAAAATGAGAGATGCACTAAAGCCTTACTGACGGGACGTGTTTGCACAAAATCGGTAAACAAGCTCAACTTTGTCAGCAAACATGTGCTGGAGAGAACAAAATGCAAATTAGGAATAAGACAACAATGACCACGATGGTGCAAACCTCCACCAATAGTCCCATTCAATTCAATTTGCACCAATTTACACACACTCATAGATATCAGTCCCTTAAATAATCCAGTTATTTAATCAGGATCCAGGACAGACAGGGGCGGGAAAAAAAACCCTTGGCCGAGGTAAAGATCAATTTAACCACTCCTCAGTCTGTGACTACACCTGGGGCTGCTGCTCGTGGAAAGATGGGCCCACATCTTTCCTCGTAAATACCTGAGACATGTGCTGAACTGCATAGATGCCGTAAAAATGTATTTCACTGCCACAGCTATGCAATTTTCAAGTTGGGAGATTTACGAGCTGATCACCCTTTCCAGTTAATCTACTGTAGAACCCAGACAACAAACCCCTCCTCCTTATTTGTTTAGGGGCTTACTCTCTACAAATAGGCACGATCAATCTGTTCAGACACGAAAACAGCTCTTCTGGATGGTTTTATAAGTCGTTTGCTGCAGTTAAAAACCAAAATCAAACACTGTCATGCACGGACAAGGTGTCAACATACCAGTGAGTAACCTTACCTGATAGGTATGTGTTGGCCCAGCTTGGCTATCAACCCCAGAGAGGGATCCAGCTGTCGGTATTTATTGTAGGACATGTAGGACACAACCACGATCATGAAGCCACCTGGGCTGCCCGGGTACACACCAGTCATTACCCCATTCTGAGGAGGGTAAAGAACCCATTAGAATGTGGTTCATACAGTAGCTGATAACATAACATTTCATACCACAGAGTTCACCTGCTTTTACATTCATCACCAACGTCTAAACAAGAAGATGAATGAGTGACAAAGCTAGCAGGTCCCTGGATTTGACTCAGTGTGACTATGTGTCAACAGGGAACTAGGCTAAAGGCCAGGACACCGAGAGCAGGCAGGAGGGATTCCGTCACTGCTTGCCTGAGAGCATTTGACCTTCTGGAGTCACCGTGTTTATGTAACATAACAAACAAGAAGACACAAGCGTTTTCACACCTGAAAGTCTGGACCAAAGGTTCAAGTGTCGGATTCGGTCAGTTTTGGTTTCACATTGTAATTTTGGGAGTCTTTCCTTTTGAATGGAGAAAATGAATAAACTAGTTAACTTCATACATTGTTGTTGCCACTGTAATATCATCATGGTGTTGTATTACTACCAGCACAGTGAATGTCCTTGACGTTCAAACGCTATATCAGCAGAGGTGAAGACTACAAGAAAACCTGTGAGACACTTCTTTTTCTTCTTCTGTTATTTATTGCTGTCTCACTTCCTGCAATTAGTCCCAAAGTCCATATTTTTAACAAAAAATGTTTAGCCTAAATGTCCTCTGATATCTTCCTCTGGTTCATGATTTGCATGCACACACCTCACACATGGTTTTTTTTTTACGTTTGAAGAAGTGGTTTCCATTTACTTCAATTAAATTGGATTTGGCTACAACCCTGTTTACCCCGGAAACTCCAGAAGTGTTTTGTGGACTCAAACACTTCACTCACTCCTCCACCCGCATATTGGTGAGTAGATAATGAGTACATTTTAATTAATTTAAAATCACTTTAAATAGTGCTATTGGTATAGCACTATGTTTAAAATATATGATGCTGTTTGCTAACTTTAATATTAAGTGCGACCAAAAATGCCAGAAGCTGTTATCTTACAGTAGCCAACCAACAGTAAGAGGATCTAGGTGAAAGGTTACAAAACTTTCCCTGGTAGTGCACAGAAACCTCTGGACATTGTTCTCGCATGAGTCAGACCACCTCGCACCTTGAAGCGGATGAACCTCTTCTTCCAGGAGTGGAGGCCTGAGAGGTAGATCTGCCGCAGAGCCTCGTGGCACAGCTGCAGGTCGATGCCATCGGGGGTGACAGTGAACTGGAAGGCCACCGCCTGGTGAGCTTCTGCCATGGTGACGACTACTGCACAGGGTCACTGAAAGAAAGACGGGTACAGGATAATAAAGTTAGTGAAGTGGAAGATTCAACCGCGTTTGTTTCAAAAACACTGATCAATCGACCCACATTTAAATTTTTGTTCCGATTATCTTTGATCAAGTGAATTCCTCACATAGTTTGATAACATCGGTACTGCCCTGTACAATGATCAGGTCACAACAAAACATTTACAACCACTTCATCCTGATTAACTATCAGAAGAAACTTTTCCACTGAATACAAGTTCCTGTTCACAGTTCCTTGTAATGAATAGACCTCCTCCCTCAACAGCGCTGCGGGTTTCCTTATTTCCAGGTCTTAATTGGTTTAATGTCTCGTAGTGTAATGGCCTCTGGGCCGGAAAGGATTCTTGTCGGTGCAGAGTTGACACAGAGTTCGACAGGTGAGTACATGCTTCCTCATAAGCACAGTAAACAGTTTGTAGTTAAAGGGGCTACAGGAACATAATGAAGAGAAGTAATCCATCCATCATTAAATACAGAATTCCCTCCACCAAGAAGGTTCTGTTTCTACCTCTATCTGTATGTTTGTTGGTTTGTTTGTTGTGAGCAAGATTACACAAACATAACTGAACAGAATCCACAAAAACCTGGTGGAAGGATGTCGTACGGGTCGGGGAAGAACCCATCAGAGTGCATCCGGATCAGGTTGTTGTACTTAACTTAAACTTGGACTTGAGCTGAGACCTTAACACTGAGGTCTTGTAACTGCAGCACAGTCATTTGACCATGTCTCAACGAACTGTGCGCTGCGTGAGTCCATCATGTGAGGCAGCACTAAAGCTTAGGGGTATTTCTAAAATCGTATCACCAGATGCAAAAGAGTAGCACAAAAAGTAATTTAAAACATCACACTGATGGTATTTTGCTGCATTAAAAATGCTTAGTGATAGTGATTAACGACCAACATATTAGTGTCTAGCTCTCAATAGTCTGGGAGAACATTGTGAACAAAAGGGATCTCTCTGGTTCTGCAGCTGTGGTAACATTTATTCTTTATCATAACTGATGCTAAGTGAACAAGAACTGTTTATTTTTTAACGATTAGATTTCTACTTTAGTCCAACACAGTCCAACGTCTCAATCAGGCACCATGACACCATTCAGAAACCAAACATTACAGATTATGGGTAGTGAACAGGAAGGTCTTTGTAAAGTACAACTTAAGTTGTCAATAACTTTGTACGAATGAAGGTTGATACAGCAGGAAGAACGTAACTGACATTTCAAGCAGTAAGGATAAGATGAGAAAATCAATCATCCATTTTGTCCACCTTATCTCAGTCACTGTGTGAAAGTCAGTCTTTCTATCTCATGAATCCTATTGATTCCACGGAAATTATCTACTGTGTGTGTTTCAGTCTGTAAATGTTCCCTCAATAGATGGTTTCGATTTAGCAGTGGCAGAAGTACAAATATGATTCTTCTAACAGAATTCACTTTCTACTATTGTTGATTAGTTATCTTATTTGATTCTCTCTCCTATATTGTAAATGAAAGTGCTTGATAGGTTGTAGTTTCACGGGGAAGAGAAGTAAGAAGTTTCAGTATACGCCCTGGTATTATTTCATTAGGTTTCATAATGACACCTCAATAATTTCAAGAATCATTCGCGCAACTGTAAATATCTGCCAAAAAAAACCATGCTTCTCTAAATTCTATTAGAGTCTGAAAGCTTCATGTGTCGTGTGTTCTTCTACGTAACATAAAGCAGCGACGGTGCCTTTATTCATCCACTGATTCAATTTAAAATTCATACAACTTGGTTTAAATTCTACATCTTTTGCAAAACATCTACACAGATTTAACTGCGTCATGATGTCCAGAGTGACTAAGGTTAAGAAGAGATGAGACGGCTATAGTCCTGGTTTAATTATTGATCCTTTGTGACCCACAATCGATGCTTGTACTGGGTTGTTCTCATTCCACTCGAGCAATTGTATTGTTTGAAGAATGAGATAAGATGCTATTTCAAATTAAATGAACGTATAATCGTTCTAAATTTGATTTGGGGCATGGACATCAGAGTAGAAGATAGTGTGGAAACAGAGGAAAGCCCAGTAGGAACTGACTTTAAGGAAGAAGAGACTGTGTCTATTCTTGATACTGACACTATCCTCACCTTCAGGAACGAAAGAGTTAAGATGAATCGTCTCACTAGAGAGTGATCAATGCGGATGAAGCTTTTATTTGGGTAAGCGTGTCCTGTGGGTCTTTATCTTACCCAGCAACTAAGACAACACATCTCTTCTCCGCCTTATAATAAGTAACTAGGCAATAAATAAGGCCCCTAATATCATCAGTATTTCTTGTGGGGTCAGAACTGCAATGGTCTTCTAAAGTAAAAAATAAATCTGTTCACTACACATGTGCCACTTTAGATGACATGTGAATGAGCTTGTGAAAATAATATTAATAATATTACCAGGTTTAGCACAAACCACCAGCTGGATGATGTAACTCTTGGTGGTCATGTAAGTGTTGCATTCAATTGCTGTCGGAAATATAACCACCATGTGGGCATACAAATAAATCAATCACCTAAAACCCATGAGGAAGTCCTACATTGACAGTTGGTTGAATTGGGGGGGGGGATGACGTCCTCCTGGTTACGTTAAGGTTAAGCCTGTCATGATATGGCACTTTCCCTGCTGCAGCAACGTTTCTCCTGCAAAGCTCCACTTAATCCCTGAGGGACAATTATTTAATTTTTTCTGTTGCTGTCTGCAAAGTCTACTTTTCCCTTTGAATCAATGAGAGCACTCGGGAAGCAGGACACGTCTTTTCTGCGCTTTCAGTCGTCAGGAAGAAGCAGCAGAGGCAGCAGCAGCAGCAGCAGCATCCACAGCTCGGTGCTTCAGTCCCTTCCCCCAGCATCACATGATCCGGCCCTGTGCTGCAGAAACTAGGGGAAAGGTCGCAGCGCTCCGCCGCTTGGATACCGGTAAAACTAGAAACGTAATCCTCGTATGGCTGCGCGTACGTCCCATTGTGGCGCTAATGAGGCGATACAAAAACACTGCGTTGGGTTTTGGACAATGTAGAATAAGCGTGGTTGCGGTTTTTTGTATTTATTCCTCAAACCACACGCAATATGCTGTGTAACCTTAATAAACCAAACCTCCCTCACTCTCTCTCTCTCTCTCACACACACACACACACACACGATTGTGTATCTGCACTATGACTCAGACTTAAAACACCTCAGCATACAAATCATTAAACTTCCATCCACACGTCATTATAATAGAAATCAACATCAAACATCCATTATGATAAATACACTCACACGTGTAGGTTAACTGTGTGAGCTGTTACAGCAAGTATCCACGTGGTCGGTGTGAAACGAGGTGTGAACTGTGCAAGTCCCGGTGTCAATAAAGCTATATTTTATTGATTTAATCAGAAAGAACACTACATGTAAACAATTGTGCAAATATGTTTTTGCTAATGTTACAATTAAGCTCTAACAGGAAGGAAACAATGACTACCAGCTACTACTGACCTTCACTGACAGGTGACACCTGCACACACACACACACACCTTTTTCTACATTTTCATTTTACTACTATCACATATCATGAATCACTGTCAGATACACACAGCATATTGTAATACTTATTAAAACTAGAGCTGCTTCTGTATTGTGATAGATCTGCCAGCGGGGTGTCAATGAATGACCTTTACTTGGACTTTTACCTACATTCATGTTATGTGGAGATTGACAGCTGTACCTGGATCCTTCGACATGGCACCAGGTGAACTGTTTGAATATGTGTACAGACCAAAGCCTAGTTTATTTGTAGTGTGTCTATGAGTGCAAAAGGATGGGATTTAAGTCTAGACCTCCATAAATCAATATTTGCACATACATTAGCTTCCTGACCACATCGGCGCGATAAGAAAACCTCCTCCGCGTCATGTAAACACGGCACAGCTTTTACGCACAGCGAGCGCAACGCACCGACATTGACGGAAACTGCGCAGACACAGCTTTCCCCCCGGGATTTCTTGAACTTGCCGACGTCTTCCCCCCACCACTCCCCTCGCCCCTACTGTCCCTGCAGCCATATTTGCCCGACTACTTCCAAAACTGCAGAGAGACACATGGATTCCGGGAGGCCCCCCCCCCGAGACCCGCGGAGAAAGAGGATAACGTCTTATTTTACTCACCGGCTCTTTAGATATTATCAGCCTGAGAGCGCAGAGGCGTTGTGTTCGGACGAGGACGTGGCACGGCCCGAGTGTCGGCGAACACTGCTGTACACTGTGCATGAATGAGAGCACCGACTTGTATACACCGACACACTGCCTGCCCCCTTTCCTCTGCGTCACTATTCTCTCCTACAACAAAACGGGTGGTGGTGGGAAAGAGCGCCCCCACGTGGAGTTTCTCGCGCTACGGTAGAGGTTGCGGGAGGACACCGCGTGAACCCGGTGGGGAGGACAAGACGCAGGAAAATGGCTTCACAGACACCATGAGCATTTGTCTGTACCCAGTCTGTACACAGTGTGCCATGGTGGTGGAGCTGTGCAGGGGATGTAAACAAGATTATAGACCTCTGCATAATCAAATACAATATAAAAATTGGATTTGCAGCCAATCAGTTGTGCAAAAAGATGATGTTTAGTTCCTCCTGAGAGATAAACATGTGGGCTGTGGACGCAATATAATGCAATGCAATATACGATGGGCTTAAATCCACCATGAACACCTTTGTATCACAGTATTAACTATAAGTACTGCACATATCTCCGCCATTAAAAAATAAATGCAATGTTGAAGTAACTAAAAAAAAAATCCTTGTTTGGCTCCTTTATCCGGATCCACGTCAAAATGTAACTGGTTCTTTCTTTACTCATGTCCCTTCCTTCAACCAACTTTTGTGGAAATACATTCAGTTGTTTTTGTGTAATACTGCTGAGAAACAAACCACAACAATTGAAAAGGGGCCAAAACATTTGCAGACATCCTGACACGCCTCAGTATTTATCTATCTTCAGACATTTCTCACAGCAGTAATGGTGATGATTCAGACGCATCATACCAGGGAGAGCACGAGTGTAATTACCAACAATAATATAAGCTGCATTCCACTTAGGTGACCCACTTTTAAGGCTTTGTTATGGTTCCTGCTGACTCAGTCGTGCAAGGACACAGAATGGAATGTAGTCATTGTTAATGTTACAAGTTAAAACGAGGGCTTTCTGCAATTTATTAATAGAGTGCATTGAGAAAAATAAACACTGACTCAAGAGCTTTACAGAGAGATTCAATTATGGGATTGTTTGATTGATAAGTGCAATCAAACACAAACAAAAACACAGACGTAAATAAGAAGATAAATAAGATAAATACATTAACAAAAGCACTGGATATCTGGATAAAACCATAACACATGCAGAATTGCAAAAAGCACAAACAAATAAGAGCCAAAGCTTGGTCAGACAAAACGGATTCTGTCACTACTCATGACATATTTCTTGTGTCACACCCTAAAACAACTGCGTGACTTGAATTCAGTTGCACTTTGGGTGGAAACTTTACTGGAAGATATCCACTGTCATTTTGGGTGTATCCCGGTTAAAGGATTCCACTCAGTTGTATTTATTTTGTTGAGACACAACAGCACAGTCAGGTTTTGTCAAGAGACCACACCTTGTGCTGTAACAATGAATGCACTGCTACACACAGTAGTAAAGTAAGTACGTAAGTGAGGTAGTCAAGAGTGCAACAAATCATATGACACAATATACAATACGTTAGGATCAATTTTCAACTATCAATTGGTAGAAAAATCTGCTTTTCTATCCTGGACTAAAAAAGTTTTCTCTATCTCTATTTCAGAGGCTTGACCTTGACATGATTATCACCTCGTAAATCAGGCAACACTGGTTATCACATTATGTAGTTTCATGGCATAACTCACGTGTCATTACATAATTACTTCAGATCATTTCTTTTGTCAGTCCGGATAAGCAAGTTCCCGACCCGGTGTCAGGAACTCCAAACGGGTTCATTTGGGTTCATTCCCTCCATTGGGGCCAGAATGGGGCTAGAGAAGCAGCTAAATGGGTTTGAAAATGCAGCCACTGTTTTGGGCCTCAATAAATTTCCACATTATGATAATAATAAACTTTATTTATATAACCGTCCCTCTGTCTTAGAGACAAACCACCTCAGTATGCATTGATTCAAATGGCTTTTAACTTCTAGATTGTGTTTGTTTTATTGCTTTATTTAATCATTATTATCATTTTAATGCTTTTGCTTTTAACTGGACGTTTATTTGTTTTATTGCTTTATTTTACCCACTGGCCTAACCACTGGCCTTGCATTAACTTGTTTAAATATGAAACCGCACCGTATGCATTTTATGTTTCTGTGTCTGTGAGGCACTTTGTTTATTACTTTAAGTTTATTATTATATTATATTATAAATTATGGAGCACAAGGACTCAGTATCGCCTGTATTTTCAGAGTTAATCCGACAGAGGGCGCAGCGAGATAGTTTTTCGTCAGAGTTGATATTTCGTTTGAATTTGTTTGAAACCAGCGACTTTAATCTGTTTATTTACAAACTGAATATACAGTTAAAATTGATTTGTCGCTTATGTTGCTATAATTCACCAGATGTTAAGTTGTTAAATTGATATATTTATTTTTTAAAGCAGCTCAGTTTGAGTGACAGATGCAGCGAAAGGTGTGGGGAAGAGAAACGGCTTCACTACTACAATTAAAATGGTGAATTCAATATAAATATAACTTCTCTTACCGTCAATTTATCTCGTCAACCCGGAAATCAACCGAGACGCGCGCTTCCAGCCGTTGCTGTGCTCGTGCGAGTGCGCGGTGTGTGTGTGGGTGTGGGGTGTGTGTGGGGTGTCACCGGCCTGTCACACACACGCAGCCTGCGGCGTGTGGAGCTGAGTCGGGGGAGGAGGAGGAAGAGGAGGAGGAGGAGGAGGAGGTGGCCGGTGGTGTTAGTGGAGAGAGACAGGGACTGACTCCGTTTGACCAGCGGAGCGAGTGAGTCCACGGAGCGGGGTGACAGCAGCCTCCGCCTCGGCCTCTGGGTGACACGGCTCCGCGGCGGGAGACAGAGATGAGAAGAGGGGATTTAGTTTGTCGCTTCAGAGAAGAAGAAGAAGAAGAAGAGAGAAGAGGAGGGAGGTGAAGAAGAAGAAGCAGCAGAAGAAGAAGAAGAAGAGAGGAAGTCTCTCCAAACGGTAAGAACCTTCCACAAAATGGTTTGCTAATCAAAGTCTGCAGCGTTGTGTTTGCTCTCTGTACAAATATGAGCTCTCTGAGACGCTAGCACGCGGGTGGCCATGATTGTTGTTATCGTTCTGCAACTTAACCCCGTGAAGGAAACTGTCCCCGCGGATTGTCAGCGGCTCCACCCGCCCGAGCACGACACCAGGCTCCGAGCACAACACCAGGCTCCGAGCTCCCATGTGGGTTTTACACGGACGAGGATTTTGTTTACGCTGTTCTGCTGTTTATTGTGGGAACAGACAGTAGAAGAGTCGGTGGTTTGTTTTTTACCCAACAACAGCCGTGTTCGTGGGGAGGACAGTGAGTGAGCGCTTCTCTGTGGAGGAATTTCTGACGTTCGCGTCACTCATCGTGGGTTTTCCACCAGTGTGGATGTCATGTAAAACCTCTGGTCAGGAGACATGCGTCTGTGGGACCTGCTTTGAATTCTGCCAGGGCCACCTCAACACTTTCATCCTTGAACTGACAATTATTTAAACAGTGCAAAACGAGATAGTAGAATAAAACAACATTTCCATAATAAGGGTTCAAATGTAAAATAAAGGAAATGCACACAGATCTGTGGCATACTTTGAATTTAGCAACTTCAAGGACTTGATGTAAAATTGGGTTTCATCACAAAAACATAGCAATTTGCAGGAAGCCTAAGTCTTGGCTTGTTTATTGTTAGCTCTACATGCTATGAGCAAAGCCTCACATCATTGATTATATATATATATTTTAAATTAATCATTGTTAAAGCACATTGTGTACGTCAAAAAAAGCCTAGAGAATAAACAACAAACTGTCCTATTTAAGGTCAGTATTGTTAATAAGTGACTTGGTTTTTTTTGGACTACTGACAGGACAGTGGCACTTCAGGGGCTAATCCCCCTAATTTGTTTGAGCTACATGTGAAACCAATTCTCAGTTTGGTCCTGACATCTTTGAGACATGTATTTTTTATTAAGGGCAGGTGTGAGATAACTGTCAATGAGATATCAGGGTATGGATTACATTTTTAGAAGTATTCCCTTGTCATTGGAGAATTAATCCTAAACCTGCATTTATTTTAAGTTTAAAGATTGATTTTTGCTCCTGAGCGAAGGTTGTGGTTTTAAACTCTTCTTTATGGGCAGAGAATGACAAACATTTTACAAATCTGAGGTACATCAAGCATCTGTTACTTGCTATCGTGCGTGTTATATTGATATATTGGACCCTTGTGATTGCTGTTGATGACAATTATATTGCGATAATTATTTGCTACTGTTTTATTGCCCCAGCCCTGAGCCCGGCACACAGACCAGAGACACAGCAGCCAGAAGTAGGCCATGCAGCTACTGGTCTGTATGTCATGTCATGCCATGCGTGGACCCCCTCTGGAAGGTTACCATGAGCATCTCACTGGTTCGTGCGTGGAATGGGGGGAGGTTACAGACAGTCTGAGTGAAAGATCTGCAGCAGGATCTAGTTCTCTGCCAGATGTCTGACTGCTACTCATTGTTTCACTGTCATGTCTCCCCCCCCCCTGTTGTTTTTTGTTCTCAGACTAATGTCGCACATGTGCACGCTGCTAATGGCGAGTCCATTTCCCCTACAATTTAAATATGCATGTCATTCACTGATGGACAACATTGTTAGTAGAGGAAGTGGAAGGAGACAGATGAATACAGTCTGGTTATTTAACCTCTGTAGAAATCTTTGAAGTTTTAGTAACAGAGCTATTTCTTCCTTAGCTGTACTCATGCATTGCCCCAAGCTATAGCAAATAGCTGAAGACTTGAGTGTTTAATTTGTATAACTTATTGCTCAGCCTTTAGTGGGTGTGTGTCACATTGGGTGATATTATGCATATGGTTTGAGAAGTAAGCCCCACATTGGAAAGGTGACTGCTTTTTTCCTATGCTGTTATGCAGTGAGTACTGCACGGGTCACACACCCCACATACCTCAGCACTTCATGTCTTTCTGCTCTGTGTTCTTACTGGACTCTAATAGTTTTTAAACCAGCCCTAATGTTTGAAGATCAAGTCCAGCAAGTGTCAGAATAAGAGGAATCCAGATATGTTGGTGGTATCACAAAAAGGCTGGTTCAACATATGCCTCCCTTTCATAAACACCAATGAAAAGCCTTAATTTAGGAGCCTTTTCTTGTAAAAAGCTTTCAGCACTTGAATGTGCTCTTCAACAATGGTCTGGCAGCCCATTCCGATGCCAAAAGGATGTGAGCCACGTGTGAGGCAGAGCATGTGAGCCCTTATTTTGTTTTTATGCCCATGAATGGGCCTCAGTCAGCAGCATTAGCCTTTTTTTTTTAGTACACTCAGAGTTGGTGACTTTTCATTTTTCAATTTTGAGTCACTTTGAGCCATCAGAAGGCGTTGATATACATCTACCTGAGTAAAAGCATTGCACAAGCATTGCAAACACTCAAGTTGGTCCATACTTTGGTTAATAAAACTTAAATGATGATAAACATCTTTTAATTTCAATTTTAGTGTCATTAAATTGTAAAATCTTGCTCTAACACCAGATTTTAGGTGAATCTGTGGTTCCCTTGTCACTCTTCTAACCAGCAGTATCCATTGTACTCAGTTGTGATAATATTGTTTCAGTGGAGAGGCATCAATAGTCTTTTTGTCTGCCTGAATGGCTGCTTTATGATGGACGTCAAAGGCGTTCCAAACGCACCAGTGTCACAAAACACACCAAATAGTGAAGCTTTTTGCCAAACCATAAAAGATACGGAAGGGTTTAGTCTTTGTAACTCGCAGGATATAATTTCGATGTTGTCTGTTCAGGAGTCCTGGAAATATCCAATCATGTCCATGTTTACTTTGTTCAGGGATTAGAAAGGTCATGAAGTCTATGTCATCACACACTGGGGGAGAGGTAAGGATAGAGTCTGGGGAGGTTTAACATGGAGACAAACACAGTGACACCTTTGTGCCACTTTGAGTTTTACATTCACCAAACCTGCCTCAAGAAAACACGTAAACTTACGCAAAAAAACTAGAGCAGCCAGTGGTTTTGACCGTATGATTGCTATAGACTAGTTCTTATGATACTGCAGACCTCATACTTACTATAAGAATGTGTTGATGGATGGCCACAAGAACTGGAATGGCACTCAGTAGAGCACATACCTCCGCCAAGTCCCAACAGTCCTCTTGAATTCAGCTGCACCAAATCTCACACCCCCATAGACATCAGTTCCCTAAATTTACCTGATTTCTTTCAAAAAGAGCCATGAATTATTCCCTGGGAAAACAGTGAAAATGTCAGGAGTCTTGCAATTTTAAACACCAATATTTAATGGGTTCTTCCCTGACCCACATTGCATCCTTCCACCAGGTTTCATGGAAATTGTTACTGTAGTTTTTTTTTGCACAATCAACAAACAAACAGACAGAGGTAAAATAGATTTACTACACAGATATCATTATATAGCACCTCATTGGGATGTGTAAGTTACATTTGGGCTGTAGCACGAGCCTCTGTTAGAAGCCAGTATGATATTTGGATGAGCCATTTTGTCCATGAATTACTCCAAATCTATTCCCCCCCACACAGTAAAATTGAGGTCACATCTCTGTTGAGATGGTAGATATTTACTCAGGCTGAAAACTGCTCCAGCACTGAGGAGAGATCTGAGGAGATGAATGATGCCTCTATGGGATAATAACCCAAATAGTTATTTGTCTTTTGGAATTTGTATAAAGGCTAAACTGGGCCATCCTGGAATTTCCCTTCTATGACCGTCTCCAGTTTGTGTCTCTTTTTGGATGCCACTTGATATTTTGTTTTGGCTCCAAATACTTAACCTCGCTCTGAATTATATCCCCTCAGTGCAAGCCTGCTCATCTCCCATGTACCATAATCTGTTTCTGTGTTTGTAAACATGATTCATACATGAAATCTGCGATAACCAAATCACCCAGAGGAGTGTGCATGAGTGACGCTAGCATAATTTCTGCTTAGCTTTTGATTCGAGAACAGCTAACACAGCACCTGGTTTTTTCATTTGGAAACATGTTCTCTGTGTGTCCCCTTCATGAATTATTAAATGTGTTTGCCGTTGTGCTGTGGCGAGGGGATTTTACTGGTATAGAAACAGTGGAAATGGAATTGGAGCTCATGTTGTTGTGATCTTATTGCATCTTGTTGCAATATGAGCAGGTTGTGCAAAAACAAGTTTGGACTTTGAGAGGATAGTTTTGAAAACGGCTCCAATTGTTTCTGTTGTTCATTATTAATTGTTTAACTTCGTATTCAAATTGTTCAAATATTTATATCTGAAGTTTACAAAATATTTATAATATGATTTGTCAAATAATTGTCTGATAGATAGTCTGTTCATCGTATCAGCTTCACATTTGGCATGTGTGTATTGTCAAGGGCCCAAGAAAGTCCAGCATAGACTGTGGTGCAATTTGGGCAAGTGTTACTTTCAATAATGCTAATAAAAACTTAAAAACAACAGCATTGTGTTCACGACAACAGCAATGACAACTGATTCTGTAGTTCCGCTTCTATAGTGCGTACTCAGGTGAAGAGCTGTTTGTGCAGCAGCGGTGGCACAGCTTCAGGGTTCAGCTGGCCTTTGCTTAACTGTTAGTATTATGATTGTTGTTGTTATCACTGGTTATCTGTTGTCACTTTTCTTTTTGCAAAGCACTTTGGATCAACAATGTTGTGTTTTAAAGTGCTATATAAATCCATTTGAATTACTGCAGGTCACATTTGCAGTTTCTAGAAATAAAGTTGCATCCAACATGACCACAGGCCAAAAGCAGCCCGTTCCAAACAGGCATGTTGAGAACTGGCACTGCACTGGTAGAGCTAATTTATAATGTAATAGCACTACTTACTCAGATTATGTTCTCTTTCCCCTGGCTTCTCTGTTTGTGTTATGACTTCATCCTTAGCTTGGTGGAAGAGGATCCATTTATGAGAACGTGGCTTTCTCAGCATGGTCCTGTGGTTTTGTGTTTAGGAATACTGTTCCCTTGACATTCCTGTCCTCCTCGTACCACCCATCAAAAAAAAAGTGCTGCCACTCTGGGAAACGAGGCCTCTCCGGGTCGGGCTGCTGCTCCAGCGTCTAAAACTTTATGTAGTCATTGTTATATTTAGACACCCCCCCCCATGATGGGTGATGGGGGAGACAGAAGTGAGGAAGTAGTGTTTCTCAGGCTGAGGTCAGATGCAGCGTGATGCAATAAATGGGCCCTCTTCCTCAGCCTCCAGCTTGTTATTTCCTTTGTTAAGATGGGGAAAAGGTTAGACAGTTTGGGGTGGTGAGTGTTTGTAAGTGTATCTAATGTTCTGTGTGCCCTCTTTGGAAAAAATGATAAGACGGAGTGATGGTGGTAAAAGAGATTGGAGCTGCACAGAAAAGCCCCTTGTGGAAAACCAGCTATTCTGAGCCTTGTGCTTTTTCCCCAGCCCCTGTGCTCTGGATGTTTCACCCCTGGGTCACACAGTCTCTGTGTCGCAGCTATTTTCTGAGCATATGCACAAACATTACAGCTAAACAAAAGAAACGAAGGGAGAGAGAAGAAAGAGACCCTCGGACGGCAAAAAAGACAACCGGATTTCTTGTTTAGGAGACATTGTAGGTCTGGTTATCAAGGTTTCACGACTATCATTTGTTTCACGACTCTAATTTGGTTTCAGTTTTATCTCTTTTCTTATGGTTGCTTCGGCTCAGTCAAGAGTAGATGAAGTTAGTCCACTGTTTGTCGTGCGGTGTTGTCACTTTAAACAACTACTCAGAGGAACCACACGGACTGGGGCTAGACAATTGTCCATTGTCCATGCACCATCACACCTGCACACCATGTGTTTGGTAACATGGCGCTTAGACGTTTACATCCTTGTTATGCCTACAAGGAGAGTCATTGATGCCTCTTGGCTTAATTTAGACTTGCACAGACACAGTGAATGCATGAGAATGCTTGCACCATACTTGAAGATGGCAAGCAAGATAAAACTTAATTGTACAACCTGGGTTTTTACTGATTAGCTTACTAGTGAACTGTCTGTAATTCAGTCATAGAGGCATTGAGCACCTTTACTTTATGTCTGGAGTTCCACCTGGAAGAGATGGGGGAGAAATCCACATGTCTTGACGTCGAGTCAGATTCAAGTTGCAAATTTAAGGACTTGAAACTTGCTTTACTCGAAACATGTCAAACGTCAGAAAGATTTATACAGGGGAAAATTGCAACTGTTTAATTTTATATTAAAAATAAAACTCAACTTCTCATGATCACTGTGGTTCAACTCATTTTAGATGTCAAAACTGGGGGACATCATCAGATTTTCATGTGACTTGAAAGCCAAAGCCTGAAAAGTGGCCTGGCTTGCTTGATACTCACCACAGCAACTCGGGACATGCTTATGACTTTGCGGTTAAAACTAGGCATTTTACTTGTACATGTGTGACACTCCCAGCCCCTGCCATCTGGCGTCCATACCTTCCCTTAAAGCAAGGACTGGTGTTAAACATCTTGTACCAGCCTGCTGAGATTTCCTGTCTGGTGACTTAGTGAGTCCAAGTCTCGGAGGGACTTCCTATTTATAGCATTCATCATCAACATTATGTTGAGGCGAACTGAACAAAAGATGGAACGTTCTGGTTCTGGTGATCTTTATCATAGTCCCTTGGGGTTTTATGTGAACCTGGAACCAGAGCTAATGTATCATGAGCACCAAAGTCCTCTTCCTTAGAAAAATATTTCTGATCCATTTTTACAGACAACTTGTGGTCGCTAAAAATAGAGAGGCCTCCCTCTCTTTACTACTCTGCCTTTTTCCCTTTTCATTTTCTGCCTCTTTTAGACACATGCATGCTTACATGCACACACACACTGTGTCTGTCACCCATTAGAAAGTGGAGCGCTGAAGCCATCTGGGACCTCAGAGCTCTTCATGTGGAAATTAGAGCCATGTGGTCACTTGTTAGCCTCCTTTCTTTTCTGGACTGGAGGGATGCTTGTTCTTCACAGTCGCAGTGAACGTACAGAATCGAGCTAATGTAACGACAGACAGAGATAATAATAAACAGAACAGTGGCTACCAGAAAAATCTTTAAAGTTTTTGTCATCAATTGCATGACTTCAGGAATTGCTGAAATTAAATTACATATATTAACATGAATTGAATCCTGAAGTCAAAAGACGTGTGAAACTCACATGTTCTTAAGAAGGTATTACATAAACATGAATGTCATGGGATTTTGATACTGAAAACAAACAGTAGACACATTTACATGGACACAAATATTACAATATTAACCCTTTTAAGACAGTAGTTTGACTTACTAAATATGGCATCTCCTCCTATCAACACATATGAACAACCTAATCACAGTTATGTCTTATTCAGAATAAGGTCATTCCTCAGATTACTGGTGTCCATGTAAACGTAGTCAGTGCAGGACTGACTGATAAATGAAAAGTATCTAAAGTATGTGAATAGGTTTTTTTCTTCGCTGTTAAATTAACTTTTTAACAAAGTCCCTTTCCTTATTTATCCTTAGAACAAGTGGGGTATGTTTGCTCATGCAGAGCAGATGATGTTTTATAATGCACAGTGATAATGAACGATACAGATGCGTGATAGGCTGAGCCCAGAATGAAAATACACTTTGTGAGGTCAATGAGTGCACGGCCCGAGCTTGTCTGATCTCAGAGCCAGAGCGTTCTTTGGCTGACCGCGCGGCATTGACTAATCATCCAGCGGTGAAAAGAACTCGGCATCTGTCGTCCTTTGCCTCATCACGCCATCAGCAATTTGGGGTTAGGGTTTTAATGTGCCGGCTGCATAGACAACAAAATTGCAGATGTGATCATATCTCAGTGAATGATAACCAGTACAACATCTATATAAGGCGTCCGACTCAGTGTTCCCCGTGATCTCAGACACAACAGACACTGCTAGATGAGATGAATCATCAGCTCGATGACTTCACCTCAGCCTCCTCATGCCATTAATTTCTTTTTTTTATGTAAACTTCCCACACTCTGGTGTAATTTAACTTTTGGGTTCCAGTTAAAAATGACCACCCACTGATGCACACACATACACGCCCCTGACCTAACCTCACCCGAACCATCAGAGCACTCAGAGATCCCAGGATCCCACAGTAAATTGACTTACTGCCACACTCCCTCTAATCTCAGACTTTCAATCTGACTTTGTTCCTGTATAATCCTCCTCCTGTCTTAAATCTGACTTAAATATTTGAAAAGACGACTTCTCATTCATTAGTGGTGTCTTAGTGTGTTGAATGTCAACCAATGTCCTAAATGTCAACAAATGCAGTAATCTCATTTAAATTGAATGCCATTGCTTTATATAGTTTGCACAGACATGCAGATGCAACACATTTAAAGATGAGAATTTTTGGTGATATATCAGTAACGACATTTTAAACTTCTGAGGCATTGCTTAAAACCATTTAATTTAGCTAGATGTGATTCAGAATGCGTCGCGAGCTGTTTGTGGTTAAAACAGTGCACGTAGCGCTTATACACAAGCTAGATTTAGAACGCCATGTCATAACAGGAAATGATGTCACGAGGCCTCGGAGCTCAAAGTCCTGTATCTTGTAAGCAACCAGTTCATCAACACTTACATATAGGGAAGTGTTTTTTTTACACTTCTTATTCACTCTCTGCAATTCTGATGCTTTTTCATTACAGCTCACATTTTCTACTTGAAATATATTGTTCTTTTTCTCTCTTTAAAATCTATGAACAATTTCAACCAAATTAATATCTCTATCTTTTTTCTGATATATTCTGTCAGACAATATACTCCTACTAACTATACACTCCCCCAGGTGTGATCTTTAACTTTATATTTACGTCATCTCTCTCCCACTCAGCGGAGTTGTCTGCAGATTACTCACTTTCTCCCTCCAGCTTCCATCTGTCCAACACCTTCAGCTCCCCCACCTTTTGTAGGTATAGTCACCACTTAATAAGAGCTGTACAAAGTGCGTTTGTTTAAAACAGTGGAGGTCCTCAGCTCTGCTGGTGAGTCACAAGCAAAATTCCAGTAATGTTAATGTGAACTGACCACTGCGTATTAGTCACATCTTTATTTTGCTGACTGTAAAAAGCTAAGTTTGGATAATTTGAGGCGTTTTGTCTGTATAAGGGTTTTTCTTGGTTGGAGGTGGACACATTTTGTTGTCGCAGCTCTCATTTAACCTGTTTTTGAAGGAGTGGCGGTCACTGGTTTCCTTTTTTCCCCCTGAGCCCAACACAATACTATCAGCAGTCTGGAGACTCAACACAGGAAATAAGCAGCTTGAACCTAAAGATGAAACAAAACAGACTCTTAACAACATTTTACAGAGCCAGCGAGTAGTGATGAAAAAACAAAGCTCGCCCATGAGGAGCTTGAGGGGAAAAATATCTTTCTCATCTTTCACATAGTATATTTGTCTTTCCTTTCCTATTACCAATGCAAACAATGTTAAATAACTCAGCAGGTACAATGGGAAGTGTTGCATTTCACACTGTTTGTTTTTTCGCACATTTAAATCATAGTGTACTGTAAGCCCACGTTGCTGATTCAGATTGAAACCATTCAAATACAAGCTTCAACACGACTTTTCACATCAACTCTAATGTCATTTTAATTATATGGAGAACAAAATCTGGAGAGAACAAACTACAGCAAGTTATCAAGTTACATGCATTTTGTGCTCGTACCTTATCGTCCTACACTTTTGAATGTAGCCTGTGTATAAGATAGAAGGTAAAACAGTTTTCAATATTTAATATGATATAGTTAAGGTCAGAGCTCGGTCAATGGCACCACCTCAGAGACCGCTTACTCAGCTGTTCAGAAAAATTTGCTGATACCTTGAAAAACCTGAAATATCCTGACATGGACAAGAAAAGTGAAATGTGAAAAGAGAAAAGAGCAGAACAGCAGACAGCAGTTGTTCAGTGGTCTGGTTTCACTGACCACCTGTTAGACAGGAGCTTCAGCTGTTGTTTGAGGGAGATGACTTGATGCTGTGGTGTTAGAGATGACATAAGTAATGGTCGAGTGATGGAAAAGGAAATTCAATACACATCTGTACAGCATCTTTTAACAATTAGTTCTGATCCAAAGAAGTAGGTTTAAGCAGCTTCATCCTCTCCAACATCCATGCTAGAATACTGTCGCAGTAAAAGGTTTCAGATCGTTATTGCTTCTTATATCTGTGTCACCAGAATCACTACCACACAGATCAAAATAAAGCTTCAAATATCACATCTGGGCCAAAACAATGTTCATACTCGCATCAAAAGGCATCTTGAAATTTCAAGTATTTAATTATTAACCTGCGATCTACCCTCTTAATCTGTTATTGTGCCCATTGTTCCTGTGTCGTGATCTGAGATATAAATTATGTTGGGTCCCATTGCTTCTGACGACCTGGCTCCTTGTCAGCAGTATTATGGTTGTGTATTAAACAGTGAAAGCGTCTTTGTGAGAAGTGACAGGTGCCCTCACACCTGTTGCTGTGTAGCATGCCGCACATACATGTGCACAGCACCCGAGGCCCCAGCTGGCTGCACATGTTGTCAGGCGTAAGGAGAAGTATTCACTCCTGCACAGCATCTGTTGGCTGGAGCCGGTAGTGTCACAAAAAGCCTCTGTATGGCTCCAAAAGTTTGAATTTCAAATGGCTTAGTTTGACCTGAGTAGCAACTAGAAAATAAAATTCACTTAAATTTATATCAAAGGAACACCAGAATAGTTTTATTTCCTCAACTGTCTCTTTGATTTACATGTTCCCTTCTTGGGTATTTGTCCCATGGTGGCATTTCAGTGTGAAGCATAACAAAGACCTGCTTGTGTAACTTGTGAGTGGCTCTTAACCTTGATGCTTTAATGTGACTGGTCTGGGTTTTATTTCTACCCTTTTATTCGCTGTGCCTGTAAAGCATCACCGGCGTTTTCTCTGAATCCGAATATCCCTCAGATGCTGATCTCCCAAAGGAGCCTGTTCCCTCTTGGGTGTTTATTCAGTCCTGACAACTGCTAAACAGCCGAGCTGTGCGGACGGAGCACATCAGCTCAGTGAAGGCGACAGGCCGGCCGAGAGCTCCTGACGGGGGTCAGGTGGAGGTTACACTGTGGGGAAAAGGGAGCAGGAGTCTCAGCTGGTCACTTCTGTTTAGTTCTTCCTGAGCTCTGGTCAGACTGTTGTCTTCCATCTTTATTACAGTGAGTCGGCACCAGTGCGACTGTATGTGTGCACTGTCGTGAATCACCACATATATGTTCATGCAAACATGTACAGAAAAATAAAGTCCCATGACTGTCGCACCTTTCTTTCATAAACAACTGGCAATATTTCTTTCTTTCTTCTCTATTTCTTTCTTCTCTATTTCTTTCTTCTCTATTTCTCTCTTCTCTATTTCTCTTCTCTTGTCCTCTCTTCTCTTCTCTCCTTATGTCCTTCCCTCTCTCTTCTTCCTTCACTCTGTCCAGTGGTTCAATTCATAAAATGAACTCGTCTGACTCTGGAGACACATCAGAGGGTTGTTAAGGGAAGAAGGGAACACATTTCATTTGCTTGTGAGAGTTTAAGAGATTCAGGGTAAACCTTCTTGATCCATCCTCTGTCTGCCCTGATCCACCTTTATCGGTGTAAATGGATTTAAAACCTGATAAAGTGAGGAACACACTGCATTTAAACATCCAATGACAGTCACATGCAACATATCAGAACAAAACCTAACTCGGGTGCTCTTTTCTTTTTTTCTTTACTTCTGTTATTTCCAACAAAAGACCAAACAATGTGAGGTGAACCACTTATCATCACCTCACACTCAGAATGTAATGTCAAGCTATTGTCAGCTGAAGCTCTGGGTACATGGACAGGAAGCTGCGTGTGAGCTTGTGGCTCTTCACTGTGGCTCCTGTCCCAAGCATGCAACAGACTTGTGTTTTAGAAGAACAAAGTTTGATGTCGGCCTTGTGGCCCGACTCTGTTTCACAGATGTAGTATAATCCAGGCATTGATGGGTGATGTCGGGTGAGCTACTGTTTCTTTTGGGTTTTGGAGAATGAAGTGAACAAGTTCGTATTGTAGTGGTCAGCACTGTCACCTCGCAGCAAGAATGCTCTGAGTTTGAGTCTGTCGGTCTTCTCCGGGTACGCCAGCTTCCTCCCACACTCCAAAGATATAGGATAAGTGGCTTAGATAATGGACGGGTGAATGTAAGTTGACTTGACCGTGAGGTGTATGGAGAGAAGCTACAGCATGTGGTGGAGTCTTTTATTTTTATATCATAAAGTTTCAAGTGATGCCTGCTTGTTTGTTTTTGATGTAATGAACATTTCTCAGACAAAAGTAACCACATACAGATGTTTGTGTAGTCACACAAACATCTGTATAGTCACACAAACATCTGTATGTTCAAGCACCTGTGTCAGATCTTGTTCACTCTGCCAAAGTGTCTCTGAAATCATGGCCTGCAAATTTTATGTAAAATTTGTTGTTCTTATGCTACTAAAGTCATTGAGCTACCTCAGTCAGAACATGACCCCCATATAAAGTCAAGGAAAAAATGTGTCACATCTGTTGTCAGTCAATATTATAACAGAATGTGTCGGTTTAGGAATGGTTTGATCTCAAAGTCTCGCCATGTCACAGACAGTTCGACACCCAGGCCAAAAATAGTAGAGAGCAGTAAATGACCAACTTACACCTTATGCTTGTATCTGATGACAGTGGTTTGGTTTATGATGAATCTGATGATTATTAATGACATATTTGTCTGATTGCTTTCAGATTCTGACATGAAGAAGGACATAGACACACTGATAGCAGAGGAACGTGCTGATATCATCTCTAAATATGACAAGGTAGGTGCGGTCATGGGAAGACAATGTCACCTCCGTTCATGAAAGTCTTGATTATGAAGTTGATCGATCCTTAAAAGTAATCATCTGGGACTTAATTTTCCCTTAAAGAAGAGAACCCAAACCAAAAACCAGAGTTTTTCTTGAATAGAGAGTTCCTGAATGGTACCTGTGAGCCAACAGGCAGCGGGAATGGGAATGGGATTAAATGGAATCACATTGACAGTGAATGTGTGTTTGTCGTGAATCCGTTTCTTCCCACGATAAAGCAGACATATCATTGGTCCATTCATGTGTACTTACCTTGCATTTACAATGTATTACCACTGCCGGGGAGGTTATTTTCTTCTGTGTTTATTTGTTTGTCTGTCAGTTAGCAGGAACTTGGTGGGAGGAAGAATAATTCCCCCAATAGTTTTGGGGACTTTGTGTGTGTGTGTGTGTGTGTGTGTGTGTGTGTGTGTGTGTGTGTGTGTGTGTGTGTGTGTGTGTGTGTGTGTGTGTGTGTGTGTGTGTGTGTTCAATTTGATCCAAGTAAAAATCTGGATCTAGTGAATTTAAATGTGGTTTCACCAGGAGACTGTTGGGACTTGGCCGACATATACACCCTAGTGCCGTTCTAGTTCTACTTGTCGTATCTGTGTCACGGTTTGTTTGCACACAGTATTTTTCTATGTAGTTATGTATGTGGCCGTTTCAGGGAAGGCAGGAGGGTGTCAGAATTGACCCATGGGAGGATGCTGACTACAGCATCTTTAAGGTCACAGACCGCTTCGGCTTCCTGCAGTAAGTTCCCCCGACTTAAAGCTCCTGACAGCTTCCTCCTGGAGAACACCTTCACCTTCATCTCTGTCAACGTTGTCTCATCTTTCTCACATTATGCCATTTTTGTAAATATTCGTGTGAAACTTGGATTGTCTTCTCATTGGTATGTGGCTTATTTCTACTTTTCTGCTCCAGTGAGAAAGAACTGCCAACACCCAGTGTGCTTGAAGAGAAGGTAATTTTCCACATTTTGACCTTGCACGTGATATATTTAGACCCTTTTCACGTATCCAGTGGACCAGATGTGAATCAGTCTTTTCTTCTCTGTAGCAAAAGCAGCAGGAGATAGAGCGAGTGGAGAAATGGCTGAAGATGGTGCAGAACTGGGACAAGTACAGGAACACTGAAAAGGTGTGAATCTTGGTATCTGCACGCTCACTCTTCATTTAGCCATCGCTTTTCTTTTTTTCCCCAGCTAAAAAATGTGATGTATTCTTTCCACTTCCGTTGATAATCTTTTTTCCATTCCCCTTTTAACCACAGCTTCTCCCCTTATATCTCTCCAGTCTAGACAGCTAAAGGAAAATACATGAAATGGGTCCTTGTCATTGAAGACAGTTAACATTCAAACATGACCCTCTGCCTCTGCCCTCTGGTTGTTGTGATGAAGGCTGTCTCTCCATGTTTAGAGGAATCCAATTCAAGTCTATCATACTGTGTGTGTGTTTCAGTTGGTGAAGCGCGTGTATAAAGGCATCCCTCTGCAGCT
Source organism: Hippoglossus stenolepis (assembly GCF_022539355.2). Classification (NCBI taxonomy): domain Eukaryota; kingdom Metazoa; phylum Chordata; class Actinopteri; order Pleuronectiformes; family Pleuronectidae; genus Hippoglossus; species Hippoglossus stenolepis. The sequence continues at coordinate 21,241,290 of NC_061487.1, read as the reverse complement.
GAGAGGCCAAGCATGGGCCTTGCTCCTGGACATAGAGAAAGTCAAAAAGGATAATGTGGGAAAATACGAGGTATGAAAATGAAACGGATTACAGTCGAAAATATGGATATTTTGTCGACTAGCTTTCTAAAACACTTTTTCTCGTTTTTATCTTGTCCTCCAGAAAATGAAGCTGCAGGCTCGTAACTTCTCCACAGAGATCAAGCAGATAGACTTGGACGTCAACCGAACGTTTAGGAACCACATCATGTTCATGGACCGCTTCGGAGTCATGTGAGTTCTCAGCTTCTCTCAGCAGAAAACTGCGTGCAGCTGTGTGTTTCAATTCACCTGCACACAATCCTGATGATTTCTTCATTTCCTCTTTTGTAACACAGCGTTACACCACTCCTTCTCAGAAGGGTGGCATCTGAAACCCTGAGTAGTTTTCAACCAATCCTACACAAACACACTGTTTATGCTGTTGTGGGTCATGGGAGTTGTACTCACAACAAACGTCCTCACAGAGTCTCCAAAAGTTCTTGTATTTGTTTTCTGCGTCACCTCACATGTTCAGGTTAACCCTCACTGTGGCTTCTGCAGGGTGTGACACACACACACACACACACACACACACACACACACACACACACACACACACACACACACACACACACACACACACACACACACACACACACACACACACACACACACACACACACACACACACACACACACACACACACATGCCAAACCGAAGCGGTTGTTTCCTCTTCTCAGTGTTTTATTAGTCTTCCTGTCAGTGCTCGAAGCCCCACAGGAAATGGCATTCATACAGAAATGTGCAGCGACATGAAGTTGCATGTACAGAATAACGTTGAGCTGCCCACAGTGTGAACTTGAGACCACACATACATACAAGACTGAGAAACTGAAAAATGATCAAACCTATGTTAAATAACTTTCAGAACACAGGCACTCTGTTATGTTTCATAGCATTTGCTTTGTGACTGTGGGACAGTTGTGAAATCTACGGGTTCGTCTTTGTGAATTAAACTCTGTGCTCTCCTCTTCCTCTCTGTTATGTCCTTCCCTCTTCATTTCAAAGCTGCTAAGTCCAAGCAGACCAAAGCACTCCTCCATCCTGCCTGGCTGCCCACTCCTTCCCCTTGCGAGTCAACAGCTGCCTCACTCACATCGGGACACTGATAGCTATTTAAAGCTCCTTTCCTGCCTCTGTCACTGTCTATAAGACACGTATTTACTACGGAGGCCTGGAGGGGAGACATCCTCTCTGTGTCTCAGTTATATTTATTAATGCACCCGTTCAACACACACTCGCATGCAGTGACACAAGGGCTGCCTTGTGTTCGCTGTCTGAAACTGTTGAAACTCCAGATGTAATCAGCCGCGCAGCATGAAGCACGCAACCCTGCGGACGTAGACACTCAATAGAGGCCGCATGCACTGGAAGAAATTATGTGATGAAGATCTTTTTGATATCTTATATGTGTTGATATTCATGTGTCACAGTGTCGGCTCACATGTGAAATGAAATCATGTCAAGCGAAGAATCTACTTTAGATGTCAGCGTAACTGATCTCTGAAAACAGACCTTGTGTTTTTGAGAGTCACCAAAGAACTAATGGAACACAGACATCCTCACAGACAGGCTCTTTAATACACACAGGCACAGACAGCCCTGTCTCCATGGACATTACATTGAGTTCCTGGAGACTTGCTCTAACCTTAACCAAAGCTACTACCTGCCTAAACCGAACCTTAAAACATGTCTTCACCTTAAAATGTATTGAATTATGTTATGGAGACTTGCTTTTTGTCCCCATGAGGAAGATGAGTCCACAATGTCGATGTGTAAATTTAAGTCCCCACAATATGAGTAATACCTGGACCACACACACACTCACACACAGACACACACACAGTTGAGAAATATTTGGGGGGGGTTTCACTTAATAAACAGTTTCAGCTTGTTTGATTGTTGCTCAGGAATCACATCCTTGTTTTTAAACTAGTGGTTTCTCTGTTCCCTCTCTAGGCAGCAGGCGCTCTTTCACGTACTAGCTGCCTACTCCGTCTACAATACGGTAAGTGTTTACGTGAGCACACCGAACTGTGTGTGTGTTGCATAATATGGAGGAGTCTTGTGTACACGCTGCGCACACCAGCCCCGGATTGCATTCGTTCCTGTACAGAAAGGAACAGGCCAAGCACTCTACACCCATCTGCTCTCCCCCTTGCTCAGAGCCTTGGCTGAGATCTTTTATTTATGAGTGTGGCTCAGTCTGAACGTACAGTGTCACAGCCAGACCACCAGTGAACCCACAGTCACACTCAGTCCGGTCAAAGTTCCTCTTCCACTCCTCGTGTACTTCACCTAGCAAGGCTACATATCAGTACCAAAACAAAGTTGAGTAATCAGGGACATTTTGAACATTCTATCAATCGTTTTTTCCTTTTCTTATATGATTATTATTATTAATATAGTGTTAATCAGAATATATCTTGAAGATTTTTAACATTTGTTTTGAAAAAGTACAGAGTTTGAGGCTTTAGAAAATTGTAGGTAACATTTTTAGCTATATCTGACATTTTGTCGGCCAGTGAATAGTCAGTAAATTGAGGAAAACAGTGGAAGTGGAAAGTGGAAATTATTGTTGGTCGTAACTTTACAAAATACTGTATACTATAGTATACAGTAGCTATAACACATGTAATGTAAAGTAGCTCTTTTATTTGAATGAAACATTTAAATGTCATGTTATAAATAAAAGCCGTAATTTCCTATGACACTCCAAATCATATCCATCTATTTACTGTTCATTTGAAATCTTTGTTTTAAAGTTACAATGTCTTTTTTCTGCCATAAACCAGATTGTGTCTCTGTGAAGTAAACATAAGCTTTTACAAATGTGCAGAAATAGAAGGAATGTGTGTAAAACACAGTCAATTTCTGTATAGACATGTTTTTAAAACCTGTATCTCATTATACACATGTATATTAATCAATATATCAATTATTGTATAAGCCCTGATTGCTGCCATATAATAGGGACAGAAATAATATTTTTTCCAAAGACCGCAACTTGACCGGTACAGTACATCTCCCCACACACACAAACACAGTCCAAGTCTGTTTTTCTGATTTGCTTCTGTAGTCGGTTCCTGTGTGGTAGAGGTGTTTCAGCCAGAGGAAATGGAAATGTGCTGTTCCCCTTTTTTCCTTTTTCCCCTCTTATCACACGCTGCTCCAAAGAAACTGGGTCAGTAGGAGAGCGTGAGGGAGAGAGGAGGGACGGATGAGGGAGAAAAGTGTGTTCCGCCTTTTCGCCTGTGATGGTAGAGAAGAATGTGCAGAATGTGTAGTTTAAACTGTGTGTCACTCTAATTCTATCTACAATATTTCCTTGAAAGGATACGTTGGACTGTCCATTTCTGGCTGTGCAATATATCAGCTTAATTTGGACAAATACCAGGTGTGTGCCTGGGTTTGTGTATCTGCGCGTGCCAAGCGCGATGAGTTCAGAGTAACTCATTGAATCCTGGTGGAGGCAAATTGGCGGTTATTCAAGTTGAGGACATGACATTAGTGAGGATGTATTTTTGGCTGCAGTAAATATTTTAACAAGCTTTTGTAAAGAGTTTGTGATGCTGTAGCTGCACGTACAGTAGGTCTGAGCAGTAAAACCACACACATCCACCGTCTGCCTTCAGACCACATCAGACATTCAGGTGCTCTCCTCCCTCCGTCTCTCGGCCCGTGCGTCTGTCTGGGCGCTATTAAATTATGAATAATCCTTTTCATTTGCTCATTCTGTTTAATTGAACCCGTCTCCTCTCCTGTGTTCCCTCAGGAGGTGAGCTACTGCCAAGGGATGAGTCAGATCGCTGCCATCCTGCTCATGTATCTGAATGAGGAAGATGCCTTCTGGGCTCTGTCCCAGCTCCTCACCAACAGCAAGCATGCCATGCACGGTGAGACAGAGGAAGACATACAGACAGATTTCAGCTAGATTGGCTCAAACAGCGAAGGCCTCAGCCAACAGTCTCTTCATGAAACCACATTGAAATTTAATCTAACTTTTCAATTTCTAAATAGTCTGTCTCTGTGTCCATCACCTCACACCATCTATGGCCTCCTGATTCATCTTGTCTCTCCTCTTCCCAGGGTTCTTCATCCCGGGCTTTCCCAAGCTGCACCGCTTCCAGGCCCACCACGAGCTGGTCCTCTCCAAAATGCTGCCGAAGCTGAAGAAACACATGGTGAGTGACAGCACATTGTATGTATGACTGATGTTTTCTGTACGTGGAGCCGCAGTAAGGGATTTAAATCAGGTCATTTTTTTTCATAATCATGATTAGTTTATGCTGCAAAAGGCCACATGTTCAGAGTCGGTAAGATTTATAACTGAGAACAGATGAGACGGAGCGACTCGCAGCAGACACCATTTCTCATTAACTCGTGCCCCACAGGACAAGGAGCAGATGACAACAGGGATCTACACGACCAAATGGTTCCTACAGTGCTTCATTGACAGAGTGAGTTGTAGTTCTTGCATCAATGTTCCATCTCCAGATTGTCTCGTCCCAGATGTGTTCTGTACTTAAACACCATCATTAATCTGTATGCCACAGTGCATCCCCCCTTCCCTTCAAGCACAGCAACACGTTCGAGGTGGTTTCATTACTTTCAGACTCACTCTGCCGCCACGTGTCTCCCATAACAGACCCCTTTCACCCTCACCTTGCGTTTATGGGACATTTACGTATTGGAGGGAGACAAGACGCTGACTGCCATGGCGTACACAACCCTCAAGTTGCACAAGAGTGAGTATGAGAGCGGTTTCATTATCTCCCGTGGTGTGCTCGATGAGTCGTGCTGTGGCTGCTGTTGCTATACTGCTGAATGTTTCTGTGCGGATTACGCCGCACGCCGCCTCATGCTTGGCTGCCTCCTAACTGGGTGGCTTACATAATGCAAGTGGCCAGTTGCTGAGGAGAAGAATGGAAAGCTGACTTTTCATTGGATGCTTGCTCGATGCGTTGCCTCAGCACATTGGTCAAAAGCACTTTACTGATAGGACACTTGAAGATAGGCTCGTGCTGTCTATTATCAAAGGTTACCTGACATTCGACCTCAAAGAATGGTGTCACTCATTCTATTATTAGTTTTGTGTTAAATCCTGTCTGTGCTTGTGTGTGTCCAATCAGAGCGTCTGCAGAAGTTTCCGTTAGAGGACCTGAGGGAATTTATCCAGGAGAAGCTGGGTGCTTCCTACTTCCTGCCTGATGATGTGGTGGTTGAACAGTTACAGGCTGCTATGTCTGAGCTACGCAGTAAAAAGCTGGACCAGTCTTCTCCAGGTGCAGTTGTGTTCTGGTGTTTGTTTTTATTTCTGTTAGAGTTTAAAGCTCCTCAATTTATCCCAAAGTCTCCTTTGTTGATAAGATCCCTATTTTCCATTTCTCTTTTTAGCCAAGTCAGACGAGCTACCAAAGAAACCTCTGGGTCAAGAGAGGCCGGTTGTCCTCCTGCCGCTGCAGCCTGACTCGCCTCCGGAGGTCAAAGTAGCTCTGCAGCCCCACAGCCAGCCAGATACAGAGAGCCAGCAATCAGACAGCAACACCATTCAACACAACGCTTGTCCTGCAGAAGCCTCAGGTTCAAGAAGCCTCTCCGGGACAAACACACCTTCATTGCCTTCACCAGACCCAGTTGTAGTGCACACACAAAGAACACCTTCTCCTATAAGGCCTTGCAGAGCACCTCCTTTACCTCCAAAAATAAACAAGCCTTGTCCTGCGGTCGGGTTCGACAGAGATGTGAAGGAGACGCTACAAGAGTGCAGCCAGACCGAAGACGGGGGAGAACCAGAGAGCGCGCCTGGAGACCTGGAGACCAAGGAAGAGCCGGTGGAGTGGCCCCCACCTTATATACCTCCTCCTCTGGATCCTCCTGCCATGCAGACTGAGGAAGAGATCATGGACTTCCCAGATCTGCCTCCTCCACCTTTCTCTTACGCTGAGCAGATTGACGAACAGCGTCTGGATTGTGAATCTCCCCGACCAGGGAGTAGGACCGGACCAGAGACCCAGCGCCGCGCTCCCACTCCGCGCTCAGACTCACCACTGGTCACTCAAAAACCACCTGTGTCTCCTGATGTCACACAGAACAAACCTCTTCCTCCCCCGAAGCCTTACCTTCCCTGTTCCCTCACCTCCTCTCCCAGACTTCCTCCGCCAAAGCCGACCAAGTTCCCGGTCTCTCTCTACGTCCCGGCGCCTGCGGGCAGCAGACGACCATCCAACACCTCCCAGTACGACAACCTTTCTGAGGTGGATGAGGATGACCGCTCCGTGGAGCGGCTGCTGGGCTCCACTCCTGAGGAAATTCCCAGCATGCACAGCAATCCTCCGCACACAATTAATAGAGATTACGACCCTGCTCGCAACCCTTTGCCTCCACCTCCTGTCTTCATCCCTCCTTCCCCTTCTCCCACTCCTCCCTCGCTGTGCACTCTCCCCAGTTTGCCACAGGAGCCTGAATTTGGAGGAGAGGACAGCTGGGTGGAGGACTCCATCCTCCCCCCTCCTCCACCTAGTTTCGCCGACAGACTCACTCCCCTCCAGTGTAGCGTTGCCAGCTGTTCAGACGCACACAGAGCCCCCTCGCCCAGTTACTCGAAGCCTTTCTCTCGGGGCCCCAGGGACCGTTCTGCCTTCCCAGCACCACTCTTGTACACCAGGTCTCCCCCAGGCAACGCCAGGTCCTCAGGCCAGTCTGCAGTAGGCGTCCCGTTGGTTCGATCCAGCCCAGACTTTTGCAGGATGCCTCCTAGTGGACAGCCGCTGCCCAAATCAGTGACATTTTGAAAGTGTCCCAAGTATCATTGAAGCGTTACTGGTCGTACGTGAATGATTCAGACTCTGTAAATGCTTGATTCCTTTTCAACACCATGTAAGAGGTGATGGCCAGTATTCTATGTTTGTGTGTGCGTGTGTGTGCATGTGTGTCTGAAAGGACTTTTTTTCATTGACATGTACAGATTTCTGTGATACTTGCACCTTTTGTATGGGTAGTTAACTTTTCTAAAGTGTCAAACTAGTATTTAAAACTGCTGTCTGCTTTCCTTTTCGCTGCACAAAAAAAGCGCAGCAAGCGTATTAAGTCATCCGCTCTCGTCCGCGTGTGAAACCACATTTGGTTTTCAATGCGATGGACGGTCATTAGAAATTCACACAGAAATAACACAGCGGATCTAATATCAGCTGCAGCTTTCATCTTAAGTCAGTTTCATTGTTTCCCGACAAAGTGTCTTAACCTGATCCCAGTGCAGTGAGGGCAGCAACTCTACACTCACGGGCTTGTGAGGCTGCAGCGTGACCTCACCTTTGCTAAACCACCCAAAGCCTATACGTGTCTACAGCATTATTGTGGTTAGCAGTGAGCAGGCTCACACGTCTTAAGTCTGTGTCAAACTATTCTGAGCTGCTGCTTCTTTGTTACATCTTCAGGTCAGTATTAATTGACACAGGACCACAAAACCTGGTTGCACCAAAGCAGTTTGCATGGAAACTTTCCAAATGATGACTAAAGTTGTAGGCAGCAGCAGCAGCAGGAGAGATATGGTGCAATAGGTCTCTGGTATAAATACTGAGGGGGCTTCAGGCAGGTAGCAGCGGGTACTCTGTGGGTATTTTTCTGCTTTTTTTTAAGTTAAGAATAGTTTGGTTGGGATGTCGTCAGTTTCATGGTTTCAGTGTTACATCCGTTTGTCACATACTTGAGTTCTCAGCAATAATTCACTGTTACAAGTGTGAATAGATGTTGTCGAGGTGGAATAACAGAAATGAGACCAACATGCTTCATTATATATTGTCAGTGCAGACTGGTTTATGAAGAGCAGCTCCCTCTAGTGGTTGGAAGTGTTGCAGATGGACTGATGATAATGCCCGTTTATGATTGTGCACAGAGCCAAGCAACGACTGTAGATATAAATCTTCATATAAACTCTGAGGGAGTAAACTAGATTGAAGGAAACCAGAGAATTTAAAGAATCAAAGCTACGTTTCTTCTCATGCAGCCATAACTCGGAGCCATTGCAGTAACTATGTTGGTTTGTTTTAATTGTGCAGAGCAAATGTTGAGGAATGGAAGGTGAGCCATAACATTCGATATAAGGACCTAACAGTAAAACTTGTTTATATTGTTTTTGTTATACTGTATATTACTTTATTTACAGCCTCAACATGTCTTTTTGCACTGAACCTTTGTTATTTCCAGGTTTTGCAGTTCTCTGTAATTATTCAGTTGTTTTTCTAACAGAGTTTCAGGTTCCTCACAAAAGAACATTATTTAACACAACTTAGCCAGAAAATGTTAAAGGATGTTTAATGGTTTGTTCATGAACTTTGGCCTGACGGCCGGGATTCAAACCCCCGAGCTCAGACCACGGCTCCTTTTATGGTCCTGCTTGACATCAGGGTTCAGACCAAAGCTTGTGTACATCTACATGTTTTGAGTTTTATAAAGAGATAAAACCTGAGTCGTCTGCTGTCGTCGTCTCTTCCCCACTGAGGCAAAGCACATGTGGTGTCAGATACTTATTTTATTGCACACCAACAAGATCATGTCATTTTCCTTCATGTCAATATCTTAGGGTTTGAGATGTGGAATCTCTTTACACACAGTAAATCAAAGTAAGAAAAGCCTGTTTAAATATTTAAGGCATTTTAAAAGCTTTTTCATCTTGTAATTAAATGTGGAGAAAAGCACTTAGGTGACAAATAAGGCCATTCAAATTATTATGGCCTTATTATTCATATTTTATTTAGTAACACCTTGATTTTCTCCACAGCAATTCATTAGGTCTTAGTAGAAAAAAAACTTAAATTACATTATCATACAAAACTTGAGGGATTAGAGACAAAAATACGATTTTTAAACCACAAATATAAAGAATTTAAGACTTTTTAAAAAATATACAACAGTACATTCATGTAAAGTTGCCCATTTTCAATGATAAAAATGAGTAACTTTTCTTAGTGCTGGTACATTTCAATACAAAAATACATTCTGTACATTCCTAAACAGTTTTTAACCCACATTTAATACACAAAGACAAAGAACAATAAAATAAAAACAAAGTGTTATTAGATTGCACATATTGATATCCGACAGAACTTCATTAACTCCTGTGCGAGTAGCAGCTCCTCCCAGAACGACCATCACATCCTGAGCTGACTCATGAGAGTAGAAAGGGACGTGATGCTGGTTCGGAGTTTCTCGTCTTCCTCCTTTCCCAGTGACACTCCGGCCAGACGCGTGGAGCCGCTCGATCCCATGATGCACGGCAGGCTGAGGAACACCTCTGTACCTATACCGCCCCAGCCCTTGAGCAAACAGAACACACAGATGAACCAATAACAAATGGAAAACCACAACAGTGGAAGAGACAACCCCAGCTTCACTTCAGAGGGTTGCTGGTGCATATGCTGCTTTTTTTTAATTAAAAACCACTTGATAATGATACCTGAGCCAATGTGGAGACAGAGTGGGCCTTCATTGAATTTGTCAAGACGCTGTTTGTGATGTCAGCGATGGACAGACCCGCTGACCACGCCCGCTGGCCTCGGTTCTTCATGAGCTCGAACGCTCTACAAGCAGAAAGACGTGCATCAGAAAGAATTACTAACTTCCAAATTAAACTGGTGAATCGAGAGGAAGCATCTTGTATCCTTGCATTCTCTCATCCCATCTGATTCACTAAATTCCAGTGACAGCTGTGTCTGCAGCTTCAGATCCAACTGGTTCAGCCACAAAATCTTCAAAACACCAGATGTCACAATCTAAATCCGTCTCCTACTCGAGCTTGAACTCAATCGTGTCCGTACCTGTCCAACAGTGGTTTGGTAGAGCCGGAACCCGCGGCGATCTCCGGCTGCACGCTGGAGTTCAGCCCAGTGTTACTCATCACAGCAACTGCAGGACAAAAAACACAAAGCTCAGTCGTGTGCGTCACCGGGGTAAGTGGCCTTTTATGAGACCGCTGACTGGAAAGAACACACACGAGGAGCAGGTCGTGCAGCATTTCTGGTTATGCAAAGAAAAGGAGCCGACGGCGATAACAAATGAAAGAAGAAAGGAGATGTGGTGAAGTCAATGATCGAGCATTCGCCGAGACAATTAAAGCGACAGTCAATATTTAATGGGTCCTCTCCGGCTCACCTTTGTTGTCTGACAGTTCTCCTATGACCCAGGCTTGTTTGTGGGTGTTTAGGTTTATATCCAGGATGTGACTGAGTCTCTCTGAGTCCAGGTTGCACCCTGCGCCGATCACCCGTGTCGGGGGTAAGCCACTCTGTCTCCAGGCGACGTGGGTCATGATGTCCACTGCAGGTGAAGCAGAGAAGGAGACGACTTGAGTGAATAAAAAAAGGTCAAGAAGCAGAGTGGTCAGTCTTCGGCACCGTCACTCACCTGGTTGGGAGGCGATGAGCATCACGGCGTTGGGACTGACTTGTGCCAGGTTTGGGATGATTCCTCTGTACAAGTCCACGTTGGTCTGAACCAAACTCAAATACGATTGCTCGCTGCTCCATGCATTTGCCGTCACCACCACGACTCTGGAGCCCGCGGAGGCCGACAGATCTGGCAGAGGAGAGGAGAGTCATCAGCAGTTAACAAACCTAGGAGAGAACTTGCAGAAGCTTGATGCATTATTGTTTCAAGCAATGGACACTGTGTTTACTCTCACTTGATCCCTATTGGATGCTTGTTTCTGTCTTATCAGTGACGGGTCAAAGCTCAGGATGAGAGCCGGCGCCTGAACGGCAGCTGGTTAGGTTTGAGTTAATGCTTGCGTCATAGAGGCGGGTCGTTCCCGACAGGCTGCCTCAGCTCAATATCTTCCAGTTACCTGTAAGACGACCTGTCATCCGCGATGTTTCCGCCAAGAGGCGTCTGTTGGCTATTGTGTGACAGTGCAGAAAGTGCCGTACCTCTGGAAATCTCCACCTTTGGCAGATTGAAGATCTCTAGGTCTGTGCTGCCTCCCTTCGTGGAACTCTCGGCGACATCAATGAAAACCAGTTTATCCACTTTACACTGTGTGGGAATCAGAGGAATTCATGAGTCTGACATTTTTATTCAAGCGGAGGAAATATGTAAACACCTGAGAGAAGATAGAAAAAGGTGATTTACCTTCGCCAAAATACCCAACACAGAAGCCACTCCTAAGTCTCCTCCCCCGATAACCGAGACTTTGTTGATCTGTTGATCGTGATGTCTGCTTCCACCTGAAATGGACACGAGTTAAGCCAACAGTAGCGATTATTGATTATCAATAAGAAAGCTGCGCATCAAGTGAAGCACCATCATTGATCTGGAGGTTGGAGACGAACGCCAGGAGCTTGTGGGGGTCTTTGTTTTCTTCTGTGCTCTTCGAGGACAGCGGAGGATCCGCCTCGAACTTGGCGATCATCTCGGTCAGAAGAGCCACCACGGACGACTTGGGCTGTTACCAAGCAAAAGAAAAATACAGCAGTGAATCTGATGAGAACATCATTTCTGTATGGAGTTTAAAAATGAATGTAGAGAACATGGAGCCCTACGTGATCCCAGTTGTGAAGCGCCGGCAGATGAATCCGTCCCTTGGCATCCACATGCTTGCCCTCTCTGATGACCATGTTATGTGTCGGTCTCAGGAGGCAGATGGGAGGAGTGAAGGGGAACGAGTCTATGAGCCACAGCTGAATGGGGAAGTTGTAGGAGTGGCCTGAGGGATAAACACATCATCATCATCATCATCATCATCATCACGTTTGACCCCCAGTCACATATTCAGAGGTCAGAGGTCACACTTACCATCATACTTGACAGGGATGTTGCCGACCAGTTTCAGGAGATCTTTCTGGGTGCCGTCACTGAATGCTGAAAGTTACCATAGCAACAGTGAGATCAAATACAAATCTGAAGAGTATGAGACAAGAGGTGGGATGGAGAGAAACTGACTGTATGTGCCGGTGGAAGGTTTCATCCCAGAGTAGATTCGATGGATTTTCTGCAGCTCCTCAACAGCAACATCGTGGAATTTGTACTGTTTATCAGGGGAAGGGGGAAAAGACGCGTCTGTAGTTTCAACATTTGAGCAAATCATTCAGGTTTTATTTAGAAACTAAGGACTCATCGATCAATTAAGACTCAGTGATTGTAAATGTCCATGTTCTTGAGAGACTGAACAGATCATTCAGGTATTTTTTACGCTGCTCCAGTTTGTTTCACTCTTTGAAATGAGCTGTGCTCTTTTCTCCTCTCTGGGGTTTGAGACATTTTATCCGCCAAACAACTAATCGACAAATAACCAATAATAAAAATAACTGTTAAGTGCAGCCCGAATTTTCATCCATAGCAATATAGCATTGTGTGACCCCTAGAGGCGATATGAGTCATAATTGATGCAGAGTTTGGAACCACAACCATCACTTAGGAGCAAATATCAATCTTAGAATTTAAAAGAAATAACATTGTGATAATTCTCAATATCGACTTATTAATTTAGTTTTAGGCGTTATGATAGATGAGAATTTGAACTGGAAATCACATATGAAACAATAGCTGTTACACAAATTAAAGGATTCATTAGATAATAAAGCATCGTACATTGTATATAACTCAATGATTGTTCCCTATCTGACCTATTGTGTTAACGTTTGGGAAAGTGCTTGTAAAACACATTTTCATTTTACAAAAAAGAGCCATAAGAATCCTCAGTAGAAGTTGATATAGAGATCCATCAAACCCAGTATCAGTTCAGTTAAAGATGTTTAAATTTCAGAAACTAGTAGATGACAGCATTCTGCAAATTATGTATAAAGCTCGTCAGAAAACTTTGCAAACCAACATCCAGAAAAGATTTGAAAAAAGAGAAACTGATAACTTAAAAGACACTTTAAACACCAGAGATGATATATATATATATATATATATATATAAATCTTTAACTTATTGAATTATTTGCTTTGTTAATTAATATCCTATGAAAGAGCAGATTGTGTTATTATTCTTTCTGCTCCTTCTCAATCAAGATTTGATTGTTTTGTTTGGTCGATGAATGAAATAAACACATATTTATATATAAACAGCCCAGTGTTGTAATGTTGTCTCTGTTATGAAATAAAAGTCTCGTTTCGTTTCTAAGTGATACGTGTTTCCACAGCCGGTGAAGTGACAGAGCTGGTTCAGCCAGTTACATGGAGGCTAACAGAAGCTAACACGTACTAGCTTCCTTTGGAAAAACTGTTATCACATGACGCAGATTTCAAATGGTAAGCTGCGGCTGATCATTTACCTTCGAGAGGATCCGCAGAATGTTCTCCGAGCTGAGGTCCATCTATTCAAGTCAGAACCAGAAGCAACGAGCCCGGTTCTCTCAGGGTTTCTCCTCCTGACACTTCACTTCCAACAACTTCCGCAAACTTTTGAGGAGTAGCTAAGGCAAGAGGAAACAGACCCCGCCCACTCTGTGCGTCAGGTACGGCGGCCCCAGAGGGACGAAAACACGCAAAGACACGGATTGATGCTGACGTCACCGCTGTCATTAGATCAGCAGTTTTAATAAACCTGATCAAGTTTGTTTCAAGAAAATCAACAACCTTTAAAAAGTCATGTTAAACAATAATCCAACACATTATATATATTTATATACGGAGAAAAGTTTCATTGCTTTCACGGAAAACTAAAAAAATACAATTTTCTCAAAGTGACATTTTCTGTAGAATCTAAATTCTTTATATATTTTCTGCGATTAACATTTGATGTAAAACTTAAGACGTTTAAATAAAACCCACGATGCAGCGATTTCCTTATGATCAAATCCTTTTTTAAAGAGAACACACACACACACACAACACGTTCAGTGGTTTTCTGCATATTGAAATTAACTTTACCAACAAAGTTTGCCTGGAAAAATATGCAAAGTGTTCTGCTGAAAAATAGCAAATCATCACCACTTGGCATTCGATGCCATTGACAGTCTTTAGGGGAAAAAAAGATCACACTGTTCCATATCAATTTCTCTCTTTGCAGCTTTGATCCTTTTAGGAATGAACCCTGCTTAATAAATAATGTAACAGGGAATATTTGAGAACTTTTCCTTATATCCAAACAACCTCATGGTTGACTGATTTGTGCATAGGACCACCCCCCGATCTGTCAGATTGTCTCTAAATACAATTTGTTTCTTTTCCTCTTGAGGCAATGTCACTTGTCCACTCAGGTTTTTGTCCGAACAAGAGAGAACCCGACACAAAGCAATGGACGCCAGGGTGTAAACAATCTCAAGGCTTCATGAGTTAAGATGGCAGACCCATTGCTCCATGGTTCCAGATACAGGTTGTTTTAATAATTCATTTATTCAGGGTCTTCAGATCTTTCTTGGCCTCTTAGTGTTTTTCCTTTTCATCTCCTCTTCCTCTTTCTTCTCCTCCTCCTGATCTTCTAGCACAGCCAATTTCAGGCTGAGGAAACAAGGGACAGGGATACAGAGAAAAGAACATTACATAAAGCAGGTAAATAAACGTTCAGGACAGAAAGTTTACATGTGGTGTTTGGGACTGGGAGGTTCTCTGTTTTTTCATCTTACCTCCTGGCCTCTTCTTTCTGCATATCTTTCCAGCTGCTCTCCATAAATTTAAGGGCATAGTCACTCTCATCCTTGTATCTGAGATGTGAAAAGCAAATGTTAGTTTTTCATAGAGAATTTGAGTTGTACATTTAACACATTAGAATATGTCAAAACGACACGTACTTGTTTCGATCATATCCAAAAATCTCCTTTATGTGCCTGGAAATTTCCTCTGGTTCGTTTCCTTCGTCATCAATAAAATCGTCCATTTCTGAGTCGTACTCGTCTTCCTCATCATCAAATTTTCTCTTATAGGCAGATGTGATAGGTGGCAACATTGTACCTGGAGGATAGAATTTCACATTTAAAATATGAGGTACTGGATTTGAATTTTTGCCACACAGAACACTCCATGAAGACGATGTTTAGTCATGGTTCAGGAGTTAAATGTTACCATTTAAAAACATTTTCAAAAAGATACTGGGATTGAACAGCGGGCAATTTTAAATTTGAATCATTTCCAGTGATGAAGGGCATTCCACAGGGTTAAATTCTAGGTGACTATCTATATTTATAAAATTGGCAGGTCCCTAAATACATGTAATTCCCATTTTGATGCAGATGATACCATTTTACACAGTTCAGGAAATTGACAATGGTCTTCAAATCAACACCTTAAGTGTTATTCCAATTGAAAAGGTGCATTGAAACTGCCAATCTGGATGAATTTAACATAGATGAGTCAGAAATTAAGGATTTTGGAAACTACCTTTCACTGAAGTGAATTACGGCGATGGTTTTTAAAGACACGCTTCCATTTCAAATCTTTAACATCAATACTTTTGTTTTTCAGTTGATCACTGACAACCGTATGGTATCGGTCATTGTGTTTTGTATCAGATTGTGGGGACTGTCCTAAGTCTCTATGACGCAAGATAAACTCTAATAAATCTATTCATTCATAAAGGACAACTTCAAACTTTGTGTCAGTGCACCAGTGATTCTACCTCTAACATCTGTCCTCAGGACTAACTGACACTGAGTTCCTGCTGTAAATACTAACATTAGCTAGACAACGTCCATATTTAGGGCCCGAGCACCGAACAGTAGGAGACAGTGGGAGGCCCTATTGAAATTGTAAGGATTTTTTTTTTTTTTTCCCCAGGCAAAAGAATTGGCTTTTTGAGGGCTTTAACATGCTCAAATCGTTACCAACGTTTGCAGAAAATTAGAAAGTGGTGAAAATGTACGTATTCTGGAGTAATTTTAAATGGGCGTGGCAAAATGGCTCAACAGCACCCCCGCGCCCCCTGGAACGAGTTCACATTGACCGATATTCACAAAAATCGATACACAGGTGTATCATGACCAGACAAACAAAAAAGTCTAGTCATTATTACTATTATAATGTGATCTTGTAATATGAACGCCCCATTGGCTTGAATAGTTCACAGAGTAGACTGAAACTTGACACACTGATACAGATAGGACAAAACTTAAGTTAGGATGTTTTACTGCATTGAGTTATGATTGTTCTATACTTTAAATGTTTTTGTATAGCTTTATAAAGAATGCACTTATGTATCCATAAATCGGTGTAATTTGAAATGTTATATTACATTACAACATTTCTGCTATTACCACTTCATATCGCCATTTTATTCTATTGACAAGTCAGTTTTTTTGGTAGAATGTCAATGACTGAAACCATGTTTGGTTTATCTGTGTTACGAACGTTTGCTGTTCTCTGACCCAGGAATAATGTCAAAGGCTGCAGAGCGCTGCTGAAATGCTTCATTCACTTTGACAAACAAACTCTTTGCCCTGTAGAACTGACTGTGTTGTTTCAGACGGTTTGAAAAATCTCCGCAGCTCTTTATTATACATGTATATGACAGTGTTATATGATTAATAGTGCTACAGTGTTAATTTTAACACTTAATAGCTGAGCCGGTTTTAACTGTAGTGAAAAAAAATTGTTAGCTTCTCTCCTGTGGACTGTTTACATTAAGACTTTATAATATTGACATAACTCTTATATGTTAACATATGTACTGCATGTATTGTATAATGATGTTAGGTCTCACGCTTTGTGATACTTTAGTTATACATACTCTGTTTAGTTGCTCTGGTAACAACCATGAACCAAATATGAAGAAGTAGAAAATTGCTGACGTGTATAAGACTGTTTTTTCAAGCTGTGGCCTTGAGCTCTTACCAAACCAACTGCATTGCTTTGATTTTAACACACTTAGAAAAGCACATTTTCCTCAGGCAATGTTTGTCTGTACTTCACATGTGTCTTTACATCATTTAATTTGTTGTCTCCCTATGACCCAGACTTAAATGTTACTTTAATTTCAGCATAATTACTGCTATTGTCTGTTTTATTCATATCAGCAGCTCTGTCTGTCTTAATTTTGGCAACTTGTAACCCTGTACTGAAATGTGCAGGACAACTGGATGTTACCACTTGATCAAGGTTCACAGTTAATGAATCAATGTCTTAGTAATATCATAGCATTATTGTTTCTCCGGGTATTACCTGGTGGTCTGTTCATCATAGGTCTGGGTTGCATTCCAGGTCTGGGCGGCATCCCAGGTCTCTGTGGCATGCCTGGCTGAGGAGGGACTCCTGGTCTAGGTCCACCAAAATTCTTGGATGAAATGGTCTCCGACACCACAGTGCACTTTGGTCTTCCAGGTCCTGATCCCATCATATCTATCGACCGTCCAGGTACTGGTCCCCCACTACCAGGTCGACCGCTTCCAGGCCCTGGTCCCCCAGTACCAGGTCGACCGCTTCCAGGCCCTGGTCCCCCACTACCAGGTCGACCGCTTCCAGGACCTGGTCCCCCTGTACCAGGTCGACCGCTTCCAGGACCTGGTCCCCCTGTACCAGGTCGACCGCTTCCAGGACCTGGTCCCCCACTACCAGGTCGACCGCTTCCAGGCCCCGGTCCCCCACTACCAGGTCGACTGCTTCCAGGCCCAGGAGGTCTGAATCCATTACCTCCAGGGTAACCCTGCCCACCACTACCACCAGGCCTGGCTTGTGGGGCACCACTTCTTGCCTGGAATGTGCCTCCAGGCCTTTGCTGAGGTTGGCTCCCTGCCTTAGGAGGGCCGCCTGATGAATTCCTCATCACTGAATTACCGTTTGATTTTACTGCAGAATTAATTCCAGTCTTTATTGGTTCTCCCTTTCCGGACCTGTGGCCTCCGACTGCCGGCCCCTGTTTCATGGAGCTACCCTGACTGGGCCTGGTCTGCTGGGAGTTCCCATATTGCGATTTTTGGCCTGTTAAAGCTGTACCAGAAGGTCTGGTCCCAGGATTCCCTGAAGCTCTTCCTTGAAGTGATGACGAGCTTTCTTTTCTGTTGCTAAGGTCACTTGAGGTGCTGGATTTGTGGCTAGACAAGGGCTTGGGGGCCCCTTGTTTGGTTAAACCCTGAGAAGAAGTTTTTGAAAGAACTCTGCTGTTTGTGGCACTAGATGAACTACTCGAATTAGTCTTAGATCTGTCTCTATCACTGTGGGATGTGTTGGGTCTCTCTCTCTCTCGGTCTCTTACAGAGGAATTAGAAGATGAGTGGCCTCTGTCACTTTGCGACTTCTTTGCTGACCCAGAGTGCTGACTTTGTTTTTCTAATGAGTTCTTTTGCGGTTTGCAGTTCTTCTGCTCCTTCTCTAAAGTGCTTGTCCTTGTTGAACTGGAGCTAGATTGAGACTTGCCATCTCTCTCTCTCTCCACTTTTGGGTCTCTGCTTTTTTCTGGTCTCTTGGCCTTGCGCTCCATCTCCTGTTCCCTTATCTCATCAGCTGTGCGTAGTCTCTCATCTTTTTTCACTGACTTGGGTTTGAGATCAACTGGCTCAAACTGTTTCTTCTCTGCCAACTTGAGTAAGTCTGCAAAGTTCAATGGAGGTGGAGCAGCCTTGGGTTTTTTAGAGGAGGACTTGCTGCTACTACCACTGCTACCCCCACTAACACCTGTGGGTCTCACTGGTCTCAGCGGCTCTGGCTCAGCCTCTGGCTCCGAATCAGTCTGTTCATACTCATAGTTATCCTCATCCTCTGGGTCGACTGAGTCGTTCCTAAATCCTTGTGCATCCGTTGATTTCTCGTCCTCCATATCATGTTTAGATCGTCGTTTCTTTGGAAGCTCAACCATTGGGATGCCATTGTAGCCTTTAAAATTGTCCTTAGTTCTGGAAGCCATCGCTCTGGCTTTGCGGTCCGACTTCAACTCAACCCTCTTGGCGTTTAGTTTGTCCTTCTCTTTCCTCATTTTAATTTCTGGGGGGAACATTAAAAGGATGAATTAATTATAAATTGGGTACATCATGTATATCAAGTATAAAGTTGTCATTGTCACCTTTCTTTTTGGTATCAACTTGTTGCTTCTTCAGAAGCGCCTGCACAGCAGCCGGATTTACACCTCTCGACTTCGGGTCCTTTTTTGGTGGTCCAGCTTGTAAACTGTATCTCTTATGCTGAAAGGGGGACAGACACAGATTATTGAATATGGATCAGTTCTCTTTAACATTTGGATTTCACAACGACCTATTGAGGGTTAGTATATTATATTAATTATCTGTTGTGCTAACGTGGCAGTTACACTTTCCCAAACGTCTCCACTACCTAGCATGCAGTGTCACGAGGGTGGAGGTTAGCAGCTAGCCCCATTATCAGATCCTCGGTGACGGGTGAGCTGGCATTCGAGTGCTTTTCAAGATTTGACCACAAATCTCCATTTTTAACCACCTGGCCCGAGGTTCTCCAGTGAGTCCGCTCTCAAACAAACATACCTTCACGTTGCTGAGTCCCTGGTTCTGCGAGGCGATGTCCAATATGTTGTCGAAATCCATTTTGTCCGCAGGTATAGAAAAGCTAAGTGTCTCAAACAGCAGGAGCTTGTACCGTTAGCAGCTAGCTAACAGACCACGTCAGCCGGCGCGCAGGGCTGTAACAATCGGTACTTGTGTGGTTGTAGAAAAACAATAAAACACTTGGTCAAAAACAACACATGGAAAGATGAGGCGTGAACCGAACAGTCAACGGCTCTTCACTTTATCAGCTTTAGGTTAGCACATGCTAGCCGAGTTAGCGAACCTAACGTTTACTAGCATTAACCCACCCAGGAGCCTAAAAGACGAACTTAGTGCGGGTGTGACACCTCGTACTGAGCCCGGGTCCATCAGGGGAGTCGTGGTATTTAAGCCCGATGGAGGAAAAACAGTAAAAACTCCGCCATAAGTATCACCGGTGGTTTGGGAGAGAACAAACTACAGTCCGACATATTAAAGGGATAGGGGATAATGAAGGAAGTGAAAAACTGTCATCGTCCACGACTTCCGGTGTTGTCACAGTCAAATATACGCCGACTTCTTCTCAAAATGTAACTGTTATTAGAGATTTAATGCGAAATTGTTAACTCTTATTTAAAAATAACGTTTCAAAAAAATACCTATCAAGTGAGAGTATGTTGAAATCCGCGTCGAAACCATTTTAGCTTTTTAGGGTGATTTGAATCACTTTCTTGTGAGATTTTTGAAGAACATTAATAGATTCGTTTTTCGTGATTATTGTATTTTCAAAGAGTTTGTATTTTCTTATGTAATTTGTGATATTTAAATATGCTAGTGAGACCTGTCTCTTACCCGATGTCAATTCATAGCAAGCGAGGGGGTAACTATCTTGATAGATGATAAAGTATGGGTTTCATTATTAAAAAATCTGCTTCAATTTAAACACTTAACATGTGAAAACTTGACCACACATTTAATACTACTGAAAAAGAAAAAGACTTAAAAATTAATCCTATATAAAATAGTTTACTCATCGCCTGTGACAGAGATGAGCTGTTAGACTTTTGCTGACTTCGTGTTTATTATAATTATTTTATTAATTTTATTAAATTTACTCATGAACTGAATTTGTTTTAAGAACTTCTGCTTTTCTCCGTTCAAAAATAATGGTTACTCTTGTAGACCACACGATGGCGCTACAATTGTGGCCATTGCACTCATGTAGAACACCAGAGATGTGATTGTTGGAGCCATTTAATCTTGTCATTATTTCCTCTTCAATATCAATATCACAATTCATCTATCAGTTGTGTAAGTCTGAAGCAATCGACAAAATAGCTTCACCAGAAATGTGAGGGGAAAAATTGTGCCTACTGATTTAATGAAATAAAATACAGCAGCAACATAGACATAAGTCCAACAAGAGAGAGAACGACAAACGAAATAAAAGAGAAATGATGAATGCAAACTTACAAAGAAGAATTGTATGTAAAAGCCTATACAATATGATTATATTGACAGAAAGTTAGGTTACAAAACTCAATTTTTGTGAAGGGAATTCAGACACAAAATATTTGTGGTGATCTCTGTCCGATTACTAAACTCTGTTTTTTAGCTTTTAATGCCAGTTTTTCCATCTTTTATGCATTCTATTCTTTCAGTGTTTAACTTTTCTAAGTGTTTTTAGGTCAGGTGCAATATTCAACTCACTTTTATCGTGCTTCATTATTCTGGGTAATTACACGATATGTCCTTTTGTACAGTTTTTTGTTGTTTGTTACACAATGGACTGCTCTGCAGCTGCTGTAGCCCTTTGGCCCAAGAAAATAATTCCTATGGGGACCATTAAGTATAATTGATTTGATATCCTTTTAGTATTTCATCTTTTTAAGTGTTTTTAGGGCAAGTGCATTATTCAGCTCACTTTTATTCTGCGTTATTGTGCACGGTTTTTTGTTGATTGTGACACAATGTACTTTTCAAATCCTGCTGCTGCTGCTGTAGCACTTTGGCCCAAGAAAAGAATTCCCATGGGGACCATTAAGTATAATTGATTTGATCTGATTTAATACTAACGCTCGATCGGACCCATTGGCACAGAACTGTTGGCGAAAAATAATCTCTGCGGCTAAACGACCCCAACAAGCTCCATGTCAGTAAAATGTAAATAAAGGCCATCTGCTCCGATATGTAAACAGCAAACCGGCTCCTCCTATCAGGGCGTCCCTTGCCCCTCCGGCCCGCCCCCTGTCACTGCCACTCTCCGCTCCGATTGGCTCACGGCGGAAGCTGTGCCCTCGCCATTGGCTGCCCTCTCGCTGTCTGCCGGATGCCGCACCGCCCACCGGAGAGAGGACAAAAACAATCGGCATCCCCGGACACAGCTCGATACAAACAGGGGGAGACCCGAACCCAATTCAGCCTCGACACCGACTGACAGCACCGACGGAGACATGGTTTCTCCGGTATCCGTGGTGAGTAGGCTAGCTGTTAGCTCCGTTGCGTGTCCACACGTTAATTACACAGGAATAAACAGCGGCAGCTAGTTTGGCTGATAACGATAACAACACTTCTCCCCTCGTCGGTGGTTTTTTCTGCTAACGTGTCTGTCACAGCGTGCGTGTGAGTGAGTCGCTCATTGAAGCTTTTCAGTGTTTAATTAGCGTCGTCATTCAGAGCTCAGCGCGTCTCGCTGGGATGAGCTCACCTTTTCAATGACGAGTAAACGAGACTCGTTTTGTTGTTTTTTTTGCTGGTTTGAAACCAGGTGTCCTTGTGCACCCCCCCCACCACCACTGTCTGCCTCCTGTGTGTGTGTGTGTGTGTGTGTCTTTGTGTCACACTGAGCATCTGTGTGTGCGCGTGCGTGTGTGTGTTCAGGGAAACAAACAAAGCAGGAACTTTTTTTTAAATTTGATTCTTTTCACCATGCAGCAGTTTCCTTGGCATGTGGTCACGCGGCTCCTTCATCCATATTCCGTGCACCGAAAGACGTTTCCACACATTTCTAAAAGCGGCCCCCGGGCAAAAAAGAAAACCTGTCATGTGACGACCCTTTTTTCTTTTTTGGTCTGTTTTTTTTTTTTACCCCCTATTTCCTGCAGCCTCCGGCAACGCATGCGCCGAACACTGGCCCTGCTGTGCTGCTGCTGCTACTGCTGCTGTGCATGGATGGCTTTCTTGTCACCCCCCTTTTTGCAGCATGCACTCTATTGTGTAGCTCATGCATTCAGTGCCACTGCAGGAAACTGAGCATTTAAGCAAAAATAAAAATAATATTTATCACAGCATGTACATGAATAAATCATCCTGCCCTGGCGTCCTCTTACTCTGCCATGACATTTCACCCCATTTGCAGGGGCCATAGAGGATGGTGTGGTGTAACCTGGCCTGTAGTAGACCCTGATGTGTGGCCAATGTGACCGTGGAAGGGAGACTGTGCGGGGAAATGCTCGCCACACAAACTGGTTGCCTAAGCGATGGAGATGCTGTGCAAGTCATTGGGTTGTCTACCTTCTATAAATTAAGGTTGTAAACGATTGTAGAGGAGTAAAAACAACTCCTGTAGAATAGTGTGTAGTCGGACACACGTGTGTTTCTTTCCAAAGCATAGACATATCCACTTTGCGATCATAATATTTAACCATCAACAAAATCTGTCATTTGTCATCATTTGTATAGCTGAGGTTCTTTATAATAACTCAAACACCTCAGTGGATGTCGAGTATGTGCCTCCACACTCTGTCTCTGTTGGGGTGTAAAATACAATATATAAAAGTATATAAAAGTGATGATAACCGTATAAGAGAGTTAAACATATCTGATATCTATGTATCAGTCACTATTTATCCTAAAAAATGGCTATGATTCCTAAGATGTTGTTATTAAACTCGTTTGACAAAAAAATGTAACAAGTTAAAACATAACCTTTATTCTAAATAGAAAGAAAACATAAATACATCCAAATATTCAGAACTTGAATCAGACATTTTTTTATTAGCTAAATATGTAAACATAAATGCATACATTTTCTGCATTGTTTATTCTGGAAAAGTAAAAGTTTTCATATCGACAAAGATCTGTTAACATAAATGACGATACAAAACTGAAATGTCTGTTAAAAGCTCTCATTGGCGGATTTTTAGCGTCCAACAATAAATTAGACAAGCTCTACTGTAAATCCGATAAAATACAAAGCAGCTGCATGTGTTTAACCTTTAACTCTTAAGGTTTTAATTAACACGGCCACACTTCATGTCATCCGGTGAACACATTATTGTGCTCATGGCAAATTTATCAACTTTTGCCCTTTACACATGAAGCAGATTGAGCCACTGAGAACATTAAGTCCCAGTCTAGCATGAACTCTTGTAGCCCAGAGGTACAGCGGGGGCTACTCTTTGCTTTCTGGATTTATTCATACATTTGTAGAGGCATCTGACTGTCACACAATGAGCCCAGTGTGTTTTACAAAATTATTAACAGGAACATTTACATAAAGCAGATTCATGGTTATGTTGCATAAGGTTTTATGTTGTGTAGAAATAATTCATTCATTGTAAATGTGCTGCACTGTACTGTTGTTGTCCCAAACTGACCTCAAGTTATCTTTGGAGTTATGGCAGCTGTAAGATGGAAGATGTGCGTGTGTGATGCTACATAGAAATAACACAGTCACATGCCAGCTGTCCCCGCCAGGATCGTACTTATATTACAGTTCACCTCTGCTAAATTAAGTAGACAAGACTTACAGGTTTTTAATGTGTTTCCGTGTATCGTGTTCCGACACTCTGCCTGCGTATTACTCGGCTGTATTGATGTCGTCGCTGTGCTTCAATGCAACGCTTTTGTTCGCACAGAAGCAGTAGCGGCTGACAGCTGCTCGTTCCTTCCTGGACTGTGGCTACAAGATGAGTTCAGGCTCAAATAAGTTGCCGATAGTTAGAACACTTCAATTCAATTCAAAACCTTTATTGTAATTGCACAGCGTACAATGAAATTAAGCATCCCAGTGGTACAAATAACATAACTCCCAGACAAGTAGACACATTACTGTCTGATAAATACATATCAAAACAAACAATAATTGTATAAAATATAGGGTATTAAAGGATATGAGTATGTGTCTTGGAAAAAGGAGGAAAATGTATTCTGTTCATCCCCCCCCCACCCAAAAAAACCACAGCGAAGATACATTTGATCATTAACTATTTATTCTTTGGGACTGTGTCAGGAGCAGGTGTTTAAAGATGCCAGAGCATATCTGCAAACAGCCGGTGTTTATAATATGATAATTCAGATGGCTCATTCAGAAAACAGTAATCCATTTCATTTGCCTTTTGAAATGATGCAGCACGCTCTGTACTTTAACGTTGGCGACAGCCGGCTGTCACGCTGGGCGGTTCAGGCTCCATGCAGACAAACCAATGAGTCAGTTACAGCCGAGACAATAGCGTCCTGCAAGACCTCCACAATCTCATTTAGATGTGAGAAAACGAACGGCAAAGCTTGGCCTGGGCCTCAGAGAAATAAAATCCCGTCCACTGTCGACCAGCTTATGAATTCCAGCAGGCAATTACGCCTTCTTGATGGAAAAAGTTGATTAGCTCAAATGGGATAGGGAGCCGTGTGTCAGAGGAGAATAATTACATCAGTGATGGTAGGTGATTTGAGAAAAACAGTGCTGACACCAGTGGTTATCTTAATTCAGGTCCTTTATTAAACATGAAACTAAATTGAAGCCCATGGCCTCTAATGATTTCCAGGAAGATTAACTTTTGTATGCTGTGTTGCATAGCTGTTTCCTTAGGCTGCTTTATGATTGTCTCTTTCCTCGTAGCCCTAGTTATTGTTTAGATACACGATGTTTATGGAAAACAATGGAAACGGAATCTGCAAAGTATGAGTCAAACACTTACATGAATGGGACCAGAGGTTATGGGAATTTCTAACTTCCTCTTAGAATCTGTCTTCACCATCTGAGCCTTTTACTAAACTCAGCTGAGTCTCGGTCAGCAGATCTCAGGCAAAGTGTCGCACTTCACTAACGAATCAATCGTCCTTATCTGTGCAATGAAAACACAGTTGCACTTTCTTGAATCTGGGCTGCAGAACAGAATTCTGTTGTGTTTTCATGTGTGCTGTGTTCAAGTAGCCACCAGTGAGTGGAAAAAGAGAGTGCTGCCAGGGATGTGTCCTGATGGCACAGCATTTGACCTTAATGGAAATAAGAGACTCAGCCCACTTGATTTAATCTTTATTTATGTCTCCATTTGTTTTTTTGACGACCAGGCAAAGTACATCATGGAGACAAGACATCATTAGTTCACATTATGTACTTGGCTACAGTGCGACTTGGATCTGAGTTTGTCTTAAATGGAAATGATAGCAAAAGAGCAAAAGTCTTTTCTAATATTAGACACTAATGGTGGGAGTCACTCGTCATTTCTAACTTTGGTAGGAAGCTAAAAATATTTGAAGCTGCCCTTATTATCTGCTTTAAAACATAGAGAAGCAAAGTAACATCAGTATTTTAGTATGATATTGTAGTTAAAACTGAAAAAAAGCTGTCAAAACGCTTGAGAAATAACATTTACAGGATAAAAAAATGTCTAACTTTTCGTACTAAGCATTTAACAAACTCTTAATTTCATTTAGTCTGATCCCTTACATTAGTTACTTTCCCAAAGGAGAGAGAAAGAAAAGAAAAAAGAAGATATTATACATCCCCTCCCATCCCACCCATAGTCCCAACATCTCGGATCGATAATAAAGGAAAAAGCCCAGATCCGAGTGGAAGTGACGGCATATGAAGAGTGTTTGCATTCTTCATCAGTTCTGAGTCATTTCAGAGCTTCATATACTCACATATGATCTTAATAACACAAAAAGTCAATATACTGTAGTTCAAGAGTTTAGATAAAAGTTTGTCTTGGTCGCTGAAAGTGTGATTTAACTCAACTCTTAAATCCCAGTTGGCTTGTGAGGTTTTGTGTGAACCTGCGTGTGAAATGCGTATTGGTTACCTGCTGTGTGTTAGTCCTATCAGGCACAGCGTGCAGGGGCGGGTTTAAGGTCACTCAAACACGGTTCCTGATCCTGTACTGTAGTTTTGGCTCGCTATCTTATTGAGCAGTTGTGCAATCAAGGGCCTTTCCCCCCTCTCCTCTCCTTCCTGAGGAGCATAAACCCATATGAACGAGAGTGACCCCTCGTTTTGTTTCACCTCCTCCTGATTCTCACTTCTCCCCTCCCGCACAGACTCACTCCTAAATCCAGCTGTCATCTGAATGCTGGTAACCCCATCTCGCTCAACCTTCACTTCCCCATGTTTCATCATGCCTGAACTTTTCTGAATATTCCCTTTGTTTGCTTCTTTTTACCTTACTGCAGACTATTTGGGGGGAGGGATGTTAAATGGGCTCAGATAAATAGTAATATGGTGAATCAAGTAGCAGCTCCAGTCTTTTCAACCCTGATCCTGTTGCACCATCCTAGCGCTCATCCCTCTGTCTTTATCGTACCCTCCTCTTCTCTCCTCCTGCGATCTCTGCTCTCGGGGGAACCCTCCCTCACTTCAAGCCTTAAAGGGTGATTCTCGGAACAGTAGGTGTGGAATCATTCCAAAGAAAAACTCTTGGGAAGTCTTTCTAACTTTTCTATTTTTGTGTTTTTTTATGTGACCCTGTTGGGCCTCATCTGTTTGGGCAGGAAGAAATATGCCTGCTCACACAGTTGGGAGGAAGAAATTTGAGACTTGAGCATGAGATACAGAGAAAAGGTTGGAGCAGGGGAATAGAGGAGAAATTAAACATCATGGGAAGCGAGTGAAGAAGAAAAGCAAAGGTTACTGGAAGTCAAAGGAGAAGCGTGGCAGACTTGCATTTCCTTTTCTACTTGCTGTCTCTGCAGAATTTAGCTTCAGCCTCAAAGTGCTTGCATGTTAGACATGTAAAGAAGTGACCACACAAAGGAACCCTGAAGACTAATCTAAAAAGAATGAAGGAAGTACTTGATCCTCGCTGACACATTTGAATGGCTCCAGAACATCACATTGTTCTGACTCATGTAATAAAATAACCACATTGTAAGTGCAACTGACTCGGCTGATAATGTAAATATTGAATCTGCCTCCAGGTCAAGAGTGAAGGCCCGAAGCTGGTGCCCTTCTTCAAGGCGACATGCGTGTACTTTGTCCTGTGGCTGCCCACCTCCAGCCCGTCCTGGTTCAGCGCCCTGATCAAATGTCTGCCCATCTTCTGCCTGTGGGTCTTTCTGCTGGCGCACGGCTTCAGCTTCCTAGGTGCTCACTCCAATGCCCGCAAGATCCTGGCCGGCCTCATCTTCTCCGCTCTGGGTGACGCCTTTCTCATCTGGCAGGAGCAGGGCTACTTTGAACACGGTGAGGAGAAACATCTGATTTTACATCTGATGAAGGGATAATCTTTTTTTATTCGGGCCTCATTTTTGTAGTTTTGGCCATCATGGCTATTGGTAATACTTGACAGTTATCTCTATAAACTAATTCTGCTTGTGAATATGTAGAATCTGTAGTCGTGGGACAATATTTTCGGGCCGGAAGCCTTCTAGTGTCTGTGTTGACCAATTACGACCAATTAACAACAGAACCGTGACATGCAGCAGAACCAAAGCGCAACTGCAGCCAGTGTGGCCCGGGCTCCAGGATCGCACATAATATAACAAAATCTGGGAAAGCGTTGATATCAATAAACATGAGTTGGGTAATCATACAGATTTGAAACCATCCTCCAGGTTGTCCTTAACCTACATGGGAAATACAATAGCAGAATTATCACCCAAACTGTCTTAGTTTTAAACATAGTTTTAAACATCCATTTTGGTTTACAGACATAACTCCTGCCTGGTTCAACTTTGACTGTATTTACTGTGAAATGACACCATTCTGAGTTTTTGAGAATCACACTCAATCTCTTGTTTACGAGTTGTTTGATCGTGTGACTGCTGATGTCTTTGCCCTTTTGGACTTGTTGTTGTTATATCCCTGTTTTCCCAGGTCCCAGAAATGACTTTGAGTCCAAAGTTTTCATAACCAGTAAAAACACTGGCCCAAAACTACAATTACTAGAGCCACCTTATGATTTATGCTGCTTACCATTTCATCAGATCTCATGCTTCACGCTTTAATCAGAATTAGAAATACTTAATTTATCCCCGGGGGGAAAATTGGGTTTTGTTACAGTTGCTTCAACCAAGAATAGAAATATGTACAGACCAAGACCTAAGATAAATGGAAACATAAAAATAGAAGTATGTAGAAGTATGTCCGATTACCACAGGCTGGAATGACTTCCTGTGGCGCTTTGTGCTCAATGTGCTCCTCTTCATGCTTTTTGCACAAGGCTTTATTGTACGATATAGGCAGATTCATAGGACACCTCTTTGTATATATATATTTAAATAATTGATATATGTCTTCTAGGCCTTCTGATGTTTGCCATCACCCACATCCTCTACTCATCTGCCTTTGGGATGAAACCTGTGAACGTAAATGCTGGCCTCGTGATCGGTGCTGTGTCCTCTGTGAGCTACATGCTGCTGTACCCCTACCTGTCGGGCCCCTTCACCTACCTCGTGGCCGTCTACACCGCTCTGATCGGCTTCATGGGCTGGAGGGCCATCGCCGGCCTGCAGCTGGCCAACGACGTGTGGACCTGGACCAAGCTGTGCGCCTGCCTCGGCGCCGTGCTCTTCATGGTCTCTGACCTCACCATAGCCGTCAACAAGTTCTGCTTCCCCGTGCCACATTCGCGCGCCATCATCATGGCCACGTATTACGCCGCGCAGATGCTGATATCGCTATCGGCCGTCGAGTGCCAGGACGTGGAGGTTGCCAGGAAGAGAACGTGAGGTGCCGCGGCCACGAGGCTGGAAAGCTGGCAGCCAATCCCCCCTCAAGCCCTGAGTGATCATGGACACATCTCACTGCCAGATCCCCAACCCTCAGCCCTCAGCCCTCATCTCAGTGTGGCGCTCACATCGCTGTTACCACGGCAACTGGTCCACTACAGCCTTCACATGGCTATCACCCTACTACTCTTCTAGTATATTAGCCTCACGCCGTCTTCTTACTAGAAGATTGGGTAGTATTGTCTTCAGCCTCTCCTGACAACAGTCCTACCTGCTTCCTCATACTCTAGAATCGCCATCTCTCAAAACTAGTTACCACGGAGACAAGTGTAGTTATATTAACCTGCTATATGTAGAGTATTACTTTACTTTTAACTGTTATGTTTTAATTTAAGGGGAGCATGTCACTGGGGACCTTCAAGGTGTGTGAGAGAGCGATTTTATGTATGTATGTGTGTGTGTGCGTTTATGTGTTTGATTAACACTTTTACCTCGCTTTTCACACAACCCTATCACAACACACTCATGTATTACATGTGGTCCAATAATGCAATTTAACTATCTTATTTTTGTCTTTTGTTTTGATGCCTGAGACCTTGTTAGAAAGGGATTTTTATTTTATTTTACCGTCACTGCCCATGTTCGGTCTCCGTTGTGTTTCTCTGAATTAAGGGTGCTATTCTTAAAGTCAGGAGCAGATCCACACCTGTTTTACTATCTGCTTCTATTTCCTTAACGAAAGCCACACTGCCTTTGTTCACCCCATTATTTAAACAATTCTACGCCCAGACGAATTATTGTTCTGTTCCGATGTGCAGGAGAAGAATGAGAGAGATTAAATAGGGCAATGAGGTAGGGGAAGTTTTTCTTGAATGCAGCATCCACTGCGTATTGTAGCTTTGGTGCAAGTTGGATGAGGTGGAGGATGTTTGTGGGAGCTCGATTGTCGTAGAGAGAACCCAGTAAACATCGTGGCCATAGCCGATCACTGAACACATTGTATGGTGCACCTGCTTCTCCTCTTAGTGTGAAGTCTTTAAGGCTTTTTACTGTCTTTTGCCTGCCAGCAGTTGGGTCCACACGCCTGACACCTACAGCTCCTGCTGTTTTACTTATTGGCAAAGTTCACAGGGTTCTCACCGCGGAACGAGTTCAGCCGAGCCGTGTTGTCATTGGCCCTTGGACCATGTTATTGAGACTGAAATGAAAGGGCTACGTTACAGGCTGGGTTCTTGTTTGTTTATCAAACCTGCGTGTGTGTTTCCCAGCATGCATTCACTCACTCGGAACCACACACAAACATGAACGTTGCCTCGGGTTCAGCCTGACAGAAAGAAAAAAGAGATTCTTGTCATGTGAGGGAAGAGTTATCCCATTATTCCTAATAATTCTGTCTCACTGGGCACTTCATCAGCTTTAATCCGGCAAAATCCACCTCAGGTAATCCCCCCCGACAGCCTGGCTTATAATACTTTCTTTCATCTCTCACACATTTTCCCCTCTCTCCCCTTTCCTGTGTTCCAAACATTTTCCGTTAGAATGGAGTGTTCAAATTAATATTTGAAAATTTACCTTAACTCTTTCTTCAGACGTCTACATATTGTTTATGCATGTTATGAATGTGTGTGTGTGTGTGTGTGTGTGTGTTGCCTTTGTCTTAGCTGTTCATTGAGCATCTGTGTGTATTTTACGACCAGTCAAAACCAACTCAAGGCCAGAAATGCTGTGAAGCATCATAGCATTTATGGAGTACACAGACTACTAGATATCATCATCATTTTATTTAAATATTGCTCCCTGTTGACCGTGTCCATCCTATGAGTATATACCACTATCAGATTAATACCAAGTTAATCATATTCCAAATGCACTGTAGCAATTTAAAGTATTACTCGCTAACCAAAAAATAACAAAGTGACAGGATTTGTTTGCTTGAGTCCAAATGGACCTATACATGTTATATATTGTGCTGTATATGAAACATATGTGCACGAAAAAGAAGCTGATTTGGTTATTTGTCATTTGGTTCCTTCTGAAGGGTCAACGACCCCAGAAGCTGTTGCTAACACACCCGCATATATATGCACATTGATCATGCACAATGACCGATCTGCAGGCAGATCATGGCGTTGACACGCATCAATTTGATTTTCCCAAGCAACGCGGCCTTAGTTTGACGTAGAAAGACCCAGACGTTGTGGTTAGTCTCATCGGCTGCTTTGCCGCACAGTTCCTCAATCTCCTCTCGGCCTGTCAGCGCCACATTTCTGCTTTGTCAGTCAGAGGTGTTGCATCAGTCCGTCTGTGTGTGACGGCTCGTCTTCTGTTCCGTGTTTTAATTTGTCCCTCTCAGCACTGCCACAAAGCAATAGTGATAATTATAACTTTATTTGGAAAGCACTTATCTAAACAAGGTTACAAAGTGCTTCACAAAACTCCATGGCAAAAAAATGTATGAACTAATTGCAACTATTCAATTAATTGCCCAATTTATAGAGAAACCCAACAGTTCCCTCTGTCAGCAGCACTTTGGCGACTGTGGAGAGAAACACTCCCTCCCATACTGCAGCTCTGGCCCAGTTCTCATCTAATGCTCTAACGCAGTAATGAGATCCATCAACATTTAGTGCAAGCCTATAAAAACCAGGAGGGGCTGAGGAGATTGAGTCGAGCAGTCGGACTTGTTCTAACTATGTGGGCAATTCATGTGAGCACTACTGTCACATAAAGCCCCCCCGAGTTTTGCTCCCGTGGTCCAATGACTACGAGCCAGAAGAAAGGCTTAACATTGAAGTATTTCTGAGACTATTTTTACACATTGGAAAACCTCCATGACTTTGTAAAGTGAGGTTGCTGTTCCGAGGGCGATGGATGAGTGGTAGCACGTAAAGCCAGAAGCAAACTCAAACACCAAGTTGAGCCAGACGATTATTATGCCGAGGTGGAGGATTTGGTTTTAAATCCACTCTGTTTCTCCTCCATTGTTTTTCTATTCTTATTTGACTTTGGGCCCAGACGACAGAAGCTGAGAGCCTAAGAGAAAACTGAACTCATTTCCCTGAGTGGATCTGTTAGCGTTAGAGCCCTCTCGTGTATCAGACCAGCTTTTGTCCCCTCTCGTTGGTGCAGGAGTTTTTTTTTTGGCTCTTCCACTCAGGAAGGAGGTTATTGTTGAGCGATACTGTAGCTGGAATTAGGTGAGGAGGTGAAATATGACACATAGGGGAAGACTCCCTTTCCATCCGGCCCACGAGCTGCCCCCCTCCCCACACAGATGGCAGGCCAGCAGTCGCATCACTTTACCTCAGCCTGTTAACAGCCCCCGTTGTTCTGAGCTTTGTGCATGCAGACAAAAGGGGACCTGAGAGAGCTGCGGGAGGCCGGCACGCTGTGGCCGGAGCAGGAAGTGATGAGCTGGAACCAGTAGTAGAGAGAGCCAGTGGTTTCACTGGGTCCTCTTAAGAAGTTGGGACTTTATATTTGATTTAAAGCAACACTATGTGACTTTTACTGATATTTTTAAAGTTTCCTTGCTGAATATTGGTGATAAACTGTTTTTTTAATGACTTCTATGTCGTTTTGACTGATCTACAGTTCAGCGTTACTTGTGAACTAGCTGGTCCTGATTCTGACAATTTAAGCGGCGACTATCAGTCACTTCCACACTTTGTGCCCACAGTCACATAGAGCAGGAGCAGACGTTCAGGGTGAGGAGGGAATGGAAGCCTCTCCACTCTCCCTGTTCCAAATCAGTGAACCATCGAACTAATATTGAAGCTGCATTTCCCTGTGGAAAAATGTTCCATAGTGTTGCTTTAAAGTTTTCTCTCTGTCTTTGTGATCTTCAATTGTTAAATCCTTGCTGTTAATGTGCTGTTTCCACTATCCTGTAGCTAATGACATCCAAAACATAGAGCTGTAAGGTTTCTACATCTTTCCTATGCATGTCTCATCTGGAGTGTTGGACACATGCACACTGCACACACAGGTGTTTTTATTACCATGACTGACAGTCCTCCAACATCAGTATGAGCTCATGAGAAGCATGTCAAATAATTATCTTCTCTTTGTGATATTAATCTGAATCTTCTGTGAGTGAGGCCAGTCAATCTCTCCCATAAACTAGCAGCTAGTGTGATTGTTAAGTATACACCCATCTTTCCTTTATTCTGTCTTCAAGCGGTAAAACAGAAGAGACATTTAAATACCGGCGGGTTTAAGCACAAGAAGGTGACGCATTAAAGCGTGTGAGACTCAGCTTTTTTCTTTAAAAGGCATTAATTGCTGTTTAAGTGTTAAAAAAAGAAGTGTTATCATTTTATTTGAAGAAAATAGGCCCATGTGTTTGTTTTCTTTTAGCCCGTCACTGTGAGAAAAGCTGGGATTTGTTTTTCACAAAGAACGTTTTGATTGAAAGCCCATTAAAATGCATCATTTGACTGAAAAATAAAGATGGAATTCTTTGATATATTTGACCTTGTTGTCCTCGATTTTCACTTTGTGGGGGTTTTTTTCTTTCATGATTGTAGAGATAAAATACTTTGCTGTAGTGAAACTGCTCTGAATGTGAATATCTATTGGAGAAATAAATGCAAATTGCAATGCAACCTCAGCATATTGTGCTCTAGTCTTTTATTTTTTTTTTTACCTCCGCCAAAGAGGTAATGTTTTAATGTGTGTTTGTCTGTTAGTAAGTAGGATTAAGCAAAAACTACTGGACATATTACGGAAGAATGTGGAATGTGACAGTGACGAACACGATACATTTTTCTGTAGATCCAGCGAGTTACAGCGTTTTTCAACATTTTCCTTGATTTCTCAGAAAGCACTTGATGGATCTTCAATCACACATGTTCAGGGGACTGATATCTATGACTGATCGGATCTATCGTGAATTTAAATGTGGTTTCAGGTCATTCAAATATTTGTATTATTTGATTATATTATCTAATTATGCAGAAACCCAACATCTCATGAGGCGGCTGTTGGGCCTCGGCGGAGGTTTGTGCTCACTGGGTGCCCTTCTGGTTTGTTTTTTTGTGGGTTTCCGAAACTAAAAAGGTGCCACGGTAAAAATGTCAGCTGATATTTATAGCTCTTTGGTGTTTTGTGTGTCTACAGAAGCTGTTGGCCCTCAGCAGCTAAAGAGCCATTAAGGCAGAAAGAGCTGGAGGACAACAGAGAGCTCTGTTCTGGTAACTGCTGAACTCTATTGTCGGGCAGAGGTGGAAAATGTGCTTTCGACAGCCTGTAACTGTGTGGAAACTCGCTCACTCTGGTACATGTGAAGCCCTCGCTCTTCCCTTCTGTGCCTTTTTTCTTATCTACCATCTAAAAAACACAAACACACACGCACACACACACACACACGCACACCTAGTTTATTCCTGTAGGATCTGTGCCAGTTCTCCCCCAGTGTGTTTCTTTCACTCGCAGCCAAGGTCTCACCATGAAAGAACTCCACTCTTTTTGAAATCTCGTAATATGATGCAGCATCTCAGAGTAAATGTGGAAGAAGGGAAAGTAGAGAAAAGCTGCACATCATTTCTGTGTTCAACGTGTGTATTGTAAAACCTTTAAGTCGCTTTTCATCCAACATCACTTTAGGTTTAGACATTTAAATGCTTTTGAATACAACGTCATGGAAACTGATCTGACAGTGTTCAGTTCCCTTTTGGTGCAGCAGTCTTTGGTTTCTGTCAAATACCAGATTGACTATTCAGGCTCCCACTACAAACCACTTCCACCTTATTGTGCGTTAGCCGAGCAGTGAGGAGGCGGGAGGTGCCGGTGACGTCGGTTCTGTGCCTGTCGCTGCTTCATAGATTTGAACCTGGCACAGTGACAGTGCCAGTCTGATGGTGGCTCTTTAGAACTGGAGTTTGTGGGAGCCAGCGCAGTGACGTCAGGATGGAGAGGGGTCATCACCTCGCTCTCTGTCTGTTCTGCAGCTCCTCACCGGGCCACACTCAAGGCTCTGGAGAAGCAGCAGACCACTCGGAGGCAAAGTCTGCACAGGAAGCCATCGCACACTGCAGTCCGGAAGTATTAGGTCATCTTTTGTTTTGGATTTAGTGAGGTTTAAATGGACGTTTGGGTTCAAAAGTTCAAATAAAATCAGATTTTAAAGCATTTTGGATGAGGTGTGTTGGTCCTTTTTAGACATTTAGTCTCCCAACTTTGGAAAAAGCAGCAGGAGAGTGATTCTACACATTGATCGTACACAAGTTAGTCCAACTGAGTGAAAAGCCCCCGAAACGAGCAAGAACTGAAAAAGTCTCCTGTACAGAACTGGCAAACTGTCAGAATGGAGAAGTAACAACTGTCTTGTCACATCTTTGAGCTGTAAATGTCAGATTTTTAAGGATTTGCAACCAAATATTATATATAGATCGACTTTTTAATATCTTTTCCAAAATGAAAATGAATTTCCAAAAAGAACCCCAGTGCCTGATAACACCTGATCACCTGAACCTCCTGGTTTCATTTCAAGGTTGAAATAATTTTTCTCCTAATCTTTCTTTGTTTAAGATATAAAGTTAGAGGTGATTCTTAATCACTCCCAGTGGAAAACACCAGGAAAAGTGAGAAGAAGAGGACATCTGATAAAAGTGATTCAAGCCAAGGACACTGCGATTATTATGAAGATTCACAAAGTGGCCACAAAGACTCTCAAGTGACATTTAGATT
Organism: Hippoglossus stenolepis; assembly: GCF_022539355.2. Taxonomy (NCBI): domain Eukaryota; kingdom Metazoa; phylum Chordata; class Actinopteri; order Pleuronectiformes; family Pleuronectidae; genus Hippoglossus; species Hippoglossus stenolepis. The sequence goes on along the minus strand of NC_061487.1, from coordinate 21,205,273 downwards.
TGCCAGCAAACCACCTTCAGACTATTGGCTGTTTGAATGTGGGTTCTTGAATTAAATGATTTGAAATAGGTCAAGTTCTGAGGAAACGACAAGAATATAAAAAATCCTTCACAGAGAGAAAAGCATCAGTGACTGTGAGAGAAACAACAACTTTACTGTAATGAAGTAATGAGTCAAAACACCAAACACTCATCTGCCTGTAGAGTCGAACACATTCTACACAAAGTTGAGAACAAGTCTGGCCTCTAGTGGACCTTTCATGCACTGTCACAACCCGGGGAATGAGCAAAGGCAAATTGAAAACAAGAAAACAGCACTTTTTAAGAAAAACTAATCATTTTCTGGAATCCAAGTAAATCTAAAAAATTCAGTGATGTTCAAAAACTCTTGAATTGTTGTTAGTGGCAACAGTACATGCAGTTCAGTGTCCGTAGCCAATCAAAGTGCATGTGTCATGGCAACAGATGAAGAGGAATTCTCAATAAATAAGCTTTTCTTTGTTTGCCTGGCAGGCCAGGCTCTCCAGCAGACCCTTGTCATCCTTATCTGGAAGACACGATGACATGTGGAGATAAAGAATTTGTGCAGCAAACCACCACCCCCCCCCCCTTCTTCCCTTAAAAACCTACCAAAGATCACCAGGTTGCAGGAGCACTTGGTCGTCCCCAGACAGTTCTCCAGCACCAGCGTGTATTCTCCGCCATCTTTGGCTCCACAGGTGGGGATGACCAGCGTGCACACTCCGTTGGCCGTGCTGTGCCAGAACCGAGTGCAGTCGGAGATCTTTGATTCCCCTTTATACCAGCAGGCCTGTGCAGGGAAACCACCCACTTCATTATAAGTACTTTCGGGGGATAGGAGATGATATCGAAGACAAAGAGAGTTCACCCAAATGTTAATTACGTGTCTTTCAAACCTGTGGCGTTGGCGAGCCCTGGTAGGCACAGCTCATGGAGCAGTCGTGTCCTCTGCGAATAGCGTGGTCCTTCAGTGGCAGCAGGAAAGTGGGCTTCGCCTGACGTGGTCGTGAGGCATATTCTTTCAACCGAAGACTGCTGATGAACTCTTAGAAAAAACAAACAAACATAGGAAAAAAGTGTATTTTTAATAATTCTAATCATTTGTCCTGTAAAATGTTGAAATTAAATTTCTGCTCACTCACCCTTTTCTTTGGCAATGATAACAGGTTCCTTCGAGTCCAACGGGTCGCTGTCCCCAATGGAGTTTTGTGCGATGACCCTGAAGTAGTACTTCCTCCCGGGCAGCAACCCGGTGACAGTGTACCTGGTGCTGAAGACACGCTCGGCCACAGTGAACCAGGAGGCGGTGCTGGAGTCTCGTTTGAGGATGATGTAATGGGCACCATCGTCCTCGTCAGACAGGTCTAGAGAGTGATCCCACTGCAGGGTCACCGTGCCCGGGACCTCCTCTTCCAGGTGCAGGTTCTTTGGTGGTTGAGGAAAGTCTGAAAGGAGGTGAGTTTCCACAAAGCCCTCAAAGCAGCTACAGAAATGTAACCTAGTTCCATGATAAGTTTTTTTGGTGAAATACAGTAAAGGAATAAACAATCAAGCCTCCATCACTGACCTGTAATCCTCACTTTAACATCATAGTGAGCTTCTCCATAGTCGTTCTTCAGGAGGACACGGTAGAGACCAGAGTCCGATCGCTGAGAGGAGGAAATGAGGAACTGGGAGTTACTCTTGCTCTTGGTGATGACCTCCTTTCCTGCGGTGAGGACGCCATCCTTGAGCCACGTTACCACCGGGGCAGGAGAGGCCTGTGAGGGGTGAGGAAGACGATGAGTCAGGACTTGTGTGGAGTGGATGCTTGTTTGAGACGATTGTCAGAGACTCACAGTGAAGCTGAGGTGAAGGCAAAGTGTCGTTCCAGCTCGGACCACCATCTGGTTCTTCAGCTTTCCCTCAAGGTCAAACCTGGGCAGCACTGAATAGGAAAAAGTAAAGACTAGAATTAATTTATTGCAGTTTCAGTCTACATACACTCTTTTCCAAGCTCGTATGAGGTAACATGACCTTTGATCACTCGAATTTAATCAGGTAATCAGTGAGTCTAAGTGAACATTTAAAACAGATTTGAAAGGATTATCCTGAGGGGTTCTTTTAGATTATGTGTTCACAGTGACCTTGACCTTTGACCAAATTATAATCAGATTATCTGTGAGTCTAAATGAATGTTTGTGACGAATTTCAAGAAATGGTTTCAACTTGTTTCTGAGATATTGTGTTCACAAGGGTTCACAGAGATCTTGACTTTTGAACATAAAAATAATTGAAAAGTAAAGAAAAAAGGCGAGACAAAGGAGAGTGCAGTCAGATTACCGGGTGGAGGCATTGCCAATACACCCTCCAGCAGCTCGATGCTCTCTCCCACCCCTCCTTCATTGACAGCTCGGATACGGAAGTGGTACTTCATCCGCTCCTGAAGTCCTCCGACGGTGAACGCAGTGCCGGGGATGGGAATCTTAGCGGCTTTCGTCCACTCTTTAGCATCTTCGGGACGCATCTCCAGGATGTAGCCCGAGGGTTCGTCTCCGTGCTCCGGAGGAGTCCACCTCAGGGAAATGGAGGAGTTTGTGGAGTCAGTCACGCACAGGTTCCTCACCAGGCCGGGGGCACCTAGCAGGAGGAGAGACGGACATTAATTACAGTAGAGGGCAGCAGGGAACCAAAATGGAGGAGGCGGCGGAGGACTCACATATTGGATCTTTGGCGAGTACGGCATTGGAGACGGTGCTGGGACAGCCGGCTCCTGCCCTGTTCACACTGGTGACTCTGAATTCATACTCCACATCGTCCACCAGCCCGTCCACCAGGAATTTAGAATCTGCACATAATGATATAGGCACATATGAGCACACAGTTACACACAGAGTATTCACTATATGGAACTTTAATTCATGAAGCATAATTTGATTTAATAGATTTTAAAACACTTTATCCTCATGCAGGATTGTCTACGCTTAAGATTTGTGACCACAGTCTGTAATACTAACAGTGGCTGACATGACATCTAACATCACTGAGTCTGACCTGTGAGCAGCTCCTTATTGACCTGCAGCCACATGCTGCTGCCTTTCTTCCTCCTCTCCAGGATGTATCCCAGAACCGCTGCTCCTCCGTCATGAGCCGGAGGTGTCCAGCTCACCGTCATGCTGTCCTTCGTGACGTCAGACACTTGAGGCTGGGACGCTGTGCCTGGAGGCTCTGGGTGTTCACGACGGGTCGAGTGTGACAATGTATTCTATTATATATACGTATACTCTTCTACAACAACAACATATGGTTAGAAATACATTGCTCACCACTGTTTTGTTCTATCTACAGTTTCTTTTAAATTTGTTTAGTATTTATTAGCATCCTGCTAATCATGGCTACTTATCACTGCATTCATATATGGGTGTTCACACAGCACCATAATCACCGGTACACATTAGCATAACCTTCATAGTCTTTATGATCATATGTGATGTTTATATGTTGCATGTTTTGTTGCGCCTTTGTTTGGGAGAAATAACATTTTAAAAGTAAATGAAACTTTGAAACTTTATTCTAATTTTCTTGGCTGATGATGATTAGAAGGTGAATGACAATGAGAACAGTGCTGGTGATTACTCAAGTCTCACCTCTGGACCTCTGGACTTCTCTGAAACTCTCTTTTACACTTATCACTGAATAGGAATGATTTTGATGATGGCATTGATAATGATGGTTATTAATCTCACCTATGGGCTCTCCGGCACGCACCTCCTCTGTCTCCAGAGGGTCGCTCATGCCCTCGGTGTTGACGGCTCTGATGCGATACTGGTACACCTGTCCCTCCTCCACCTTGTCATCGCTGAACACCGTGGTGCTGCTCTCCACTTCTCCAGCTCTGGCCCACGACTTCTTCCCTGCCACCCGCCGCTCGATCACAAAGCTGGTCACCTGCCTACCCCCGTTGTCCCGGGGAGCCTTCCACTTCATTCTGACGCACCTTCCTGACAGCTCCAGGAACTCCACGTTCCCTTGAGGAGGCTTTGGGTGGTCTGGAGAATGTGGTATAACATGGGTTACAGATTTGCGTTACATGAAACGTCTTCGGCTTTTTGTTTCCGAAGTCGTGTTGTCACCCACCAATCACGTTCAGATACAGGTTGGCGACAGCAGAGCCGCAGTCGCTCTTCAGACGGAGCATGATTGCACCACTGTCTTCACGCGCACATCTGACAGAAAGTTGAAGTGAGAAGAAACTTTATGAACTCAGTATTTTTCAGTAGTTTGAGTTTTAACGGATAGTTCACCCAAAAATATAAATTTTCATTTTTGGGTGAACTATCCCTTTAATCTGCCCACCCACCTGCTGAGCACCAGGGACGTGCTGTCGGTTGTCCTCTCCATCTTGGTTCTCTCATCCTCCGTGACCTCCACTCCATCTCTGTACCAGGTGACCTTGGGCAGTGGTTTGCCTCTGAAGGGGATCTTAATGGTGGCTGTCTGACCGGCCTTCACAGTCACGGGTTGCGCCCCCAATAGGTCCAGCACAGAAGAATCAATCTCTGGAGGGTCTAGGTAACAATGTTCGAGTCTCATGGGTCATTTTCTACTGATTTATTGATTCACATGTTAGTTTGGTTTTAATTAGAGCTGGACTGATGCCAAAACAGACATTAGGAAGTAAAACAATATAGATATATCAGCAGATACAAGTTTCAAAATAAAGTGGCAACTATGTCATTACCAAACCCTTATGACAAAGAAATTGGTATTAACATTTCAAGTTATAAATAGAATATATAGAACTTGAACTAAGGACATACAACATAAAATATAATCATAGATTAACATCTTTTTTGCATTGTTTATTCTGTAAAATCTGATGTTTCATATCGGTAAACATAACACTAATTATCAAAGTAGTAGTAGAAGTAATAGTAGAGGTAGTAGTAGGAGTAGTAGTAGTAGTAGTAGTAGTAGTAGTAGTAGTAGTAGTAGTAGTAGTAGTAGTAATAGAAGTAGAAGTATTAGTATTGAATCAGTCAGGCTTAGGTTTTTATTCATTTTGGGTATAAGTTTGGTAGCTCCAGTACAACTCTGGCGACTCCTAGTGGTAGTATCCAAAAAAGACACTGTGTCAAGCAGGACCACAAACTTCCCACCACCATTAACACTGAGCTGATTGACATATCCACATTATTTACACCGACCCGTTTCTACTCCACTTGAACACACACGCAAATGTAAAAAATCCAAATACTGACCTGCAATGGTGAGCACAGCCTCACTCTCCGCCCCCTTGGCTCTGAAGGTGTACTTGCCCTCGTGGCCGTGAGTCACTCCAGAGAAGAGCAGCTTGTGGACGGCTCCTTGTTTGACCACCTTAACCCCACGCACCTCTGAAATCTGTCCAAACACAACCCTGGGTTTTATTATGTGTCAACAAAAAAGAGTTCAGCTGGTATATCCTCTGAAAAACACCCTCGAAGCTGAGGGGAAGGAACGAAGTCATAGCAATTGACGGAAGAATTGTGCATTTGAGGACATTTTCGCCCCCCTCTAATATGACCTCTGACCTCCACTCCCTCCTTCAGCCACACCCCGTCCACCTTCTCGTCGTCGAGGACCACACACAGCTCGACGGGGGCCCCGGTGGGACACTGAGCATCTGACAAACCGCTCTTCACTGAGGCGAAACGCTCTGGTGACACACAAACAAAGAAGAAAAACAGCTTGATTAACATTAACAGTCAGTTGTGCTGCAGTGCTGCACAGCTACAGACAGATGGGACACGGATCATTACCGTCCACGGTGAGATTGGCAGAGGTGACATATTCCTGCGTGTCGTTGTCCTGCGTGCAGACGACAGAGTACTCCCCGCCGTCCGTCAGCTCGCAGTCCTCGACGATGGCCTCTGCCCTCCTCCCTTCGCGCATGAAGATGTACCGGCGGGTCGCTGTGATGTCGCAGCCGTCCTTCAGCCAGCGGACATGCACGTCCTTGGAGCTCATCTCGCACTCCAGGTGGGCCTTGCCCCTCTCCTGCACGCGGGCGTTCTTCAAGTGGCTGGAGAACTTGATGGGAATCCCTGGAGAGAGAAGACAAAGACAAAAGGGTAAAGAGAAGAGGGTCGTTTGAGGCCTTTACCTTCCACTCCAAATTATGTGTTTTTAAAACGTAAATTGTTTGCCCACAGGATTAAGTTATAGAATCGAAGATCTTCAGTATACAATTCTACTTAAAGAATAAAACCTTCACAAGGACACGTGTTATTAACGCAACCTCAGTGACTATACGTCTGTGTCCCTGCAGCCCCGCAGGACAGCCACGTGTCCTTGTAAAGAGTTTTACATGCCCCTGCCTGCACCTTGGGTAAGTAAACATCTTGTTAGACAGAGCCATAATAAATGAGCTTGTTGTGAGGAGGGATTTGGTTGGATCACTTTCAACTCGGCACTCGGAGGGAGGATTTATTATGCGACCCATACATCTTCATTTGGAAGATAGAGGAGAGATGATGTTGTTTAGCGGCGCTATGAGAGAACCAAGCCTCTAATCTCACGGGAGGCAGTAACTGCTCATCTCCAGCAAGTCTGACGGGAGGGGGGGGAGTTTGTTTCTGTAGAAAAGCGACGGGCTCCATTAAAAAAAAGAAGATGGGGCTGTTCTGGGACAAACAAAACAAAGCACAACAACACAAAGGCACACATAAAAAGTTTTAAAAGCCCATACGCTCGATGAAAAGCGGCGCGGTGGCGGTGAGGTCTCCGATGCTGATGGTGTAGTCTCCTGTGTCGCTGACTTTGACGTCCTTTATCTTCAAGGTGTAGGTCAGACCGTCCTCAGACAAGGACACTTCAAACTTTTCATCTCTTTTCACTTCCTTTCCTTTTACCTGGTGGGGAAAACAAAAAGCACTTGCGGGAAAACTATTTCTTTTTGAATCGTGCTCTGCCCTGAAATTCATCTTTTCACTGAACGTTGTCAGTACTTCTTTGTCTCAGCAACTCTCTGTAGATGCCAAGAACTCTTAGAAATGTTCCTAGAAATACTTTTCTGACAATCCCCTCTGAGAGATGATGTTATATGATGCTGTAAAACTGAAACAAAGTCCTTCGACGTGTCTTTCTGAGTCGGATGCAAACCTTCCAGATGAGCGGTGCATCCGTCTTCTTGGAGAGACGGACCTCAAACACGGCGGTCTGCCGCTCCGTCACTTTCTGGGGTTTGAAGTCGGACATAAATTTCAGAGGCTCATCTGAAAGAAAGACGGGAGAGAAGAAAGGTTTTGTTATTATATTATATACTAATACTCATGTAAACACCTCACTAAACAGGATTTTAAAGCCAAATATCTGCATTCGTGATGTCAGGCAGGACACATATGAGAGCTTTGATATGTGGGTGTTCAGAGATAAATAAGACAGCTCCTCATTCTGTCTGTCTGTGGATGAAAGGAGAGATGACAGAAGAGACAGAGAACTGACAACAAATGGAGGTGATAAAAGTTTATTTATCATTTGAAATCCAGTCAGTTTTATTACGCTGGTGATAAGTTTGTACTTCAATTTGCCACAGTGTCTTTTGTGATACTACCATTAGGGGTCACCAGACATTTTATGATTTCGGGCTTTAGTGGAGCTACCAACCTTATACCAAAAATACATTAAAACTGGAACCTGACCGATTTATTGGTTGGACGATAACATCAGCCGATAGGAGCCTTCTGCAGAAATATCAGTTTTGGCTTTTATGTTTACCGATGTGAAAACCTAATTAACCAGAATATACAATGCAAAAGATGTGGAGTTAGTTTAACCAATTACACACAAAATATGTGTATCTGCTTTATTCAAGTTTTTTATATTTGGTTATATTTGTGCATTCGTTTTATTTATAGTTATTTCTAGTTCCCTGTACACACTGCCTCTCACCCAGTGTCAGACTGATTCCTGGTCCGTGCACGACTGTCAAAGAGATAATCGGTATAGCTAATGGATAAATGGATGAATGGATGGATAATGGAAGGATAGATAATCGGGTGATATATCAACCTGTCAGTTAAGTCCAGGACACCACCTGGCTCAGGTGTAGAGAAATGCAAATGGTGAGGAAGCACATGTATGAGACCAGTGAAAGTGACACAGAGAGTAGGTCAATGCCATCGATGGTGACACTGTCTCTCTGAGTTACGGGCAGAGGGACGGACTGGAGTCCCGTCCTGCACTTGCCTATGACGTTAAGCCTGGCCGACAGCGTCTTGTCTCCGACCTGCAGCGTGTAGGTGCCCATGTCACTGAGGCCCACGCTAGAGACGCACAGCATGTGCTTGGTTCCCATCTGTTTCACTTCGTATTTCCCGTGAGAGTACTGGATCCGCAGCAGCTCCGTGCCCTGAGTGGGGAAGAAAAACTGCTCAATGAGGGGGAATGGTGAATGGACGGCATTTATATTTATAGTGCTTTCCACTTAACTTTACATTACAGGACTCATTCACCCATTCACACACATACTCATACAGCTAATGACTCAGCCAACAGAGGCAACCTGGGGTTGACATGCCACTCCTGTGCTTTTATTGTTTTTATCACTTTCTTTCTTTTCCTTCCTAGAAATTAATTAGATTTATTTATCTTTTTTATTACCTTTTCCTTTAAATGTAATTTTAACATGTTCTAACTTAAAATCGGTTCTCTTATACGAATTACATTTTGTTTCTTGTATGAAAGGTACTATACATATAAAGTTTATTATCGTTACTATTATGCCTCCTGGGGATCAAACCACCAACCCTCTGATTTGTGGACAACCCGCTCCCCCTCTTGAGCCCCAGCAGAGAATGTAGCAGGTAAGACTTTACCAGAAACCACAGCATCCTGATGTTTGGATCCTTCAGCTCCAGGATGGTGTCGAAGACGACGTTGGTGTCAGGTTTGGCAGTGACGTCCTCCAGGGGCTTTAACACGCGCACCATCTGGTAAAAGATCAAAGGATCAAACATTTCATTTACACATAAACAAACCACAAAAATGACAACATGACACTGCAAAGCATTCCCCATCTTCGCTTGTGTGTTGTTATATGATTTATCTTTTCGGTGCCGTGCCGGTGTTGTGGGATATTTCAATTTTTTTTCTCCATCTTACTTTATTCTACGTTGCTTTTACATTTCATATCCCGGCCTAATATCATTCTGTGGTGTGTGAACACGCTCTCTGTGTGACAGGCCCACCTCCACCTCCACTTTCTTCTTCATCTCCTTCAGCTTCTTAAGAATGCCTCTGAAGTCGGTGAAGCCGTACTCGGCGCAGATCCGCTCGTAGTCCTTCTTGTCAGCTCCAGCCAGGATCTTTAACATCTCCTCCTCTGTGGGCGGCTTCTTCTCCTGCCTTTTCTTCTCACTGCTGCACGGGGAGAACAGATCTCATATGAGTAATGAGCGTGCATGTGTGTTTACATTAAGTGGGCCTCTATGCATGTATGACACTGTGTATATATATATATATGTGTGTGTGTATGTGTGATGAAAGCACTTTAAATCTCATCCTGTGGATATTTCTGGATGCACGCGAGAAACAGAGAAGGATCTGAGGGTGCATCAGAGAGCGCTCCATCACACATTGACAGCTCTTTGGAAGTGTCATGGTAAGTGTTAGACAACGGGCCCGTGTTCCTACCGTTTCTTCAGCATCTTTTTGAAATCCAACGCCGGATCTGGAAGCAAAGACGGAGAAACTTTCATCTGCGACACCGGGTGAAAACAGCACGTACAACTAAGCCGAAAAGCTTCCGAGTAACTATCAGGACCACAAAGGCTCATGCAAAATATCTTATATAAAATGACTCGACTTACTTTCTGCAACGATGAGGGATGCAGAGTTAATGGCTTCTCCGTGCTCGTTGGATGCGATGCACCTGTAGACGTCAGCATCCTCCAGGGCCAGGTTTTTGATCTGAAGGGGAGGAAACACACGACAAGGAGGCGCAGTCATCAAATTCAATGTCTGGCTTGATGCTTCCCATAAGACCATTTAAACCTGTCTGTCCATTGTCAGGCCACTCATACAAACCCCACTGCAGTGCTTGTGTGAAGCAAAGGGAGGCAGTGTCACACTACCACAGCGCCGCATCCCAACAGTCATCCCTCACCAGAGGAGCAGATGGCAAGGGGAGATGCATATGTCAGCACCCACAAGTTAATTGCTTTATAATAGCTATTTAAGCTTCACTTAAGCTCCCCGGCTGGTACAGAGAAAGCGCTAAACCCACTCCAGAGTGGATATAGATAAAAGGATCAGAGAGAGTTTTTTTTTTTTTCAACTTTCTATCTACTTTTCCTCATGATGCATGGTGAGCTGTCAGAGTCGACAACACCAAGATGTCAGAGTCCCTCCACTGCCTGTGCTCTCACTGCAGGAGTCTGTCATGAGCACATTTACCTTCTGAGCCACAACGGAACACGGGAAATGAATTTAGATCTGAATGCAGGTGCAGGTGCTTCAATCACACGCTACAGGTTTGGGAACAATGATGGCATCTGTGTCAAGATGTGATGGATGCGTTTGTTTGTTTGTTTGATAGTTAGCAGCAAAAACTACTCAACTGAATACAATGAAATTCTGTGGAGGGGTGGAGCATTATTCAAGAGGAGCCCACTACATTTTGATGTGGAGCGGTGGAGCAGCAAATGCAAGACGTTTTTTCTTTTCACTTTCTTGAGCATTCAACATTTCCATTGATGCATCAGAGAATAATTCATGGTTGTTGATGGAAAACATCAGACATGTTTAGGGGACTGGAATTAATGAATGAGTGCAATCTGGAGACTATTGGGCCTTGGTGGAGTTATTCAATCTCTAGTTTCCATTAATCGCCTCTTTTTTATTTATTTATTTATAAGTTTATTTCATTTATTGACCAAACAAAACAATTTAAATGCAAACACAGAATCTCAAGTCTTGAATGAAAAGGAGCGGACAGAACAATAATCTTATATAATATGCCCCTCTTTCACAAGGCATTAATTAACAAAGCAAATAATTCAACACAATTAAAAATGAATTTATACTAGTGTTTATTGTATATTTTTTGTTTTTCTCAACTCAAGCTTGTGATTAAAGTCCTGGTGCCAAAAAAATGAGGTTTTGTGTTATTGTTTCCAAAAAGCAGGACCTGTGAGATCCTTTGACAGCAGCGAGGAACATTGTGATCTGTGTAGTTATGTTGTCAAACCTTGAGAATGTGCTGATTGTTGATGTTGTCACAGAACGATTTTGTCCCGTCAGACAGGGGACACCCGCTGGCTCGCTCCCAGCTCACACTGGGCCGAGGACCCCCCGTCACTTTGGCCTTGAACAGGGCACTGTCCCCTGTGGACGACACGGGAACCAATCACACGCATGCACATCCTGAGAAACATTAGCTGAATACCAAATGTTTTTTATATAAAGAAATAGCCTTTTTTAAATCATACTGGAGCAATGAGGATGAATGTTTAATGTTTAATCATCAGATCAATTGACTCTCTCTCTCTCTCTCTCTCTCCCTCTCTCTCTCTCTCTCTCTCTCTCTCTCTCTCTCTCTCTCTCTCTCTCTCTCTCTCTCTCTCTCTCTCTCTCTCTTTCTTGCCTTTACCCTGTTTTCCTTCTGAGACCAGTGAGTTGAAGTTGAGGCCGTGAATACTAATGCGGCGGCTACTCGGCAGCGTTCCTGCAAATTGTGACAGGCTGTCTTCCTCTTAATCTATAATTCACAGGTAGAGCCGGGGTGAATGGGGCTCGAGAACCTGTAGTTCGAACAGAACAGCCTCTTGTATTCAGCAGCAGCCGCAGCTGTTTTTTCCTTTGTGGAGGTCAAGAGCATCACACAACTGTGTGTGTCCGCACAGCGCCTTCACCCTGAGAGGACAAGTTGTTATCTAAAGTTTACACGTCGCAGAAAACTTTTTTTTTACTCTCCAGTGGAGTTTAGCTTGTGTCATCTGAAGTTTCTAGGCAAACTATGGGGCAGGGATCTAAAATTAGCCGTTTCTCTCTCTCTTGCAGTCTCAAGGGCTCACAGATGTTTATAAAGATAGCGATGTGAGGGGGATGCTAAAGACGTTTTTACTGAGTTTCCGAGGCGAGAGGAAGGGGAGCAGGTTCACCTCACCCTCTTGGGCAGTGATGGGCCGCAGCTTCTCCTCGAAATCTGGGACAGACTCTCCCTTGGGGACGTGGGTGGATTTCTGTACCTGGCTGAAGGACTCCGCCACGGCCGAGGTCTTACGCTGAACCCCCGAGTGCTCTGAGGGAACATGGAGGACGTGGACATACAGGTGAATTATGCAACAGCAGTCATACATGAAAATGTCACATGACCACCATGACTTTGAATGCTGGACTATAGTAGTGAATAATGTGGTTAATTAACTTTATTGTTGATGTGCACTTGGCCAGCGGCTTAGAATCAAAATCTGGCATATGTTTAGGAAGAAATACTTTTAAATTGTGGGACAGGATAAAAAAAAAAAAAAACATCACTTAAAGCTACTTTTCTAATTGAGTTAATCAATGATACAACTTTTGTGATTGTGACTTTGATGATAACTCTCATGTTCCATGTCACTTCTCATAGTCCAAAACGTTCCATTACAAATCAGGGCAGATGGGGAGTTTATGAACTTCATGAATAATTCAAACCTTCCACGGTCCTTGACAAGCCCTGGGCCACTTTCCTCAGCCTGGTGGAGCTTGTGGAGGAGGTGAGAGTGGAGGAGGATGAGGTGGAGGAGGAGGAAGAGGAGGAGGTCATCTGCATCATCTGCTGCTCCATCTGCTCCACTCTGCCCCCAGTGGCCTGGAGAAGTTGTGCTGCCATGATGATGATGATGATGTCAAGGTGGTGCCAGTGATTGCGGCTGAACACGAACAGAGATGTGGAATGACAGTTGAGAACGAGTTGCTGACAATGCTCATTTAACTGCTGCTTGTTGTGTCGAGCAGCTTTGCGTCGTGTTATCTCGCCTGCAGCAGATAAGAGGCACCGGCGGGACGGAGGACAATCCTCACCATCCTCTCTCTACACTCACACACTGATACTGCTAATATCCTGCAGTGTAATCAGATATAGCGAAGGAGGATGCACCAGAGGAGCATGTTACGGACACTATGTCCTCACTACGTCTCGGTGGTAAATTAGGTTTGTGCTTTCAGAAGCAATGCATCGAAAAATGACTCACACTTCCTTCCTCTGATCGTTCCGTGCTCTTTCTCTGCTCTATCGTCTTCCTTTCAACTGTGACTACAATGGTTCTTTACCTCAAGACAGGCCTCTACAAAAGATCCAATTAAAACGCTAACACACACACTCACACACACGCACACACACCTGCTGTGTGAGATGAAGCGTTGTGTTTGTACCACTGATGAACTGAGTGAGTGTTCATCTTTGGTTACACATAATAAACACATATTAGCATAGGACACATTATAACTTCCTCATACTTATATAAGTATGAGGAAGTATCTATATCTATGGCTATATCTATATTTCTATCTTTATTTATATATATATCAATATTCTTATTTATATCTATCTATGTCTATATCTATATCTACATCTACATCTACATCTATATCTTTACCTTTATAGATGTCTATATCTATATCTAAAATGGACTCAATGGTACATGTGTATTTATTTAGCACTTTTCTAGTCATATCACACTTGAAGTGATTTACAGTACAAGTCACATTCATCCATTCATGCACACATGTATACACACACAGCACTTTTTCTTTCACACAATTCATACACTCTGCACAGCCATCAGGGGCAATTTGGGGTTCATAATACCGGGGATCGAACCTTCAGGTTAGTGGACGACCCTCTCCACCTCCACCCACTGTATTTACGTGAGGTAATCGTATAAAACTCACATGAAGCTCAGTGTGATCACATCTATGTTAAAAAACACTATTGTTTCTTGCAAAAATGTCACTTTATAATCAAAAGGAAGAAAGAAAAACCTCTACATTAACCTCTAATGATAATTTCTGTGCTTCCTGCAGCAAATACACTCCAAGTCGTGTAAAGATTGATTTGTTGTGTAGGATTCTCACCTAAGGAAGTTTTGTTTTTAAGCGACCGACTCAGTGACAGAAGCAGCAGGTGACGCTCCACACTGTGCTGAACAAGTTGCTGTGTCGCTGCAGGTGAAACACAAGAACATCCCCCACACCCTCTCTGCCTCTTTGCTCAGCATCCTTCATCTCTCTGTATCCAGCATGGCAAATTGCAGAATGTGTCTTTCTTTACCCCCTTCTATGATTCTATTATTTCTGAAGAGAAAAAGAAACAGTACAACCAAACTTACTTGTTACAGCAAAGCCTTTTCTTCCTCGCAGATTTTGTCTGCACCCCAGGTTCCCGGCTCAACTGCTTCCAGCCCAAATGTCTCCTCTTATGATGTTGCTAATCCGCACGCTGCTCCCCTCCCAGCGTGATCCCAGCAGCTCGGGCTGTTCCCCCGTTTTCTTGGCTCCTTTTTGGTGGATGAGCTGGTGCTGGGGCATTCAGCTTAAACACCTGCTGTGTCTCGACTCTGGACAAATAAGGCTCTGATGTGTTCGGGGACCTCTGCCGGGCCTGCGCCGCGCTGGATGAAATCATCGTGAAAACACTTCCCCCAGGTCAGTCGTTTGAAGGTCGACCGGGGGTCATCTCGGGCGATGTAACTCTGAGCGTTAACATTCTCCAAAGGGCATGTGGTGATGGAGACTTTCTAGCAGGCTGTGCCTCCGAGGCCCATCTTCTTTTCTGCGTTCGTATCAGTGCATCATTACAAAATGCAACATGCGACAATTAAACAATACTAAATGAATTATACATCATTATTCTCTGCTGGTTTTTGACCCCGTGTGTCTCTCCAGTGCTCAGACAATCTGCTCGGAGCTTGTTCAGCACTGAACCACATGGTTTTCAAGGTGAGGATTGTCCACTGTATCTTGCCTTCTTCAATAATTTAACTTTTGTTTCCTGGAAAACCTGGATCTTAATGTAGGAAAAATAAAATCTAATGTATCTATGGTTTTGAGAACTATGGGTTTGTACAGTTTGATGCAGAATATCAGCCCACTTCCCTTCACCTTTATTTCCCTAGGGTTGTGTGGCCTTGGCTGGCAGAGGTATGCGCTTATTCTATTTCTAACTGTGATGGTAAAATCAGTATTCTTCTTCTTTTTAATGATTTATATATTGACTTAACTTGTTTTTATTCAAATGTAACATTACATCTAAACTAGGACCATCTAATATTTAAACCTACACAGAAAAGAAAATTCAACGAGGCTTTACAGATGCTGCTGTTTTCATGTTGTCAGACTCTGAGCTGCGATGGAAGCACATACTTTGTGTAAGTGTTGACTCGTTCTATTTTCGTCAGTTGATTTTCTCTGTCCTCTTATGATCCAGACAACTTTAACGCTAACTCATTTTCATTTGATGCATAATTGACACTTGTCTCACTGTGAATGAATCCTTCCCCCGTAAGATACATTCACAGTCTTGTGAGTTGAATGCCAGTTGTTCACATCAGAGTTTTCTGAGTTATTTTATTTAATGTGTTCTGTAAAAAGTGAATTGGACCAGTGAACTATTAGATTAGATTAGATTATTTTGAAAAGATAGATAGAATAGAGAGTTTTGTAAATCATCGGACCACATTAAAATATTGTTGATTAAATGAAACCAACGATTCTTCCTTATTAAGTTCACGCGCTACGTAAACACTACACATAATACAGAATAAAGTGGTTACTGAGTTTTAATCTACGATCAGTGCATGTATGTATTAGTATGTTAGTTATATGTTCATTTTAGAACCATTTTGGAGCTAATGTAGAATAGAAAATAGGAAAATAGAGTAGAATAGGAAAAAAATGGTTTAATTATTATTTAGCACACTGATATTCACATCCAGCTGTCATGGTATTATCACCTTCAGCTTTTGTTTAATTGTTAGCAACTTTACAGAAAAACAACTGGACAGAGATTCCACGAAACCTGGTAAACGGATGTAATATGGTTAGGTGATGTTCAGAGGTGTGCTTACAGATCATATCCAGCTTACTGTTAAACTGATAATGTTCGTTGTTCCTTCATGATGACTTCCCTCTTGCTCTCAACAAGTTCATCAGTAGCTATTCTCCAGATTTTCCATAAAGAACCAGTTCCTCCTGCTGATATTTGGAAATGAGATTCACTTCATTTAAAACACTGCTCCCTGGGAGGAGCAGCCACAGGGGAGATACCTGTGGACTCACATGTGCCGTCCCTCACTTTTATGATCCCACTCTGTGTCAGAATTAAAATGTTGGAAATATTCCCCCCGTTTAATGGGCTTGAAGAAAGCTCGTTATCGGAGCTGGGTCACGCATTAACGTTTCACTGCAGGTCCGGGCTACTTGTCATGGATGTGGCGTGCGAGGTGACAGCGGGATCTCTTAAGTGTGAATTGTTTGGTTTGAATCAGACAGAGATAGATGGATACAGAGAAAGAAGGAGAGATAGACATAGAGAGCCCCATTGGCATTACTTCCCTTTAATCCTCTTTGCACAACACCTGGCTGGCATACTAATGACGGAGAAATGACCTAGATTTCTCTCCTCGCACATTTACACTCACGGCATCAAACAATGAATGACTTGGTTGGATTTTTGGTTTTGAGTGATCGCTGGTCTTTCTCCTGAAGGAGGCCGAGCGTGGATATTCAGATTTTGGTCTCAGTTGTCTCAGCTTCTTTTTCAGCAGCTTCCTGATGAATCCAATCGTTGCTTTGGAGAAAGAGAAACAAAAAATCATTCATGTGATGTCTTTTGATAATGCACACATCCTTGTGACAGCATCCTGCAGAACAAGCAGGTTCTAACTAAGGAAAGTAAAGGAGCCGCAGTTTGAACATGGTTACACGTTGATGTGACGCTGGCAGCAGGGCTATTTTTACTGTGGCTGTGTTTAGACACGTCATCTGTTCACACTGGAATGCAGCGCACGGTTGAGCTCACTACAACAAAACACAACACCACTGACAAGTTCTTTGGGGGATCAGTGCAGATCTGCAGGACAGGGGCTGAGGTGATCGGAGTTGTTACTCTTAACTTTGTCTAGAAGTACAACCTGTTAATGCTATTCTGCACAGCAGCAGTTGTAACTATGTGATGTTAAACACTTCGTCTGAACCGCACATCTCCAGAGACATCAAATTTTCAGATCTGTCTGTCTGTGTTTGGAAGGAACAGCTGCAGAGAAGTGTGTGTGAGTGTGTGAGTGTGTGAGTATGTGTGTGTGTGTGTGTGGTCCAGGTATTACTCATATTGTGGGGGACTGTCTTCCTTCTAGGGACAAAAAGTCCCCACAACGTAAATCATTCCAGGAAATCAATGTAAGTCAATGTAATGTGCTCTGAAGTCATGGAGACATGGCTGTGTGTGTGTGTGTGTGTGTGTGTGTGTGTGTGTGTGTGTGTGTGTGTGTGTGTGTGTGTGTGTGTGTGTGTGTGTGTAAATTTACACTTTCATACATTTACCATTACTTTGTATTATATAGATATATATGTTTGTATATATGTGATGTTGAGGAAAATATAAATGTGATCATGTCGACTCATTTCACTTCACATGATCTGTTTTTAGATAAAGATTTTTCTAGTTTCGATGACAACTCAAAGCGTTTTACAGGAAACAGTCAAAGGCGACTTGGGGTTCAGTATATTGCTCGAGGGCATTTCGGCTCACAGAATGGGTGAGACTGGATTTGAACCACCGGCTGTGGTCAGTAGACGACCAGCTGTTACTCCTGAGCCACAGCCGCACGAATTATCCATAGATATTTGTACATCTTATGATAAGTTGTTTTATTTAATTCAGGTTTACTTGTAAAAACTGGGGGCAACAGGTGAAAATTAGCTTATACAGCTAACCATGGCTCGTTTACAGTATTTTGTCTGTTGATTCATGAGCATTGTTCTTAAAGAATAAACAAACAAATTAAATGACAAAAACATGTATTCCTGTAAGTGAATACAGAAGAATACGAAACTGTACAAATTGGTTTTCCCATTTCAATCCTGCTCCTCAAGTATCATCTCCCCTCCCCTGATCTGTGCTCCCCCTCAGTTTATCTTTTCTTCATCTCCACTCTTCTCCTCCTTCCTCCATCCCTTCACCTCTCCCCCATCTCCCGTTTCCCTCCTTACTCATCCGTAAACGTGGAGGAATGTTATTTCCCCCGGAAGGAAATTTGATAGGGCACAGAGGAACAGAAAAGAAATGCCACTCCGCACCTTCTTGGGGAGGCAGAGGGAGGCTCAAGCACTGAGGGAAGCCATAACTGATCCGGACGGGATGCAGGAGGCAAAAAAAACCTTAATCCCTGTGACATTTCAGCTCAGACTTCTCATCAAAGCCTGCAGGTTGCTGCCGAGCTGCCCAGGAAAAAGGAGAAGGTTATAGCAGCTGAAGGAGACGCAGGCTGAGGGACAGAGGCACAGGCAGACACAGACAAAGACGGATGAGCAGGAGTTGGATTAAGTCTCAGGAGTGAAATGTTTGGAAGCTGCAGGTCTTGAATCAGATCCATTGCTGATTAAAAGCCGTGGCATCCTCCATAAAGAGGCCAGTTTCTCTTCTCTGCTCAAAATGCAAAAAAAACATCACACCCCGAGCTGATGCTCCGTGCATACTGAGTCCTTTACCCTTCGGCTCTGCTCAGTGGTATCATAACCTCAGTGCCACACTTTTGACACCCGTCACAGGCAGCTGAGCGTTGCCTCCTCCCCTGTGGGCATGGTCTCTGTAATACCCCAGCAGGCAGCAGCAGCTCCTCCACCTCTATATCATCCCCCACCTTGAACACCCTCCATATCTACGCTCCGCACACCACCTCCTCCTGGATTCAAGCTCTGGGATCCCTGGAAGGTGGCACCTAGATGCCAAATGCTTTCTGCAGGCATGAAAGAGAAGGGGGAAAGACAGAGGGGGGGAAAACATGTGGTACATTTTCAACTGAGAAAAAGACATGAGCCTGGCTGTGTTTCAGATAATATAAAACCCTTCCCTTTAGCCAATTTACACCTTCTCCTATCTGCTACTCACCAATAAACGCAGGCATGCAGTGTGTGGAACTTTCTACCTGCCTTTAATGTGAGTTAAAAGTGTGCCGGTCCCTCGCTGTGCTTTGGATGCCTGCCTGCCCTCGGATGGCAGAGAAATAACAGAGGGAGCACGCAGGCTGAGTATCAGGTACTGACTGAGGAGAAAACAAGAGTTGTTTTTGTCTCCAGTTTGACACAAAACCACTCAGATGATCAAACATGAAGAGGAAGAGAATCAGGGCCTCAAAAAGCACGATAATGTCCTGCAGCCAGGAGAGAGCAGGAACAAAAATCGTGTATGAAACTATTTGATTGCACGCTTTTGACTTTCAAAAGTGTGTGTGTGTGTGTGTGTGTGTGTGTGTGTGTGTGTGTGTGTGTGTGTGTGTGTGTGTGTGTGTGTGTGTGTGTGTGTGATGAAATACCCTCGGTTTTCCCTGCAACAGCCTATAAGCAAGGTGAAGTTTTTGTTTCAGCACAAACGACTGAGGTCATTCCCTTAAGTACTCATTTCAATAGGGCCCAGATGAATACCTAAGCATTTCATTTACGCTCAGTGTTTGCTCAGAAGATTACATTATTAATCCATAGAGGACGACGGGGGTCTGTCCGGGTTTGTGGTCCGACACGTTTAGAAGGCACAGCTGCATGGGACAAACTAAATTGAGGTCATACTCTTTATGGGCCAGGTTGCGAGTCCTTTTGATCCTTTATCTACATCCTCAATGGCATCAATAGCTTACTGCGGCCACAGCTGGATGATTGGACATGTATTAAACTGCGGATAAACCACATGTTGGGGGCATTTTGTCCATGATATATTAAAAGGTAAACCTGTGTGTGCACGTAATCTGTGGAAGGGCTATGGAAATAATCCAAATGTACTTGGGTGGATTGTGAGACGGGTGGAATATAAAGAGACGTGTACACTTATTTTCTGTCTCATGACATTTGAACACAACCAACACAAGGTGTATTACTTGTTTCACTTGAAGTGGTCGATGCTCTTTTTATGCTTTGACCAGAGGGGGGCAGCCAAGCGCGCGTCCTGAGCGCACAGCTGGGTGTTGGCCACACGCAGCATCACAGGCCACATTATGTGTTAATTCATTTGTTTCGACCTGAGTAACAAAAAGTGCAAAGT
Organism: Hippoglossus stenolepis; assembly: GCF_022539355.2. Taxonomy (NCBI): domain Eukaryota; kingdom Metazoa; phylum Chordata; class Actinopteri; order Pleuronectiformes; family Pleuronectidae; genus Hippoglossus; species Hippoglossus stenolepis. Next base: position 21,184,999 of record NC_061487.1, on the reverse strand, counting down.
CATTGTTTTAACCTCCAAATTAAAACCGTGTATTGATTGATTTTGTCAGCCATCAGAGAGTTTTTCAAATTAAGACTACACCCTGAGTCCAAGTGAAGAAAACTGGGGGAGCACTCAGTTTTACAAAAGGCGAAAATGTGCCAATTAAAAACTAATTATAAAACAATGTAATAAAATAATGAAACAAACAGCTTGCATAATAGTTGAATTATTGATTGACTTTAATTATTGTGTCATGCACATGATGCGTTCAACCTAAAACAGGCTTACAAGACACCATCATTTAGAACAAGTCCACAAAAAGAAAGAAAGCAGAAACCTTAGCATTCTGACGTTTTTCAAAGATTTAGAAACAGAAGTAGCCAAGTTATAAGAATTAAAAATAAACAACCATCCCATTCTCTCTCGGTGAAATAATGTGCAATAATAATAAATGATAACAAATAAAACAGACAACCCAACACTACTCTGTCCCAGTCCCCTTAAATTTAATCGAGCTGCATCAAAGTTCACATACTCATATAGACAGGGGCGGATCCAAGGGGGGAACCAGAGGGGCGCGGGCCCCCGTTGAAATATGATTGGCCCCTGAAGTGCTCCTGACCTAGTCACTTACTAACAATACTAAAAAAGACTTTTATTTATATTTTCTAAGCTTTTGTTGAAAGACACAATGTGCTTGAACAAGGAGCAATTTTCTAAATATGTCCAATGATGTGTGGCTTTGCTCAAATCTATAGAGCTATCAGTAAACAAGGGATGACTTAAAAGTGCACCTCACTAAATCAGGAAATGTGCATGGATGTAATTGGCCCCTCTGTGTAAACTGTGGCCCCTTAATGACCTCTTAGAAAAACTCATAGATATCAGTTCTCTCTCTCTCCCCTCTTTTCCACCCACGAGGCAGATGGCCGCCCACATCTGGTTCTGCTGGAGGTTGCCTCCAGTTTAATGAGGGAGTTTTCTCGCTGCACAGTCACCAAAGTGTTCGCTCATTGTGGAATCTGATGGGTTTCTCTGTAATTTTAAGGTTTTGACCTTATGTAAAGTGCCTCGGGATATAACAATTGAATTGAACTGAAAATTGAATTAAATGGGACTGATTTTTCAGATCCATGAATTTGGCTAATAAAAAAAAAAAATCCTGGATTCGTCCATGGATCTGCATGATGGGTTCTTCCCTGACCCATAGCACATCCACCAAGTTTCATGGAAATCTGTTCAGTTGCTGTTTTGCATAATCTTGCTTGAAAACAAACAAAACAAAGTCAAAGTGAATTTATTGTCACTCAGACCAAACAACAAGACGTGCACAGCAGAACCAAATTGCGTTTTCCAAGCTCCATGTGCAAATATAGAAGACAAGTAATGCAATGTAAACTTGTGACAGTAAATGTAAACTTGTAACAGTAAATGTAAACTTGTAACAGTAAATGTAAACTTGTAACAGTAAATGTAAACTCTGTAACAGTAATGTAAACTTGTAACAGTAAACTCTGTAACAGTAAATGTAAACTTGTAACAGTAAACTCTGTAACAGTAAATGTAAACTTGTAACAGTAACTGTAAACTTCTGACAGTAAATGTAAACTTGTAACAGTATATGTAAACTCTGTAACAGTAAATGTAAACTTGTAACAGTAAATGTAAACTTGTAACAGTTATGCAAACTTGCTACTGGTGAATATCAATAAGGTGCAAACTAACAAACACCCATAGGTGAAAACATGACCTCCCCTGCAGAGGTGTAATCACTCATTACAGATTATTTCTGTGCACAGTTAGTATTTCATCTTTTATTCCCTACCCATAAAACTTATAATATCCTGAGAGGATAATCATCCCCACTGCAGCAGCTCCGTGTTTTCTGAGTCTTCATTAGGCTGCTTGAGAAACGACTTATCATTGTTTATCAAATTAGCAGAGGGGGGGTTGACTCGGAGCGGAGGGACGGGGAGAGAGCAGGGGAAAAAAGCCTCTCAAGTTCCCCGGCTGTGCGCGGCGCTCATTGGCCGGCGGATCTCACTCGTACCAAGCGACGGTGAGCGCAGGCGTCGTCATCCCGCCTCCTCTGGACCCTTTGCGGGGCTGCAATTGGCCGCCGCGGCTCGCCCCGTCCACGCAGGTTAGGTTGCTCCGCAGCGTTAAGATGTTCAATTGATGGGCGTACCGAGGCTTGTGCGGTGAAAGGGAAGAAACCCGTACGCGTTTCTGTCGGAGCAAAAAAAACCAAACAAACAAAACAACAACAAAAAAAAAGACATGTCCTCGCCGGGTCGGATCGCAGCTCGCCGCCGGTTCCTCCGCGACGCGTCTCCCGGAGCCCCGCTGCAGGTTTCCCCTCCCTGTGCGCGGTGACGAGCGGGTTTTTTGGACGATGCTAGTGCGGCGTTTTAACGGAGGAACGAGGCTCCTGACAGAATAACAACAACACAAGGCTGCACGGTGTCGGTGTTTGCGTGTTTCGGCCGGATGTGCTCTTCTTTGTTTGTGATCTCCCTCCGCGGGGGACTCGGACACTCCGGGTGGAAATAGATGCACCTGCCGCGCAGGCGAGGACCAGAACCGGAGCACATGGAAAGATCTGCTCCCCCGGACCTCGCGTGGTGAAGTCGCATCCTTGAGTTGATTTCTTCTCCTCCGCCATGGAGCTCACACAGTTTCTCATCTAACATCGTTTTTATTTTTAAAATTAAAAATGTTCCCTCGTCTCTGGGCTTCGAACCCGCCCGAGTGTCGGGAGGATGACAGCTGATCGCCCCTCCTCTCCGGGGACTTAAATAAAAAACGCGCTCCATCGGAGATCCGCTGCCCGGAGTCTCAGTTTCAGCTGGTTTATCAATAGCCGGAGCCGCCGGGGGCTGTGACATTTGGTTGATTGCCACCTCAGCCTTCCCCCTGATCGGCTTACTCGCCTCTCGGTTCCGCGGCTGCTGCTCCTGCTGCTCCTGCTGGAGCTGGAGCCCGGGTCATATTTCTCCAAAGGGCCCTTTTTTAATTTCATTTCAGGGGGGGAAGATTCAATCAACTGTGCAGGAGCATCTCTGCAGGAAGTGTCCGATCCCCTCTCATCCTCCTCCTCCACCGCCTCCTCCTCTTCCTCCACATGGAAAACTTTGATTTCTCCTCTCTGACACTTTGCCCCGTGGCTGCTGCTTCCCTGGCCGGGGGATGATCCTTGGAAGTAGCCGATAAAATAATCAGCGTCGCGGTGTCAGCGGAGGCTTGAGCTACAGGGGATTTGTGTCAGATTATCGCCGGACTGCTATTTTGTTCCCCGGGTCACACTCTCAACTGAATTTAACGGCTTGTGATCTGCAGCCTTTTCCCTGCTGCTGCTGCTGCCGCCTGGAAACTCCTGCGAGGGGGGTGTGGGTGGGGAGGAGGGGGGAGGGGGGGAAGGAAACCTGCGTCTTTACAACCCTCGTCATTCATGGGGCAAAGGTGGGAGAAACGAGTTGCACCCATGAGCGATGATTGCCACCGAGGTGTCAGGACTCAAATCTGAGGACACGCCGGGGAGTTGCTGTTGCCCTTGCGCCGCGGATCGGGGAGGAACGAGCCGCGCGTAAAGTTCCCTGGTTTTTACGCACGCTGCCTGGAATGCTGTCGCTGTGACCGAGCGGGGGGTTGGGAGCCCTGTCGAGCACAGCCACAAACAAAACACACACTTACACTTACACACACACACACACACACACACACACAGGCACACAGCAGCGCCGGAGCGACTGCACCTTCCGGACCCGTTTTCGACTCTCCACCGGGCGGCCACCGGAGGATGTTTGAGCCAGGATGCTGCGCTTCCCCGTGAAGAAGATCCGGAAGCAGTTCAAGCTCCTGCTGCTGCTGGTTCTGCTCACCTCGGCCGTGTGGTTCACCTACCTGCACATCAACCAGGGCAAGACCATCAAACTCCACTTCAACTACGGAAAAGGTAAGAGGAGCCTTTTGTCTGTTCTACTTTTTCACCGTTCCTGTCGTCTCAGCCTGATGGATGAGACCTAACAGTCTCCAAAGACATTTAAAAGGACATTTAACAGCCTCCTTTATGAATACTGTAGCGATACCTCAGGAGACAACACTATAAACTAGTGTAACATCACTATAAAGTCACATGGAGCTCCTGCAGGAATATTATAGGAATATTAAAGTGACACCATAAAGCACGATGTGGCCATAAACCCACCAGAATAGACATAATAACAGATAAGTCAGAGTAAAACACCCTATAGTGTTCTGTAACTCACGATGAGGTCAGTGTATAAGTTGCCTGAACAGCTGATCCACTGACTTCCTGCATCCTGCCTGCTCCCTCCTCTGATGGGTGTGCATAGGACCTGATACGCCACAAGAAGAAGCCTCATAAATTAACAATCGCTTCCTTCTCCAGGTCTAAGAAAAGATCGCTGTGGTGTTTGGGGCCAGGTCGCAAAAAAAAAAAAAAAGAAGCCAGGCCGCAGCCTCCCCACATTAATAATCAAAAGGGCCCTTCATGAAGGTGGCCTCAGAGGTCACGGGCGTGCCAGCCCCACTTGGATAAATATTAGGGAGGTGCATGGGCAGAGCTGTGGAGGCAGATATCCACCTGCTGCTGAGGGGCTGGAGCTGAGCATGATGCAAAGAAGAAAAAAAAGAAGAAGCAGCTTTTAATGAAAAAGAAAACGGATAAAAGGTGTCGGATGATGTAAACGCACCACCACCTACTACACATTCAACACGGTGTTGATGGTGTACTCTATCTCGTGCAGCTGTCCGTGTAAAGTGATACCAGTGATTATGGTGTCCTTGAAGAGTGTACGCCGTGCACACACACACACACACACACACACACACACACACACACACACAGACACACAGACACACACCGTGCACTGACAAGCAGGGTTCATTTCATTGTCTCTGATCTCATCCGTGCAGGTTTATTTCCCAGCAAGGGACTAGATTTAGTTTTCAGATGATTAGAGACTCGGGGGCTGAAGGCTGTCACTCCGGGCTTGTCGCGTTCAGTAACTGCAGCTTGAGTGAATTTGTGTCAGCGTTGGGGGGGTAAAAAAAACAACGCACAACAACACAGTATCCTTGCAGTGAATTAAAGTTTTATGAAGCGTGTAGCATTGTCTCAAGAAAGGTAAATAAAACATGTACATTATAAGCCTCATTTAAGCCAGATTGATTGCATTGCACTGCATTGTACAAGGGGCCTCATGTTGTCCTGTGCTCACAGTGAAGCTGATGTACTGATCAGGTCGCTCCTGTAGAAACTGACTCACTGAACACCTGCCTTCTTCAGCCTCTGTGGTTTTTGCCGCCTGCAGAAGTCGCTGCTGACTTTGTGCAACTTCCTCCTCTCGAGCACGACGAACCCCCTTTCGTTCATCACCGAGCCAGACGCGGCGCAAGCTGATACCTTTTGTTTGATATGACTTTGTGTTCCTCATTTTTAAGAATTCAGCTCGCAGACTTGCCTTTTTTGTGAATCGTCCGCTGCGGTCGTCTGGCGAGGAAGGAAGGAAGCTGTTATGCTGTAGTGCGCCGGTCTGTAGCGTCTAATTGACTGTCTTCCATTTAGCAGGCATCTGAGCAGGTCAGCTCACTTAACCTCTTATGAATAACACGTCCCCTCTCGCGCCAAGGGTTTCTAAGTGAGATGTAGCCATTACTGGATATGGGGGCTCTCTGAAGTGTGTAAATATTCATACCAGGCTGGTTGTTTCGTCGCTCCACACAAGAAATCTTCATTGATTCTAAGCACCGAGGTGGGGCAGGTAGAAATAATGTAATTAAATTTTTGGACCGAGTCCTCCTTTTTTATTTGAATATGAAATGACAATTTGTCAAATTTCCATTCCGCATGTCCCCCATTTTTGGAGGAAATGAGATTTATCGCAGCCAAATCCACGGATCAGGCTGATTGCTACTTGTGCTTCATCCGCTAATGTCTTATTGGCATATGACCAGCAGACTTATGAGAAATATAAACATCTTGGCATAAAGGGCCCCGTTGAGGCTGCATCAATTTAATTGTGAATAATGATTTGAGGAGCGTGTCGGAGACAGTTGACGGCAGAAGTGTTTCAGACTTTCTTCTGCTCACCTCAGTTTGCTCCTGTGTTAATTGAGGCAGCAGAGACCTGGACCTTAGAGAGTAGGCTCTCTTAATGGCGTCCTGTGGAGTCCTCCATGGCAAACAAACATTGTATATGTTCAAAGTTCCTCCTAATAAACATTTACTACCTCTGTTTGAACTGTTCATACCAGTCTGTGGTGATCTTTCCCTTTTAATTTGGTTCCTTTTTGGTGCATTACATCCACCAACTGTTGCTGCCCTGTGCCGCTGGCAGTAATGTGTGCGTGTGTCCTTGTGTGCACTCTGCTAGAGACACAAAAAACCTAGCACCTTGGTTGTGGAATAGTAATGAAAACTGGAAAATCACCCAGAGTTTCTGAAAGAAAAGCTTTCTTTGTCAGGTGTTAATTGCCTCAACCCAGCTTCAAATGGGAATGTTGTGTTTTTTCTTCTTCCTGGCCATGACATTGCTAACCCAGCCTGACAGACACATTATCACTCAGAAGTCTTAATACCACTTTGGTTGTTATGCAACAAAATCAATCTCACACGAGTGTCATCAGCTCAATTTGATTCAGAACTGTCATCATTCAGAGCGCTAAGCCAGACACAGCCGTATTAAAATGAGCCATGATTTTCTGCTGCTAAATAATTCAGCGCAAGATGGGAGCCGCGTGATAGAGCGGTGATGGAACGGTGATTCAGTTCATGCACCTTTTTTTTTTGGTGTGATTTTTTTTTTTTTTTTTTTTGTAGAGAGTGGAAAGGCAGACGGGAGAGAAGCGGATCTAATCTCAGGGTGATGATGGGGCACACATGAACAGTATTTGGAGAAGTGATGGATTTTTAAAAAGTGAGGCACGGAGAGGAGATTTCGAACAAAACTAAAAGTTCAAGATACTTCCTGTGGAAATATGTCATTGAAGAGGCAACTTTAGGAGATTTTTTTTCCTCTTAAACCAAAGAACTTTCTCTCAATTTTCTCCTGCATGATTATCTATCATCTTCGCCTCTTGTTTATGAACGGGCAAGTCAGACAGATATTATTACAGAACAACGAGGATTGGCAACATGATTTTTTTGGGATTGCCTTGTTATTTCACGAGGCATTAAATTATACCTTCTTAAAAGCCAAGGTAGGTGTTGTAACTACGATGTCGGGGGGGGGAAGCCAAAAAGGTAAATGTAATAGTTTTCAGATTGCACACTGGCCAGACCGGCCTTATTTAATCAGAATTTCAATGAGGAAGTGTGTTGGCAGGCAGTGCTGCGGTGCATATTTGATGAGTGCCACATTTATGCGGCCACCCAGTTGTACAACAGCCCCCCTGTTTCCCAGCATCAACAGGTCCACTGAGGAGGAGGAGGAGGAGGAGAAGGAGGAGGAGGCTGGCTGCTTCTGCTGCATACAGCCGTCTATTGATTAACTGTGATTACACACACGCATGCACTCAGCCACCCACACAGAAATACAGTTTCTTTGTAAAACAGCACACAATTCATACACACGCACTTCGTATCATCACTGCTCTGAAGAGATAAGGAGGAAATCTCAGGCTTCTCAGAATACGTCTGCGCGGTTGCCTATAGAGACAACAATGCGAGGGAGGAGTGTGTGGTGATGGGCTAGTGGGATGTTACAGTGTTTATTTTAGCTGGATTAATGCTTCCACAGGTTTTTAAAGAAGCGTGGATGTGTTAAATAGCCACTGAGAGGTTAAACCAGACAACCTGTGGATGCAGAGTCGATGTATTACATTCACAGTCAAAAGTCTTGGGAATACAGTGGTTGCAGTTCAGAATCAACTGGAGGATTTGGCTTGTTGTTGTATCTTAGCAGCAACACCCTCAGGCTGCCTCGCTGTCATGGTAACCATGCCCTCCGATGTCACTTTCCCTAATTTTAGCTCTTGTGGTTCTCACGGTCGGTCAGCTTCCCCTCGGCCAGAACCACTCTGGAAGCAGAATTGTAACTTACACCCCCTTACTGTGTGTGTGTGTGTGTGTGTGTGTGTGTGTGTGTGTGTGTGTGTGTGTGTGTGTGTGTGCTCACACACACGCTGCACCTTTCATGTTATCATTTATTCATGCAGCGATTAATCTCGACTGCTACCTTTTTCAGATTTGTGAATAATGCAGCTGCCTCGGTTCCCATCTGCATCGTTCTGATTTGTTATTGGAAGAACAGAGAAAGAAAGCAAACAGCCGACACGTTTAGTGAAAAGCAGCCTCCTCGACGTCGTGCTGTATACGTTGGGTGTGTTTCTGACAGAGCTGAATTTAGCTGCTTCCGTAGGAACACCGTGCACGGCGTGGGCGCAGTCTGCAAGTCTGCCTCAACAAAGTGGTTTGGGCTTGTTGAACCACAGACAAGTGAACCCAGCTGGGTGGTGCAAGCCTTTAAAGATCGCATTTAGAAAAGCGGGGCCTTTAAGTCACTGTGGACAGAAGTTCTCGAATGGGAGGTGATTTATATTCTTTAGGACCAGTGTGCTACGCTGACTTGACGTTAATGTTTCTGATAGTTTTTCAGATGGAAGTTATTGCTGCAGAAAGCTGGACGATAAAAACACTTTCTTTCTATTTTTGAGAAATGATTCGATATAAAATAGATCTTTCACACACGTTAGTAACAGTGTTGATGTTTGATGATATGACCCAATATACATTTTTATATATATATAATTTTTTACATCTGACGTATTCTGATCCCCGGCAAGGTGATGTTTTCATCTGCATTTCATTTTCTGTCTATGTCTGATCGTTAGCAGGATAACACAAAAACTGCTGGACGGATTAGTCTTAACTTGGTGGAAGGGTTTGTTATGGGTCAGGGAAGAACACATCAAACTTTGGTGCGGATCAGGAGACGGAACCAAGACTTTTCTTTTACTTTCTTTAACATTGCATTTTTCAAGGAACTAATATGTATGAGTGTGTGCAAATTGGTGCGGATGAATTTAATGCATTCTCTGAGTGCCCAAAAATCCATATCAACCAGGCGCTTAATAAAATGATGCCATTTATAATTTTACATGAAACAGCCACTTCATTTGAACTGACTGTATCTTTGATTAAATCCGTTAAAGGGCTGTGTCACAAAGGCATAAACACACATGGGGCTGTCAGTCCATTGTTGGCTCGTGGCTTGTGGCTGGGGAGCTGGGATGGGATCTATCACACACTCCACCATGAATCTGCCCCACAGCTTATCTGACCAACCCAGTAAATCTCATCCCACAATGAGGTTGAACAATGTCCCCATAACCACTCACACCTCCTCCCATATTACATTGTACATGCCTGTGCGTTTTCATCCTCGTGCACATGTGCTTTTGTGAAAATAGGTGTCCTCCGTTGGGGCAATTTAGCATTTTCTATTTACAATAGGCTCTAAAATATCTCGCACTCGATGCGTTGCGTTCACATACCCACAGTGCGTTTCATGGCGAGCAGACGTTGAAACTGGAACAAGGAGACAAAGGGAGGTGAGGATGGAAGGTGAGCAGAAGCGCTGGAAAAACACAAATCCTGAGTGTGTTAACCTCAGGGTTAATGAAATTTGTGTTGGCCTGCCTAACAAGCCACCATCAGGGTACCAGCTCTGCCCCATGCAGATGAGAGCTCTGGCCTACTGCCACGGCTTTGCCGCAGGAGATTTGTCTGTGTGTCTGTGCGTGTGTGAGTGAAACAGAGATTTTGTGTAAAAGACAGCGAGACGTGTACGCGTGATGTAGTTTGTTTTTCTGCGAGTGTGTTACTGCATGTGTCTGTGAGCGTGCACCTCCTCCGATCTTGCTGCCGTCTGCACTTTAGCCCTGGTGTTTAGCTGAGCAGAAGAGGAAGCAGCTGAATGATGGCACTGTCTGCCCGCTGGCATGCCTGCTGCGAGTGGGGGGACGAGCATTTGGGGAGGAGGGAGGGACTGGGGGCAGAAGAAGGACACCCTTCTCACACAACAGGTGGGACATGCAGCAGGAAGCATCAGACGGGGACGTGGCGGTGACTCATAATAAACCGAGCCCTTCACAGAGCATAATCAGTGTAATCTGTTTGTGTATGGAATTCCTACCTGGATGCGGGAACTTCACAGCGGAAAGCCGTTCAGGTGCAGCCAGCTTGTACAACAGGAGTGTCTAATAATGCAGCTATCACACTGTTAAACAATGCCATCAAGATTTAATTAACACCAATTTCCTCAGTAGGGTCTCGTAAAAACCCCACACAATTTGGACAATTTACTAGGACACTGCTGGGAGACACAGAGGAGGGGGGTGCGATTCAGAGAGCTGGTGGTGAATTTTAAGAAAATTAGGAAGAGTCCGAGAGTCTGAGGGGAAAAGAAGGAGCGAGCCAGATAGACAGATGTCAGGTGGGAGTATCAACTGCAGACGATCATGATCCTCGTCATGATGGGATTTGTCACTTTCCTTGTGCCCGGGCTCGTTTCTGCTCCTTACTCCCACAGAAGGATTTGCTTTCATAGGCTTTTCTATACGCACGCAGCGCCGGGCTGTACCGGCTTGGGTGTTGCCTTACTGTAAAGTGATCCAGTCCTTGCAGGATTTCAATCAATCCTCAAAGAGTGCACTCCCCGCTGCTCAGAATGAGCTTTCTGTAGTGGCCGGTTAATGGAAAAGGTCACCTCTCCTCCAGGCTGTGCCGGCTCACAACAAAGGATCACAGGAGAGGGACAGACGCACCTCAGAGACAGAAGAGCCAGACGTTTTGGAAAAACAGGGTTTGTTGGTTGCATTGTAATCAGATTTATTACAGCTCTGTTGAAAAGTCAATTGTCTAAAAGTAGAAACTGTAGAAAAGTAACTCGACCGCAACTTGCCTGTCCCCGTGTGCAACTCTCTGTGGTTTTCACTCATTCCCTTTCACCTGTTTTTTTTTTCTTTTTAAATCACTCTAATGTTGATTCTCACTGTTCATCACTCACTCATTATTCAGGAATCAGATCTGGAAGTGGGATTAATCTCCATTGATTAAAGCATTTTGGCCGCGGACCGAGCTCCACAACACTTTAACAACACTCCAGCCAATCAGCAACAGTTTGTGTTCCTCATGCACAGCAAGGGAAAGGAGAAAAAAAAAATCTGGCACATGCTAACGGATAGCGCCAATTTAAGGATTAGCGTGGAATGGAGGAGAAGCAGTCTTACCTTTCCGTCGCTGCCAGACCATGTGGAGTTTTGAATGGGATTAAAGGAGCAGCAGACTGGCGGCAGGAGGTTAAGGCGAGAGGAGTGAAAGTCTCCTGGCAGCGGTGTGATTTACTTACACAGCGTTTGTATCATCAAGAAAGAAAGGTGGCAAACAGCCAAAGAAGAGAACAAAAATTGAAAAAGAAGAGCTATGAAGAAGCAGGAGTGAAGAGCTATTTTAATAATGGAGAGGTTCTCCAACAATAAAGTCTGCATGGTCAGATATAATGACACACTGGGATTTGTCCTGATGGCCAGTCCGACTATGGTGGAGAGACCTATGGGAATCCCCTATTCTGTCTGTGTCAGGTGCCTCAGACCACGGTCAGGACCAATGGACCAAACTTTAATCAGATCAACCAAGGTGGTCTCGGTCCAGATCAAACAAACCAGGATTCGGTTCATTTGTAGTGTGACATTCTTTTTAAATTTTTTTATTTCCACAAGCGGCTCACAGGATTACATTTTCATTTTGCTGGTAGTAAAACAATATGTGACAAAGGAATTAAACTAAGTGAACAGGTTCATTTACTCCAACAAGTTCCAACAAAATTTTTGTCCAGGGACTTTATTCAAAAATCTTTGTGAATACAATAGCCGAACTGACGACATGCCGACGTCAGACCCACGCCCGTCTACAAACCAATCATTGTCAAGTATAGGCAGACACAGTCCATGCAGGTAATGGTAACAGCACATGTCGTACAAAATCCTGTAGTACACTCCCTAAACTGCAACATGAAACCAAAACTAACCTGATCAAATGTAGTATAGTGTAGTTTAGTATAGTACAGCTTAGTATAATATAAAACAAAGACACAAACCATGGTCCAGGCTTCAGCTGTGAAAATGCCCTGAGTCTTTTTTACTCTGCTGTGTTTGTGTTCATATTTGAGGATTTTTAACATTATAAGGTTTGTATATAAAAAGCTGTGTTCCATGGTTTAATGCCTCAGCGATGAGAGAGCATCCGCTTCCATGCTGAAGCCCATAAGAAGCTCTGGATTTTTCTATTGTGTTGTTGTTCCAAGTCTTCCAATATCCACAATATGTTGTTTTCACACACATCTGGCTGCCATTCAGATAAAGCCCCTCCCTGTGCTTTACATCCAGAACTAAATCTAAAAGGATGTAAACAGCCTGAATGTGGTGGTGGTGGTGATAATGTTCCCCGCCGCTCCGCAGCAGGTCTGACAGCGCTCGCCTGCTGGCAGCTTCCAAAGATAATTTTTTTTTTTTTTTGCATCTCAGTTGAGCTGAATGCTCTGCGTTCCCTTCTTGACTTCTTTTCTTTCATCGTTGCGGCATGTTTTTCATCCCATCCCATCCCATATTTCCTCTGGTTCCATCTCAACTACCGTCCAAGTTGTCTCTCACATCTGTCTCTCTCTGCAGCCTCGTCTTGTTTTTCCGCAGGAAGCGTGGGCGTACGGGCGGGGGGGCAGAACAAAGTAAGGACAAGGGTTGCACTTTGTCATTCTTTTGTTATTGCGTCTCAAAGGCCTTCTCTCCAGCTTGATTACCATGTGCGTTGCTTTGTGGAGGAGCGTGGCAACGCTCTCTGAGGGCTGTCACACATTTCTCTTTTTTCCCATTGTAGCCAGTCGCGGGGAAAGATGTTCAAGAGAAGAAGAAAGTTTACTCTGGAGCCATGTTTGTGTTTCTACAACTGTGTATACTTGCTTTGAGCCGTGCCAGTGTGCGCTGAATTTTAACAGTTCTTTAACTTAACTTCTCTATAATTCGCTGTGATTAAATACCCTGCTTTAGTATTCACTGTACCATACTGAAAGTTCTTGTTTATCCCTCTGGTCTCTCAATCACAGAGAGCTGATAGAAAACAACGACTGTTGATGTTTTCATCACTAAAAGTGTTTTTTCTTTTCTCCTTTACTGACAAACACTTTGTTTTTAATAGCTTTGTTTTTATTTGTGACAACTGCTGCGGGGGAATAGTTTCAGGCAAAAGGAAGTTTATGAAACAGGCTGTCAGGAAAGTTTGACTGTTTTCAAGTCAACACAAAGTGGTGATTGGAGGTACTTTCTAACTAAACATACACTGTTCACTAATCACAAAGTTTTCCTCCCACATCACTGTTGATTTTTTTTTAATTTGTGACAGTTGAAATACCCCAAACTGACTCTTTAACTTCCCAAACTGGATTTTCTCCACCGTGGCTCGACATTTTGGAAAGGAGACCAGGGACATGCCTGTCTACTTTGGTAGAGAGCAGAATTATTAGAGACAATTTGGTTCGTTCTGCTACGAGCCTTCGGTGAGGCATAAAGGATCTGATTCCAAAAAGCTGGGCCAAAGCTGACTCTATCTGAAGCTGTTATCAAATACTTCTGTTCTGTCAAATACTTTGTGTGCCAAGAGAGATAATCACCTCTGGATACAATGATCCACTGGGCACAATGAAAACGTTAAATAATTTGCACAAAGTTGTCGCCCCCGAGATTAATCCTGAGTGATCGGGATGAATTATAAATCTATAGAATCTTATCTTAATGTGAGAGCAAACCTACAGTTCTATGTGATTTGTACCTGCAGGAGATCGTTGACCTTTTTTGATATAAAACTGAAATTATTGCTTCTCTCATAATCTGTGGTCATAACTACTTCTCAAATGTTTCTGTCAGCACTTCACCGAGGTTATCGGCCCATTTCTGAGAAGCAATTGTAGGAAATTCGATGAGGAAGCCCATCAGCTCCATTTAACTTACCTCAGATCCAACCTCTACATGTCACATGGCTGGGTTTAGGCCAGCTCATCAAATCGCAGATGAGAAAATCACTCTTACATCTCAGCTGCTATTTAAGTACAGTAAATCACGCCGGGCTCTCTGTCTAACACGACGTCGGCTGCAGCCAAGGGCTCTGCAATAAATTCCTCCCTCCTGGGCAAAAAGTCACACTGACCTGAGAACCATCTTGATGGGGGGATCACATCGGATCGCCCAAAACTCAAGTTGCCTTTTTTTCCCCTTGAGGTGAGGTGTAGGCCCATGTAGTTCCTGGAAATGTTGACTTGACCTTTATTTCTTGCTTCTTGAGTGCTCAGCTATTCATCGGTAAGACGAGGGATTACTTTTCTGAGAACAGCGATAAGGTGGAACTGTTTGAGCAGTGTTTTGCGTTCACCACTGGTGGGCGAATCGGGACTGATAATCAATCAGGAAGCATGCGTGGGTGCCTCCGTCATGATTTCCACACGTCTCAATTTCTGCCCGTCCCGCAGCTCTAGAGTTTTTGAAGTAAACCCGGCTCCAGTAGCGCCTCCAAAGTTCCCAGTTTTAGGTGCCTGGAAACTACGGACTTGTGTGGACTGCAGGAGTAAACACTGCAACGGGGATGTGTTTTCAAACTAACATGTGGTTGTGTGAATGTAACCTCTCTGTCTGAAATTCCTTGTTTTGTGTCTTCCATCTCCCTCTCAACCACTTCCACATTTCCGTACACCAGGCTTTATATTCAAGCCAAGTTTTGATCAACTCTTTCTCTCAGGCTATTTCCGCAGCTTCTGCCATTTAGTTTGAGATGTGTGCGTCATGAAACTGCTCTGTTTTCATGTGTTTTCTGCTGAAAGTGCACCGGTGACATTGTGTCATTTCAGCAGTAACTGTCTTGCTCTGAAAGGTATGAGAACGCACTCTCCTATACTCTCTCTGCAATCACGTAACGTCTGAGAGGAAATTCTGAAAAACCCGCATTGCCTAACATCACCGCACTTTCTGTCACCTCTTACTCAACCCTCTTATCTGCCATTTCCTTCCTGTTTGGTTGCACATGTTTTTTCCTTGCGTCTCAGCCTCCCTCCCACGTCTATCAACCACCCTTTTTACATCCATCTTTACATTAACAAATGAAACAACGGACAAATGCAAGCTTTTCATCTGGCTGCACTTGACATGGAGTTCCACCTTCCTCGGCAAAGTAAGAAGATTCAGCTCTATTATCAATCTGTCAGACAGGCTGCTGCTTCTGCCCGCCCCGCTGCTGGAAATGACGGCACAGTCCCACGACATTGTTGCCAGGCACCATGACGTCCATCCAGAGACCAGACATTATGTATTAAAAGTTAAAGACAGGGGCTCTTTATATAGCATTACTTAATGTGTCTGTATGTTTCTGTGAATATCATAGAATACAACATGGGCAGGTTGATTTCAAAGAGCAAGGATGAGAGGATTGTATTTTCCTCGTCATTTCCTCGGTGTCTGTACGAAAGTCAGTCTTTGCTGAATCCAAGTCAATTATCTATTATAGGTACCGCAGGTCAATTATGAGTAATTGCTGTTTTTGTTGCTGCAGTCAAAGCTGTTGTGGCAGAACGCCTGTCATGTGTGAAGTTATTGTTTGGTTTGTACACCTCATGTTCTCTGCAGCTTAAGTGGCTTTGCTCTCATATTCCATCGTCCCTACGCTGCTCCTGTTGTCGTTTGTTGCTCTCTTTTCACCCGTTGTAGTTTTTTTGTTTCCCCTCATACTTTCTTGCTTTTTGGGTTTCGGGTCACAATTTATTTCATTAAATTGATTGGGAGGGTATTCAATCATATGCTACCATCTTGAAACACTCATCGAAAGAGCGGAAATTTGATATTTTCATATTGCGGAGGGAGGATAGGACGATTGGCAACGAGCCAATGGGTATAATATCGTGGTCCAGCAATTTTTATGACCACGTCATTGTGTACCAGAGTACAGGGGAATGAGAACAACAGCCAAGCCCTTGTATATATTGAGTCCTGAATAAAAAAAGCAAGATTTCTAATGTGCTGCATTTAAAGTGGGTTTGACATTTTATATAGATTTGTTTACTCGTAGAGCATGCATACACATTTACACCTGTATGTAAATAAAACCAAGATAGAGATATATTGCTCAGACTGACCTAAAGTTCAAGTTTTATTGTGTTGTGCATGAAAAATAATGCATTTGGCTCAGTACAACAAAAGGCTTGTTTGCCGGCTCCCCTCCATTCAAAAGATAAAACATGCACATAAAAAATTAAGTGCAGCATTACATGCACATTAAACGGAAAGTAAAATCAACACGATCAAAATTACTCCACGAAGAAGGGCATTAAAAGCACAATAAAAAGAACAAACAACTACACAGCGTAGAGACATTTAAATACTGTGATTACAAAGGTTAAGAGCAGATGATGTATTACTGTTTAACCTGTATAAAGTAATCCTGGAATATGGCTTACACAACTGGATACATCATTAAAGTCTAAAAAAATAAGGTTTCCAATATATGCATGTACTCGTTAAAACACAACAAGATACACTAAGCCCAATGCACCAGAAGACCAACACACACAATAAAACAAACTTGTTTAATCTTGAGACTTTCTACCTATTTCCAGTGCAATGGTGGTTCGGCAGATTTCCTGTAAATCCAAAAAGATCCACTGTGCCAATAATGACAGAAAAGCTAAAGCATCCCACTTTAAGTCTGTTAAGTGCAAACCCTCCAGGAGCTGTACTCCAAATAATAAGAATCCTCTCCAGATATGATTTCCTAATCCTCGGGATGGATTTGTTCAAGATGAAACAGGAAATGCTTTTTGTGCAGGTTCTTTAGAAAAATATATTGTCATCAAAACAGACATTGTTTGAAAGAAAAACAAAAGCTTCGGAGAGAAGTTGATTGTGAAAGTTTATTCTACCTTCTAAAGAAAACAAAAGCGTTTTCAACACTGGTTTCAGATTTTATTTGAATCAGTTTACGTTTTACGCAGACGCCCCAAGTAGGTAAAGCTGTCATGAGCTATTTTAAATGCAAACCTGAGTTAACTGGAATTACGATGCTCTTTGACAGATTAAAGTTAGAACCTGATAGTTTTCCAAAACTCGTTATGTTTCCGAGAGCTTCAGGTTGAGAAAAGTAATCTTGAGAAAGATACAGAATTAAATCATCTGCATAGAAAGACAATTTGTGATCTTCTACTGTTTCCTTTCAAGTCGGCCTCACCACTTATTTCTCAATAGCTATGTAAAAAAGAAGTGGAGACCAGGGACATGCCTGTCTACTTTGGTAGAGAGCAGAATTATTAGAGACAATTTGGTTCGTTCTGCTACGAGCCTTCGGTGAGGCATAAAGGATCTGATTCCAAAAAGCGGGGCCAAAGCTGACTCTATCTGAAGCTGTTATCAAATACTTCTGCTCTGTCAAATACTTTGTGTGCCAAGAGAGATAATCACCTCTGGATACAATGATCCACTGGGCACAATGAAAACGTTAAATAATTTGCACAAAGTTGTTGCCCCCGAGATTAATCCTGAGTGATCGGGATGAATTATAAATCTATAGAATCTTATCTTAACGGGAGAGCAAACCTACAGGTCTAAGTGATTTGTACCTGCAGGACATCGTTGACCTTTTTTTTTTATATAAAACTGAAATTATTGCTTCTCTCATAATCTGTGGTCATAACTACTTCTCAAATGTTTCTGTCAGCACTTCACCGAGGTTACCGGCCCATTTCTGAGAAGCAATTGTAAGAAATTCGGTGAGGAAGCCCATCAGCTCCCATTTAACTTATGACGTCTCGTTTTCTGATTGTATTGTCAATGGTGCTCAATGTTTCACATACTGTACTTACAGTGAGACCATCCCACACCCAAAATGACATCTTTACATTGTGACAATATTGATCATGAGCTGTTTAATAGCAAAATGTCAAAGAAGTAAGAAATATGGTGGTGTTGATAATCAGTTTTACTCTCCATGGGTTTTCCTTTATATAATATCTCTGTGCACTAGGCAGCAAAGCATGTCTAAGTGCTTTTGTGTTCCTCCGACCACACTGTGAGCAGCATTCAGAAGAGTTGTCAAAGTGCGCCCATGCAAAACATATTTTGATTTTTAAGTGCCAAATTAATTACTCATTATATCACCTGTTAATTGTCGCTGCCAAGTTAGTTGTGGCAAGTTGTCACAAAAGCACAAATACCATTTATTACGTTCTTTTCTTTTGGTCAAAAGGTTTCCTGACTGTACAGATGTTGTTGGTTCAAACAGGGTCAACACCTCTAAACCAGTCGGATATCGTCGACAGCTGCACTGAAAGCACCAAAACCCCCATGGGGATTTTTATTGTGTTCAGAATTGGCAGATTTGAATCTCCATAGACCTTTATGATTTTCGTTTTTTTGTGTGTCTGTGGGTAAATGGATAAAAACTAAGGATAAGATTGAACTGATTATAATATTTCCTGCCTCGCTTCTCTGGGCGTTTTGCATTGCAGAAATCTGCCTTCCTACATTATTTCACACCATGATCATTGCAGCATTTATAAAACAGCAAAGGTTGTTGTTGTAACTATATAATTCCTTTGAACGACAACCGTCTGACAATCTAACAGCATTTGTCCAAACTTTCAGTTGGGTTGGACGTCGGCAGCTCTGTGACCAACAGTCATCTGACTGCAGCGAGTTGTTTTCTCTCTCATTCCTGTCCCATAATCCATTTTTCTGACAGTTAACATTTGTCAGACTTCAATCTTTCCGAGCTCATCCTCTGCGACAGATGTAATTCTTGGCTGTTGGGCAGATCTTTTTTTTTTTGCTTCGGTCGTGCAGTAAAGACAGGATGTGTTAACTCGTTTTCACTTCGTCGTTAATGTATTTCCTCTGTGGCAGTGGGACATGTTACAGCAGCCCTCAGAAACCCCTGCTGTATAATCTGGACTAACAAACACTGTAAAGCAGTGGTCGCCAACCCGTCGATCGCGATCTACCGGTCGATCTCGCAGTCTTCACTGTCGATCCCTGAACTCTCTGGACTCACTGGCTGTCGTCGCGCCGCAGATCAGCTGTGTGTCGGTTGCCTGTTTTCACACGCGCTGTGTGTCCGCTACTTGCGGCGGAGCTGCAGGTTTATCTCCTGCATTTCCTTCAAGAACAAATTGGTTCATATACTAAAGTAAATGTCAGGACTCTACGGTATGAAGATGCGCATCTTTCGGTCTGTCGATAACAAACAAACAGCCCCGTTGGAACAAATGAGTGGATTCAGAAGGTGAAACGCTGGAGTGCTTTTACTTTGAAACGGGTTCGGGAAGTGATGTAAATACGTTTGTGTCATAGAGAGATTAACATTGTGGTTCACAGCAGAATAAACAGAGAAGATGATCTTTCAACTGATTTTTTATGTTTATCTGATGAATTTATGTCACAAACAAATGGTTGCAACACTTTCTGTATGCCTTTTAAAAAATAAAAGCACTCGAGCGTTTCTGTTGATGGAATTTATTGTGAAATATTTGCTGGAGCAGAAGATGCACGGCTTCATACTGTGTAGTACTGGTATTTATTTGAGTACAAGAGACTTCTTTCATACAGGGCAATTATCATATTTGTGGCCATATTCAAATCAAAGGCTATATGTAAAACATTGTGCTGCAGTAGCAGCTCCTCTGCAGAACATGTTGTGGAACTGAGAAGCTACATATTTTGCATTGTAAATATGAATTTATATTAATTTGAATATTGGGCATTGAATAGAAAAATTTGCACAACTGCCTTTCTTTGTTTATATTTATTTAGTGTACATTCAGCCTTTAACAGAAATTGCAAAAAATAATAAGTATGACCCTCCTAAGTGGGTTTTTTGGAAGATATCAACAAAATAGAGTGTTTGCTGTCCTGGCTCCTAAATGGTGGAACGAGCTCCACATTGACATCAGGACAGAGTCTACACATCTTCCGCCGCAAACTAAAAACACACCTCTTCCTACTATACATTGAATACAAGTTTAAACTAACAATTTAGTAGCACTTAAATGGCACTTACTTATAGCACTTTGTAGTTTGGCTTTTTTTTTTAAGAAATTGTACTTTCTTGATTCTTGTTGTTCTGGGTTTGTTCCTCATGGTTGATGCACTTATTGTAAGTAGCTTTGGATAAAAGTGTCACCTAAATGAAATGTAATGTAATGGTAGATCTCGACTTAAGTTTGGAATTAAAAAGTGATCTTGGGCTCGAAAAGGCTGGTGACCACTGCTGTAAAGGCACAAAACGACCCATAATGCAACATTCTGTACAAACGACCCATAACCCACAACCCCACATTTAAAACATATATATATAATTTCATATTTTGTTAGGGTCAGTATGATCAGTATTGTATTTCTTTGCAGAGCAGTAGAGAACTTTCATTACAACTGTCAGGACGAACCTGCATTAATAGCTGAAGCAAAACAAAGCTGAACAAGGCGGACAGCGTTACCTTGTGAAGTGCATCCAACCAAATAAATCCACTGAGCTCGTCTTTTTATGTCTCTGTGGCTTTAAAACCCTTTGCACGTTGCATGAACAAATACACAAAGCAAACAACAAGACAGCAAACTGTGTGTGTGTGTGTGTGTGTGTGTGTGTGTGTGTGAGAGAAGAGGACACGGCAGTTTGCCAGAGCTGCAGACAGCAATACTCTCAACTGTCATCCACCAATGGCTAACTGGAAAATTAGCTGAATGCTCGCTAACAAACCAGTTTGGACATTAACGACCCTGTGAAACATAGAAAAAGTACTGTTACCAACTTATCAGGCATAAACAAAGCGTCCTCTGCATCCGTCCACATCCCTTCCACCTCTCAGAGGCCTCTCCACTCCGCTCTGGGCGGCACTGGCTGCCTGTTGGAGCATCCTTAAAGTTTTATAACATTTTTACTGGCCCTGTCAGTCCCTTTACCTCGTACTAGTGGCACCATCACAGTGCCTGGGAGTGGATGTTCCGTCCATTAAAAAGCCTCAATAGCCCTGACAGTCTCTTGTCCGCAGTCCCGAACAATGCCAGTCAAAACTCAGTCTTGCGGTGACAAAGGGAAAGATCGCTCCTTCTCCTTCACCTGGTATAAGCCTTGAATTCGTACTTTCCATCAACCTGTGCCAGATTTTCTTCTCCTTTCCTTTCTCCTGTGCACAAACTAGGGACAAACTTGACTTTCTCCAAGCTTTGTTTAAGCCGCATACAGAGTTGCTGCTCAGGCGTCTGAGAGGAGACACTCACTAAGTTTGAAAAGTGCATTGGATTACAATCATTTACTCTTCTTCTAATCATTGTTTGTGCTCTAGATAAATAAAAAAAATCATCCAATCAACAGAGAGTCCTTGCCGTTAAGCCGGAGTTCTGCCCTCGCAAATGGAGTCATCACAGACTGAAATGGACTCTGTTGATTACCCCGACCTGATGGAGACACGGCCTTTCATTGTGCAGGTGATTGCCTGGGTTAAGTTAATCGAATTTCAAATAGAGTTTTTGTCATTTTCACTCGAGCTGTGTTTCCCTGACTGTCAGTGCCATGCTCGCTGTCTTTGCTCTCGTCGTGTTGATGGACACAAACACTGAAGAAGTTCTCGTGTTGCCGGAGTTGAGCTTGGTGCATTGTGATGCTGCGTTTATGTGGGAGAGAGGAGGAAAGTGAAGTTGTGATGCATGTGGTGGTGTGTTTGACGCATTGGGATTAAATGCAATGAGCAGAAGAGAAAACTCGGATTGAATTTAAATCCTTTTCTCTTTTTGACTCCTTTACCATTATCTGCAAATATTGATTTTCATTTGAGAAAATTCTGGCTAAATTCGATGGGTTACAACAATGTGGAACCAGGCAATATATTTTTTTGATTTGCATGTTCATGACTTAATACACCAAGGCCAGTTTTTGCTCATATGTAGTAGTAATTGATTTTTACAGATTCTGATCTCTTGTTATTGCCACATCAGACGTATGTGGGACGTATAATAATTACATAAACATTAACTTGCAAATGGAGAACCACGATCCAGTATGATTTTCATTATGTAGGTTCTGCTTAAGTCTAGAGATATTCAGATACTGATGACAGCATCAGAAAGGCCTCTGATTCGGCTGAAAATGACAGATTGTACATTGTGATTATGCAAATCGACATACTGATCTGATACCGTGTCTTCAAAGTATATTAGGTTCACCTGAATACAACTTTTCTGGGAAATCATTTCTCCACCGGTCCCACAACAGCAGTTTTGCTGTACTGCCACTGGCAAGTACTGTTTTTAGAGCGGCGATGACAAAATTATTTCCGGTAGTGTAGTGTTGATGCCAACATGCACGGTATGCAAGAGATTCAGATTCGAGAGGCGTTTGTGTTGCCAAGTAAAACACAATTTCATGAAGCATTTGAATAACCATCACACAAAAGGGCATACGGAGTTCACCAAGGCGAAGTGAAAAAAGGAACGAGCTGCAGCAGCAAAATATGGAAACTGTCTTCAAACAACAGGATTGATTCAACATAGACGGCCTGAAACTGACAAACGTGTTAGGTTCATTGTTTTTATTTTATTAAAATGCCCTGGAATCAGATCGGTACTCTGTATCGGCCAAAATGCAAAATTCAGGTAGCTGTTGGACTAATATCGGAAAGCCTCACTACTCAGGTCCCAGACGTCAGCTGAACTTCACCCTGGAGCTTCTACAAATCTTACCCAGCTGCAGTTCTGTTTGCTCTGCCAGTTTTTCTCACATACCCTCCATCCAATGTTTGACCCATGTTGCTACCCTCGCTCATCGGCTCCAAATATTCTAGTCCGTTAAGGTAATAATGAATAAACAGCTGCCCGCCACTAGCCGGGGCTGCGGAGCCTGGCGCTGGGAGTGTGGTTTTGGCCTTTCTGCGGGTGATGTACTTTCATCGCTTCAATGTGCCAAGGAGGGCAGCTCGCTCTGTCACTCTCACCCCCTCAACACCTCTCACTGTCTGAGCTCCAGTGAGAATAACGTCTGGGTGTGATGTGTCCGTAGAAGGTAGCACCTGTACTCTGCCGCAAGCTGCTGGGCCCCCGGGTTGGATATTATCCCTGCCGGTACCAACACTTTGCATGCACACATACACACATACACACCTGCCCTCCGCTCATTCAAGCACTCTCTGCTCATTCATATTCTACAAGGGATTCCTATTTTGCAGCCTAGATGCTATTCCTTCCGGGGTTGTGAGAGCCCGCACCTGTGGGGTAAACACACACACACACACACACACACACACACACACACACACACACTCACATGCACATTTGTGGACTGAGTTTGCCTGCATGCCTAATATTTAATCTGTAGAGAACCGGAGGCTGGAAGCATTCAGGTTTGCCCCCTGAGTTCCAGCTGTGAGGAAAATAGGTGCAGGAGATGCAAGAAAATGGAGAAATACCATTAGACTGCTGTGCCGCATCAAACTGGGACTTTATTCCCTTTCACAAAGAATAAAACAGAATTTTTTAAAACAGAATCATTGTAAATATTTTGGGAAACAGTTCGTGCAAACATCAGTGCAGAAAACCTGGAATCTGCTGAACACTCAAGAAAGGATGTGTTGGGACACAGTGAAATCAGGTGGGCTGAACCCTGTGTGCTTTTCTATAGGTGCAGTGTGTGTGTGTACGTGCGAGTGATTATCTGTGGCCAAGCCATTATATACTGCAAATGACAGTGAAACCACCTGAAGCGTGTATCAGCTTTCCACCGCTACATTTTCCTGTCAGCAGGTTGACTCACACACGTACATGTGAGTCAGCTGAGTTTGACACCACATCCCTGTGGGGACACACACACACACACACACACACACACACACACAGACACAAAGACTACTTTAACACCCACACGCAGCAGGAGCAGCTCAGAAGATAAATAAAGTGGACACTACTTCAGAAGTCGAGCTAAAAATGGAGATTATTGCTTCACTCCCCTGTTCCACTGTTTGTGGCGGTTTTTACACGACTGAGCATCTCCGGGTTTCTGGTCTCACGACTTTGTCCTCTCTGCTCAGACAAGCCTGCAGCCTGCAGCAACTTTAGCACTTCATCCAGGGCAGAGCAGATCATCACCTGTCCCCAAGGAGATTTCAATCTCTCACCCGTAATCCAAAATATTAAACAAGAGGTAGTTTTCAGACCTGGGCAATTGGGTGGGAGTTTCTCTTTCACATATGAAGAACGAAGCAGGAGATTCTCCGGGTCAGGCGTGTTCACAACAACAGGACAATCTCTGGAGTGTTTTAGATGAGGGGTAGCACCTTGGTAAGGCATGCTGAAGGCAGGACGTAACATAAAATCCCCTGCAGAGATCACATGGTTTTATTTACAGACACTGGCATCAGCCCTAATCATCAAAACTATTTTTTCATCCTGAGATATTTGTATTTTTCCCCTGTTTGGATCCCTCATGTGTTCATCATCAACGCGACGTCTCGCTCTGTGTGTACAGACAATATCCTGCTGTATTCTCACATGGGCTCACTTGGACATTCTCTGGAGTTTTTACTAGGGCGCTGGCAGGAGTCACTCCAGAGAACGTCCACAGCAACTGACTCGGACATTTGCGTTGTCACATCCACTCCCTCCTGAGGATTTCAGGAGATTATCTGGTGCATGTCTGAAAGCACCTTAAGAAAATACCCATACTTTTTTTAGGATGCTGAAATTACTGTGTTAGGTAACAAGAATAATGTGCAGATTTCTTAATTATTGAATTAAATAATAATCAGGCACCTGCTGGTGGAATTCCAATATGAATTCCACACCAGAGACAGATGAATAGACAGCTGCATGATTAAAGACTTAATAAGTCTTTTTAGACAACGAGCAAACCTCTGCTTGTTTTCCCTTCTCGAGCAGCACCAGAGAAAGAACAGCAGAGAGGCAGATGCCCCCCCGCTGCTCTGTTTGAGGAAATGTGTCTCCCAGCCTGGGAGCTACGAGACCAAACTAGAATACAGAGCAGGGAGTCAATCATCAGGGTGAAACGTTCACTTTAGTCCAACTTGTAAACTTGCAAACTTCACTTATAAAGGAAACATTTGTGAGGTCCGTGGCCCTGCAGGAGTCATTCGGGGGTGTTTTCCATCAGCCGGCCTCACATTCTGTTACCTCCAGGTAGTCAATGCCCTCATTTCCCCACAAAATCACCTTTTTTCAGCAGCCTGTGGAGAATAGGGTTATGTGCTGAACAGCAGAAGTGTTGTGGGAGTTGATGGACTACGAGAAACATCGTCCGTACCAGAGGAGTTAGAGAGGAAAGTAAAGCAAAAAGCATAAGGACAGAATTCCTTGTATTGGCAAAACCAGGAGTAAGTGTTTCGCGCAGTCTCTTTTCAAGTGTTTTATAGCTAATAAATGTTTGGACCAAGATCTGCCTGTGACCGATTAACAATCAGAGATTAAAGCCAATTTAAACTGCCGCTCTCCCTGAATCTCAGGCAGCTTCGGGAGGCCTGAGCCGTCTCCGCATGTCTTGCACCGTTGCCCCGCTGTTGAAAACAAAGACCCTGGAGTGACAGTGAGTCCTCGGCCTCAAGGTAATATTTCACCCGTGGAGGACGTGAAGCAATAATCTGGATCTTAATCTAAGTCGACTGTCAAACTGTCCCAGACCCTGGAGAATTTCCACTTATCCCGTCTTTCGTTAAATCTAACTTTTATTATCCTGGTGAAACCAACCACTCGACTGCGTTTTCCCTGCGGACAAAAGAAAACATGATTAGCGAAATAGAAAGTTCTTGTTTTATTGCAACTGTTTTAGTTACTTCTTCTCTTCAATGTCTTCTGGTCTGATTTTCTCGTCTCGCTGTATAGACTGACCTGATATCTCTGGAGAGAGAGCAGGAAAGTACACGTTCAGAAAAACAAAACAAGGCTCCGAGGTAAAACCCCAGTTGCTGTTGTTTTGACAGTTGAGGCTAAAAAACATTATCGGGTTGATTCACTTCAGAATTTTTACATTAAACCTTAAAAAATAACAGCAACAGAGTCAAAATTGGACTTTTAACATATCCTCTGTCAGGTTAACTCACTCAAACTCTTTAAAAACACTCGCCATCATCTCTTTTCCAGATCGTGCTCACCTCCCGCCTCCTTCACCCAACCCTGTGGCACTGTTATTTAAAACATTTCTCTCCTGGCATTCCCCCCGTGGTGTTTCCCTCTTTAAATATCTTTCGATCCACTAATTCAGAGTGAGGCTGATCGGGGTGTCAGCGGGGCTTCGGGGCAAGACAGACACATGTGGCACGCAAGCGCCGTGCAGATGCTCCGCAGATGCAGTCAGGCGGCGGCTCACATTTCTCTCACGGCCATCTGGGAGTCAAGACGTGCGGATGCGTTTGCGGCCCACTCATTAACATCAAGCAATTGGACGGCTGTGTGCGCACGTGGGCACGAGTGTTGTCGTTTCTGGGGTCACGAGAAGTGTTTTTTAATGAGTGTCACTTTATATTTTTTGCGTGCCTGTCTTACACGCCTCCTTCGTCTGGTCACTCGTGCTTCACATCAAAGGCACAAACAACATCAGCGACGGCTTCAGTACAAAATCAAGAGTGTAATTCTCTCATTATGCTTTGCCACTGCTTTTTACTGTCAATTAACCAATGCTGCTCACACACACAACAGTGCACGCAGTCGTGGCCACACTCACTTTCCTGACAAATACTCACAAGCAAGTTTTTTTCACTGAAAGCGTGAGTTTATATTCAGTGGGTTTCTGAGACCGCTGGCTGACTTAATAGAGGAGGAAGACGCAGCGCAGCGTGTGACAGACGCCCAGCACCCTCGTATCAATATTAATATAGAGGGAGTGTAACAGTGACTGCACACTTTTAAAAAGGCTCCGGTTGCAGAAGAAAATGTCCTATTCACTTTCTCCATTGATGTTTCAAATTTGTATAAAAAAGAGTTTAAACCCTGGAACCAGCTACAAGATTAATCGTGACCGTGCGACATTTGATTCGTAGCAAATCAAATATTTGAAAACGGGCAAAGATACAGGACTGTGTGCGTACTTAAGAGTGGAGGAACTATGCATCCCATAAACCATTGCGAGCCTACAAGCTGGTCCTCACTAACACTACTCTCCAGTACATGACCTGACTTTTCCCCCTTTGGACTCTTTTCCTCATCTTAAATAAACGCAGCATGTTAGAAAGTGAAATGTAATATAACGCTAAACCATCCAACTTAAGCCAACATGATTTTCATGATTGTGGTGAACATTTCCATGGTAACAGCCAGCTCCACCAATCACACGCCGCTATTGCACCAGCGTGAAGTTCCTTTCCTTGACATCGTGGAAAAAACATGTTTTTCTTAAACAGCAGGTGATATCATGGTAAATGGTTTTGTATTTATATAGCGCTTTTCTAGTCTTGCTGACCACTCAAAGCTCTTTACAGTACAGTTTGTTACATTCACCCATTCACACACACATTCATACAGTGCATCTATTAGCAGCACTTTGTTGTTCTATGAGGGGCAATTCGGGGTTCGGCATCTTGCCCAAGGACACTTGGGCATGCAGATGGGGAAGACTGGGGATCGAACTGCCGACCTTCAGGTTGGAGGACGACCGCTCTACCCCTCAGCCACAGCCGCCCCTTGTGGCTTCTACAGGAGCGAATAACATTTTATTATATTGTAACAACATATTGTGGCTGATAATTAAAGTCTCTATTCAAAAAACGAATGGGATTTTTTACTTTCACAACCCCACTGTTGAGCAGGTGCCGCATTTAGGGCTCTGGGGCTGGAGTCCACTGCAGTGACCCACAGGTTTGACACCGATTTGTGTTCCTTTACTTGGAGTCTTCGCCAATTTTCTCTTTAAAAATCTGTTCTGTCAATAAAGGCAACTAAATGCCCATAAATATTTTGAATAGATTATATATATATATATGTATGAATACATACTAGATCCCATGTAAATGTCTGTTGTAGAATCTTTTCTTCAAGCCCTGCTGCACAGTTAGTTGTGCAAAATCAATTTTTCTCTACCACCCTAAAAAGTGGCAGGCTTATTATATTTCGTCGATTCACAAGTTGTCCCATTTTATGTCTCCAAAATAATATTTTCTCTCCCTCCCGATATTCTCTGGAGCATCTGACAGACAATATGGGGCTCAGTGAATTCTTGAACTCATAATCCAATTTCATAATTCACAATTCCCCTCTCCTGCCCGCTCGCCAAGCCGAGAGCAGCAGCAGCAGCACAGAGGGATATGTGTGCTGACGTGCGGACTGTCAGCGAGCGCGAGCACAAGGGTTAGAGGTTTTGTTCAGCTGGCTGCTCTGACTGCAGAATAAACTGAAGGCCCTGAAAAAACTTTATTTCTTCAGGTGACAATTGCAGGTTCCTTATCTGAGCTTCTTGGAGTTCTGACGGGAACCGGCTCAACTCTTCAACCCCCTCGGATGTTGAAAAGGTTTTTCAACTAGTGTCGGTGGCAGAGGCAGGCTTCTTAATTCCGGCTCCTGGCAGACAGAATGACATGAGGGTTTTGTTTACACTCTTACTGCCATTTAATTATTCCTAACGGTCAGCCTGGTTCGCACTGGAATCCCAATCCAACAACATATTTGTTTGTGGGTGACTTTACCTCATAATTCCTGTTGTTTTTCTCTTTCTCACGAGCATATTAACTCTCCCCCCCCCAACCCGTCCTCTCCGAAGCTTTACGAGGCCCCGGCTCCTTCGTTTGGCTCTGAACTTGTGTGTCTCGTCATTCATTCATGGGTACACAAGCGTGATATTGAATCGCACAAAGAAGGAGAGCTCTGATTTCCCCGCTGGGTTTGCCCTCTGTGGCCCCTTCGCCCGTCAACCCTCCCATCGGATGGCACAGAGACGCATCATGGCCAGAAGATGGAAACTCAGATGATGTAACTGAGGACCAGGGGAAGCACGATCAGACAGCGACACTGCTCCTGTAGCCATTTCATCACCCGTGTTTATTTTATTTTCAGCCCCAATATGATGAGATAAAAGTCCTATTAGCATGGGCTTCAATAAATGTTTGAATAAAAGGTCATTGAAAGAAAAGCTGTAAAAACCTGAAAGTGAAAACACTGATGACCAAGTTTTTCCCGATGTTGGACTTAATATAGAAATATTGCCATATTGCTGCCATTTGCTAATGCTTTACTACCTGAAATCACTTTTTATCTGCCGCTCTAAAAACTACTTGCCATTGGCAGTAAGGCACAGCTGCTGTTTTGCAGCGGAGAAGAAGTGTTTCCATGGAAAAGAAAATTGCAGTTTTATCTCGTTGATGCCAGAACGGACATTTCCTGCCGTATCGGCGGCCTTTCCACTCCCGGTATCTGCATCGCAACATCTCTGATGGTCCCCACACTTAGATGACAGATAGAAAATCCCCCTGGGCTCTCCTGCACGCACGCTGGCATGGCAGAGGATCATTCTTCTTTTAATGATTTCTCAGATTTTACTCTGCATGAACACAGAAATAATGCATTTATTGCTTCGCTGGTGCATGGCTGGATCACTCCCAAGAATGAAATCAAAAACCACTAATGCTCCGTGGCTACAGGATGAAACTCTGGCTCTGGAGCAGCGACTGCCTTTGTGCACGCTCCATGATGAGAAGACTACCGCTGTGTGCTTCCGCTGCTGTTTTGCCGGCTTGTCAGCTTGATTAGAAACCCCCTTCGTGAGAGGAAGGTGCTACTGTAACTGTTCTTGTGTCATACTACACGCGCTGAGGTTCCTTTTTATGCCGACAAGGAATCAATGGGGACTTGCTTCTGCATGTGGCACTTTTCCTCTCTCTTCTCCTTTCTCAGTTTTCTGCGGAGGTGGTTTGCAAATCTATCACTCTGAACTCAGAGGCGCTGCAATTCCGATGGGAGCCGGGCGTTTAATGAGATCCGGCCCACCAGAGGCGAACTCAGGCCAATCCCACTAATGCAGAAGAGTGCGTGATCTTTAAGAAGTAGATCTCCCTGATATCATTTCTTTAGGCAAGCGCACCAATTGACCCTCGAGTGCATTTACTCAAAAATATGCTGAGATGCAAAGACTCGTGGCAACATAACAGTATGTTGAGCTGCTGCCAGTTTAGTGTTGTGTAGGTGAGCGGCCCATGCCAAGCCAATTACTTAACCCTGACCCAGGTTGGCAAGGGGTCAGACAGGATCTGGACTTACAGTGGACGTGTGTAATCCTGAAATCCGATGAAGCAGCGGTCCAGCTCGAATGTGGGAGCCGGTGATGCCCTTGACGCTGGTGCTTCAGACGTTGGGACAACTTTTAAAACTGCTGGGACGCTGACACACACACACACGCAGGCTCACAGAATGTAACTCTGATAATGATTACCAATGTGCCTGGGTCTGAAGTGGACTTGAGGCCCCAGGGGCGTGATTCACTCTCCTTTACTCTCAACCCTTATCACACACACTGCTTCGGAAACTTATTGTTATAGCAGGGCTGATATCAGCTCTTTCTACTCTGCCTAGAGGAGCGAGAGAGAGAGAGAGATGACCCAGAACCATCTCTTCTCATTCTCATTTTATAAACCCTGCTGTCCAACCTAATGTGGGTGAACTTGAAGTCACGTAGGTGTAAGAAGTGCTCCGTCCACAGCACTGCTTTTAGATCATTTACTTGAAGCCTGCAACACACACTGGCTGCCAAACCAGTGAGGAAAATGCTGAAGGGTCCCATCTTTTCGTCTTTGGCCGCGCACGTCCTCTGCAATGTCTACAGGGTGAAACTCGGCTGTTCTGCCTCTGTACGTGTAACATGCAAGTTTTGAAACAAACTCCTACTGCATTTTAGAAATGCATCCAATGTTTTTTTTAGTTTTTCCAGTAAACACATTGTTTTTTGCATTTCCACCTTTTTCCCAGTGAATAAGTCATGGATCTTGATGGAAAAATCCAGCATATGTAGGTAACTGATATCTATGAGTGTTTGCTATTGGTGGTGCAACCTCATGTATCCTTTTATTGTCTGAAATAGATTCCGTTTTTTAAGTTTCTGTTCTTTTTTCAAAGATAGTTTTGGGGCATTTTGTTGACGGGAAGGTACAAGTGTGAGATGTGGAGAGAGAATGGGGGAACACATGCAGCAGAGGGCCGGGGGTCTGTATCCGAGACGGCAGCCGCTGCAGGAGAACAGAATATTTTAACTATAAAACACTTTGAGCTGAATATTACGCTTTTAAAAGTGCAATATCAATACGTTTTATTCTTATTATTATTACTCTAATTGCCCAGTTTGTGTGGCAGTATACATGACACAAGTGTTTTTTTTTTTTCCTCTACACCATTATAAATAGTTTATTCTTGTGACAGAAGTTCTTTCTCTCAACGTGATGTGTCTGTGTGCAGCAGCTCAGTTGGCGCTTGGATCATTACAAGCTTGTTTGCTTAGTATTTGAATTTGCATTTGTCAGAATTGTTAAACGGAGCAAAAATAATTGCTGCTCTCACACAGTCATAAACGAGTTTGAGAATTAAGTTAAGCTAAATGGTTTCTTTGAATTGAATAGCAGGGAAAAAACGTAATGTTTGCACGTCCCTATTTTTTTTAAAAATCCCAACAAAGCTGATTAAAGCTAAACAAGTTCTTAATAATGAGTTTAAAAATCTCTAAACCGCCTGTTTTTATTTGACTACCCCGAGGCAGCCAGACAAGCTGTAAACAAGCCGACTCGCGGGAAGTAAAAAACAAATACCGAACGTGGACGCTGTGAGAATAATGAAATGCGACTTCGGCTCGACCCCAAATAACCAGCGGTGTTCTTGTTGTGCACTTAAACCCACACAGACACAAAGGCACAACGCTGACCCTCGTAGATTTCCACATCAGTTTATGGAGATCGCCCGAGCTTTTCACGACTGAACAATAGGTTTGAGTGGTATCGTGAGAGCTGGTGCAGGATTAGACCTAAACCTCCGAGGGCTCTGTCTAAAGCCCCCTTTTGTGTTTGTTTGTGAATAGAAACATGGCTCCCAGAGATTTTCTGCCTGCCGGCCGTGTCCTGCTCGCTGTCTGCATCTTTGCCTCATTTAAAACAGCATCAAAATGTGTGTCTGCGAGAGTGTAGCCTATTGCTATAACATGTGATATTCAGGGATCCCCCCCCTCCCCTCCAGACTCTATTGTCAAGTCTACTTCACCCTAACTTTTACTGTTCTAATATTCTATCTGGTTTAAAGCCTGACTGATATACGACGTGAGCCTTTCACAGACATATTGGTCTCAGGGTTTATGTTTGCTGATATATGCCGATATGAAAACTTTTATTTGACAGAATAAACAATGCAGAACAGATGTGCGTTAATGTAAAAAAGTATTCAAGTTCTATATATTTGGTTGTTTATTGTACACATTTGTACAATATATAATTTATAATATATATAAAAGTGTATGGTTTGATTTCTATACATAACAGCTGATATATCGGTAGTGCCATTTTTTTACTTCCTAATATCGGTATCGGCATCAGCTTCCAAAAAGTTTCCTCTGTATGGGAAGTGCCATGACAGACCAGAATATTGTTCATTGTTCCACAGAATGGCTTCAGCGTGGCGACATGACTTTTGTAACCCTAACACATGACTCTCCTTTCCCCCGAGCGTGGTTAGCTTCACTGACACTGGGCTCTACTACTGCCTTCAAAAATTTAAAGTGTGTCTTTAATAGTATTTATTTTGGTAATTGACAACGTCGATGTAGCAAACTGCAGCCAGATGCTCTGTGAGATTTCAGTCATCGTAACAGCAGCTGTCCTCTCGACTTTTTTTTAAACATCCTCACCATGTATCCACCTCCGATTTTGTCTGATTTAGTCTGTTTGTGCTAAAAGCCGTGTTTTACAGCGGATGTGACAGCTACGCCAGCGTAAACACACGGCTCTTCAGCTTGACCATGAAGATTCTAACCAAAATGCACTTCAGACTCATGGATAACCTCAAGAAGTCAGAAGAAATGTGGATAGTCTGGTGATTACTTTGACGGCTTCCTCATGAGCAAGGACAAAGAGTCGCGCCTGTCTCTCTCTCTCTCTCTCTCTCTCTCTCTCTCTCTCTCTCTCTCTCTTCCGGTGTTGTCGTCTAATTACACCTAAACGCAGCATGAATAGTGAGCAGAGCTGATGTCTCCCAGTCGTCCCTGAAGTTCCATTAGAGACCAGTGTATCTGCCTTAATCTGCCTCTGCGTGTTTGACGAAACAGACAAATGGTTTGATCCATAGAATTTCACCGCGGCGCACTCTTCCTCTTTTGTTCCTCCAATCACCCACTTCAACAACTGGCTGAGAGCATCCGGCCAGTTATTTGTCTTTTCAGCTGGCTGAGAAAACACAGAGGGAATCAATGAATCATGGCAATCAGCGCTTCAATTTAATTGGCTGCCTCGGCCTGTAATCATGCCGTAGAGCTCCCTGGTAATAATGGTGCCTCTCCCCTCCATGATTGTCTGAGGGCATCTCGGTAAGATGTCTCCCCAGCCCCTCTTTTTTTTTTTTTATACAGTGAGGGGAATGTAGGCGGTGGGAGCCTCACCAGAGGGTCAGTCGTGCATGAATGGGAAATAACCCAGAGAAATCACTTTTCCCCCGGCATTTGATTTTAGAGTTAGTAATTACTTCCTAGATACACAGGTGCACGGTTTGTGTGAGTGCGAGTGTGTGAGCGTGCATGTTTGCTTGTGTCATAGTGACTACATGATAAGCACCTCCCTCCATCTTCGGAGAACTTGACCTGGTTTCGGGTGTCAAGCGCTTGCACGGTCAGGGGTGGTGGGTCGGGGCTCCATTCATCCTGAGTGGTAAGAGCTTGACAGTATCGGTCCACCATTAGGCCGCGTGATGGATGCCGCACAGAGCGGGAACAGATGGGCGGAGGCCGCTAAGGATGGAAATGGGATTTGTTTTGTAGGCGTAGAGTCTAAGATTCACTGCCGGGACTCATTCATCCACGGTGTTTTTTTTAACAAAATGTATTTCACATTTCATTTTTTTTTACATTTACTTGGAGGCAGCAGATGATTTAGTCTCATATTCACACACTCGCAAATCCTACTCTGGTTAATATGGATTGAAAGGAGGCAAATTACATCACGCTAACGTTTTAATTCGCCTCAGATATTTAAAACACTCATCGGTTGTGTGTGTGTGTGTGCGTGTGCGTGTGCCTGCGCCTGCGTGTGTTCGGGTGCTTGTTTTACTCTGTCCCTCTGTATTGTTGATGTGTTTGCACGCCCGCAGCGAGAACCCTGCAGTGTATGCAAGAGTGTTTGCCATCCTCCTCGGTTGTTTGCCCCCTGTTTGCACGGATGAATACAAATCGGGGCCGAGTTCCTCATGACTAGAGATGCGGCGGTGAGTAAGATTCTTTACCCCCCCCCGCCCATCTTCCACAGACGCCGCTACGCTCCTGGCTGCTCTCTGGTGCTACTCATGTCCCGCGACACGGCCCTCGGAGTCGTTTGATTTTTGTGTTATGAGCAACATTGTCACCTCCCTCTCCACTGTTTCCTCGTGAGCCTCTCTACAGGCCGGCGTGCGAGCGCTGCTGGCCCGTTGTCCTAAGCAGTGAGCGCTGCGTTGCCGGGTTCTCGTGTGCGTCACCGCTGCTTGTTTCTGTTTCCTTTGACCCTGAGTTCAGCCTTCGGTGGTGATGCCGGAGTTGGTGTTCGCATCTGCTTCTTTCTATGTCTCCTCGGTGCCTTTCTTACCCTTACGTCATTACTCCTCGCCATCTAATCCTCTTTCCTTTAGCTATGAAGTCCCCCCCCCACACATTTTTCATACGCCTGCTGGAAGATATAAAATAAGAAGTAGAGGAAAATTACTTCTTCTGCTTTTTTTTTTTGCATCCCTCACTATGTCCTTTTACCTCCATCCGCTCCCTTCCTTTTCCATTTCTTTCCCCCCAGACTCAGAATCTCGGACTCACACCTTTGCCTTTGGTGGACCGGGCTTATCTCTGCTCCGGCAAACATTCATTCCCCCTCCGCTGTCCTCTCTCCCTCATTTAGTCCTTTTACCCCCTCATCTGCTCTCCTTCTCACCTCTCCGTGCTCTACGCCTTTCTCCTCTTCTTTCCAATTTCCTCTGCTCAAATGAGATGTTGTGCACAGAGGAGAGTCCTTATCGCCGGCTCCTGTCCGGATATTAGGTGGGGGAAATGGGCCTGTAATGAAACAGAGAATGCCGCTGTGCAAACACCCACCCACCAGATTTGTGGGTATTTCTGTGTGTGTGTCTCGATGTTGGCGTGCGCGTGTACATTCAGACGAGTGGCTGATTAAGGTCACCTCTCTCTCATCTCATTACTTTTGCCACAGTCGTCCCTTCTCTCTCTCT
This sequence comes from Hippoglossus stenolepis, assembly GCF_022539355.2. Lineage (NCBI taxonomy): Eukaryota > Metazoa > Chordata > Actinopteri > Pleuronectiformes > Pleuronectidae > Hippoglossus > Hippoglossus stenolepis. Next base: position 21,149,563 of record NC_061487.1, on the reverse strand, counting down.
CTCTCTCGCACTGTCTCGCTCCTTCAGCCTTTTCCCCACCTCCTCTGTCTCTTACCATTTGTCTCCATTCCTGCCTCCCACTGTCTGTCTGTCGGGTTGTCTTTCTCTCCGGGCATCAACCCGCCCACTGCCTGGATCTCTCTCGCTGTTCTTTTCCTTTTTTACAATGTGCCTTTTTTCTCAAGTTTAATTGTGCACGCACGATCCGGCTCTGTGCGCGTAGGCTAATGTATATTTGCAGAGGGCGAGTGCATAAACTGCTCACGTCATTCTTCTCCACCTACACATCCTACGCTGTGGCCCGTGACCTCCTCGCTCCACCGTGCCTCTCGCATGGTAGATGTGCCCAGCGACAAGCAGCAGAACAAGGCCCATCTGCGCGTGCACCCTCCCACTCTGCCGTGTTGTCTGGCCATGACAATCCAATGTCTTCTGTCTGCGTGGAACTCATTTTCGAGAGCTTGCGTTTACTTTAAGCCGAGGGGGCCTTTTGTCTGAAGCGCTGACAGTCCGCCTCTATCCATTCTGCAGCTCTCTGAACAACTCAACACACTTCCTTCATGTTGCTTCCCTCCCGGCACACACCGATCACTTTTCAGGAGCCCGCTTGAAATAGGCTGATAGCTTAATTGGATGGCGGCGAGCCCTAAAGACAGTGTAATGCCTATTAAAGTGTGTCAGATCAGTGAATGATTAAGCCGTCTTACTCGCAAAACAGCGTTGCCCTGTGGCTTCGCATCAGTGATCGGGAGACGCCACAATTTGACGTGTGGCGAAGCCGTCTGGGAAGTCCTGTTGTTCCCTTGTTTTGGATTTTACTTTATGACAAAGTAGATCTAGTGGATCGTCTTTTATATCATCCCTACAATTGCTTTATTACGATCAATCTATTATAGATATCAATATTGATATTGATATTACAACCAAAGAGGTCATCATACACATTTTCTTGTCTGCTAAGGTCACAAAATAGTTTTGGTTTAGTTAGAACATCCATTTAAGATCAGAATTAGGTATTTCCTAAACATTATTATGATGCTTTAATATCAGAAACTCCTCTTTAATATGTCGTCTGATACATTTTATATTTAAAAATGCTGAAATATTGACTGACTCTTCATTTTTTAATCAATTTTAAACACCATAACCACGGGGAATACGAGAAAATTGGAGGAAAACTAAAAAGGAAATCCAGGCATTGAAGATAAGTGCAATAAGAAAGAGGGGAGAGGGAGAGAGCAATGGTAAGAAAAAGGGATGGAGAGATTGTGTCAGGTTAATACAAGCTCATGACTCAGGGGACGGCTTGTTTTGGCTCCACAGTGAGTGTGTACACCAACAACAGGAGAAGTGCGGTGAGCGTTGCTACGGGTAACAGATTGAAATATGCTCCTCTGCCTCGAGCTCATGCTCGGGTCAATGAGGTTGCCCAAGGCGATGGTTTTCTACATTAAATCCTCCTAAAGGGTGAATGACTGGTTGCCCAGGGAGACGACTGCCTCTCCGACAGACCACGAGAGCGGAGGCTGCTTCATGTCTCCGCCCAGGCATTATTTGTTAACTTCCCTCCCATTAATTTCGCCTGAGGTTGAACAGGATGAGAAAAGGGACCGTTTGCTTGTTCAGCGTCGTGTTTACAAATGTTCCCATCAGGTACGTGTTGCTCGGGCTCAGAATGGCTGCATAGTGATGAGAGTTCGGATGTGGATCATAACGGATCCGTCACAGAAGAGTAAACTGTGGCAGCTCCACTCATTCACTCCCCCTTTTTGAAACAAGGTATATGGTATAAGGGTTTATAGGCCTTTTATGTACACAAACAATCCACTTCACAGACCTTTATTCATCCAATTTTGAATTTCAATGTATTTTTATAGATCATTTTGTCGAGATCAACACATTTGTATGTCCAAGTAAAGAATTCTGCCGTTTGCAGATCTCAGACAGACACGGATATGTCAAGTGGTGACAATGACGATACATGAAAAGTGATGGCGAGATCAAAAAAACAAAAACATGCACCCTTAAATCCTCTCATCTTCAAAGAAAGAAAGCTGTAGCTTCAAGTAAAATATAAATAACTAGAGGAACTATATTCCTTTCAGATATGCGCTTATCTGCGTCTGTTTGTTAGTTAGCAGGATCCTGCAAGAAACTATTGGATGGAAGGATGCAGGATGGGTCAGGAAAGACATCATTACATTTTTTACTTTTCTTTTGTCATTTTCTTGAAGATTGCAAGATATTTCTTTGACATTTTAACTTATTTCTTAAATGGATCTTAATGGGGAAAAAAACGGCCAGAGGGGACAGATTTATTAGTATGTTCAGTTTGGTGCAGCTTTATTGGATTTAAAGGGTCTGTTGGGCCTTGACAGGAGCTACGCGAGTCTATATAGTCTATATAATGTATTTTATTGTCAGATAACATATCAATCATTCTTTCCCCCATTCATCTCAATCAGGAAACTGCTTGAATAACTTTCTGTACCTCAACATAAACACTTCAAAAGTTGGAAACAAGAATATTTTCCCTTTTCCATATAAATCAGAGTGTGCGTGACCTGATGGTTTCCAGTCAAAGTCAAGAATGACGAATGCACAAGAAACGTAACATCACATCTGTCCGTGTTTCACCAATTTATTCCGCGGTGTGTCTGCTCGTCTTCGTTTGCCAAGCAGTGAGACTGAGATATTCTCACACCGTGCGCGCACACGTGTGTAAAGCGTCTCTGCAAATCAGTGGAAAACGCGGTGATTGCAGGGCCGTGTCTGCGCTCAAAACACTTAACCAAGCCTGGGCATCTGTTCAATGAAGCAGATTAAAATGATTTAGTGGCACCCTCCACTCACCCTGGTGGTGGCGTCTCCCTCGACGATCACTCAGCAACGGAAGCAGAGCTGTCAGATTGTTTTCCCAATTACTCACATAACAACATGCAATGTTGGTTTTTATTTATTTTTCCCCCCCCCCCTTCCAGCTTCTTTGACTCAACAGTCTCATCTCATTTTGTGTCTTTGATGTTTATAAATACACAGGGTTTTTTGGGGGTTATTCGTTTCTTTTATTTATTTATTTGAACTGATGAATATGCGAGATGTATGACAGAGTTTTGGGTTTGTGCAGAAAAGCAGCTTTACTATAATTCACAAACAGAATTGATTAAAGAGTTAAAGTCTCGATGGACTTTGAACAAGTCCTGTCTTTACTCAGCTCTCACATAGATTTATGTTGAGGACTAAACAAACGAAAGCTAAAACACTGATAGTCAGTTTTCTACATCGCTGAGCAACTGGTTGATGGTGGTGCTCGTGATGGAATGTGACAGGTGACCTGGATAATGTGAGAGTGAAGTCAAACAAAATGAGAAATCATGTAGAAAGTTTGAGATGAAGTACAGGAAGGGGGTGTGTGTGTGTATAAGTTTATTTCTTATTATTAATATTTCACACTGGACTCTACCATGAAGCTCTGTCCAGGGAAGCAGTCTTGTCCATCTTTTCCACTGACAGTTTTGATAAAAAGGCCCATATTATAAATACTGACATTTCCTATTTTAAAAAGGAAAATCTCAATTAGGGTAAATTAAGTAAAGTTAAAGATGTTGGATGTGGAAAAAGTTGGTTACATAAAAAAATGGGCCATGATTCCTAAAATGTTGCTTGATATTTTACAGTTCAACCATAAAGTTTTTATAAATAACCATAAATGAAAATAAATGCAGATATTTTCTGCGTTTTTCTTTTTTTTAAATTTAAGTTTATATCGGCATTTATCGGCAAACATAAATGCTTGTAACTGATGAATCATGTGACCTGATACTGATGGAGTCTTTGAAATGCAGAAACATTAGTTCAGAGGTCCAACAACTTTTCGTGTGTGTGTGCTCAGCCTCGACTGAGCAGGACTCCCTCTCCTTCCCTTCCTCTGCGGTTAATGTGTCTCCTCCCCGCGCCCGTTCCCTCACCTTCCTTTTCATTTCCAAACCGTCGTCAGAGATGTCGATCAACGGCTCGTGTTGCTGCCTTCATATTTGCAGCGTGAGCATCCTCTGCTGTTGCTGGAGGAGACGGAAAGGAACACCCATGAATAATTTAGGCCGAGCAGGAATATGCAAACGGGTAAACAGACACAAGAAACAAAATGCAAACAATTGCAGCAGCTTGCATGAATTAATTGCTCGGCTGCGCTCTGCGTTCTGCCTATTGGAGCTCCCCCGTCCTTCATGACTGAGACAGGGTCAGCGGGCTTAGGTGATTGTGTACGTGAGTTAACGGATGGTGGGCCCACTGATGTGGGAGCAGAATTGCATCACAATGTCGTGCATTTGTTTGCACAGATTTAATTCTGTTTACTTAGCTGAACAGCAACACATCCGGTTATTTGTTTCTTTTCACCATAACGGCAGCTTTGAATTTGCATCATCAAAAAGTCAGTAATTGCTAAATATTGCTTTAATTGGACTGTTCATTAGAGAGACGCTGACGAGGCACTTCCCTCCTCAGCACCAAATGAGTGGATTCTTGTGTAATGAGGTTTTTTGTGCATTATTTTTCTATGTAAGCGCCGTGAAAGATCCACGCGGTGAAGACTTCTGTAATTTAATTAGAACTGCGATTGGATTGCAGTGATTTGCGTCGGCCGCCGTCACACGTGTGGACGTGAAGAGTTGCTAACAGTCGTGAGTTATCACCAGTAAACAGAGGATGATGTGCTGAGGGGACTGTCACCGTGGAGGACAGAGGAGGGGGAGACGGGACGTGACAGAGTGGCCCCATTTGAGGTTGTCACCGGGTCCCTGGAGTGGCGACAGCGACCCAAGACGAATATAGGCCCAGCTGGCTCCCTGGCCGACTTGTATAAGTTGCCGGATCATAAATAGCCAGGGCTGCGGTACAGGGTGGAGGTGCTTTGTCATCAGGCCTGGCCCCAGTCGGGGCATTGACTCCCGGACGAGAAGGGAATTTATCACTGTATAGTGATAAGACAAGGCTATTATTGTTTCTGTCCTCCTTCTTCTTCTTCTCCCCTCCTCCCCTGCATGCAACACATCACCTCCTCCTTTTCTCTCCTCCTCTCGCCTTCCTCCGTCCTCTTTTCCCTTCTCCTGTCTTCTTTCATCTCTTTTACTCTCATGTTGTAACCCCCTCGGCACCACTACCCTGTTTTTCTTCATTTTTTTGGGGCTCCCATTTCTCTCTGTTGTGTCTGTCCTCCTTTCTTTACCCCCCTTTCTTCCTCTTTCTCTCCGTCTCTCAGCACAAAGGCGGTGGGATCAGGAAAAGTAATGACTCCGGGGACGATGATAATCAGATACTTGCTTGGACGATAACGACCACACCAGGGTTCTACACGGAAACCATATTTAAGTATTAATCGTTGCCAACACTTCAGATGGCTGCAGAGAGTGATTGAGAGGAAGAGGGGAAGAAAGGGGGGAGGAAAGGATGAAAAGATAGAAGGTGTGTAAGAAGAGCAACAAAGGAAAAGGTGGTGAGAGGAGAATGGGTAATAGAGAAGGGTGTGTGTGTGTGTGTGTGTGTGTGTGTGTGTGTGTGTGTGTGTGTGTGTGTGTGTGTGTGTGTGTGTGTGTGTGTGTGTGTGTGTGTGTGTGTGTGTGTGTGTGTGTGAGAGAGAGAGATGGTAAACAGAGTAAGGTTATTTAGGGGTCATTCTTGTCTCAAGTGTGTTGAGGCTTCAGAAATGTGTCTTTCGCTGATGCACAACTAAACTTTCAGTCCTCCTCCTCCTTTCCATTTTGCAACCCCTCTCTCTTTCCTCTTCTTGTTGCCCCCCCACCCCCCACCCCTAAAAAAAGCTTTTCCTTCTGTATCTGGCTCACATAGTTTGGTGCCACGGGACTCGTGACCTAGGCCTCAAACTCTCAAGTTTATCTAGTGTGAATCGTTCTTTATTTTTTATTTTTATGGATGCAGGCCGGATGCAGACACCCAAGACTCCTCTCTCATTGTGTCCCAGCGCAGTGGCTCAGCTGTCAGGAGCGCAGAAGATGGATGAATTCACACAGAAAGGTCTCCTCTTGCGCTCCCACCTCATTTAGATGCTCTGTTCGGCTCCGACTCTTGGTAGCGGCGTGACAGCGCGTTAGCTCGGCGCCGAGGCCCTCGTCACCTCGGTTTCTCTGTTTACAAATGTATGCTAATGAGCGACAGGGGCGTAAGAAACCGTGCGACCCCTGCGTGCTCACTCTAATTCCTTCCCCAGTGACACATCAACTGTGACAGTTGTGGTTGTGCAGCGGCTCAGAGTAGCCTCCTTATCTCCTCGACTGTGATTGGAGCATCTGGCAACTGAAGGAATGTTGAGTTGTGTGTGTGTGTTCTTACAGTTTGTATCTATACACTTGCTTACAGGGGCATAATTAACTTTTAGCCCTTATGTGAGATTGTGCACTGTTACTGTACAATGTCACATCAAGGCTTTGCTGTGTGTGTGTGTGTGTGTGTGTGTGTGTGTGTGTGTGTGTGTGTGTGTGTGTGTGTGTGTGTCCGCGCAGGTGACAGCCGTGTGGATACGTTTTATTTAATCCAACCAATCCGTTCATCGGTCCATCCCATTGCTGTAAATGTGATATCTCAAGAACGCCTTCAGGGAATTTCGGCAAATGTGGCACAAGCGCTCCAGGGAACGGATTCTGGTGGTATTTGGCCATAACTCAATAATTAATATGCTAATTATGCCAAACGTTCTCACTAAATGTCAAATCGGGTAAAGTGATGACATTTTAGATCTAAAAGGTGAAAGGTCAACATCACATTTCCACCTTAATGTTCTGCAAACACACTTTATGTCTTTTTTTAAAAGACACAGAACTCGACTGGTTGGTGGAGGCCCCCGTCAGGAGAACATGATATAAATGTTTCCCTTTCTATGCCCGTGTCTCCATGGTAACCCTGTGTAGGGCGGCAGCAGACCTTACAGGCCTCCAGACGGGCAGCTGAGTGCACAGAGGCGCTAAGCAGCAGGAGGAGGAGGAGCCGTCTCTGACCTTCTCAGGGGCAGAGGCGGTGCAGGCCCAGTGGGCTGGCAGGTCACGGAGGGAACAGACTGTTTTGCTCCACAGCCTACGAACAAATACCAACTAGACCGGTGATTGACAGACTTATAAAAGCTTTTGTCCAGAATGACCTGAGTCTCCAGCTAACTAGCCTCTGAACGTATTTATTCCAAGCTCAGTCGAGAGTAGAGGGCAAAAGTGTATCAGAGGAGTAGAATCCCTTCACTGCCTGCATGGTGATTTCTTTGGACATTTCATGCACATTGCTTGGCACGTTTTAGACCAAGTGACCAAGAGTGTAAAAACCTCAAGAGCAGATAATGTATTTCTTCAAGCTTTAAGTAAGAGATACAAACCTAGCTAGAGCCCAGATGGTCTTGAGATAAGCATAATAGGCACTTCCTGACTTTCACCTTCTTTTTGATCACCTTCTTTTTTCGAAACGATCTCTGTCCCCACGAGCATTTTGGCTCAGTTTTAATCCGTCTCCAAACGAACACCCCTGAAAAAGCATATCACATGACGACTCACGTGTACGCCCAGTCAGGAAGTCAGGAAGTCAGGAAGGCATGCTCGTCCCGCCGGACACGGGCATTGTCGCAGATTGCTTGAATAACAGCTTGTCTTCTACACATGTACACGGGTGTAAACTGCAGCTGTTCTCAAAGGGGTCAAACAGGGTCAGCAACATTTGTAATTGATTTTCCATGATGTGTTCTACGCTGGTAGCCGAGGCTTATGCCTGTCATCTTCCCCCGAAAAGGGGGTCATGTAATCGTAGCCGGACGTTTTCAGACTAAAACAGGATCTGCAGCGTTTCCAGACTTCTCCGTTTTAGCTCCTCTAAAACTCCAGATGGCTAAAAAGAAATCCTTTTCTGATGTGTTTTTAAACCAAAAGTAGGAGCATAGATGTAGCATTCATTAGATTTGCTTCAAAACAGTGCATCAGTGTGTATTTTGCATGTCGGTGTGTACTTGTGTGTGTTTGTAGCCTGACTCTGCAATAAGGTCATTCCATTTTTCTTTCAGGCCGTCTATTAATCTTTAAGTGCGCTGGGCCTTGGGGCTCTGATTTTTATGTTAGTCTCCGTCCGAGGCATTTTGTTTTGTTGTTATTTGAATTTTCCTAAGTGGTGGCTTTAGTGAGCTATTAATGGAGTGCAAAACATTACATGAGCTTTAGAAGAGCGGGTAGAAAACAGAGAGAGAGAGAGAAAGAGTGGGACCTCTTTGCCCCTGACCCATATTACACCACATTAAGCACCTCCACAATCCCTCTCTGTCTCTTTCTGCCCTACACACCCACAGGCCTACAAGCACACTTCCTCTCGCTCTGTTTTCTACGTTGCCCTCCGTCGAGCTCCCTCTATCTTCCCCTCGCTCCCTCTATCTTCCCTCGCTCCCTCTATCTTCCCCTCGCTCCACTCTGTCGCAGTCCCTTCGTCTCTATTTATCTCATCTCCAAAAAGGCTTGTTATGCCTCTTGTCTTAATGCACTCGCTTCCCTCAGAAGTCGGTGTTGTTAGAGCTGAACTAAAGGCCTGGGAGTGCTGCACTCAGAGCCGGGGCTATTCATCAGTGTCACAGCAGCCCTCCACTCTGCTTCATTACTGCCTGGCTAATGGTACAGATCAGTGCAGTTTATTTGCTATAATTAGCCATCTCCATTCGTCCAGCGCGGCCCCGGTGAAGTCTTCTACTCTTTACGCTGCCCCCCTCCCCCCATGCTGCCGTGCCACCCTGCGTGTGTGTATGCATGGATGCTCGGCCGTTGGGCCTGAAGGAGCCATTAAAAAACTATACCAGCACATCAGTCTGACAGTTTCTCCATTGCCTTGTGACAACCATGTCTTTAACGTCAAGCCTGACTGCAGAGCAAAAAGCCATGAGGCTTGTAAAACTTTATAAGCTCTCCGCTTGTAAAAAGTAGTGGAGTATATTGAAAATGCATCGCGGTGAGAGAGGGGGGGTGGGAGGATGGAGAGGGGAAATGAGTGAATGACTAAGTCGATCAGCGAATGGCTGACTGACTAATGAGCGACTGAATGAGTGAACATGTGTGCAGGCAGGGGAACGGCAGCCTCTCTCCCGGTGGTTAAAACCTCCTCTCCTCTCCCATCCTCCCATCCCACCCGGCCTCCTCTTGCAGTCTCCTCCAGAGCTCCCGTGTCCTCCTCGACTTCCAACTTAATCTCCTCCCCCGTATACCCTCATGCATTCTCCACTCTTTCAACCTGTCCCCCTCACTTTATCTCTCTCAGTCCGTCTCCCACTCTTGTGTTTTTTTAAAAGCTGCAGCCTCTTGTGTCGTCGTCCTATGCAATTTTAATCTCCTTCCCTGGCAGGGTGGGGGGTGGGAGAGGAGGCGAGGGGCGTAGTTAGCATTCCCCAAACATGCCGGTGCATGCTCGCTGTACGTCACAGACACGGAGTTGTAGTTTACTCACTGAGCAGAGGAGATCAACCCAGTCAATAATTAAACGGGAGCATGTTGCTGTGCACTCATCCACTCCTCCTGTAACTCTTTGGCGTGTTCTTCCTTCCTCCCTCCTTTGATCCTGAGTCAACGTCCACTTCAAATCCATCATTTCTGCTCATCCTTTTAATGTCTTGTGTGTTTCCCCCACTCATTTGGTTAAAAATACACCCAGTGATGCAAATAGCCCGCTCCTCCAAACAGCCTGACGCTATGGAGACGAGGTCGAGAGGTTAATTTGCTGTTAAACCACACATAAGAAACGGGCGTGACGCATAAGCTGAGCCACTTGATTGACGTATGTTTTTCCAGCATCTCAGAAACAGCTGGCCTGCGGGGATTTTCAGCGCCATAAAAAAGAGAGAGAGGGAGAAAGAAAGAAAAAAAAAGTGCAATCAGCTGCAGTATCGCAGGCAACGGCGCCCTGGCGGTGAGAAAGGTGAGGGGCGGGCGGCTGAACTGGAGCTAACAGCGAGGCCACAAGTACGAGAGCTCGATGCAACAGGGGTTTTGCTGAAGGGCACAGGCCTGAATGCGGCTCATCACACCTGGGAGCTGTGACAGCAGAACACAACACTGCGCCCCGCTCGTACCAGCTCAGACAAATACAGTGAAGCTGCAGTGGTCACAGATGGTGGAGATGCGTCATCGAGCCAAACAAACGTTGATTTTATTCGTGGTTGTTCTCACAGCATTGTGGGAATTTGAGGTAAACGACGTGACGTTGTCCTTCAGTCCTGCCTGGTGTCAGAGGAATCAGCTGTGTGGGAGGGTTTTCTTGCACAAGTGAGGCCCCTTGATACAAGATGGTTGAGCTTCATATGAATGCCCGAGTCTACGAAGGCATTGTGGACCGTTAGCCCTCGCTCACGTGGCTTCCTCTGTCAGAACTAACATCTTTATAATTTAAAACTATTTAAAGGAAACATAACAGGGGCCCTGCTGTGCTCCGGTAACCCACACAGACTCCAGGCCTCAGTGCATTAGAGGCTATTTTTGGGGAGATGTGAGGGTTCGTGGTAAGAAAAAATCTGCTGTAAGTACAACATGTTATTTGGTGACCATGGACCCATCTGGCAAACTGCGAGGAGTTTCCAGCATCTTTATGATATATTTGAGTCTAATTTAGTTGTGTATTTATCGCAGCTTCAAAAAGAATTTACACACCTTCACATCCTGTCACCCTTTGTTTTATAGATTTAATCTTAAATTGATAAAAATCCTATTATGGCTGTAAATCTACACCCATAACCCCACAAGGCCAAAGTTAAATTATGTTTTTGGAATGTTAAATGATCAGTCAAACAATATAAAAGTAATTATAAAACATTGTATATCGACATTAATGGAAAAATGTAACATTTCAGAAGTGTCAGAGGTTTCCAGGTTTTAAAATGTGAAAAATTAGCTGATTATCTCGGTTTCTTGTAATTTTCAATTGAATGTCTCTGAGTTTACGCTTTAGAAGATCGGTTGATTCATGGCAAATGTTATTGATGGTGAGAATAATTGGTATTTAACTGACACTCCTACTGTGTATTTTGTTTTGTATTTGTAAAGCAGATGTTTAATGCATCTGTTCCTGATTTGTTCAGAGTATTCACTTGACTGTCGAGCTTGGACGCGGCTCAAAGGCCACGTGTAGAACCACTCTGACCGTTGTTCTGCAGCCACAGGGAGCGGCTGTATTTGAGTGTGTGCCTTCATTTCCCACTGTTTACCTCACGGGGCTATTACACATTACACATCAGCTCCCAAACTGACATTTCTAGTTAATATGTGATGACTGTGCTTTGTCATAGGTGTTAACTTGTCCTACTTGGCCTCCTCAGTTCTCTCTACTCTAATGCTCAGTTGTCTCTTCTCCTCCTCTTCTCTCTGCCCTCTGTTGCATTTCTCGTAGCTGCCGCCGTTCACCGCGTCTTTGATTCCTGTGATTAGCATTCTGCTGTATCACCATTCTGTCTATCACTTAACTTACAGAGGAGCGGCACCTCGCAGCGAAACCCAGCAGTTGTTGTCAGTCTTGTTCGGAGATGAAACAAGACACAGACACGCAACATGCACACGCGTATATATTGAATGCATATACGCACAAACTTGCTGTAAATACACACACACATATACACACGCGCATGCATATACAGCGGAGATGAGAGCTCTGACAGCTGCGGTTCGCTGAAAGCTTTCGAGTTTAGAATATCATTAGTTTTAAAAGGGCAACCAGGCAAGGTGAACATATTACTCTCTATTCTCAAAAGTCGAGGAAGCTTGAAGAAAGTTTTTCCCCCAATCTCAGTTTTTTTATCTACCGCCCACATCAACCTCGGATAAGATGACGATATGTTTATTATGGCTTTTGATATACTCCAGCACAGTCTTAATCTACAAAAACGCTCCAAAAAGCCACTCGCTATCTGCGTCCTCTGGAGATTACAGGAGTTACAGGAGCCGCTGTCTTATCGCACAGTGTGTTTACTATGCACAGTAAACACAGTGCTGCTGTTTCAGGACGGGGGATATTCAGAGTTTAGGCAGAACATTAGAGAGGAGGCTCCTGAATGATTAGTATTCCTCCCGCCGCTCTGCTGGTGGCGGGGCTCGTAGTCAATTGGCTTCCATTAACCTGCCAGTCTGCTCTTCATTGCTTCATTAGCGGCGGCATGGAGGCTGGAGGAAGTGCCATCACAGTCCCGAGGACTGACTCCCGTCACGCTGCAGCTCACCTCGTGGCCGCTGTGTCGTTTTCCCGTAGCTGCTTTTCAGACACGCTCTGAAGTCCGGACCTTCTATTGAGTTTTGTTTTTTTTACAAGGGGCTGTATGAGAGAGGGAAAATGTCAGAGTCCTGTTCTCCAGACATTTCCTGGAACCTCCCTATAGTCAAATTTGTGAGTGAGCCCATGTAAGAACATACCCAGTGATTGAGTGAACGTGTTGATGATGTTTCAGAAGAACACAAATATGTCAGGATGAAAAAAAGGGACCATACACATAGAAGACACCGATGTCAACATGGAAAGACAACGAGAGAAAAGGCGTTTTCTGCGAGACAGAACATGTGAATTCATACGTCATGCCCTGCCTCTTGAATTCTTGACCCAGGCGCCACCCCTCGCCTGAATGTTCCAGACATTTTCCTTCTGACCCAGAGAATCTCCTGCTGTGTTCTTCGTATGTGGATGAAAACCAGCGTTCATGTCTGAAAGGGTTTTCTGTGCTCGTGTTTTTTAGCTTTAATACTGGTGAACCATGAGTGAACGATAGCTATGCATGCTGGGTACTTCGGAGAATAAAAGTCCCAGCGTGGGATAAAACAACCAACCTCTTGATACCGTGGTAGCATTTCATTTGTCCATCAAACCCTCTGCTTCCATTATTTATGAGTCATCCCCAACACAGCGCCACAACTTTCTCTCTGACAAGCGACACGTACGCCACACTTGATGTATACATTTAGTCAGGACACACACATACTCACATTCACACAAACGTATATTTTAAGAGTGCTGGGGGATATGTTTGCACAGACACACACACACACACACACACACACACACACACACACACACACACACACACACACACACACACACACTCACACTCACACCAACAAATATTTTAAGAGTGCTGGAGGATATGTTTGCACACACACACAAACTACAAGTGCCATGCATTTCTCATTATATTTCTCCTTTGGGATGGTTGCAGCATTTATTAGGAGAATATATTAGCAGTAAATGTCGTTTTCAAAAATGTTCAAACACTTATCCGCACAAATAGACTCTGTGAAATGAGCGCCAATGATTTAAATGCAACTCCTATGGTTTGAATAGCAGCAGAAAAAAAGCAGTTTCCACGTTGCACACGCAGTCCTCTGCATGCATTGAGTGCAGAGAAGCCTTTTAGCGCTAAAGAACTTTTTATTTTCTCAGGAAAGAAGTTCAGCAGAAAGAAATGATTCTCCTCCGACTTCAAAAGACGACGCTTGAGGGACGTGAAAGGGAAGAGAAATGATTTGAAAGTGAATTCTTTGTGGAGGTTTTTTCTTCTGAAGGTTGATCTGCAGCATCTGGCTGATGTTTCCATAGGTGATTTTCTTTGTCTCGCTCTGATGCTGTTAATCTTTTTCTGCAGATATTATGGAAAGGAGGGGATTTGCCATCTCTACCGCATGCAAATCACTGCACACTGCCATCAGGCTGAGATTCATATAGATTCTCTGTATTTTTGAAACCTTGAAGGACCTTTTTTTTATATGTTTGTCATAGGTTATTTCAGCCAGTTGAGTGTTGGTTGATTCGCCGGCTCCGTTTCCTGCTTGGAAACTGTCACTCGTCTCATTTCCAAGTGTACCTGATGAGGTTTTTGTGTTCTGCCATGTTCATTCATAGTTAAGGTGATCACTTCCACAAATGAGGGCAGGCAAAGAGGAGTCTCACCTCGCTCCCAGGTGCATCGCCTGCTCGTAACAGTCTCAAATAAATGGTTAAAGCGAGATGTGCTGCCAGTTGACTCATGCAGTGACTCACGCGGTGTGTACTCAGAGGGAAGGACGGAAATACACAGCACAATGAAGCTCAAGATAAATAAAATGCGAGGAGTGAATTTAGTCTTTATTTTCCATTTTTAGATAATTTATCATAGTCTATTTACACTGTCATTCATCGTCAGGATGTTCTTTGTTTATGGAATTAAAATACGAGCGCAAACTGAAGATTCAGAGATATTTGACAAAGAAACGCTGCTGAAATCTTCAGTTCGAGCCTTTGACAAAGGCAGTTTTTGCAACAGCTCAAGATCAAAACTCAGAGGTTCTGCTATTTTGGGCTGAACAATGGAAGGAAAGTGAGGCTCGAAGTGAGACGGAGTTCAGCACAGCGACTCTCTGGTGTTCGCACTTTGATCTGCTGGTGCTTTCACAAGACCCCAGAGGCCGCGCTCAGACTGTCCGTGTCAAGTCGGACCGCGGGCCGACGGCTTTTCGCAGCACGGCTCCTGCAGCTCAGCCGAAAGCTTCCTGGCCTTCTTTTGTCCGGAATTATGTTTTTAGTCCCCGTCTCTTTTCTGTTGAGCTGCAGTGACCTCTCCCCAGTGCACTTTGCCCTGAGTTAGAAAACCATGCAACACTAGAGCCGTCTCAGACATGAAGTTTGCCTTTCATGTGAGGAACACAGCAGCAGGAAAATATTCAGGCGAAGGGTGGCCGTCCAGAGAACATGCAGGAGGCAGGACGTGACGTATTAATGCTGCTGCGGAAATCACGTGTTTGTGTTTATAGCACATTATGTTGGCATTGACCCTCATCAGCAAAAGCTCTTGAATCTTATTTTATTAAGATGACACCGTCTTTGGAGACTTCGAGGGGTTATGCTCCTCCTGAGAAACGTGACATTTTCCAGACATTTTAAAGGGCGCTGGCAGGAGAAGTTCCAAAAATGTGCAGAGCAACTGACTCGAACATTTGCGTTCTCACATACTGTCCCTCCAGATACGTTCAGGAGAATATCCGTGGTTCATTGCATGTCTGTGAACAGGTGATGTGATGGTGCACAATCAGAGAAAGAGGCAGTTTGAAGCGGAGCGCGTTGTGAACGTGATCTGTTTCATTTATTCTGCAAAAGGAGATGAATTTTCAGATCAAAGCAGATTTTCATTACAGTTGTGGGGAATCAGGGAAATTGCAAAAGTGAATAGAGGGAGACGGGCAGGATGATTTCCAAACAAATGAGGAAAACAAATCATCTACGCAGATTATGTTTCCCGGAGACTTTCATGAGAGGCAGAGCGACTCGTGTACGAGAAGAGAAACTTCTCTCTTCCGCTACATTTTATTTTCATTTTGTGTGTTTTCGGTTTTGATTGATTTTCACAGTGTTTCCGCTGTCGCCTCTCTCTCTCTCTCTCTCTCTCTCTCTCTCTCTCTCTCTCTCTCTCTGTGTCTGCACATGAATGATAAGTGAACATGTACACCTATCTGCCTGTTCTCCTCTCAATGACACACACATGCACACACACACACATGCCCACACACTCACACCACTTACCCCAGAGCCCCCCCATCTAATTCAGCCCACTCAGACTCATTGTTAAGGGGACATATTGGAAAACCATTAGTACTCATTATGCTTTATAGCCACCCGTTCTGCCCATTCTGTCTTTTAATCACAATCCATCCCCTCGTGCGTGTGTGTGGGTGTGTGCACGCCGCCTCGAGTGTGCGGCTGTATGCACGTGCGCGCACTCCAGCCACCTCTGCTCACCAGACAGTAATGAACCACTTTCGGCGTAATGCATTCGGGACACCACAGCGTCCCCACCCGCCCTACCCCCTCCCCTCCCCCACCTTTTTTTATAGGGCAGTCAATGGCACAGACGCCACTTTTTTACGGCGGCCTCATCTCAGCTGCGGCAATGTTGTGCATTCATGAACCATGTCAGCCAAATGGGATCGAATGCAGTGTAATAGAAATTTAGAAAATTGGATTGAATAGGGTATGGATTCGCTCTTTTTATATATGAACTGCCCGCAGAGGCAGAAACCCCCTCGCAGGGAGCTTTATGAGAACTGTTCAGTCCTTGTAACTCCAAATAACCTCGGTCTCATAAAGTGTTGAATATCCTGTTACTGCTCTGTACTGAATTGTGCTCATGTCTGACCATTCATGACTGTGTGTGTGCGTGTGTGTTTTGCTAGCAGCAAGTAGAAATGGCAGTTTTGACCATATGCTCTGTGACGGACAAGCACAAACACACACAGGAGCACAGATGCACACACTCGTAATGAGTGGATTTAAATTCCGGTTGTTGTCTCCCGGCCTCGGCAACTGTCATCATTGCGCAGCAAAAGTCCCATAATCCATCTGTGGCATGACAGCATCCCAACAGCAACACTTCACTGCAAGAAAAGCTATTCTTTATGTCTCTCTATATTTCTCAATCTCCAACCCTCCGCTTTTCTTTTTCTATTTTCACTCCCCTCCCTTCACATTTCCCACCTGCAGGTTTTTCTTCTTCTGTCTCGTCTCCTTTCACTTTTCTAGTTTCATTTTTCCCTCGCACCCAATCTCCCTTTCTGTGGAAACTTTTTCCTCGGTTTGATTAAAGTAGAGAAATTCAGTTGGAGGGAGAGTGAGTGATCGCTGGAAATCTTTGTTGACCATGAAGATATATTCATTATTGTATTTATTGCTGTTGATGAAATTGACAGAGATCAGAGTGACAGTAAACCTATTAATGATGATGATTGAAATGATGATGATGACGGTGACAATGGTGAAGATGATGGTGCATGCTGGCTTTCTTATCAGTGTCTATGTTTTCGTCTTGGCCCAGATGGAGAGAGACAGACGGAGGGGACGGACGCCAGCCGCAAGAGGGACACTCGCTCCTCAGCTGGCCACCACAAGAGTGAGGACACCAGCGACAGCAGGGAGGACGAGGCGGCAGTGAGTCTTTCTTTCTTTCTTGCTCGCTTGTTTCCTTCCTTCCTCCATTCTCACCACTCTGGGCTGTATATATTAATGTAATGTTCCTGCCTAAACACACTTACCGTCGCCCACCCTCATCCCTCTAACTAAACAACAGTGTGTGTGTGTGTGTGTGTGTGTGTGTGTGTGTGTGTGTGTGTGTGTGTGTGTGTGTGTGTTGTTGTGTGTGTGTGTGTGTGTGTGTGTGTGTGTGTGTGTGTGTGTGGCGGAGCTCATCAGGAATGCAACAATTGCAGCCTGCATCATGATAATCATCTTTGTGCTCGGTTCTTTGCTCACCCACTGATTAGCAGCCGCACACGACGGCCCCCTCCCTCCGTAATGACAAAGAGATTAGGGATGAAACAGGGAAAAAAAATCTGGATGCAGGTAAAGGTGTTTGCTTAAAGATTAAATATTAAAGACATCTGTTGACAGGTTTAATCGTTTATAAACTTTTCAGTAGCCTCAGTCCACCACCTACTGCAGGGACATTTTTAATAAAGGAGGCACACAATACTTCTTTAGTGTCACCTTTCCTCTAGTGTGTTATACAAAGTTAAAACACAAAGTTATGCAAAGTTAAAAAGCCAAATGGCTGCAGCAAAGAGCTCCTCTCCTCCACAGAAAACATTCGTCGGTAGTCTGGCCAATACTTCTGCATCATTATGACATCACAGTGCACCAGTTGCATAATGCACGCGTCCTAACAAAGCCAGTTAAAGCAAGCAACAGAGTGGGCTAGCTGGCTTTATCAGGAGGGGGGGGGCCTTAAAGAGACAGGAGCTAAAACCAAGTGTTTGAGACAGAGGCTGAAGAGAGGAGCTGCAGCAATGGACAGTCTGAGGAAAGTGATGTGTTTTCTGAAACCTTTTCAAGTAATAACACAAAATCAAAATTAGTAACTTGAATATGAGCTGAATATGTCTCCATTAATGTTTCCAGCAGTGCGAGGCCATAACTTCAAATATGCGGTGAGCACCTCATGCATTTTCACTTCCTCCTCGAGCGATCGCTGCATTTCTGTGATAGTTTTCATGCTGAGATTAAAATGAGACCGATATCCAGCAGCAGCGCACGAGACAGAGCTTGGACCGCTGCCAGAGATCATTAGTATTGGTACATGCAGCAGTAAACCAGTGAGACAATCTCACGCTTTAATTCTTATTTCCCCCGACAGCGTCTGGATTTTATGATTAAGTACAGTTAATTCTGGACCCGCAGATAATTTCTGAATCTGCAGGACGCGCGAAACACTTTAGCTCCAACTGTGTGTTGAAATGACAAGCTCCTCTTTGGTTCCTGCAAGCAGTCTGAATGGGGGATTGTTATTGAGTCCAAAAATACTGATAAACTGCCGTCATTACCTCGACGACCGAATCTGTGCCACGGTCTGTGTTCAAATGTTTGCAGCTCTGATCTGAATGTCTGCTGAGGTGAATCACAAAGAGAAATCTCTTGCTAATTCATGCCTGGAAGGGATAATTGGGTTAAAGGTCTGTTATTCAGAAAATGTGGAATTAATTCACCATTGCTTATCTTTGGTTGTTTGCTTTCTACAGGAAGACAGATTTTAATTTCACATTGAGGTAAAAAAAAAAAAGCATTTTTTTTATCTCATTAGCAGTCGTAAACACTGTGGTCTGATCTCTCTTTAACAATATCTGGATGTTTCCTGTCTGCTTTTTTTAAAGTTAAAAAGACTCTTTTAAAACCCTGAAGATTTACCAGTCATTGTTTGGCCTTGAGGCACGCAATTTATTACCAGCCCCCCCCTCCTCAGCCTCAGTCCACCAGGTTTCCACCCCCACACACACACTTGCCACTCATGCTGACAGGCTGTCTACCTTGAAGTCGTATTCAGCCCGAGGATTCGTTATCTGTAAAACTACCTGAAGTGCTGCAGAATCGGGCTGCGGGCGCTCGCCGTCTGCGGTAATTAAATGTTCATCGCATGTTCGGCTTGGTGGAATGTGTGATATTTTAAGAGGCCCACGCCGCTGAGGAGCAAACAGATACACACACACAGATACAGATTAATGAGATGGATCGGATCTGGTTATTAGTATTTTGATAATAAAAGCTTTTACCTCTCCGCCTGCTGGAGAGGATCATTACACAGGGCTATAAAGGAAGTCCCTGAGAAGCTGTTGTGTGTGTGGAGTGAATTAAGATGAGTTAGAATAAACTGTAGTGTCACTGATTCTTGTCTAAGAGCAGTGTTGTTCGGCTTTAATCAGGAAACAGCACCCAATAGGGCCCCAAATTTGAATATTCACGTTCATTTCTGGCCGTCGCATTGGACACATACTCAGTGAGCTTTTATTACAGGTCAGGAGCTTCAGTTAATGGTCACACCAAACATCAGAGTGTGGAGACATCTCACTGAGTTTGACCGTGCTGTGACTGTTGTTGCCCACAGACTGGTTGAAACGGATCTATGGGATTTTCAGTTTTTTTTGCACCACTCAAGGCCAGACCGGTTGGAGCTCTAGTAACTCTGATAACCAATTTGTGAGGAGATAAAGCATCTAAGTGTGCGCAACACGTCGAAACCTTGAGGCGAATGGGCTCTAACAGTGGGAGATCGTGTTCTCCTCTGTCAGCCAAGATCAGACATCTGAGGCTACACAAGTGTTTTAACTGCATCAATAAGATTTCAAATCCATTCTAACACACCTGAAAAAACGTGACCATTCCCATACAACCGGGCACGTGTGTGCTGGTGTGAAGAGGAAGCAGATTGTCTTCTCTGCAGTTGGTTGCTCAGTTACAGAAAATAGTACAAACGAGAAACAGCAATGGTGCAGAGTAGGAGCAGGGATTTCTTTTCTTGGACCGACGATGAGGGGGAAGTGTTACTATGGCAGCAAGTGTTTGCATTTACCATTCTAAGTTAAGTCATGATTGACCAGAACCAATCAGGATACGAATACCATATTTAAATATCAGTTTTTGCCTGTATATACTACTACTACACAGACTGAGAGTACTGTGGACAGCTGGCATAAACACAGCAGCAGCAATGGGTGTTAAAGCTAAAATTTGTCGTGTGGATGCAGCCTGAGGACACGGACTCACTAATACTGGACAGTTGGTGACCGGGTCTGTTTTTCTGCTGAGCCACGCAGATGGCAGAGTCAGAATTTGGCATTAGCAGCATGAATCCATGGGTCCAACCTGCCTCTTGTAAACAGTCCAGGCTCCTGCTGCTGCTGCTGCTGCTGCTGCTGCTGGTGTAATGGCGAAGGGAACGTTTTCTTGGCTCACTTTCGGCCCCTTAATACCAATCAATCGAGATTTAAATGCCACAGTCTATCCGAGTATTGTTGCTGAACATGTGCAGCCCTGTATGGCCACAATTTACTACCTTCTAATGGCTACTTCCAGCATGATAATGCACCATGTCGCAAAAGTAAAAGTCATCTCAAATTGGTTTCATGAACCTGTCGATGAGTTCAGCACTTTTACAATTACTTTTTCTAGTTGTCAGATCTGGATCCTGTAGAACTTTGCGATACGGTCGTGTGGCTAAACACAAAACAGCAGAAATGACTTGATGTAATCATGTCAACAAGAACTACACCCCCAAAGACCTCATTCAGAACTGGTAACCACCTCTAAGTTATCCAGTCTTAAGTGGTCAGTGCTACTGTAAGTACAGGCCTGAACACATCCTGAGATCCAGTCAATCTGGGATGCACGTTACTTGTACTCTGTGGCCTTGCACCGCCAGGATATCAACCCTGACCAACATATGATTGAAACTTAACTTAAATAGGTCCAATCTTTCTGTGGCTTAGGGGGTAGATCAGCAGTTCGATCCCAATGTTGCACATCCTGCTTGTCGAAGTGTCCTTGGGCAAGATACTGAGCCCAAAAATTGCCTCTTCTCATAGAGAAAGTGCTGCACATAGATGCACTGTATGAATGTGTGCGTGAATGGGTGAATGGCAAAAACTGTACTGTAAAGAGCTTTGACTGGTCATCAAGACTAGAAATGCTCTTTATAAATACAGATTATTTACAAACCATTTACAAGACTTATTCTCAGACTGGGTAGAAACAGCATAATTTGATTTTAGCAAACAGAAATGAAGTGTTTATTTGCACATAGAACAGGGAAATGAGATCTGATCATAATTGGTCACAGGAGTGACCAAATATATACGTACGTATCACTGTCCTCTTCTGATGACATTTCTCAGGACGGATGTTAATACCAGGTCAGAACAATGTTTCCAAGGCGTCTCCACAAACAACTGAGGCTGTGTTGAGAGGAATGGGACGCGTGTTCCTCATAAAGTGTGTTTTCTGGTGTTATATCACAGTGCAACTGAATTCTGAACTGCTTGTGCAGCGGTAACTATATCACTGAGAGATTTGGCGGTGAGATACAAAGTGTAACACACTCCTAATACACCGCACACAATACACAGTATGTACTTGGCCACACACAAGCTGTAGCTGAGTTGTAGACCCAAACACAGTGGAAGTTAAAACCCAAATTGTTTTACAATATCGCCGCGCGGCCGTCGACTAGCCACGGGGGAATAGCCAAGAGAAGAAGACTTTATATCTTATTCCTTAAAATGCAGTCGTCTTCAAAATCTATTTAAGTGACGGCTTTAGGAAATGTGCTTGAAGAGATAAGAGTCATGAAGGGGAGTCGGCAGGGGTTCTTCTGAACAGCCCTCCTCCAAACTCCAAACCTGCCTGATAGCGTTGGGGCTTCTCTTCTGTGGTGGAGTGAAAAAGCAGCTCGGCGGATTGAGTCAGTCTCGTGCATTAAGGCTCAAATGTTCGCTAAGCATTCTGCTGAAGTCACTAAAAGGTGTCAGAAAGTTTATGGAACTCTCTTGGTTGAATTTAAATAGCGCCTGCTTTGTCATTTGTTCCCTAAACGGCGTTTGATAGATTTGGTTCTGCTTCCAATAGTGATCACTCAGATTAACCGTGTTCATACTTGGATAGTAAACATCCTCTAAATCACCACAATTACAATACAGGAGATAGAATTGGCCGCTACGGGGGCGGGCTCTTATTTGGATTTACGATCTGTAGAGGATATGGCGGGGCTCCATTTATGTTTATCTGTAACGCTGCTTTATTTGGAACCAGCGCTGTTATATCCTTTCAAATGCGCGTTTGCATAACACCCTCAAGACATTTCTGCTCGGCTCCATAACCACATCTCTCTCCCATCTATAATTTACATGCCCATTTACCAGGTCTTTGTTCCAGCAGTGCTTGACCTCTGAGTGTCTGTGAGTGTGTGATTCTGTATGAGTGTATGCATCGCACTATATACGTTTCGCCGCCCATTCAGCGATTTCTAAACGCGTCACGGAAATCCAAAGCAACGTAATTGACACCTTCAGTCAATGTGAGGCAGCTCCAGAGAGAGCGGCCCTTCACTTAGAAAATGTCAGTGCCAAAGGTCAGAGCTGTAGTTCAAGCTTCTGGGCCTCATAGTCAAAGATTAGCTCAACACCAGACGTGTGAGTGTCTCTGCTCTCAGATTCGCGCTGAACTTTGGGGCCTTTGATCTATATTTTTTTCGGGGGAGCTCTATGTGAGAACACATGTGTCTGTGTCAGTTGCTCTGAATATTTTGCAGGATCTTTTCCTTCCAGCTCCCTTCGTAAAATGTCTGGAAAATGTAAAAGTAATGCAAATATCTCCAGATGAAAAAGAGGAGCCAATCACGTAGAAGACATAGACGAAAACATGATTTCTGCAGCTTAAATTATACGGTGTGTCCCGTCTCCTGCACGCTCCACCCAGGTGCCGCCCCTCTTCTGGATTTTCTGGATATGACCACATCCGACCCCATCTCCTGCCGCGTTTGTTTTATGTGGAAAAACAAAGTACAGAAAATTTGATTTGTCCGTCAGACCTGCAGTTCTATTTATTATGAGTCATCCCCAATGCAGCACCAGATCTGGAGTTCACATCTGCAAATGGCTTTGTTTGGATAAGTAGAGAAAGAAAAAGGCACAGAAACAGACAGTGAGGGATGTTTAATACGCTGTGATATGGGTCAGGGACACAGATATTGCCTCCTTTTGTTGAGCTCCTCTAATGTCTCTGACAGCAGCCTGATGAGTGTGTCCTGCTCCATGGAAAAGCAGCAGAGAGGAAACACAGAGGGATTGTTTCCACTGACCACATTAAAGGGTAAAGGAGGGGACAGAGAAAAGAGAGGACAGGAGTTGATTGAAGGAAACAAAAGCAAATCAGAGAGGTGAGCGGACGAGGAGTGAGATCTTCTGCAGAGGAAGTAATTATGTTTCTCTCTGACTCGGTGAAAAGCGGCAGCTGAGCAGCAAATGTTTGCCTGCGCACCTTTCTTTGCCTGCAAATCACTAAAATTGCAGCTTAAATAGTTGACAGAGTGTGTCAGGGTTGGCAATTGCAGGAACTGACGGAGGGTGGACTTTTTTCTTCTTCTTCTTTTTGGAAGACATGGAATATCTCTCTGGCCACCTGCTTTTCATGGTGAAACCTGCAATAGATTCACACTGTCACATGTTGTGTGTTAGTGTGCGTCTCAGCTGCAGGGGAGCCTCCAGATGGTTTCCAATTTGTCTGACAGCCTGACACTAAGGTTATATAAAGCAGAAGTTGTGTTTCTGCACCTCAAGCCGATTGTTACTAACACACGCATGTGAGACTGTGTGTGTATACGTTTGTGTGCGTGTTCTTCATACATAAGGTCTGTCTGTCCTCTGCTTCCTGCTTTTCCTGCCTGTTGCAGAATGCTTATGTGGGTCCTCCCCTTCATCTCACGCTCCTGATGAGGGGGATGAATGATGAAGGTGAAAGAGGAGGGACACAAACCGGCTAGAGGACAAAAAAGGGCGAGAAGAGAGGTGATGACTGATGAACCTGGGAGTCATTAACATTGATTCAGGGATAAATGAACTCTTGCGTCACAGATGTTGACGTGAACGGTTATTCAGAGGGACACACAGAGGAAAGAGGAAAAAAAACACATGTGGGTTATGTACGGGCAGGCAACACAGCCTAAAAGTATATGCAGATATTTCAATGTATTGTAATTCAATTATTTTTGGCAATATATCCATATATTGTATGATAAAATCTGTAGTAATGGGTCTAACCGTAGTGTGGTCAGGTCAGACAGGAGCAGACAGAGGCGGAGCTGCGGCTCTGCTCTACAGAATGTGAATGGAGCTGCTGTAATGACGGTTGTCAGCTGATCGATACGGCGCTCAAACAACGCACCGACTGTATCAGATAAAATGACTGTCCGGCAGCTGTTTGACTGGCAGCTGTCCGCTCGATCCTCTCTCCAACTATTTTCTGCAAAAACTGCCGCGTCACGATCGATCCCCTCAGCTGAATCAGATCCTGACTTTAGATAAGGGTTGTGTCGTGCCTTTACTCTTCTGCTTTCAGTGTTCATTCCTTCAAACCACTTCTACACTTTTGCAAGTTCTGACGTGTTTGAAGCAGCTTCAGAATCAAGAACAGGTTCCAAATTGTCATCTGCAAATTGCAGGGACAGAAAAAAAGGGTTGGTCCCACCAACCTGTGGGAAACAATGCTGGTTTTAATGTCTATTAAGTAAGCGTGGAAACTCCAGCAATGTGCTTAAAGTCATTTGTCTTTGTAAATTTATTTTATACTGACATTCAGCATCAATCAAATATCCACAAAATAAAACATGTTTGTCACAAATCTTAAAATATGTGTTAGGAAAGGTACAGAAAACAAAATAGGCAAATAAGAAATAATCTCTTCTCTCAAACAAAATTATTGACTTGTGAAAATAAAGTCAGGCCTATAGAGTGTTATGTAGTTAATCCTTTTTTCCCAGTACGCAGCAAATTGTTCCAGTATATTAAACCCACGTTATGCCTCCCCCTCATCTTCTCCATTTTCAAAATGTCCATTGTAATTTTCTGCCTTGCATTTATATAGAGCTGGACTCTCCTGTGATAAACATTCCCTGGGAAGAGTCTGTTATTTTACCAGCCACCACCAGTATACGAATTAAATATGTATCTCTTTACAACCATTCTTAAACCCAAAATATACAGTCTTAATTTCTAGAGTGTATGTATAAGTGTAGTGTCGGGCATTGTGTACAGTCCAATGGTCTCTGATGACAAGACAATCGTAGAAAATATGTTGGTGGTTTGGTTGCATTTTTTATTTCTCCAGTTTGCCCTGAAAACAGTAAGGTTGTTATTGTAGCTGCATTTCTGTAAGAATGTTTTAAATGAGCATTATCAGTTCTTTCCAACTCCCTTAACTTCTATTGATGTCTATTTATTACCTAAGATACACATATCCTCCCTTATTTCTCCAATTTTGTATGCTTTTCTAAACAGTTCTATACTACATGTTTTTCAACATCATATTAACATCTGCAGGTTTTGATACAAGTCTTGATTTACGAACAGTTTTCTGCATACAACTGTTCTTCCTTGAGCTCTCCACCTACTTGAATGTGTAAAATCTTTTGTGCTTCATTTAAGGAAAACCTTCGGAGGGCTATTGTTTTCCCACATAGAAAATTTATCAGGATTTTATAAAGTATCGAACCCGTAAGCAGAACTGATGACGGCATTGATATCATTTTAAAAAGTAAATTCTCAGAGGACTCCTCCACTGCGAGGCCAACAGCAGTGTTACTGTACATCCACCTGTAGCATGTGTGTCGATGCTGAACACACACAAGCACGACAACATCTCTCTCTATCTCTCTTTCTCTCTCTCTCTCTCTCTCTCTCTCTCTCTCTCTCTCTCTCTCTCTCTCTCTCTCTCTCTCTCTCTGCACACACATACACACACACATACATACATATGCACACATACAAAGGGCAGGTCAACAACAAAGTGCACTTTCCCAGACATTGATAAGACAGTGGATAATAAAAGGCCAGTTAGCAACAATAAAGCCCTGAAATCAAGGTCGAGGAGCCGAGAGGCGAGGACACGAGAGGAGAGGAGAGGTGAGAGGAGGAGGAGGGGGGGGATAAGCCTGAGTAGATAATTCACGGAGGGTTGAGAGAAAGGGCCGTGCCATTGTCTTTCACCTGTCGGAGATTTTAATCATAGGGGCAATTTTGCAGCAGCTCATAAACCGCAGGAGCCGGGCCTCATTGTTAACCTCCAATTGCTTTCAGGGCTGTAAATGTGGCCGCCGTACATCGCTCTGGCCTTGCTCTGAGTTTATGGGAGACGGGACAAAGCCGGCGCTGGCACCTGGAGTGTTCCCTGAGAGTGATGAGGAGCGGCGAGCGCGGAGGGCCCAGTAAATACACACACGGCTGATCGGCGACACTCGAAAACACTCGGCGGCACCACACGGGCTCGACTGCGGCGAGACAATGCTGTGACTACGAGCTGCGTGTTATGCTCCATGTAATCTGTAAATGTACCCAAACATGGGGATTAGAGTCACAGTGTAATTGCACAGTTTGACATTTTGATTTGACCGCGGAGATTAGTGAGACATTACTTATTTTCCGGGTATCCATTACGTTGATTTTCACATTTGAATGTTGTCAGGGATTTAAAAAAAGGGAGCGTCAGGGAGCAGTTCAGTTCCTGGTGATAAATCCATGGTGACTCAGTGTCCTCATGTCTGACATTTGGTTGACACGGTCCTCACCTGATTGGCTCTGCAGCCAAGTGGAAATAGATCTCCCATGAGGCATTTGGTACATCAGCCTGAGCGCCCCCCCGGCTGACGGAGCTTGCACGCTTATGTTTTCTGCCACTTTTCTCAAGTGTCATCTGTTACTAAAAATGTTTAGTTAGATTTTTTTTCCACACTTAAGGACGTCACTGCCAAACCTGGCCTCTGAGAGCTCAGCTACAGGTTGACAGTATAAATGGCAGATAATAGAGGCAGCACGATGGGTTCCTCTCTGTGGCTAAGTGAGCTGGGCACTAAGCTGTAAAACATGAACTCAGAGCTTTTAGATGTGGCGGGTCAGTTCTTCCTGAGCAGCTCGAGGAAGAAATGACAGTTAAGTGGTCGTTTTACCACAGTTCATAAGCACAGATGTGGTCGGGTTTGGTCACATGACACCTCATTGAGGCTCGGGGCACGTAGTGGATTTTAAGCGATTTTAAAAACATGAGAAACCAACTGAAATAATGACAGATTTAACCGTTTTTTTATCTTTTAATCGTCAGAACACACACTGGACGATTTTGTCCAGAAGTAAGACCACCCACCTGCCATTTGTAGGAAACTATTTCTCCAGTTCACTATCTGAACTGGAGTGTGGAAAACTCTCATCGGCTGCTGTGGGTTCTCTGTCGCAACCAATAAATAAACACATTTGATATTTACGATTCGAGATCGGGGAGCATTAGCATCGGTAGCATTAAGGTTATTTTGTAAACACCTCACACTTATTTGGGCAGATAATTGGCTCCGACTGGCCGCCGGTTGGAAACGCCCCCGCCATTTTCAGAAGGGGCAAATGGGCCTGATTATCCTCGGGTGTGCAGCAGCCCTGAAGAAGGCGACTGGTGCTCAGATCTGTAGCAGCTCAGAAGAGGGACAGGAAAAGGCAAAAAGACATTGTTGTGCTGTTATTATTCCATTTGAGATTAATCGAAAGTGACAGAGTTATTTGGATCTTAACAGGAAACTAACAAGAGTTAGTGTTTCTCTCAGTGGGGCAAAAAACTTGTCGGCACAGAGGTTTAGCCACATGTAAATCGTACCAGAATAATCCAGCTCCTGTAAAAAGTGTTGAATATATTAAATCACATTTTCACAGTTACAATTAATTAATCATCATGTTTTAGGTACTTTAAGCCAATTGTCTTTGAAATGAAAAACAAAGGTGATATACGAAATTATCACCTTCAAACTGTTCATTTTCAGTTTCAACTATTGGAGCACACACACACCGTCGTTGTGCACATGCATGGTGTCGCTGTGTAATGATGGATGTTTGCGCAGATATGAAATTAAATTAAAGCAGTTTTGGTAATGATGGTCACAGCTATGAAAACCAGTATAAAAATAAATCATTTATAATTAATTCTTATTTTTTAATTAAATTGTTCTTTATTATATATTTATATTATTATATTAAACATTGAATCCATCTTCATATCACATGTTACTTATTAGATCCAACTTATCACAAACATCCAAACCAGCTTTGTCATTTGTGCTGGTGTTCGTGAGCCGTGACTTTTCCATAACCCCCTTCCAGTTGTAAAAGATATAAGCCTCGTCTTCAAATTCTCCTCCATATTTCATCAGCGCTGTCTCACCATCACATTCTCCCCCTCCTGACTGAGGAGAGGCTCAGCCTGGATGCTACTGACTCTGCGTCCTACACTGCAGCTGCTGAGATGCCAGGATGATGCCAGGATGTGGCAGGTGGCAGGATTCAGGACAGTCTGCTCTCCCTCACCCAGATTTTATCCTGATGTCTTTTCACATCAATATTCATTAAGGATTTTGCAGTGACAATTTCTGTTTTGGGGCGAAGACTTTGCCAAGGTGCTCACATTTTCCAGTTGATCGTGAGGGGAAAACTGTGTGTAGGTTTTATAAATGAGGCCCTGTGTCTTCATGTGTGTCCTCTTGATAATTAATTTATTCCGTTGAATGTACTTAATTTCATGTCAGACTGCTTAGTTTAGCCACAAGCCTCCGACAGCGCCACAGGCAGTGAACTCTTCCCTGTCAGTCCTCCAGCCCGGGGTGTTGACAGCTCTGACAGCTCTGTTGCAGGAGGCTATTTGAGGGTTTTTCGTCCCAAATTGTTTTTCCTGCGGGTGCGTCGCCGCTTTCACTCATTCTCACCATCACCTCTTAGGCATTTGTCAGCCCGGTGCTGGGTCGCAGATGCTGGAGGTCCAAGCCGCGGGCCTGCAATAAACTCCCAGACAGGGCTCCGGCACTGAGGCCGGCACTGTCTTCATACTCTGCTGCTGGTGACCAGGGGCCAACAGTGTGGAAACGTGTTTCTGTAAACCCACAGCTCGCTGTGCTCCTGCAGTGCACTGTACATGCACACAAACGGGCACGACGCTCTGTAGGAATATTCTCAAAATCAACATCCCAGATAGAAAGGATCTGAATTACACAGCGGGATCCCTCTCAATCCTTTTAGACTCTATTGAAACTCTTTGCTGCCCTCGCTCTGGTTCCCACCAGGTGGCTTTGTTCCAGCACTGGTCCCAGCGAAGCTGTTACTGTCTGGCTGGTTGCTGTTTCCGCTCGGTTTCATGCTGGAGCCCTGCTGGGTGAAGGTCAGCAGGTCAGAACACTGACATGACACTGGACTGTTTCTCTTTCTCACCTCCACCCCCCTCACTCCATGGGGTTGTTTCTCTCATGCTGTTGAGATGGATCCCTGCTTGTGTCAATGCAGCCATGGATGAGTTCAGCGACACAAATACCATCCACTAACTGTTACTAAAGTGTTATCAGGTCTACGTCAGTGATGTTTCCATTTACCACCTTCGAATTGGAAAAACTAACTTTGCTCAGGGCTCAGTCGGGCTCTGCATTTATTCATTTGAATTCATCTGAGCTCTTTTGTGCTGTATATCAGTAGACTTTAATTATTACCGTGAATCACTCCAAGAGGCACAGACTGGAAAAAGCCTCTGAGCAGCCTTTTAATCTCAGTTTGAGTTTGTTGATGAGATATCTTCTTTTTAGACTGAACTGCTCAGATCTGCTGGGATCTGTAATTAATCAAAAGTTTTGCCGAGTCAGATTTTGGCAGATTAGGATTTTCTGTTTTTCTAAGAACTATAATTGAAAATATACAAACATTTTCATAGGTTTTCCTTCATGGAAAATTAAACTAATAAAACATCAACTTTTACTTTTTCAGACCTCTGGAGAAAATTCAGCAGGTTACTGGAAAGAGCTTTATTGTAGAAATAAAATGAATTAACCACGACTAGTAACCTTTTCCTTTAACTACAACAAATGACTTGTCATCCAGTGTCATGATTCCCAGGATAATCCTCGTTTTCGCTTTGGTCACTGTTGATAGCAGTCGCTGCCGGCTTGTGTCCTCTTGCCAACTTTAGTTTTAGCCACTTTGACTTTGCCGGCTTCTTGAAATCGGGCGAGTTCAGCAGGATAATGTTAAATGGACTGAATTTATTTAGCTCTTTTCTAGTCTTAACGACCACTCAAGGGTCAGAATCGTGTATACAGCACATCTCTGTCACTTACACAGTGGCACAGCCATCAGGGGCAATTCAGGGCTCAGTGTGTCGCCCAAGGACACGGACGACATGCAGAGCCAGGGATCGAACCGCCGAGTGTATCATTCATGCATCTTTATAGATTTTGGTATTGAGTGATGTTACATGAGTTGAAGAAAATGGAAATTGATCTGATTGTGGCATTTGAGGGTAAATATATATTCTTACTTATTCTAACTACTGCATATAATCACTCTGTTGACAATTTACTTACTTTAAGTGAATTTGTGTAACCAACTGACCGACTGACCCCCCCACCCACCCAACCCATCCAACCCATTAAAACCAACCACCCCCACCTAGCCAACAAACCACCCATCAAACCCAACCAACCAACCCATCCACCCCCCAACCAACCCCCATAAAAACAACCCACACAACCAACCAACCAACCCCCACCCAGCCAACCCATCTACCCCCACCAAACCAACCAACCAACCAACCAACCCATTTACCCCCACCTAACCAACCCATCTACCCCAACCAACCAACCAACCCCCCACCCAACCAACCCATCTACCCCCACCAAACCAACCAACCAACCCATCTACCCCCCCACCTAACCAACCCATCTACCCCCAACCAACCAACCAACCACCTCCCCCACTCACCAACCAACTTTTTACTGCACCTCACTCAACACTTATTTCACAACACTCATTCCAAAACAGAATAAGAATTTAGCTTGCATCATTATTTTGCAGTCATGCAGGATCTTCAGAGTTAGACAGGAGGAGCAGGGGCCTTGAGAACAGAACAAAATGAGTCAAATGCTTTGCATATGAAAACACATCAACCATCAAGCGAGATTATTTTAATTTTTTAAGTGCTTTTTTGAGGTTTGACTATAAAAAGTGACCCGGCAGTGGAAGAGTGTGTGAGAGATGCCTGTGTGTGTCTGCCAGATTTAAAGGAGCAGGTTCTGTTCCTGTTGCCACTTGATAAAAGGGAAACAAAAACCGAGCCCACCTCCATTTTTCTCTCTGCTCCATAAAGACTCAAAGAGACGGTTAACAATAGAAACAAGGCCAGGATAAGAGGCATGCTGGAAAATGCTGAACAACAGAACTGAGCGCACTCTGTCTCGCTCTCTCTTTTTTCCTCCAAATCTCCTACTGCCCGGGCATTTACTTGACGAGAGGCAGATAAGGGACGCACTTGGCAGAGTATGGCCACGGGTAGATAGATAGACGAATGGCTGGATGGAGTGATGTGAGTAATTGAATCGGAGACAAAGTTCTTGGGCATGTTGTGTTCTTAAGGAAGAGGAGGAGCAAAGCCATTTACATTCCCGTGGGAAGATTTCCTGCTTTCATCAGTATTCCCCGTTTGCCTGAGTTGGAGCGAGTGCCGTATCTTTGAAGAGTTGGAGGGGGATTTCGTGTTTCTCCAGAGAGTTTTCTATAGGTGCCAGCTTTTAAGTGTCTCTTTTCCCCCCTTTTTGTCAGTCTGCACGCTTTCATCTAAAAACGTCCGCAAAATATTTACCAGTATATGGAGATATGGGCTGGAGGTAACTTATTGATGTTCTATCATGTACGTTAATAGCGTTTGAACGGGCTTAATATCTTTAGTCTGACCCGAGCCTGAGAAAAGTAACCAAGCCTGACTTGAACGTAGCTCCCTAAGAGTGAAGCCAACGCGTCTCAATCACTCCCTGGTGGCTGGCTACAGTAAAGGTCATAAACCCTGCCTCCTCCATGTTAGTGGATAGGACATGGACCAAACTAAAAAGTCCTATCTCACGTAGAGTACATTTTTTACAAATATGGTTTCTGTCATTTTAGCCCATTTTAGCCCAGTGTCCATTTTTTGTTTGGTTTCAATTTGTTATTTGATGCTGTAAGGAAACATCATGATTGACAGCTGAGAATGAATCGGGATTGGTTGTGTGCTGTGCATCAATGGGACTTCGATACCATGGTGATCTCATCAGGCCTGAGTCAGGTATTCACCTATAGAATGTGTGTTGCTGGATATGTACTATGCAAAGCTTGTGCAGCTGCACTATTACAATAGTATTTTGATTTATTAGGACTTCCACTCCCACTGCATCAATCTATTCGGATTATTATCATACAGAAACAATTGAGGTCAAAGGTTAATCCCTTTGTTTCCCTGCTTATGTTGCGGCATCATTTCTATTTGTGTTTCCCTGTTTTTAGCTTTTGTTTTTTAGTTTTTTTGTTCCTGTGCCACCGTTACCTCCTCTCCCTCTATCAAACCTTTCTTTTTTCCTCTTTTCTCTCTCCCTTGCTTCCAGTGCTTCCCCCTTTATTGAGCTGGCGTGTGTTTCCAGTCCGTATTGTATCGTCTCCTGTGGTGAACCAGCCCGTCGGCCTCATGCTCGTCATTGATCTCTGTTGTCCCCATGCTGTCCAGCCAGAGGCCAGACACTCGGAGCCTGCTGATTGAACCTTATATGATCTGTGCCTGCCTCACCACGCCATGGTACCACCTAAACCCCAACCTTAGCAAAAGTATAGAAGAGCCCCCCCATCACTTCCTCTCATCTTCATCCAATCCTCCTCACCCTCTTATATCAGCTCCAGTCTCTGCATTCTCTGCTGCTCTTCCTCACTCACCCTCCACTTATCACTCAACCTCCTCCTCTTCATCTCAGAGCGTTTTATGGGCTTAGAATAGTGTTATGCTCAGGATTTGTGTTAAAATTACATCATTACCCAAGAGCGTAATGATATAATTATAATGCCATCATATTTGTTGTCATTATAACCTCCTGAACGTGACAGTTTCAGATTAGTAGAGGTCAGACAATTTATCACTTTGTCGGATTTATCGCCACTTGCGGTGCGTTTGACTGCGCCGCACTTCTGGACATTTCAGAGTGACAAAAAAAACGGTTCTTTAAAAACCTTGTATTTAAAAGTAGCCAGTTCAATTACTGCAGAAGTAGAATGCATCATGCAAGATAAGAAAAAAATATAGGCCTAATTACCGAGAGGGCTTCTATCAGGATAATTAGTTATTTCTAACTTTGGAAACCTAACTTTACTTAAGGTTGGGTCCATGCAGTAATCTTAAGAAAACATCTGCAACATATTTTCCTTTGTATTAAAGTGTAACTTACATCATTTATGTAGATTTTAATAGATAGTAAAGAGATAAAAGTTAATATATTTTATAATGTATGTATTTTGTAAGAGATTTTTAGTTGAGCCATTGTTGAGTTAGATTATCAGTGATCCAGAATTATTATTTAATCATTTGCCTATTTATTTATTTAACTAAAAGTTACAGTTTCTTATAAAGTCAACATTGTTTATCCTCCAAACTATCTTTACTTTATCGGCCTTTAAATCACCATTATTGGTCGACCTCAAGTGAATCCATCGGAACAATATTTAAGTTTGACATTTAAAAGTCTTTGTGAGTAGTTAATAAATGAAACAAGACTCATTTACCAGCTCCTCCAATCATTTCCACTCGATGTGCTACTTGCACGTCGTAGCAGCACTTTAAGAGAAAAAAACATTGACCAGGACTATGAATCAGCCGAGATAAATGAGAGAAGGTGATTATTCTTCATCTTTCTCTTCCTGCTTGGGGTAATGGCCTAAACAGGTGGACTAAGTAGTCTATTAATCTACTGCAGCAGACACGGCGAGTTGCTGAAGCGCCTTTCTCTGCCTCTGTTGTTATTGTCAGGATATCAATTCCTTTAAGCGTCCTCTGGGATTTATTCTGTCATTAAACAGCCTGCCGCGTTGATTTTTCTCACTTGATCCAGAGGAAGTTTGCACATATATCGACATCCAGGTCAATGCTTCTGGCTGAGAGACACGCGCGCGGGTCCGGAGCGGCCATTTCTGTCTCCTGTGAGATGGCAGCTGGCGGGAGAAAACCAATTTTTATTGGCTTTTTCAATTTGTGCCTGACCGGACAGTAGCAACACTACGTTAATTGCAATCTAGGAATCGATGGTGCAGTATGAGTGAGTGTCTGGTCTATGTGCTCGTTCAAGATTGAAAATCCAGAGATCCTGAAATGACTTCTCCTCGAACTGTGTGTGCATTAAAGGTTTGGTTAACTAAATTGACAGAGAGGGACATCATGTTCAAGGTCAAATTCAAGGTTATTATCATCACATATAAAAATATACACTAGGGATGAGTCAGAGTGACTACTACAGATAATGATTCTTTATGGTACATGTACTGGCCAAATACTAATGGGATTGGAAGATCCATGAATTATTCTCTGAGAAATCAAGGAAAATGTTGATCCTATCTTGCAGTGTTAAAGAAAGTGGAAAGAAAATGTCGTATCGCATCAGTTTATCGACTGAAGCTCTTTATACTACATATATTTCAGTTGGAACACTCTTGTCATGATGAAACAATTATTGGCAACGAATGGAAATACAGTTAGACCCCCAAAGAAAGACGTTTATTAACATGTTCAGACATTTTAAACACTTGAGCCTCTGTTTTTAATTGTTTCTGTTCACCCATCCCTGAGCAGGCGGCTACGAGTGGGAAATAGAAGCTACATTTGGTGCAAAGCATCGTTTTTCTTTGTTTGAGATTAATCATTTTATTTGTTTTCACCACTTCTAAATCACCCCAGGCATCATTTTCATTATTGACGATGAGTCTCACACACACAATACGCCCTCAGGGGTGTGAGTGCAAACCCACAGTGGCCGGTGCTCGGGAGCTTTTTGTATGCAGCAAGTCTCCCTCACGGTCAAGAGGATTCATCAAAAGATTTTATGTTGCTGTAATTAATGCTACCACAAGAGCTTTGTTTACACAGGAGGTTTATGTCGAGGTCTATGTGCTGTCTGTGGTTAAATGGATAAAATGGAAATTGGCAAACAGCTGAAGGAGACTAACAATGTGCAGGCCAAACATCTAGGATAATTAAAAGCTCCAACAATGAAGGATAAGTCCACTTATCACACACTGCGCGCCCATGCTGTGTGGTAAAAACCACAAGGACAGCAACCCATTGGAAATCCTCCATCCTTTCCATTTACAGAGACCGAGTGCTCTGCGATTGGATCCTTTTACACGACTGTAATTGTGTGAAATGTAGGATGAAACACAAAAAAGATAACAGTGAGCACTTATGTGGAAAAACTGTAATTGTACTGCAGAAAGATGTAGAAAGTGGAGCAAGGTTTGTAGTACACCAACAGCCATAAAAGACAAGACTGTATATTATAGATGTTAAATGACCCGTTATACTATTCCCTGAGTTTTATGTCTCTTTGTAGGCGGGGGAGGAGGAAACAGAGAGAAATCAAGAGAGGCTGGTGGATGGACGCACACCAGACACACAAAATTGGACGTAGACGTGATGGACACAGTAGCAGCGCAAGAGCTGATGAGACCGATTTAGAGAGTGAGATTAGGAGTTGACCCCGAGCGGCCGCTGTCACAGCCAATCACTCTCCTCCTCTGCCACAGGAAACTCTGCAATAATGTAATAAAGAAAGAAAATAACCACATTTCTAAGGAATTTGTGTCAGTAAGTTGAGATCTAATGCAGGAAAGGACATAAATTACTCACAAATACTTATATAATCTTCAGCGTGAAGTGAAGCGAAGGCCAAATTCTTTAAATACGGGGTCTCTGACAATGTGTGCGTTTGTAAAATCTCTGTACTGCAGTCGTGAGCGGTGTCCTGCAGTGTGTGGGTGTGCTGAAGATTCTTCACACCGTACTACAGGTGGGGGTGTGCACAGTGTATGTCATCTCTGATCTGACAAGACGCCTGCAGGTAGATGATATCACGACCACGCACCTGCTTCATAGGGACAGAGGCTCCAGAACAACGTGGGCGTGCTGCGAGCAGTGTCCTGGAATGAGCTATAAATTACCTCTCCACCTCCGTCCTGGATGCACGGACAGGTGGATGGATGGATGGATGGATGGATGGATGGATGGATGGATGGATGGATGGATGGATGGACAGAAAAGACAAGTAAGGATGGGCAGAAGGAACCGAGCCAGCAGATACATAAACAAACAAAGACAAAGCAGCAGCGTGAGACTGTGGGTGAAACAGTGACGGACTATGATGAAGATTCATTATTCTTCTCTCGCAGCCATCCATCTCCACTAACGTGCGCCGACGCCACTGAATACCCACGCCGCAGAATTGGTTGCGAGTTTGCAGTGTGGTTGCTGAAATAGAGCTGATGTCAGAGAGGTTAGGGGCAGAATGATGAAATGTGAAAGTGAGGCAGAAAAGACAATCCAAGTGTCAAAATAGTGCAGAGGTGATAAAATGAGCCGTTTATATCAGCAAGCACCTAAAATGCTGTCATTTTTTTTTAGACATGGGGTAAAAGGAAGTGGTTCACGACACAGGCTCGCTGAAGCCAGGGTCCGAACTCTGCAGGAGAATCTCAGGAGAATACATTTTGATTTTGATTTTGATTTACAGGCATTCTACTTCTGTCTGCTTCCTGTGTCAGAGTTTCAAACACACACACATGTTTGTACTTATATCTTAGCGAGGACACACATCGGCATAATGCATTCCCTAGTCCCTTACCCAAACCTTAGCCATCCAAACTAAATGCCCAACCCTAACCTAAACCTAATTCTAACCCTAAAACCAAGTCTTAACCCTCAAACAGCCCTTTGAGAAGTGAGGACCTCTCAAAATGTCCTCACTTTCCAAAAATGTCCTCACTCTGTAGGGCTCTATGCTTAAAATGGTCCTCACAAAGGTTTAAGTACAGACATGACCATAAACACATCAAGTGTCATGTTGTCTGTGTTCCTGTGTCCCGGGCTCAGCTGGAGAACCTCCTCATGTAATCTTTAGTAAGAATTATTTTGAGATTAAGAATTTTTGACTTTTAAAGTTTAACCCATTCTTTCATTTATTAACAGCTTTTTTTCCCCCCGATATGCTCTGGTTGCTTTAAGTTAGTTTTTAACCACTGTACCATCTCAGTGAAACACTGAAACAAACATGTGGGACAAAAAGACAGTTTGCTATTCGCTCGACTGGTGGATTTTTTTTTCATCTCCCTGCCAACTTGGCCGCTGAGTCAGAAGGTTAATTTCAGACCCTCCTGACACGTGAAGCTGACACAAAATACAAAACAGCAGCCGCACATTGTCTTCTCCAAACCAACCAGGCTGTCATTATAAGAAATACCATATGTGCCATAAGAAAACTTGCACAGTGTCCTGACTGTCAGTGTCGTACCAGAACTCATTCTGACATTTTCATTCTTGTTATGCTGGAAATGTTGCCCTATTTTTAGGAGAGACGTTTTTTTCCACACTTTGATCCTTTAACGAGACGACAGAAATGTCCCGGAAATTTGAGTGACGCAAAGAAATACGTTACATACAATAAGTTTTCTGTGTGGTTATCTTTGAGGGTGGCAGGGGGCCTGGAGCCAATCCCAGCCTTGGACAGTCCATCACAGGGCCGAGACAAAAAACTATTCTAAGGGCAAATTAGAGCTGCCAAGTGTTTGGTCTGTGGGAGGAAGAGAAAACCCACACAGAAAGACCCCAGCCGCTCCACAGTGCTCATCGCTGCTCCGCCTTTCCAGCCAGGTTAGAATTTTATGAATAAAATTGCATAAATGTGACCTCGGTTCAGCCATGTGCAGCGTGACTTGGCAATGAGATAGAGCCGTTTCATGGGCCAAACGGTGGCAGCACGTTGCTCTGAAGTGTCTCCAAGGTTACAGTCGGCTGACGGGGACATTAAACACAAAGCACCGGGGCCAATTTTAATTACTCTTGTTGACAGGGGGGAATAAGGGATGTTCGCAGATGACACGGAGCAACACAGAAGGCAGGAGATGGGAGGAAAAAGACACAGTGAGGCGTCGACAGTTTTTGGTGTTTTGACGGAGACGGCAGAGACCGGAGCTACAGGTGGATGCGAGCGCTTTGAACAGGTGTGCAGTTGATGAAGTGTGCGGAGGAGGTGAGAGCTGCAGAGACATTCATTCTGACACAGTTTATTAACCGGAGGCCTCCTCCTCAAAGCTGCTCGTGTCTGTTTGAGTTGCGCTGACAGGACCTTATAGAGGAGAGAGACTCTCCGGGAGCCAAGAGAAGAGTGTGTGCGTTTCCCGGGAAGCCGAGCAGGTGTTTGAAAATGCTGGTCACTTGAAACACACACGCTAGTTTCACATGCATGACATCCAATGCGAGGATGCAGAGCGAACCGAGGGACCGTTTTTCTTTAAGATGAAAGACGGAGCCTGAAATTCTCTCAAAGCGAAAAAGGTAGACAGGACATTTATTTTTTGAAGGAAGCAAAAATAAATGATGGGGACGAGATGAAAATGTAAAAATCGAAAACGTAAAAAAAAAAAAAAGTCATCCCCTGGTGCCACAAGCTGTGATGACACATGGCTGTGTTTGTTTGTGTGAGGTGTTGAAAATGTGTCCGGTGAATCTGGTGTGGCCACAAGCTTTTCTCATCTCCTGCCGTCTCCCACTGGCTCCTCTCCCAAATTAAAAACACTCCAACAAAGCAAAGTCGAGAAAATTGAAGCCTCCTTTTTTTTTTTTTTTTTAACCTTCTTGTTTATTTCCATCCACGACAGCTTCTGTTTTTATTTCCAGATTCCACATTGGAACTTTTTCTTATGAGCTTGAGGTATCAACGTTTTTTTCTCTCCTCTTTGTTTCCTCCAGAAAATAGTTTTTAGCCTGGAAGGAAAAGCAAAGGATGGGATTTGTTAGATAGCTGCGACCATTAATCCTGGTTAGTTGTGCTATACAAGACTTCGGCTTGGCAAATATTCCTAAGAGCACTTAAAGGGCTTACATAATAAGTGGTATTTTAATGCATTTAGTCAGGGAGACGGTGATTTTCTGTTCTGCTTTAATTTCTCTCTCTAACCTTGGAGAAAAAGTTGGTTCCCACTTAATTATCTGTTCTTTTGTAGTAGAGAATAAAGAGGAAGAGGGGAGGAAATTACCAGGGACGAAGGATGGAGGGAGGAACACAGAGAGCTGAAGAGTGCTGGTCAGCAGAAACTGGTCTGACAGTAACGAAGCTAAATATCACAGATTCTACTTGTGAAATGTTCTTCAACACACATTACACAGTCAATTTGTCCGGTTCGCTGTGAGATCTTAATGTAACTGCATGCACCTAAACACACGGCTGGATTTATGATTACAAAGCTTTTCTGAATACACATTATCGCACAAATCTTTTTGCAAAGTGTAGTTAAGGGCGCCACAGTTTTGTGGTTGTTAACGATGTCGCCTCACAGCAAGGAGGTTCCCGGTTTGAATCCCGGTTCAGCCAAGGACTTTGTCTGTGGAGTTTGCATGTTCTCTGTGGGTTTTTCTCTGACTGCTTCCCGCTGTTCAAAGACATGCAGATTGGGGTTGGATTATTTGGAGATTCCAAATTGATCGTAGGTATGAATTTGAATGGTTGTTTTTCTTTGGAAAACCTCTGAAAGTTGAAAGGTCATCAAGGCAGACCATCGTTGAGGTCAATCCTCTGGAGGGTCTCCTGTTGTATTCTCACATTGGCTCATTCGGACATTATCAGGAGTTTTTACTTCAAGGGTCTGGCAGAAACAACGGAGAATGTCCACAGCAACTGACTGGGACGTTTGT
Organism: Hippoglossus stenolepis; assembly: GCF_022539355.2. Lineage (NCBI taxonomy): Eukaryota > Metazoa > Chordata > Actinopteri > Pleuronectiformes > Pleuronectidae > Hippoglossus > Hippoglossus stenolepis. The sequence goes on along the minus strand of NC_061487.1, from coordinate 21,109,762 downwards.
GTTCTCACGTACAGCCCCTGTGGATCATTTCAGGAGATTATCTGAAAGCAGCTTATGTCGGACCTGTGATCCGTCCAGGTTGCACCCCGCCTCTCGCCCCATGTCAGCTGGGATTGGCCCCAGCTCCCCCCACAACCCCTCAAGAGGCTAAGCGGTATAGATAATGGATGGATGGATGGAAAGTTTACTCAAAACTTCCCTGTGTGTATTGACAGTAGAAAATATAACAGTATTGCAAGGACATTCCAGTCCATGGTCCTCTCTCAAGACATCAGGACAAAGCAAACTGCCCTCGGTTTGGTTCGAGAACATTTTCTTCCTTTGCGTCAGAAAATGCATCTTCCTTCTGCTTGTCGCTCACACACAGGAAGAAAAATAGCCATGAGCAGTAATTGTCAATCGGCAACAGCAGCGTTGCACAGTACCCGTCGCTTTCCCCCCCCCTCATGCTCCAGACTGATAGCAGAACCACAGCTCGCCCACGGACCTCTCTCACAGCAGAAGCTTTGACTTGTCAAATACAGGTGTAACTAATGGCTCCATTCTATTTAGATGGCAGCGGTGCCGGTGACGGACACTGATAATTGTGTGCGCTGGCATTGGCCCGGTTTACTGGGACACTTAAGTGACACGGAGCCATTGTTAGTGTTATTGGTTACAGCTCTGCTTGTCTTGCTATGACACACAAAAAGCCTGTTAGAGCAGAGATGTGTGTATTTTCCACTGCTGCACATGTCTACAGGTAAGGTATTGGTAGTGTTTTTCTACTTTACACAGATAATTACTTTAATATTTAATCCTTTTATTCAGATAATGTTTTTATTGTTGTAATAAACTCAGCATATTATCTCAGCAATAGGCTGTTGAGCCACGCTGTTAAAATGTATTCAGTGATAATGACCGACTCCCTGTGTTATACCTTATCACTTGTTCTTAACACATTCAGTGCAGGTAACAGACCCTTGGACTTTATGTTGGAGAGCGTTGCTTTCAGTGAATTTATTCACCTGGGGTAAGATAAGAAGATCGATTGTAGGCATAGCTAATCTCTGTACAATCTCCATAATAGCAGTCAGGGTCCTCATCCTCTGTTCTCTTAACTTGAGATCAAAGATAATTTAGACACGACCACCTCCTGTGAGACTTGTTGTCTGCAGCAGTTCCCCTTGAAGCCAGTTTTTATTATAATGAAGTGTATAAATGAGCGTGCAGGTGTGTGCTGAGCATCTAAGTGCGCACAGCAGCAAAGGTATACAGCCACAGGCACACATTCATTTGGGAGTGCAGCTATGGATTTGAGGTTTTCATAATTTCAGAGCTTTGAGTCCGTCTGCCAATGTGTTTCCTTCTTATCTGTTCATTTGCAGTATGAAAGTTACAGAGTATGTCAGAATGTGTGGGCCAAATCATCTCAATCGCACGCTGGCTGCTGGCTACAGTAAAGGTCATAAACTCCTCCGCCTCCTCCATGTTAGTGAATGGGACATGGACCAAACTGAAAGATCAACATATGAATGATTTTTTTCTCAAAGACGCTTTCTGTCATTTTAAGTGGTTCTAATCAAACTGATGTTTCTCCAAGTGGTTTCAATGAGTTGTTTCATGCTATAGAAACGGGGTGAAACATTGTGATTGACAGATCAGACTGGCCTGAGAACAGTCGGGACTTCGATACCTTGGACGTTTTATATTATTTTACTGAGATGAAGTGGAGGAAGTGGAGCGAGTCGCCCATTTTTATATATGTTCCAGACTGAAGGCTCAACATTTCCTGTTCTACTCCACTGGAGTTTGTGTGCGTGTGTGTCTGTGTGTGAATGGAGAGTTACCTCATGTTACACCCTTGGCTTTAGGTCAGGGTAGCTGTTAACTTTAAAGTCAGAGTCGTTAATGTCCTGGGTGCTGAGGTTCTGTTGTGTGCGATAAACACACAGTGTTATACACACATTCTCAACACATAAATACTAACACAACACGCAGACATACTGTTGCTATGTTCAGAGAAAACAACAAAGACCTTTTCATCACAGTAATGCACCTCAGGAAATTGGCATGCCACCATTTTAAATTATTTTCAAAACAGTTTTATATCTACGACCTCGCGTCACCTATAGGAAAAGCACGAGTTTAGACTTGATGTGCCATTTTAACACCCGCAGAAAGAATGCAAACTAGAATTTCAAACACATACACACACGATACAACCTCGGTACTAAACAAATATATTAAAATCCTTTGCCTGCAGGTGGCACAAGTGAATTTCTTTGCTCAAGCGCTTACTTACCATGTGATTTACAGATTTAATCCAAACGAGCAGACAGGCAGATTAGCCTCTGCTACTTTCCATCCGAACCTGCTGGTTGTTTTGCTAATTAGCATTTTTGTGCAAACAGGAAACTGCAGAGCGAAACGAGCAAACACTCGCCAGATGTTCCTGACATTTGTCTGATTTTAAACACAGGCTCTCTCAATGTGTAATGTTCTTCTATTTACAACTGCAGGAAATACACAGCTCTAAATGAACTGAATGCATTCACAAATAAAAAACAACCTTTATGGTTTATTCTTATTGATTATGTCGGAAGAATCCACCTCCACCCTCCTGGATGAAAAAAACTTTTCTCCACCATTTGCCTAAAGGGACGTTATATGATTTGTTTCTGAAAAAGTTTAGCCTTTTTTACATCTTTGAAAGTGCTCTGCCCAAAAAGCATCCATGCAGGTGCTTTTCCATTTGTGACTGTGCTCCGAGGACATTGTGCCCAGTGCTGATGGGATTGTGTGCTTCAAATAAAAAAGTTGGAAGGTCAGCGAAAAAATAACATTTATCTGCACCTGAGATAAAATGGATAAAGAAATGGCACAACCGAGATGATTTGGTCACTGTGAAGCGTCTCATGAGAGAGTTGTCCGTCCGTCTCTGTCTTCCACCTCAGTTTCCCTGCAGCTGGTTCAGTGTTGATTTGGTCGGACTGAAAACCAAGCAGGTGGACGATGACTGGCAGTCGACTGTTTGCCTCTTCTGTTCGCCAGCTGCCCCACGTCAGACCCCATCAGTTGTAGTCAGCCTGCACAGAAAAACCTAACGTGGATATTAAACCTTTGTTTCTTAAATCCTCGTTCTCCTCCAAACCTTTGCGAGATGCAGAATAATGCGTTTAGCTGCTCGGACAGTAAAACGTGCAGCACAGCCAGCGAAGCATAAGGCTGCAACTCAGATGCTGGATTCCTGTTTTGAAGGAGACGTCTGATGCTTTTTCAGGTTTGTCTCTCCTCTAGTGTGTTATTCAGGGTTTTTTGTGTTGCTTTGTGCAATGTAAAAAGGCCACAGTCTGTGGAGAGCTCCTCACCCGCACAGAAAACACTGCTCCTGAAGCTCCTGGAGCACCTTGTCAGTATTCTGGCTGATACTTCTGCATCATCCCTGTGGCATGTGACAAGATGCTCTATGTTTGCATGATGCACGGCAAGTCCGGGCCCCCCCCCCCCGAATAAAGCCAGGTACAGAGAGAGCGGAGGCCGACATTTCCTACACATTTATCATTTATCGGGCTTGAGGACTTTATAGAGACGGAGGCTGAAAAGAGGAGCTGCAGCGATACGAGGACAGTGATGTGTTTTCTGAACATCCGAGCAAGTAAACCTTTTCATGTAATAGCCGGAATTAAAATTATGAATAAAACTCCAACCATTTCTCCCTTCTTACTTCTCTCAAACGCATCTTTGTTGAAGCTCGTCTAACATTGAACTTGTAATGATAAAAGGCACCGGAGTGTTTATCCTGAGGCTGGAGTGAAGCACCTCTCAGCCGTAATTGCAGTGAAAAGATTACAAGCAAACAATCAAACAGAGGTTTTAAGGTTCTTCTGTTCTCTCCCTCCTGTCCTCAGTCAACCAAACATTTACATACTGCTGGAAATGTCTTAAGATTACAAAAAAAAAGTCTGATTTTTCAATAAGAGTGCCTGAGACAACACATTTAGGTTTTTGTCAGAGCACCTGAGACGTGACTGCAAAAAAGTGACTACGGAGACAAAGCTCTTCAGACCAGTATCGATCCCGAGAGAGAGACTGCACTCCTCCACACACCCATCGTCCTTACATGCCTGCTGTATCGATGAGAGCTCAAGCGAGACAGAAACCCGACCACCTTGTCCCAGGTCTAAATCTATAAATTTCAGTCTGCGATGCGCGTGCGTCTCAGTGTACGTCATATGTGTACATGTAATTATAAATGCATGGTGCATTCCCAGGTGGCCTAACTCTGTTTCTATGCACGCAGACCACACATCATCATCATCTAATTAAAATCACTGTGCTGTAAGTATTCATGCAGGATAATGATTGCTCATCCTCTCCCTTTTTCTCCCTCAACTGTCTTTCCATCTCTTCCCTTCCCTCCCTCCATCTCTCTCTCCTCATCTCCTTTGTATCTTATTGTCTCGCTGCCATACTCATCTCTGCACCATTAATCTTCCAACCAATGAATTGGAGCCTCTGACTCTATCACTCCTATTATCGACTGCAGCCGTCCCCTATTTATGTTCCATTCCCCCCTCTTCCTCACTCAGCCCCCTTCCACTGGTGTTCCCTTGACCAGGCTTGTAATTGCTTACATGAATAATGCAAGCAGCGAGACAAAAATAGTTGCACTCCCTCTTTTTCTTGGCCGGGATTTGTTCTGCTATAGTTTAACTGAATGCACTCGGGCTGATTCCTGTTCAGCAGTGCCAGCCATTTTGTTAAGGAAGGAGACAGGGATTTGGTTGTAAAGGTACGAGGGCTCCCAACGCTTCGCTCTTACCGAAATAGAACGGCTGATTGTGGGATCAGGCGGCAGATTTATTCAAGCTCTCAACGCTCTCGAGTGCTGATCCCGTATCACGGAGGTGGTTCCCGGGACAATCCTGTTCATTAATCAGCACCCAGAGCAGCCGCATCACCAATGCACGCTACAGTACGAATAAAGAATTCAGTTTCCAGCTGTGTTTGTTGACGAGCCTGAGTGAGACGTCTATCAAAGTGCTTGATAGACAATATGCCTACTCACATGTTCTACCATTACCGGCAATAAGTATAAATACTTTAAACATTGACACACCCGACTTTGACTTCACCTGGGAAGTAAGTACACAGAATTTGACTAAATGCAGCCTTTTTCCTGGCTGTATATTTAAATATCTTCGCAGGTGCAACAATAAAACTACTTTACTCTACTGCTTTTTTTGTTGTAGAGATCAATAGCTGCTCATGGGCGATAATGATTTGTGTCTGGATTAGTTATGGGCTGTCATCATCATGATCTTTTTAAAGGAGACACTATCGGTTTTCTGTTGTTCCCTCATGTTTTCTTGTGGATGTGAAAATGTATTAAGCCCAAAGTCTGTCAAAGAAAACACTGAAGCTCCTGAAACGCCTCGTCAGCAGATGCACATTAGCATGATGCACACCTAGCGGCTTGTCTGGCACATCCCCTAACAAGGCCAGGTGAAGGGAGAGCGGAGGCCGACTCTTCCTACACTCGCTTGAAGAGGTTGACCAATCACAACTGAGTGGGTTAACTGGCCAATCAGAGTAGACTGTGTTTTATCAGGAGGGGGGGGGCTAAAACCAAGTGTTTCAGACAGAGGCGGAAAAGAGCAGTGGTCGGTTTTAGCATAGTGATGTGTTTTTTCCGAACATTAGAGCCTTTACTTTGCAAGTAATAATTAAAATTATGAACCTGAATAGGATATCCAGGCTGCAGATTTATCTATTAGCACCATTTAAAAAAACAATATTTAATCGCACTGTTTTTAAAGGGCTGGTTTACATCAGTTTATTCAATCTCAGTGCAGTAAATGCCACAATATCCTCAGCTTGGTAGACGCTGACCTCCTTAGACATCTCTCTCCATCGATTTCTGCTTTTGCCGGATTTTGTCCGACTCAATGTGCTGGTCAACGATAGCTAATGTTCTAACCTGTGTTGAGGTTGCCATTATTGTTCCTCCAAGGTGGGAGTCAGAGAAATACAAGTGAGACACATCATGTCTGGCTTTATGCGACTCCTTTCACTCAGAAATTCTTCAGAGCATTTTGAGAAAATCACAGGTTTCCTTTTTGTTCCATGCTCCGCTTTCTTTGCTACTAAAAGACCCCAGGACACCAGCATGTGAAAAGCTGTGCCCTGCTCCTTCATCTTTTCTTTAAAAAAGCTTCAATGCTTCCATCATGCTCCAATGATCGCTCTTCATGCTCATTTGCACAAAAGATTCCGAATTGCAGGAATCACTTTGAGCCCAATTCATTCCATGCCTCCATTTCCTTTTCTTGAATCGGAATTCTAAGTTTAGCATTTCACATGGGGAGAATTGTGGAGTTAACATTGGATAAGGTAAGGAAACATACTGTGTTTTATGACTAATGCAGGGTTTTTGATAATGTGGAGCAGTTGATATAATTGGGACTGGCAATGGAGAGCCTTGCAGTGGCCATGGAGAGCCTTGTTGGATTCAATTTGAATGAGCGCAGCACTCGATAAACATTAATTTCAAAGAGGGATATGATGGATTATGATGTTGCATATAGAAATAGTACATCTACGGTATCTTCATTGTAATAAACCTCTATGTAATAATTCACACATCTGAAAGCATGCAGACCCTGCTCTGTTTGGTCTGCTCACCGGAGGGATTATGGCGGCGCTCAGTCACGTCAGACTCTCTCTGTGCCACAGGGATTTCTGAGAACTCGGCTGGCACAACTGCTGTGCACTACCAATCAAACGGCTTCTTCACTCACTCCTTTTCTCTTTATTGCTCCATTGCTCACTGCTTTTCTCTGTTGAATTTGTCCCTGTTCGTCTCTCTTGTGTTTTGTTGCTTATTCTTCTTCCTCAGTCTGACACTTTTTATGTTTTTATTCTCTCCTCTTCGCCTCTCCTCTTCATTTCAACCCCTTCCCTCTCTATGTTTGTGTGTAGACCTCTATCTCAGGTTATACATCACACTGGTGTTAACTTGTCACAGGTTGGAATTGTCCAGAACATGGTGATGTACAGTCGGTCTCCAACATTGTCGGAAGCACAATATATGATATTTCTCAATATCTTTTTGAAAGTATCCCTTCTTCTTCCGATTGTACAAAAGTGAAGCTAAAATATCCCGGATACTTCTGCCCACATCTTGCGGTTTTGACATCATGTCTGCACAGTTGTGATCATGTAGAAATTATGGAATCAAGGTCCGTCAGTCAAAGTTAATAATTAAAAACAAACACGAGAACACTTCTGGTTGGTTTATGTCCCATTCACCAACATGGAGGAGGCAGGGTTTGTGACCTATACTGCAGTAATCTCATGTCGTCCACCTTTAAATACACGCTGGTTCTTCGTATTAAAATCCTATTATAACTTAAGAAACATCTCGAGAGTGGGGACACGTCACGACTTCTCTTTCTGCTGATGGATCGTTGTGATTAGTCAGTGCCACAGTCTTTGCTTCCAGCTGCACTTATTAATATAAGTAAAGGGAACATTCACTGTTGATTCAGCAAGACCACAGCATGACAAATGGGAAGCATCTATATCATTATTATGGAGGGACTAATCACCATACTGTATATCTTTGTGGTGGTGATCATGAATGAAAAATGGAGAATTATGTAATTATTCCACTCTGGTTATTAACTTTCATATTTGCAGTAGCTTGAAATGAATCTATGATTTGTGGACATTTGGGAGCCGTCCGAGCTGAGCTCATTTACACGGGTTATCATGGGGGGTGAGGAGATTTGTGAAATAATCTCTCTCTCTCTCTCTCTCTCGCTCTCTCTCTCTCTCTCTCTCTCACACACTCCACCTCCCTCCCTCCCTCCCCGCAGACTGGGGCTTGTTTGTATTTAATAAGGGAGATTAATTAAGATCATTGGTATTCTAGGACACTCGCTCCAGTTGTTTCCCTGGGCTGAGATCAGCAAGGGGCATCAATTGAGTTTTTTTGTGCCGTTTGAACGCGGGGAGTCTGGGAGGAGTCGAGCGGGAGGCCGGCGCCCTCTACAGCGAGGTGTTTTACTGTTGGGACGGTTGGATGAACGGTTATCGGTGACAGAAACGCACTGTTCGGACAGCTCATCCATCAATCAATCCCTTCTGTGATTAACTGCTCTGCCGTGCGTGTTCATACATGAAGCAGCTCGGTACAGCTTTAATTAATCGCCACTCGGCCTCACTCGTTCTGTCTCGGACGCTTCGCTGCCGTAGCAGACAAATGCCCATTCGGTTTGAGTGAAAGCAAACAGCAATATAAACATATGACGAACAGTCGCTCTCATCAGTGTGATTGATATTCCCTGTTTAAACGCATAGGGTCATTTCACAGACCCTTTAGCATCAACTTCAATTATGAATGAAACACGATCACACAGTCCTGGGCCCAGCTCGTGCCAGAAAACTGTAGAGCTGCCTTCACCTTAAGAGACTGTAGTATCTGCAATGAGGACATTGGGCCAAAGTGTTAAGTCAATATAGACGTTAAAAAAAAAGGATAGAGCTAATGAAGGCTGTAGTGCAACCTTAGGTCAATGAGTTTAACTGTACATCTTATTATTGCATCGATAAGCAGACTTTGAGCTGGACCCGAGCTGAGGCAGCGCTTCAGGAGAGCGGCGTCTCTCTGAGTTACGCTCACAAACTCCGGCGGTGATTCAGAGTTCGCTCTCTCAGGGTTGACGACGTATTATTCCCCCAAAAAAACGCTGCCGCTTTAAATCACAATCAGCGAGCGCAGGTCCCAGAGTCCTTTAGCTGCACGGATTATCTCTCATCTTCACTCAAACAGTCACCGCACCTGTTCTAATAGAGAGCGCTGATTAGCCGGCAGAGCGACTGCCCGCAACCAAAAAACATCTCTCCGCTCTCCTGGTTCACAGCAAAGTGCCAGAGACAGTCCAAGGTCTGAGGTTTATTAGTGATAGCGACATCGAGACTGAAAGAAAAACAACGCTCGGCGCTCTAGGTAGTGTTGAATGTTAATGAGGAAACGGGGTTGTAATGATTTGGATGCAAAAACAGGACCGACTGCAGAAGTTAAACTTTGCTAACATGTTTTTCCCACATTTTAAGTAATTGCACACAAACTTTTTTTGCACTAGATGTTGTTGAAATAGGTCAAAGTACGAGGTGATGTTAATACTTGTATGCAAGTCTTACTGTTCTGATATCTGGAAGCTAGAATAGGAAAGTATCAGAACCAACAACAACAACTTAGTTTTTCAGTATTGGGACATTGCTCCCCCCAAGGAGGTTTGTTGTTGCAGGATTACACACAAACCATGGAAGGATGTGGGGTGGGTCAGGAAGTAAAACAATTCAATTATGATGCAGATTTGTAACATTTTCTTTAATTTCTCAGAGAATAATTCATGGATCTTGATGAAAAGAATCAAGCATATGTAGGGGACTGATGTCTGTAAGTGTGTTCAGATTCAAATAAATGTGGTTTCATCAGGGAACTGTTGGGCTTTGGTGGAGGTGCAGACTTTCTACTGAGTGCCATTTGAGTTTAGTAAGCAACCCAACCTTCTCTCGCCCCATTTATAACTCACGCTGTGACAAAACTGTATATTTAGACAGTGAATTACCTCAGATAGAGCCACAATGCCTCTGTCTTTGCACTAAGGCCATTATTATTGCATAATAAGCCGTAATTATGAGATAAAGTCTAATTTTGTCTTCAATTCACTTCTATAAAAATCTGGTCAATCATCAATCTTTATATTTTACCGACAGCTGAGCCCCTGTCTTCCACTTTCATTTCTCTGCTGTTTCATGTGAGAAGCCATACAATATGAATGTTGTTTCCTTCACTCACTGGAAACTTGAGTGAGTCTTTGTGTACGCTCCGACAACAGGAAGTTTACTCTCCTCTCTTGGCAGACGGGACCCCTCGTCACTTTTCTTCATTATCATCTTCCCCGGTTTTCTTCTTGGAAGTTAAAAAACTTAATCAAAAGGCGTGGGGGCTCCGCCTGTGCCGCTTCCAAAAATGTATTTTTCCTCCTCAGATTCTCTCGTAACAACACAGGTGCTTTCAGGGGTGCTGAAAACCTCTCAGGCTCGTCTCTGTGGAGGCATGCCTCTGCTTGACATCTCTGCTAAGTGGAGGATGCTTTGCTACTCATTTAACAGGCCCACAACTCAGTTCCTCCTCTGGGAGCACGGTGGACTTATATCTGCTCGCAGCCGGCCCGAGAAACCTGCACGCTCTCCTCCTCCGTCCTGCCCGTCACACCACGGCATTAACATTAACATGGCCTCTTATATAGCAGACCACAGGCTGGCTGCAGCACAGAGCTAAATCCCCGATCAGGGGGAGAGTTCAGGCTCCCCAGAGAGGAGGTCTTGGCCGCCAGGGCGGATGGTTAGAGCAGGCTGGAGATTAGGGCTTTGGCGAGTCAAACGCTGGATTAGCAGTGAATGTTGAAGAGGAGATTCCACAGGGTCTTAGTCGAGAAGCCTTCTGAGAAAATGACCCTGTGTTTCCTCGGTCTGCTCTGTGTGTGTGTGTGTGTGTGTGTGTGTGTGCGTGTAATGCTGATTGATGCCTCAGCAAATTACAAAGAGCTGTGTTTTTATCTTACAATGCTACTTAATCCCATATATCAATTATGTCACTTCAGGTCACCTCAATAATAAATGATTTCACCACCATTCCTTTTTTCTTTCTTTTCCACCAGTGTTTCTTCTCTGTAGTTAAAGAGGAATAAGTGCGTCATCTAACTTTCTTTTTCTTTTTTTTTTCAAGGACGATGAGCCAATCACAGGAGGGTCTGATGGAAGAGGCCACACCCGCATCCGGAAGTTCCTCAGCCAGAGGCACAAGAAATTGCCATGGAAACCAGAGGTAAAACCAATTTCTTTCTGTTTCCTTCATCTTTTAGAGTGGTATGATAATCACAATATTGAGTTCCTTCATTTGCTTTAAATGGGGCCTTTTGTAATAATAATAGTTTTGGATAGAATAATTTTTAATATATTTATGCTGCAGATGTGATTCTCTCCTGTCTTTTTAAAAGCAGGGGGTCAGACAGAGATCCACTTTGCCTCTGGTGCGATTCCTGCAGGAACTAAATGCACCTCATGCCTGTGATGATAAATGAATGTGTCACGGTTGATAATTTCTCTTCCAAATCCATTTGCTGGTTATATTTCAAGGTGCCTATGACCTGAAGACTACAAGTCGATGTGATTCATCCTAATTTTTCAGCTCACTTACTGATGTAGTTTACACCCACTGCAACAAAGGGTGCAGCGGATGGAGGAATTATTCGACAGATTTGTGATAAGGAAAAGCGGCTCTACATTTGTAACCTGTTCAGCAGAGTTTAATTAAAGGTGTGTGTCTGTGTGTGCGTGTGTGTGTGTGTAACTATGATTAATTAGTGGTTCTCTACCTGGGGTAAAGTTTAAATTCCTCTGCTGGGCACAACAGTGTTTAGTTTAGTTTCAGTTGGACCTCAGTGATTCTGTTCGTACAGCCCAGTGTGGGCCTGATAATATTATTGTAGCCGTTTGGCAGATTCTCTTGATTGAGCCAGTCTTGAGTTAAGTTGAGTTTTGCGTGCTGCTGCTGCTGGAGACCTGGGATGACGGCCGCTGCTGCTGCTTGCCTCGGTGTGGGAAATCCATCCCTCCGTTATCTGTACCGCTTATCCTTTGAGGCTCAGGGGGGGGAAACTGGAGCCAATCCCAGCTGACATTGGGCAAGAGGCGGGTTACAGGTCAGGCCAGCGTATCACAGGGCCAACACGCAACCTCACATTCACATCTACGGACAATTGAGAGTCTTCAATGAACCTAAACTTCGGACTGTGGGTGGAAGCCAGAGAACCTGGAGCAGACACAGGGAGAACATGCCAACTCCACACAGGGATTTGAACAGGGAACCCAAGCAGTTCCCCCAAAGGTTCCTAGTTGCGGGGGAAAGTTTCTTCAGTCGAAATCGAACTTTAGTTACCCTGCCTTTGCCTGTATGCCCTCTCTCTGCACTCCAATGAATCAAACACAAACTAATTCAAGAAGTCCTATATTTAATGCTGAAATACATTCATAAACTCGCATCCCCATGTTTTCTTTGCAGCGTTGTCGTTTCTGCTCTGTGAGTTGTCACAAAGCCAGATGATGTCTGTTTTTATGTAACATGGCCTAGAAACATCTGTTGCCTGAATATTGAAGGGACCTGAATCTAAATGCGGACGATGCTTTTGGAATAATTTAAATCGGTACTACTTAGAAAATGAGAAGTCACATTGATATGAAGCAGCCAAGCTAGGACGGCAGCCAAAGCAGCTATGTGAATGTGGACCATGCCGACTAATTGCACAAATGTAAATGGATTACACGGCCTGATCACAGCGGGATGCTTTATTATGAGCTTCCTGTTGTTTTCCGTCTCATGTTTTGCCTTCGGTAGGTGAAATCTGTTAAAAGCAGGACATCCTTGCATCAGGAGATGTGTTTCATTGACCAACCGAGATCTCTTATTTATGGTTTGGATCGAAAGAAGCAAAACAGCCTCAAAAGGGAAATACATTTTGCAACATCCACACCAGATACATTTTAGATTAAGCGTGACTAGCTTCGAAACTCACTTGCAGAAGTCAACATGACATTTCTTTGACTTGTTTCCAACCTTCCCTTAAAGCAACATGCAATTCACGCCTGTGAATATTCTACAAATCCAGCATAACTCGACTGGAGTTTTCTTACATCTCTATAAATTTGCATCCTCAAAAAAGCTCTTCTTGTCTGATATCCGACTTCTGGGATGTCAGACCTAAGCCAATTCTGTCAGAAACCACAGAGTGCAGCCGCTCCTGCGCTCCCCTCACTAGCTATGAGCTCTAATTACCAGCACTAACTGGTTTTCCTGATGCACAGCCAAGGAGGCAGAGGTCTGAGGGGCCACTGAGTTGGCGCTGTCAGAGGCGTGGACTCAGGCGGGTGGAGGCAGAGTGGTGCCATATGCCAGCTGTCGCAGACTGGCAGAGGTCACACGGGCATCCTGGAGCATCCGTACGAGGGGCACACACGAGCGGGAAGACAGGATACTGACTTTCTTGTGCACGAGTAGAGAGACGGCGATAGAAGCAAGGAAGAAAAAGTATGAATCCTTTGAGTGAAGTGCTGCGGCTGTGACCTTAGTTGGCTTGTTTTCAGTCAACACTGGCGACTTCATGAGCGTCCCCGCCCCGTGAACTCATCCACAGGTGGCTGCGGATTAGATGAGGCGCCTCTGCGGACGTACTCTGTATATATCTGTCAAGATCAGCGGCAGGTCAAGGACACAGCACAGAGGTCAGACAGGAAGAGATGCAGCACTTTTTTAAAGAGACGCGCGGTACATGCCAGGCAAGAAGGGATAATAAATGGTTATTTGCAGCAAAGCCGACATGGATCCGGAGAGAATTTATAGCATAATGAACAATTTTATTTAGTCAGGAGCAGAAAGAAAATGACGGTAAGAGGGATTAGTGACACTTAAATCATTGTAGACATTCATATCAACCGGGGGATTCTATCATTTCCTTCCATGTTGCCGTTTCACATTAAAACCACAGTGATGGGAGATTTAACACGAATCAACACAGATAGATGGAGGATGACAGGTAACGGAAAGATTCAGACACTCGGTCCTCTGGTTCTTTGTAAAAACAAAGCTGGAGATGTGGAGATGAGGGGTGTGTGTGTGCGTGCGTGCGTGCGTGTGTAGGTTTGGATGGCATATTATTTATCACTCAAGGGGGGGAAGAGAGTAAGATATTGTAGCACGGCACAGACATGACTCAGGTGGGAGCAGTCGTCAACGCTGGCTCCTCGCACAAAAACACACGGTGACAAGACTGGGGGAGGAAACGGATCTTCCCTCTCTCTCTCTCTCTCTCTCTCTCTCTCTCTCTCTCTCTCTCTCTCTCTCTCTCTCTTCGTCTCTCCCACCCTCACGTCATCCAACCGTATCAAGTGAGAGTGAGTAGACTGGGGTGGGGGGGGAGGATGCAAAAACACTCCTCGCTATTCCCTCGGCCTGTCTGTCTCTCTAAATAGACGGGAGACAGAGATGTGATTTCTCTCACCGGCCTCTCATTTCATTTGGGTGAGTGATCGACAGATTGTGGCAGGAGATGGAAATAAGGAAATAAAAAAAAAATCTGCTCATCCTTCACGCTCTGCCTCACATTCCCCCCCGTTTGCCGCCACATCCACCCCCCCTCCCCCACCATATCCTTGGCATGACAGAAGACATGTAATTGTAGGACAGATGGCAGATTATACAAACCCTCATTAGAGCAGGAGATGAAGTTGAAGCGAGATCATATGAACCTTGTCTTTCTTCCTCACAGCTCTCCTCCGTGTGAAATGAGTTCTCATTATCTCCCCTCACATAATTCCTTTAAACCGCTGTACCTTTTGAATCCCCCCTTTTCCCCCACTGTACCTACCCACTTATCCTACTTTCATTTCTTTCCCGAATTGCTAATGAGAGGAGTGCGATGGAATAGAGGGAAAGTACAAATGCCCTCTGTGAAGTCGGCTGTATTTCATAAAATGGTACCGTGACATTCCTATCGTAGCCACAGAGAGAATAACTCGCATGCAAAATGTATCATTTGATCTTTTCATTCCTCGCTCACGTTTCAACTTTTCATTAAAACTGCAGTACGGTGTTCCGATGTATCAACAGTGAGCTTTTGACGCCGTCTCCCCTGCACGCCCTGCGGGAGCGAGCTGCCTGGTGTTGTATATACCCCTCAGTGCGCCTCAGCCAAGAACATCATGTCTCACTTTTCTCATCCGACGGGGATTTACGGTGTCAGTTGGTGCGATCGCTCGTCAGTGGGTGCGCAGAGCGGCCATTTGTCAGTGCCTCGGTGCCAGCGGGGAACGCAGAAGGCTGCGACAGATTTCCAGAAAGGGAGACGGCCTCCCAGAAGAGCGAGATGGGGGAGAGAGAGAAAAGAGGATGTCTGATTTGTACTCTTGTTTGATAGTGCAAGCAGATGGGTGAGGGAGAGGAGATACTGAAGAGCAGTGGAGATGGAGATACGCGAAGACAAGCTCACTGAAATATGGGCGCGTGGATGTGTGGGAAGAAAGGCAAGACGGTAGCAGTGTGTTTGTGCCGAGCTACGATACACTCTTTTTTATTTTGTCTTTATCAATCAGTGGTTTTCTTACTCAGCTTCTTCTCTGTGCACCTTTCATTTCCTCCGTCCACGTTTCTCTTTACTTGCCTCACCCCCTTATGTTTGACAGATGGCATTGCTTTCCTCCGTCTCCCTCTCCTCCCCTCTTATTTAATGGCAGAGCCGTAGAGGTGCCGTGTTGCTGTGAAACTGTGGGAGCTATTTATAGCCGAGGATAGCGGGGGACAACCTTTGGACAGCGGTGGGAGTGAGGAAGAGGTGGATGGAGGGAGAGAAAACAGGATTTTCATTATGTGCCGTGTGCTCTGTTCAAATGACACGGGCATGTCAATGTTTTACTTTAATTTGTCAGACGTTAACATTTACCTTTGTGTTACTAGAATATTTTGTGATAGCGGAAGAGGGCAGAGGCTCTGAAAGGCAAGTTCAAATTGTTTTGACGGGTTTTTTTGTTTCTTTTCGTTTCCATTTGTGAAAATAGGTAAAGGAAAAACGAACAAACTAAACAAACACAAAAACACTTAAGAGGCACATGGAAAAAAACATTTTTTTTGTCAGGAGCTTGTTGTTGTTGTTTTGATTTTTTTGTAATGTCTATTTTGGCCACAAGAGGCTGATGTGCAACCCTGCACCACTAAGATAGTCTGGAAATTGTTTCTTTATTGATTTTTTTCGGTTTTCTTGCACTCTAAACACAAGCTACATTTATCGAGTGTTAGCATCTGACATTACTGTCAAGTCTTTCTTTGGGATAGAAGTTTCTGAAAACTTTCTGACAGGGATTCCCATTCAAGGTGAACTCGTCGGTCCAAAGGGACTTCGGGGGTTGTCACTGTCTGCCTGGTGGTTTTTAAATGGCTCCAGGATTTCCGCCTCTTGTGGCTGAAACTAACCAAATCCTGACCAAAAACAAAGAGGGCTGGCTTTCTAAGATTTAATATACTTGACAATTACAGTTAAAATACACGATTGGATATAAAACACATGGCTCAGTACTTCAGGGAAATGAAACATAGAGGTGTTTGTAGGAGTCAGCTGAAAGAACCATGAATTTGTTTTATCACAGCTATAAGAATGTCAGTATTGTGAACGCCTATCATTTCCTGTGTGTTGCTGCAGGTTCAGCAGCTGCAGAGGAATGTGAGCCCGCCCTGTCTTTACCTGCAGGTCCCAGCATTGAGCCACTCTGTGCCTATAGTGTTTCAGATCAAACATATTGTGCATTATGACGGTGATTTTCAGTCGCATCTAGTTTCATTTAAAGTCGTCAAATGCAACTCTAATTTTACTCGTTGCAAGATTTCCGCTGGGTCTTAAAAAAGTTGTTAAAAAATCCAAAACTTAATAATCTGAATTTTAGGAGTATTAGATATGTTTAAGTACTTTTGGGCTTTTGGTTTATTACAAGTTATTATAAGTTAACATGTATTAAATGCTGCCTCCATCGCCCTTTACAAAATTTTGGCAGCATACTGTAAAGTCTCTGTGTGTTGTAGCTCTTTCTAAACGATACAGATATTAGCACGCTATAATAAAACTACAAACAAGACCAACTTGGAACAGACAACCGAGTCTTCCAATAGCCTGGTCAGAATCTATCTCAGTTCACTCGGCTGTGGGAAAAACTATGGAAACCTACTGTCTCTGCCTGTAGTTTGGGGGATAACATGGCATTTTGAGGGTTATTCTCTATCAGGATAATTCACCTTATCTTCAGTTATGGGGAAGTGTAAGAAATTCTGTGACTCTGATATTCCTTCATATCTGTCGTACTTGACATAGATCTTAAATTTCAGTCATTATGGTCTTAAAAAGTCTTAAATTTGACTTGTTGAAATCTGTTCGGTTCACTCAAAGAAGAATTAAGCCTAAAATGCAATGTCTTGGATAAAGGAACGCAGGACAACAAATCAGAGTAAAGACAGAAAATAAAAAAAAGCAGCAGTCATTCTGCCTCTTTAGCCAATTACTAAATGTGAGTTCCAGCCGACAAGCAATAAAGAAGCTGTCATTTTAAAAGACACAGGCTCCAGCGGCACCATGTCCCCATGTAACACACAGACCCACAAACAAGCACATACACACAGACGCACACAAGTCGCCGTTTCTCTACAAACTGTTGACGTTAGCGTCACTTTATCCCACGCTCCTCAAGGAGGATTCGGCGGGGAGACAAAAAACGAGATGGACGGTGACAGCACGGGGGGGAGTGACAGCCGTCAGCTGAGCTCAGGGAAACTAAAGACGGCGAGCGGAGAAATCAGCAGCACGATGGCAGCACGATGGCAACAGACAGAGGGATGGAGAGGTCAGATAGTGGGGATAGTGGGAGGGAATTCTTTTCAGAGAGAGAGAGGACATAACGGAAACAGCCAAACAACAAAACGGGAGCGAGGCGAAGAACAGTTTATCCGAGTTAAAGCAAAGGCACAGAGGGCGAAGAAAAACACAACTTCCCTCTTCATTTCATATCCAGCATCCTGTTGAGGCCAGAGCACAGACCGACCTCTCACACTGCAGCCACCTACAAAATACTGCCAATTACACCGGAGTGCCCCCCAGCAAAAAGCCGACTTTACAGCCCAAGGCCTCAGCTACGGGGCTGCACAGGGTTGTGTTTGTGTGAATAATTAGAGTCTTTTAAAGCCGACCTGCTTATTGCTGTTTGACAAGAGACGGGGTGAGGAGGGGGCCAGGCCGAAAAAAAAAGGTGTGCTTTTAAAAAAACCACAGGAAATCTATTAAAAGCTTTACATAAGGCATATTTACACAGGGCTTCTCTCGTCTGCTAAATCCCTCTAACCTTACCGTGCCCCCCCCCACGCCTTTCTCTCTCTCTCGCTCTGCCACTCCCTTTTTAAACATCGGACGTTCCCATTCATCACTCTGACTTCTTCTTCTTCTTCTTCCTTCCTCTTATTCGAGTCAGTTGATCCCACAAAATCCCCCCCCGTTTCTGTTTTTCTCTTGCTTTTCTGTAAGAGAGCATATAAGTGTGAAATATGGGCACATAAAAAACTTAGGAAATAAAATCACTGGTCCTACTGTTTTCAACTGACATGTTTGCACAACATAAATGTCTCATGGTTAATGCATGAGCCGTAATTGCCGTGCCGCTGTCAGCGTGCGGGGCACTTAGTTGACCACAAAGAGCCGGGAGTGAAATGAAAAGGACCACTCCGGGTCAGGCCATCTGTTAGAATCCCAGTGTGATCAGAAGGAGCATCACACCCTCCGTCAACGTGTTTCTCCTCAGCCCGTAGACGCGGAGGCTGAGTAGCAGTCACCGAGGTGTTTACTATATGAAAGACCTTCCTGTCTCAGCCCTCTAATGCCTTCTGACGTCGATGTGGGTTTCTACCTCCTCCAAGGTTTCGCACCCTGTCCATTTGTTGGTTGGTTTGTTTGTCAGCAGAATTACGCAAAAAACTACACGTCAGATTTCTATGCAACTTTGTGAAATGATGGGACAGAGGCGTAGATCTGGACAAAGATCTACGCCTCAAGGAT
Organism: Hippoglossus stenolepis; assembly: GCF_022539355.2. Lineage (NCBI taxonomy): Eukaryota > Metazoa > Chordata > Actinopteri > Pleuronectiformes > Pleuronectidae > Hippoglossus > Hippoglossus stenolepis. Next base: position 21,091,070 of record NC_061487.1, on the reverse strand, counting down.
TTTATTTGTTTCATTTGTTTGTCTATGGGTGTGTGCAATTTGGTTCAGCCTGATTGAATGGAAGGGGACTTTTGGGCCTTGGCGGAGGTATACACTCTACTCAGTGCCATTTTTATTACCTCTGCCAAGGATGTTGTGTTTTCATCTGTGTTTGTTTGCCAGCTAGTGAGCAGGATTACGAAAGAGAAACAAGCACTGAATGCATTACTAGAAAAACTTGGCGGAAAGATGGAAAACAGGCCAAGAAAGAACGGAGGGGACAGAGCAGGGATTTGTTCATTTTCTTTAACATTATTTTTTGACATTTTCACCAATTTCCCCAGGGAATTATTGATGGATCTTGATGAAAGTAATCAGGCCTATTTAGGAGACATATATTTATGAGTCTTTGAAGGTTGGTGCAGTTTGATTGAATTAAAGGGGACTGTAGGGCCTCGGCGGAGGTATGCACTCTGCCATTCTGTCAAAAGGTGACTCTCCCTCTGCGGATCAATCGATTCGACAGCTCACAACCGTCGACTGTTCAGCGAGCAGCTCCTCCATATACAGAAAGGCCACTCTCACTTAATGAAATGGGGCCAGAGTGGTGATGCCAGCTCTTTGATGCAACCAGGCACCCTGACTGTGCCGTTTCATATTCATTTGGTGAGAGCCAGCTTTCCGCTCGACTTGTGTGTGATGTTCTAAATATCTGTGGCAGCATTACAGTGGCAGCCTGCTGGGACTGCTTTCACGCATCAAAGGATGGCATGTGCGTGTACAGTACGTGTGAGTGTGTATTGTGGGTTGATCATCCAGTTTGAGAAATCAGAGCAATAACAGGTCATTAAATCACTGAGACAACCGCCGCAGGCTTGATGCGGAGCTGAACCGTGCACGTGTCGAAACGAGCAACCGTGCACCAGCACCGACTTGCAGCTCTTCCCTCTGTGCTGTTTGCTGTTGTTGTGTGGAAATGTGATCGAGGTATGCAATTCATGTGTCGGCAACATGTTGAGGAAATCACATCACCGCGGCGTGCATGCCTCACTTTCTCAACCCCAAATTTATATGTGGCAGAGCTGACAAAAAGTACACACGTTCTTTACTCGTGTAGACGTACAGATGACTCAAGCAGATATATTATTATTACTATTATAAGTACTGATACCACCTCTTCATTCAAGCAAAAGCATAAAAAGTACAGGCTCTGAAATGTACGCAAAGTATTAAAGAACAAAGTTTCCCTCTGAAGGCCACTGAGACTCATGTCACTTCTATATACATTAGTTCAAAGACTATTTAACTTAAACCACTCTTACTTTAAAGGTTCAGTGTGTGGAATTTAGTGACATCTAGTGGTGAAGTTGCATGTTGCAGCTGAATGCCCCTCAACTCACCCTCCTGAGCCTGTTTTGATGTGAGGAGTAGAGAGAACAGCTATTTGTGGTAGAAGAAGAAGTGGTTAAGTACAGAAACGTGTACTACTACTCAATCACTGTAACAAAGTAGTTGTACTCAATTAGTTCCCACCTCTGACACGTAGGGATGTTCATGTGTGTGTATGGATTTGGAAAAAATGTAGTGGTTTTATTTTTTTCACATTTTGAATTGACCCCAAAACTCAGCAGTGAAAAATTGACACACAAGTCATCAGGGACTCATCTCCTGTTGTATATGAGCCGACCGACGCGTGTGAGGAAACTGAACCCCGAGGCCGACTGGTCTCACCATCTGTCCTTGCTGTGTCCTGAGATTTCCCTGTGTAATTCAGACAAATGTCAGACGATGGACAGGGGCCCTGAGCTCTGACAGACTGCTCCACACATCCTGCGTTCAGACCCCCCCCCACGATACTCATGACGAACTCTCCATCACCTTTGCCGATGCAGGACAGAAACTCCACTCTGCAGTCATATTATTCACGGAGAACTATTTTCCTCCCGCGTGGCAGAGAAGGCGTGAAAAATGACATACTTTCTGCAACAAAATATATCGACTGAATCCAGGGCAAATGGAAATTTTGTCAGAAGTGAATGCGGCTTATTTAAAGGGATGTGACGCTGCTGTCACCGTGCACACGCCTGATTCCTCTCCTCTGTTTGTGTGTTGGCAGTTTAAGGGCCAGGCTAACCTGCACGTGTTCGAGGACTGGTGTGGATCCTCCATAGCTCAACTCCGAAAGAACCTGCACTTCCCTCTCTACCCTCATGTAAGTATTACAGAGCAGTGACCTGGGATAAATTCAATTCACTGTGTATTAAGTTCCTCCTTGTAGTTATTGTGCTACATCCGTCAGGCTGTCTGCCCTTGCAGCGGCAGATCTAAAACAATAAAGATCCATCAAACCCATCATTTGTTCAGTTAGAATTGATTAAATTTCATTAAACTAGTAGATGACAGTATTCTGCAAATTCTGTACAAAGCTCATCAGAAAACTTTGCAAACCAACACCCAGAAAAGATTTGAAAAAAAGAGAAATTCATTATAAGTTAAAATGAACAAAGATCTTTAAAAAAACTGAGATTCAGAATCAGATTGATCGATCGTTGCATTGTGGAGAAAATAATCAGTTTATGGAACAATCGCAACAAAGAAACCAAAGAATCTAAGACAAACATTATATTTAATAAAACAATTAAAGCCAGAATGATGAGGAAATACAATGAAATGTGTTGATTATGTTTTGTTCTGTTTTTGTTTCTGTGTCATCTAAATCTTTTGTGAGCTTCTTTGAATGGTATAAAATGAATTGTAACTTAGGAACTAATGGAGAGATGTGAGCAGCTGTGTGCAGCTATTTGAATTTTTTATTTATTGAATTATATGCTTTGTTTATTAATATCCTATGAAAGAGGAGCAGATTACAAAAGATGATTCTTCTTTCTGCTCCTTTTCGTTTGAGATTTTGTATTTGAATTGTTTGGTTTGGTCGATGAATGAAATAAACTTATAAAGAGATGCATCCAGGACCAACGACCACAGAGTGAACACCTAATATAGACTGTATATAAAGATAAGAAGTGAGGCATCTTGATCGCCCCCCCACTGGCTGGTGACAGTACAGGTCATAGATCCTGACTCCTCCATGATAGTGGATGGATATTTTGGAGTCGCGTCATCCATCTTTACATACAGTCTATGGAAAGTTAGCTTAATAGTGGGCGTGCTATCATGAAATAGTTGTGGTTGTTTTGTTTGTTAGAAGGAGCCATGTTTTCCAGCTTATGTTCGAGCAGACAAATCCATTTGAATTGAATCCATTTTCGCTTTTGGTCTTGCATTTCTGGTTTTGACCTAAAAAGGGCAACATTGCTTTTCACTCTGGCTTCATGCACACATCCACAAGTTTCTACAAGTCCCTGCTGTGCCTATAGTTACGAGTGCTAAGCTATGAATGGACACTCGCTGTTTGGGGGAGTGGTTTAAGCAAATAGTAGGATTACCTTGATAGGATTACCTATTTTGTTTTTGTCTCCTGCTGCAGACCCGAACCACGGTGAAGAAGCTGGCAGTGGCTCCGAAGTGGAAGAACTATGGCCTGAGAATATTTGGCTTCCTTCACCCTTACAGAGACGGTAACTAGCTCATGTTAATAGCAAGTATCTCCTCTTGGGCTGAGGGGGCCTTTGGAGCATAAGAGTAGATAATTTCTATAGCCCTCTTATTCCAAACACTTCAGAGCCACTAATATAGTGGATATTCAGAAATTGTATTAGGGCTGAATGCCAGGGATCGCACAGCTAAATCTCATTGCGGTACCCTCGAGACTTGTTGCTATGGGAACTGAAAAGCTGTAACACCCAAGTGCCCTTACACAAATTGCAGAGTATGAAGTTATTAATTAGATTACTGTTCATTTCACTCTCATGTGGAGTTTTCACTGGTGGTAAGGCTCTTCTCAGCTGATGGCTCAAAGGTCATCTACCTCCAGGAACCTGACAAGAGCTTTACACGTGACCTTCACCTCCCACTGCCACAGACAACCTTTCAGGGGCTGCTCTAGATTGATCGAGTGTTGAATAACCTGATTTCATCGCAGACAACAAAAGCTGTACTCAATGTCATCTGATTTTTATTTGGATCTGCACCAAATTGCACATGTTTATCAAGATACATTTTTTGGGAAATATACCCAATCTCGCATTGTTAAAGAAAGTGAAAAGAAGAAACTTTAATCATCCCCCTGATCCGTATCCTCATCAAAATTTAATGGGTTCCTCCTTGAACGATATCACAACCTTCCACCAAGTTTTGTGATAATCTGTCTTGTACTTTTTGCGTAATCCTGCTAACTAACAAACAAACAAATGCAGATGAAAACACTAGAATGACTCTGAGTAGAGCACAGACCTCCACCAAGCTCCAACAGTCCCCTTTATGAAACCACATTTAAATTCACTAGATCCAGATTTTTATTTGGATCTCCAGATTTCACACATTCATAAAATATCAGTTCCCTAAGCATGCTTCATTATATTTTCATCAAGATCCATGAATTATTAAAAATGATGAAAAACAATTGCAATGTTTAAGAAAGTAAAAAAAAAAAATCATGGATCTGCACCAAAATTGTATAGATCTTACAACAACTTTCGTAATCCGCCCAATTTCCCTGCCGGATGTCATAATGCCTTCATTTATCCAGGTAACTACTTGTACTATACACAGTACAAGTATAGATCTATTATATTTTGCACATTGCTGTTTCCTTCACCCCCCAAAAAATACTGATTTCCTCTGCTCAGTTTTTAGATCGATGACAAATAACGGCAAATTCTCTCTGACACAGTTACTCAGTTTTCTCAGCATTGACAGAAAGACACTCAAACAACAGCCTCTTAGGGGAAAGTAGCTTTATTCAGCTCCCACTATTAATACTCCTGTTCGACGGAATTGACAACACGTTCACAATTCTCAAGTATCCTGATTATCCACTTATGAAAATTGATTTAATTTAAGTGTCCACTCGTTTGCTTCCTGGGCTCCTTCCTGGTTCAGATTTGTTCATTTGCATTCACATAGTTTTCACATTGATTGGGAATTCAGTCCCAGCAACACGTTCGATATCACCGTGGCCGAACATGCAATCGCTGACCTCTGCCAGAAGGAGTCTGGGCAACATATTCCAGGTTCATTATTACAATTTATTTTATGAGGTCTCACATCGTCTGATACTCATTTGTGATCATATGCATATATATGTGCTAACACGCACTTTGATCGTGTTTCGGCCCTGCAGGTGATTTCCAGTTCTCGGTATCGTCGGATGATAATTCGGAGCTCTGGCTGAGTCCTGATGAGAGCCCTCTCAATGCCAGACTGCTGGTCTATGTCGGGCAGGTAAGCGCTGTGCTGCACTCTTTTATAATATCTGAACCGGAGGGAGTCACTCCACTGAAAAACAGCAAGGTCTCATCATTTTTAATGCTTTGTTATTCTCAGCAAATTCACTAAGTGCACATTTCTAACTCTGAATACGTTCCCTGGTTTGAACTAGTGCTAGTGCACTGCCCTTTTAAACCTGTCTGTGTGGAATAGAGACACTTCAGAACTATTTGTTGTCATTAGTTTGTTTGTGTGCTTCAGGGCTTTTTATAAACAGTGTTTGTTGCAGAGTGAGGTTAGAAAACTTTGCATCCATCCTACCTGGTTTTTCTGCAATGAAGATATTATAGTGAATGTTTTTCATAAAATGAAACTGAATTTGCTTTAATTATTGCACGTGTGTGGCTTATATGTAAGTTTGAATGATTTACTTAACTGCTGTCATTTGCATGTCGGCTATTCACAATCTTCAGACCCAACGTCACAGCTTTTCAAACTTAAATCCGTGTAATTCAGCTTGATTGAAGCATTAATGCTACAAAACGAACACTGTGCTTTTACTTTGTAGAGAAATTGCCCGAAGAGTAAGTGATTCTTTGAATGTTGTTGTCATGACGGAGATCAGCACACGTGACACATGTAAATGTCTGTGTCAACTCGGTCCACAGACTGAGGGCACACAGCCACACTCCCACTGTTTATGAAAATTGTATTAACATTGAACATTGCACATATCCAAATCGCACCAAATTCAATACTGTACTTCTTTGGTCCACTGAGGACACACGTGTCAAGTGTGAAGCCGATAACATGAATTGTTTGCGACATATGCATTCCACAGACAGACAGACAGACAGACAGACAGACAGACAGACAGACAGACAGACAGACAGACAGACAGACAGACATTTGTAAAGTAGGTACATTGCAATAAACTCTTACTACAGGAATAAACCAAATCACTACCTAAATATTTTTTAACTCCTCACTGTTGGACTTAAAAAGCAAAATACATCTGGTCAGACACTGTATATATGTCTGGAATAATACTTCCACAGTACAAGATGTGCAAAGAAGTAAAAACCACATCACTACACGACATCGTGATTTATTATATAATATGATGTCCAGGCTGAGGATGACTCATGGCTCTAATGGATTCCCTTCCTTTCATTCATGGACACAATGACAGATAGGATGTTGGAGGGTATTATTTTATATATGTAACTATCAATTTAGTCATTAAGCCAAGAGCCATAATACATCTGCTCCTGACCAACACAAGCCTTTTCATTCCACCCAGAGCTCCACCGTCCACCAGCAGGAAGGACACTGAGCGATACGACCTTGTTCCTCTTTAGTAATCACCCGCTCGACCTCATGTCACCATCCCAACACGCACGCAATCACTCACCTCAAGCACGCGGCGGCTCAGAACCCCAGCGACTCAAATCCTCCTGTAGAACATCCTGTGAGAAATCGTTTTCCTTTCCCATCTATCCTCGAAGTCCCCTCCGCCCGCGATCGAATAACAGTCAAGGTGTTCCGCTGCTGGCTTTACTAATGAAGGACTCTTGGTAGAACCGTCTGAAAATATTTAAGGAACTTAAGAACCATATGAATGCTCCGGGTAAATTTGTGCTAAAAGAGCAAAGGTCCAGCCATGGAGCCATCTGTATTTCCAACAGGACGCGGAGAGAAGTAACCAGGTTCCACACGGGCCGAGATTAATTAGCCGGCAGTGAATATTGATGTGACATTTAGCAGTGGAGAAATATAATTTAGAGAACGGCAGGGGAGCGAGCGCTATGGCCAGGGATCATTCATTCTGCCAGTGGCTGACACACAGGCCTCGCTGCCTCCTGTGTCTTCAGAGACAAATAAAACCTGGGACTCCGTTCCTCATTATGTGACCCATCTGTCTGGGAATAAGAAGTCTTACAAGAAATTTTACTGTTTACCACATTTTTTATATCTTTCATATGCAGCGCAGCTCGTACTGATGTCCTCGCATATCACAGATTTTATGACTAAAACAGGTAAATCCGTGCTAATCTGAAAAGAGGGCTTAATGCCAAGGCTGTTTTTTTAAGTACTTCAGCTCTAAAAAGAGGTCAAAAACTTTTCTCTATTCTGTTTAAATCCTCATAATAACTCATAGCTCTGAATAAAGAAGAGATAATAGCCTGTGATTTTATGTTTAAATGAATAGATTAAATTTGTAATGAGGAAGTAACCACACTGTGCTGCAGTATCTCCACCTCCCGGTCTGAGCATCACAGCAGGAAGTGGTACTGCACACAAACTGGCTCTGGAAAGTCCAGGTAAACTTCCTTCAACAGCGTGTCTGTAGTTTCCAAATACAAGGTTTTATATACAAATATGATAAATCCTAATAAGACAATCAAGCATAAAAGCTTTTATATATTTAATATTATCATTATGAATGACATGAATGCATGAAGGGACCCCATTTAATGTAATGAACATGGTGTCGGGTTCTTTTCATAGCTCCAGGACGTTTGGAACTAGAATTTCTTCATATCCTGCACAAACGTTCCACTCGGACTAAAAGATGAAATGATTTTCGTTAAGGGTCAAGGTCACTGTGATCTCACGTCTGTCCCACTCTTGCGAGCACAATGTCTCAGAAACGCCTCCAGGGAGTTTCATCAGGCGCAAACGTCCATTTGGAAGCAATGATGAGCCGATTAGAATTCCGTAGTCAAAGGTCAAAGGTCAATGACACTGTGATATCATAATATTCTGCTTAAACACCCCTCATCACAGGGCAATGGTGACATCAGTATTTCTCTCATACATATACAAAAACCCCACACACACACATATCCTATATAAAGACGGCTCAGTAATCCTGATTCCCACAACGTAGTACTTCTTGTATTCCATCCCTCACACACACACCAGCTGGTCAGTGTGTCTGAAGAGCAGCTTGTAATGAGACCACTCTCCCTGATCCCGCTGTGGAACATATTAACGTCCTCAATGTCAGCGAGGATCATCCATTGTCCGGCCTCAGCGCCCAACATACTTCTTGCCTGACAGCTAATCTGTAATGAGATTTCTCTGTTCAATCAGAATGTCCAGACGGCTCCCGCTGAGCTTCCCTCTGACTCCGTCTGATACCGAGAGTCTCGTGACGGAGCACATGTATGCGAGTGTTCTGCGTGTGTCTGTGTGAGCGTGGGTTTGTTTGTGCACAGACACTCGCAGGCACTCGTGTATCACAAATGCTGTGATACGTCTTCTGTCTGCTCCATAATGCAGCCACGGAGACGCAGACAGGAAACTGGATGAGATAGATGCAATCGATACCCGACTCCACAGCAGCAGCCGCTGCTCAATTTCACCCAGACGAGACTTTGTCATTGTGGTGGTATCAGACGTTATTTCAGAATCAGGGATAAGGTTTTCCCTTCGCTTTGTTCCACAGTGATGCGCCGTCTGAAAACTAAACAACACTTTTCCCAGCGATTCTCGAGTCATCGTCCCAAAAAAACAAGAAGACATTTTTAACACAAAAGACAAAGAACAGGTTTCTGCTTTTCTCGGGTTTCTTTGATATTGTGCTCGGTGGTTTCCTGCCACAAAGTCATGGCAAACTGTGACACTCGAACTGAACTCAACCGTCATTACTGTTAATCATGCTTCTCCTGCTCTGACGTGTCAAAGCGTCTTTCTGTTGTTTTTCTGGGAGCAGCATCAGTCCCAAAAAAATAAATACCACAAAATTCAACAACTTAATAAATGGATGCCCCAAAGATTATAATTTGAAACCTGTTTGCGATAGGTAATCCATCACAGCACACATTTATCTGCTCCTGTTCCTGTGGCAGCTACATTAGCCCCCGTGCACAACATTAGATTGTAACTCCTGTAACAGCTGTACATCCACCGCTTGATAATGTAGCTCTGACAACAATAGAAACAGACGTGAGGATAGTTGTGATGAACGACCGGCCTCGAACCTGTTTGAAGTATCTGCAGTCAGATTTGTTTTGCTAAGATAAATCGAATTAGAATCACCCTTCAGATTCCTGCACTTCATTCAAATGGGCGAATGAGCAACGTAAACATGGTCGCACTTAAAAGCAACAACTCTCCCTGCTGAATGAGACAATGACACCCAGAGGAAACAATCAAAACAAAGGCGGTTGTTACGACTCTGACTTCATTTCTCATAGCACGTCGGTATATGTTGCGTATTATTATGTATATCTAGAAAGCTGTGAACAGACCAAGTGTGTGCAGTGTATTCTAACAGGCTCAAGGTCAATGGAACAACCAAACTGTAGGTGAGACGGAGGGAGATAAAGAAAACAGCTCTCTGAAGTTAAAGCACAGGTCAGCTGTTTCTCTATTAAAAAGACAGTAGAGAAGAAACAGAATTCATAGAAAAGGGAGTGATTCCTCCACATCTGTCACTTTTCTTGACCCCGTTTTGTGTTTTCACTTTTTACGTTTTATCAAGGTACCCGCGTGTGTGTGTGTGTGTGTGTGTGTGTGTGTGTGTGTGTGTGTGTGTGTGTGTGTGTGTGTGTGTGTGTGTGTGTGTGTGTGTGTGTGTGTGTGTGTGTGTGTGTGTGTGTGTGTGTGTGTGTGTGTGCACCAGAGTATAGAAAAAAGAGAGATGAGTTATAGTAGAACAAGGTTACAATATGTCTGGGCTGTGTGTTGAGAAATTTAATCTTCAGGTTCAGTTCATATAAGCAAAATATGGTGTGTGTGTGTGGTACCTGGGCTAAATTTCAGCTTTTTCCTAATTGGGGACACAACATTTGTCCCCAATTAGGAAAAAGCTGGTTTTAGGTCAGACCAGAGTTATGGGCTAGAGCAAGTCTCCAGGAAATTAATGCAAGTTTATGTAAAGTTTCCAAAGGTGACCTATGAAACTGCTTGTGTGTGTGTGTGTGTGTGTGTGTGTGGGTGTGGTCTGTGTGTGTGTGTGGTCTGTGTGTCTGTTGCTCCCCATGACAACTTGGCCGCTTGCCTTCTGATTTACCTCCTGCTTTACGAGGGGATGCTGCTCCCAACCAGGAGTGACTCATCGTTCAGTGGGACGTCATGTCTGTGTGCATGTGTGTAGGGTGTGTGCACAGTGGACTCCCAGTCTGGGGAAGTGGTGCCAGACGTGTGTGTGTGTGTTTCATAGAGAGGTTTTTGAGGGAGATTTGCTCCTTGACACACGTGTTTTTGTCCTTTGTGAAAATCTACTTATTTTAAAATGTTAAATTAACATTTTTACCTCTTTATTCTTTTAATTAACGACACACTCGAGTGTAATTTTACTTCACAGTGCATCATGTGACATATGCAATAAGTCTTTGCATGACTCACAACCATTTGCACAAATTGTGTCACATATATTATGCATCATGATTGATTTTCATGTCCTTTTGAATTAGAAAGTCAAGGTTTAAAGGTCACTCTAATTTCTCTGCTGAATAAAAGGCATCAATATTTTAACCAGTATCCTTAACAAGATGACATTTAGCTTCACGTTCACTCTTAGAATAAACTTCCTTCCACCGCAGCATCATTTCTCTTATGAATTCATATTTACTGTGGAAACAAATGAAATGATCATGTTTATGCCTGCACGCAGATTCCTTTTTACTTATTTAAAAAAAAAGAAGAAAGATTTGCTGTCTTGAGAGTCAGCAGCAGATAAGAGATGAATATTTTTGCGATGCCGCCTGCTGCAGTGATCACTCTCTTTTTCATCTGCCGAACAACAGCCCTTTCAGGAAAAAAGCAATTCACTCACAGACAGAATATAAACATGTACGTACAGCGAGACATTAGAGACATTTTCAAGTTTCTCATTTATATTCACTGCAAAGTTTTAAATCCCAGACTGTTTTTTTTGTCCTTCTGCTTTGAACAATTTTAAAGTTCTGCTGCAGGTGCCTGCGTCATTCTCCTACGATTTGTCAAAGTTATTTAGGTTTCAGTGAAGGTGTTGAGAAACACACAGCACTTTGCAGGGACGCAAGGTTTTATTTTAATGACGATTCTTTTGAGAGAGACGAGCTGAAGTGAGAGTCAGACCTTCCTGTTACATGTCAGGAGGAGCTGAACGGAACACAATGAAAAGTTAACGCAGTCCAGGAGTTAAATGAGATACACTTGTCGTTTATTTATGTAGAAAACAAATGTTACAGCCCACGATCATGTCAACTTGCAAGTATTGTCTTCTACACAAGCATAAAAAGGGAAGTGTTGGAAAGTGTGTCTTTCCAAGCCCCTTGAATATTGTTGACGATGAATAAGCCTCTGGGGGAAACGGCCAATATTTTGGGGCTTCCAGTGTAAACAGCTTATATTTGGGCCAAGACTCAACATCACTGTTCACTTTTTACAGTCTGTTTTAGGTCCAGACGATATTTTGGCTAATCTATCAACAACTATTTGGATATGAATGCGTATCAAATTTAAAAGCCTCTCGCCGATGCCTCTTCTGCTCTCCACACAGACTGTTTACCTGCGGGCAACCAAACTCTGCTCAAACATCATCGGTCAAACTAGAAACAGAAACCAGGAGCCCTCCAGCCACAGAATCGTGTCCCGCGCCGACAGATTCTACACATTAGCATGCAGAACAATATCCATAAATGTGAGTTAAGAACTTGTAGGTTTCATTTTTTAAAAGAAGTCGACTTTTGGCAATGTCAAATATTTATACTAGGAAAATTCATTTCTGAAGTCAACACACATATTAAATGATTTTGAAAGAAACATTTTCATCTTTAAAGCTGACTTTGTGAAATTAAACTGCGGGAGCTTGGATGAGCTACTTTTCTCGTTTAAATATTCCTTTCCAGTGATTTAACTCCTACCCCTTTTTTCCTTCTGTGCCGGAGGAGGAATAGATGTGAGGCCCGTTGTGCCCTGTGTGGACCGCGAGCAGCAGCGCGCTGTGGGCTTCAGAGCGGAGGCACAGTAGCGCACATTGTGTCCCTCCTCCTGTCGAGCCAACTGCTTCACACAGACTCCAAAGGCTTTAGCGCTGCCAGGGGCCCGGTTGATTTTGGACTGACATTACTGCGTGTTTTTTGAGTTGTTTTTTTTCCCCTCGTCGCAGCTCTCTTCACATGCCAGCGAACACGCTCAGAGGTGCCATTGTGTTCTGTGCCATTTCGTATATGTGTGTGTGTCATTATGCCGTAGGTGTGTGTTGCTGTGAAAACACTGCGGTACCCAGAGTGAGGATCAGCAGCTATTTACAAGCTGAAAGACTCTTGTGATCTGTCGCTCCCACACGCCTCCATGTCTTCTGACCAGTTTCAAACCGGGATGTGTGGCCAACAAAAACAATTAGAGGCGAGCCCGCTGTGATCTTAGCCGTATTCTTTCATATGGATCAGCGGCAGCAGGGGGCCTTAATTAGCCACGTTGGCTTGCTGAGGAAATGAACGGGCACTGATTCGACCGCGGGGCCGAAGCCGGATGCCTCAGGGCTCTGGATGAGCCAGCTTCTTAGAGCTTAGTGTTGGCAGGGAGTCGCTCTTTCTCGTTTACTGTCTGTTTTTGTCCATGAGCGCTTGTCTGTTTGTGTCTCTCTGAACTTGTCTCATGCGTTGTCTCTCCCTGTTGCTTTGGGGAAGATGATCTTGTCGCTCCCTGTAGCCTCTTTTCCACTGGTCAAAAAATCCACTGACACCTACTAACATCTGGCTTTTGTCTGCAATGGGAATTAATTCAGTCGGCATTCACTCCCGGGTCAAATGACTCTGCAGGAAACACTGGTTTTAATTGGCTCCGGCTCAGATCGGCAGTGATGGAGAAATGACACCCAGGGGAATGAGCTAATTTCATTTCAACGTTATGACACTCACTGAACTTCTGGGAGTTGGCTCGTAAATAGCCATGAACGTTTGTGTACTTATTGTTTCTGCCATCTTGGGATCTCCTCTACTCGCAGCAAGAAAGGAGTCAATCACCGGTTTACCCCAAAACCTGCGTTTACCCTCTAACTCTGGTGTAAAAGAGGTTTGTTATTATAACCACGGGATCCTGCAGCATCCATTTTCAGCTGGTGGGTCCGTCACCAGTCGACGCCCATAAATCCGAAAACCGCTGCTTTTTTTCCCTCCCAAAATCGATCTCAAATGTTTTAGTGCACCTCAACATTTCTCATACTGTTTTTATCCCATGCTCTCGCACTTGTGCCCCCTCGCTCTCTTTCCCTCACACCCTCTCTGATCTGTGCCTCTTGTCTTGTGTGTTGCAGCTGGGAACAGAGTGGACCGCTCCAGGCGAGTTCAGCAAGTTCAGGTCCCAGTCCTCCAAGTCTGTGCAGTAAGTACCTGTGACAAGTACACACATTTCTCCACGGGACAGTTATTTATTTCACTCTCAAGCCAGGTATTTTTTTTTTGTACTTACTCTGCTGTGTCTGAAACGAGGCCTTATTAGCATCTAAGTTGACAAGTACACAGCTCCAGAGCATCTCGTACGACTTAGGTCTTATAGCTGTATCTGGTAATGCATCTCCATATTACGTAGTTTCCTATAGCAGCCTCAAAAAGCTTTTCCTGCTCAGACGCAGAAGGGAATTGATGGCTCCAGTGTTCAGGGACTCTCTTCTGTGTACTTTCACTTGAATGGGGAAGTGGTCTCCGACTTTTGGACCCCGCTGAATGTATCAGTAGATGGGCTCATCAGGTGTAGAGGATCAGAGCAGTTGTAAGGCCTCTCAATCTCTAAATGCGAGATGAGAACCACTCCAGTCCTGTCGGATTCAACACGTCTCTCCCTAATTGCTGGGAGCTGCTGCATAAAAGCAGCTTTTCATATGAGCACTGATCTGCAGCCAGTTTGCTTCTGAAGTCATTGTTAAGTCTATGTGATTATGCAGCAGGAGACGGGATCCTAAGAACAGTGCTCCTATTCCTCTGGGCTCCCACATTTGCCTGATTGGATGAAATAAGCTGTAGAGTGCTGCCTTAAATTATTCTCACACACACACACACACGTATTTTTGCTGAAGAATATTTTAGCATCTCTAAATGGTACAAATTTGATGATGAACACATACAACAATGAAGAAGAAAAACTGTTTTCGCAGTTAAACCGTGGATCATTTTCAAAGTGAGATATTACTCTTGTTTACTTATTGCACATAGACTTTATATAAAGATAAGAAAGCTCCCTAAAACTGAAGCCAATGCAGATTAAGTCATACATCCTGTCCTCTCCATGTTATTGGATGGCGCATGGACCCAAATATAAAACCAAAGTGCACATTTATGTTTCCTGGTAAGTTTGGTTTTTATTATCTGTTTGAAAACGTCATGATTGCCGGGCGATCGATGGGACCTCGCTCCAAAGATGGCGGCGGTCATACCCGGGGTAGTTTAGCTTCAATTGTTGACAGTTGGAGGAAGTGGAGACAGGTGTTATTATGTGTGAAGGTTTCATCATAAATGTTTGTGCATCGTTACGTGTCATTTTGAGAAGGTTTGAACCACCAGGAAATCCTCGCTGCTCATTAAAAACCACACATCTGCTGCACATCCTGCCACAGACACACACACACACACACACACACACACTTTATATAATGAATAAACATTTGTGAATGACATAAGGGGGTTGAATACAGGCCAGGACCTATTGGCGTGTGTTTGTCAGTGCATAGGATTAACAGGGTCTGGTTGGCACAGCAGGCACAGCAGACTTCAAGGGAGCGCAAAGAGACGACAAAAGATGAAGACGAAGGAGGAGGAGGAGGAGGAGGTTGAAAGTTTCTTTTCTTCAATTTTCTCTTCCTGTCTGACAGGCATCTGGCGTTCTCCGACAATAACAAGACAACAATAGCATAACCAGGCGCTGAGTATGGCAGGGAACATTAAAAAGGCCCCGTGGCGGAGAGCGTCGGTCGTGACGATGCATGTTTCGTGAACTGTTACCGCCTCTTTTTGTTTGGATGGGTGTGTGTTTACGAGTTATGTGTTCGCACCGAAACTGTTTTCTCCACCTGTCGCATGCTTACGGCCAACTCAAGGGAAGCTGCTGCACAGAACATGTTTCGACTGTATGTCTCCCTGTCCCTCTGAGATCTGAAAGAACAGCGATATCAAGTTACGCACACGTGAAATGTCTACCTTGAACTGTGAAGTGATTCACGATCCCGCTGTCAGGTCGTGAAATGCGGCGCACCAGAGATGAAACAGGTCGGGGGGAACTTGGTGGAGTTTCAGGAGGCGATAGAGGCTAATGACTGTCAACTTTCTTTTTTTTCTTTTTTTTACAGCTACACATTATCACAGGCTTTAGGGCGAATTCGTCAAAGACTTGCATGAAAGTCGAGTTTCAGATAATTAGGTGGAATCTGGTTTGATGTTTCTGTGCGTGGGCGTGCGTTAGAGAATTCCCAGGAAAACATCATTTTTTTTGCGTGTGAATATAAGCACATGCCTCTGTGAATTAATGTGCATGTGTTTGTTAAGCACCGTGCCTCTTGCATCCTCTCTGCATCTAATGACTCTATTGAAACATCCCAAAGCAAAGGCACTTTATTTCTTTTCCTTTTTTTTTCCCCCGCCGCGCGACACGCATCCCTCACGCACCATCGCACCCAACCTGTTCGTGGCGAAGCCGATGCGCTCCTGAGCGTGGCAAATTGCGTGTGCAGCAGGATTAATCGTCATGCATTCATAAAATTGTATTCTTCAAATGAGCTGGGATGGATTCGAAATGAGCAAATTAGCAGCGCGGAACAGAACATTATATCATTTTTGGAAGAAGAAAAAAATTATAATAATACATCAGAGTGCGTGTACAGCAATAATAATCAGTCATTAGACAGATTTCATCACCTGATAATTTGAAACATTTGTAAAGCCTGTTAAAATAAAGAAATAACTGAGCAAAGTGAAATAAACTCGGTAATGCTGAAATATTACTCTCGGGTTTGTAGATGGAAAGCAACTGGGAAAATGATTAGTCATTGCACACGAGGCTGCGGCCCTTGGTGGCGTGATCCACTTGTGCAATTTGTTTTTGGGATATAAGTTCAGGGCCATTTGAGCCTATTTACAGACTCCATTCTACCACAGTTACACTCAGAGCCTTGATCAAAGCTGCCGTTTGAAACAGCTCTCACACTTAATGTGCAACTGTTTCCACATATTATCGTATCGGGCCTGGAACAGGATGAAATGGGACGGAGCCAAAGTAAAATGGAGTTTTATAAACGACTGGGGTCGAACGGCGCAGAGCAGAACAGAGAGCAGCCCACATCAAATGTAATTGAACATATAGGAGAGCAGAAAGAAACACAACAGACACTCCCACTCGAGCTAGGTCTGTTTATTTCATTCTTTCTTTTCTTCTTCACGCTTTGGAGTGTGGTTATTTTTACACCGCGGCTCATTGGAGCTGACTGTAGTAGAGCTGAGTGAGCAGTGACTAATGGCTGCTGCAGGGTTGAATCTTATTGTCAGGGAATGATGGAGTTCACTTGAAACACTTCACTTATCGGGTTGGAGGTTTGACGCGATGCAATCACAGGCTATTGTAACCAGCCAACCCAACCATGCACGTTCACACCCACACAGTCACACATATAGGGCATATACAGTCTGTGTGGCTTATCATGGGCACCTGCTTGTTTGAAAAGGAAGGAGCAGAGTACATACAGTAAATGCTGCAGGGGGTCTGGGAGTCCTCCCTCAGAAAAACAGCAACAAACAATAACAAAGTCGCTGCATTTCGACAAATCTGAACTCTTGTTATAAACCAGGTCAAACACAGACTACAGACAATATATAGAAACTAGAATGGCACTCGGAGGAGCACACACATGTACCTGCACAAACAGTCCCCTTATTAAGCCACATTTGAATTCACTAGATCCAGATTTGTATTTGGATCTGCACCAAAAAAGATTTTTATTAGCAAGATACACAAAAAAATGTTTAAGAGAGTGAATCTGCATCTTGCATCTTGATCCAGATCTGCACCACAATTGAACGGATTCCTTCCTTTACACATACTGCACCTTTCCACCAAGTTTCCTGGTGATCCGAACGGTAGTTTTGGTGTAATCCTGCTAAATAACAGACAAACACACAATGAGGAAAACACCTTAGCGGAGGTAACAGGGTGTTGCTCAGGAGATAGAGTCCACTAACCAGAAGGTCGGTGATAAAATCCCAAGGACTCGATGTGTCCTTGGGCAAGATACTTACCCCGAATTGCCCCTGATGGCTGTGCCGGCAGTGTTGTGTGAATGTGTATGTGTGTGAATGGGAGAATGATACTTGTACTGTACTGTTTGAGTGCTATAGAAAGACAGTCCATTTAACATTTGGATAATTAAACCTGGTTAATCGATGTTAAATTTGAGGGCTGCTATTCTCAATAATTACAAGACAATTTTTTTTAAATCTACCAACTGCAATGAAGTGTGAACTATAGGGATGAGTGAAAAGGCTTCTGGGAAAGGGTTAATGGGAGCTACGTAATGTTGTATCTGAATGAATAATCATAACTTCAAACGCTGATCATTTTAACCTTCATTAGATGAAATGGTCGTGTAGAGTTTAACCTGTGTCAAACTCATTTTGAATGCACAGCTCCGATGGTGACGTTTGCTCCTCCAGACCTAAAGGCTCCATTTCAGACCTGACGGTGAAACCACCCCTCAGAGTAAACTGGCTCCTCTCATTTACCCCGTATGAGGAAATGAGCCAATAATCGTGATAATGAAAGCACAGCACAGAGCAGCGGGATGAAAAGAGAGAGAGATCATTACACGGAGCGAAGCCTCCTCAAATAATTCGATCCCGAGTCCGACTAGAAAGTGAAACTAAAACAAAGCAGTCTGTGGGTTTAGAGAAGTCATTTTGTACGACTGAACTTTTGACTGTTAAACTCAAACACTTTAGTTCTGTGAGCAAAAAGCTCTGTCGGCTCCGTCTGTTGGTTTGCTCCGATCAATCAGGGACACGCGTTGGACTGAGACGACTCATAGTGTGGACCAGTAATGTTTGACTTTTGCTACGTGTTTCTTCATTGATAAAGGCTGCTCCGATATAATCACATGATCGCTGGGACTCAGAGACACAAATTCAAACCATAACTTTACTCCCCCAGATTGAATAATTTGCTCCACTTGCTCCTTTTGCCGATACAGCAAACCCCCTTTTGTCTACTCCATCAGTCCTTTGCCATAATAGCCGTTATATTTTATGACTGAATATAAAACTGTAAAAGGTGTGAAAAGGCCAAAGATTGAAACAAGTTATGCTTTGCTTCAAATACATATTCCTCTCCACCACTCGGCCGTAGCTTTGTTGCTGTGAACGTCTGTCCTAGGTGGCAGTTTAGAGGATGGGATGGACGGGAGGGTTGGAACCGTACAGCTGTTAGGGAAACCACCTGGCTCTGACCACCTGGAGGTAATGACTCACACTGTTTAGTGTGTGGGTGTGTGAGTGAGTGAGTGGAGGAGAAATAGTTTTGCCTGTGTTCTTATTCTGAAAAGCTATATGTCTCTTTTACCTTCTCAGCTTTCTCCAGCCTCAGCTTCTTTCTTTCAGCTTTCACCAAACACTTCCTTCAGTTCTTTGTGGCTCCATCTCATTAAAACTCCAAGTCTATATTTAGTAAACAGATCATCAAATGAAATGTGGTAGGAAGCATCAACACAATATTCTGTAGCACCAGAGGCTTGCTAGTATTTGTTCCATTCATAACAGTTATATAATAAACACAAGGACAGAAACAGTCAAAGATGAACCATGATTGATTCGCTAATTGTCCAATCAGATAACTTGATCACCAGCTTCATGTGAGGGTTGCTACTATTGCTATTTCCTTTTTTAATTCACATTAAATTAAATACTTTGGAGTTGTAGAGACGAGACGGTTATGTTCCTGTCCCTGTCCTTCAGTTTGTCTGTCAGCAGGATTTTGCAAAAAACTACTAGACTGACTTTCTCAAAACTGGATGGAAGGATGGAACATGGGCCAAAAAAAAAACCCCATTGATTTTTGGGATGGATCTGGACAAAGGGGCGATCCAGCGATCCAGGAATTTAAATTATGATGTAAAGCGTTTTTTGACATTTTCACAGATTTCCCAGGATGAATAAGGCAAATTCAGGGGACTGATATATACGAGTTTGTGTAATTTGGTGTGGATACAAAGAGAAATCCAGATCTTGTGGATTTAAATGGGGTTCCATAAGGGGGCTGTTGAGCCTTGGTGGAGGTTTGTGCTCTACTGCGAATCATTAGTTCACAATGAAAGTTACTGTGAGTCATCGCTCCCCCCCGCCCCACAAAAGGCTACAGCCTATTTGTGCATTTAAAAATAAACCTTAGAACATTCAATCAAAGTAAAGAAAGTAAGAAACACCGGGAAGTTACTTGTTTCTGATGCTCCTAGGATCGGTTGATCTGACTTTCAAAATAAAGTCAGTTTAAAAGAGGCCGTCTTAACTTTTTTTTTGTCTCCGCCTCCTCTCGTACCTGTGAAGTGATCGTTTGTCAGTGTGCTGTCACAACAGCCTGATAAGTGACAGTGAGATAGTCAGAGGAGGAACCCAGATAACCCTGTCAACACTATCTCCACTCTCTGACACAGCTACCACAGCCCCGGGCGTTGGAGACAACACCGGGGAGATTGACATTAGCTCAAATTCTACGAACCGAACGGCGCCGTGTTGCATCCTGCGCTAGCCTGACGTCTGACAACGCGCCTGACGTCAAGTGTTTCAGAGTCTGTAGAGCTGCTCAGGCTGCGATGTGACTGACAGTCGGATGAAGATTAGAGGAAATGCTGTTGCAGAGATATCGGGAACTAATGAGCGCTGGCGGATTCTCATCAGCAGTGGCGTGGGTGAGGTTCAAGAAAACCAAATGGCATAAGGAAGAAGCGGAAGTCAATTAAACGACCTCTGTGTTTCTTCGGTTTGAGCATTAACCTGCATGCGCCTTCTGTGGAGGAGTTTCCAAACACGAGGGTCTGATGTGTCAAGATTTTCGCCTTCTGGTGTAATGGCTGAAATTGAAAATGGCTGCTGCAGACCAACCATGGCGTGATGAGGTGGAAAGGTGGACACTGTTTCCAAGGTTATCGATGATGCCTCCGCTGGCATTTTGCCGGAGCCACTTTCCGCTTTCACAAACTGCAGAAAATGACATTTACCCTCAATCTGTCTGCAGAAACGTGGCCGCTGATGTGTTTTCTTGTTTATGTCTTCTCACTTTTTAAATTGTCTTTTTCCCTCCTCTATTAACTTTTCCTTTTCATCTCCTCCGCCTATTGTGCTGCTTCTTACACACACTGCAAACGCCCCAGCTAGTTTTCCCGTGACTTAACAGAAAACCTCCAGATGCCATTAATAGTTGGTATAGGGGAGATTTGACTGAGCCTTTCCCAGCGACAATGAGGGAAACCTAGTGAAGAATGACCAGTTATTTCACTGGGAGATCTCTGAGTATCTATAATTGAATCACTTAAGCACCGCTGGCTATTATCCGGCGAGGAGGCTTGAACATTTCCAGAGAGTACTTGTACCCGTGACATCACAGGAATACCGAAGGAGCACGGGGACGAGCTGAATGTTGCACCTGCACCGTCTCATCATATTTACACTATGTGTTCACTTGCGCGTGTGTGTGTGTGTGTGTGTGTGTGTGTGTGTGTGTGTGTGTGTGTGTGTGTGTGTGTGTGTGTGTGTGTGTGTGTGTGTGTGTGTGTGTGTGTGTGTGTGTGTGTGTGTGTGTGTCTTTGTGTCTTTGCGTGTTCCTAATCGTGTTCGACTGTAAATACCAACCTTAATGCTAATCTCTCCTCACTCAAGGTAATTGGTTGATTCACTGCAGCAGCTGAATTAGAATGAAGCTTTTCGCAGGGAAGTTGCAATGACTCCTCTGTCCCACTTTCTTCCCCTCAGGCCTTTACTCCGCCATCTGTTTTTATGAGTGATGACAGCCTGCTGAGACACAAATCTATGTTTGTGTGTGTTTGTGTGTGTTTGTGTGTGTGAGGAAGAGTTCATGCATGTGTGCTGGGGCTTATATTTAATCAGAGTGTCTTTGGGGTGTTGATGCACATTTCCTCAGCTGTCAAACACGGTGGTAGCAGACACTTGACTGGCAGTAATGCATCAGTGTTACTGCCGAAACTCTAACAGGGGGATGCTTCTGGCCAAATGTGATTGGAGACAGTAATGATGACGGCGGGTCAGCTCAGTTTGAGGAAAACACAGGAATTACAGTCTGAGCATCTGCAGATATCTGAGCTGGTTGGAAAGTGACTTTCAAAAAGTGTCATTATCCAGGATGTAGACACGTCCTGGAAACATAAACATGTTATACACACTCTTTCCCTGGTTCAAAGATTCAAAGAACTAAATTTGAGCAGAGCAGAGTTAAAAGATTATTATAGAAATTAGTAATTATTATCGATTATTAAAAAACTATTCCATTTAAAGATATGATGTGCAACAATTCATCACTAAAAAGTCTAAAAACCACTGCAAATATTGTCAAATACTTTGTTGACCCAGACAAATCCCTGATTTTATTATTTAGGATGGAACATTTCATTTTGGTCACATTTTAATTGTGTCATATCAGCTTTACCCGTAGCTTTGCTCGTCTCTGCTATAACTTCTGGAGTAAATGACGAAGGAAAAACACACTGTTAGCCATTAAGCTAGTTAGCCTGCCGTCTGATTTTACCTTCCACTGTTTGTATTGGTCGCTCATAATTCATTTATGTTTTGCTGCGAGACATGAATAAAACTTTAATATTATTCCCTCATCCGTGAACCTGGTTTTGCGCCTGAGTCACGTCAGGTAGATTTCCATCGGGAATGGTGATGAAGACAACAACTCCCATGATCCCACTCTGTTTCATCGTCCAACTTTTGTTATTGTTCTGATTGAGGAATCCTGAGTGGCCGAAGATACATGTTGTACAATTATCGACCAAAACCAAGTGTCCTTAAAAGTACGTTCCACCTGCAGTAGGTTTTTTGTCAAATGGTCCAACAGCTAAACACCCCAGACATTAAAATTGGTTGATTTATGCAGTATTGATCAAGACCATTGATAAAAAAAACTGTCAGTATAATTTCTTAAAAAAGGGCCATTATATTATATGATAACTTTTTTACTATGCATTTGGTGCATCAGTAAGAGTTTGCGGCACCATGGCTGTACTTTTATATATAATAGTTGTATTTGCTCAAAATAAATCGCGGCTCCGATGGGAACCGTCCAGCAAAGTTGTGTCTCATTGATGTTTTTTAATAGGTTTTTGACAATGGACATCTGAGAGGAATAAAAATATATCAGGCTTTGGCAGCACAGACGATAACTTGTTGGATGAGTTCATGTTTTGGTTTCTTCTCTCAGAAGTTGTTGGCACAGAAAAAATGATACAGAATATGGTCAGGCTTATAGATGAATAGATGGATAGATAGATAGATAGATGGATGGATGGATGGATGGATGGATAGATAGATAGATAGATAGATAGATAGATAGATAGATAGATAGATAGATAGATAGATAGATAGATAGATAGATGACTTTATTGATCCCAATTTGGGAAATGATTGTATTACAGCAGCATGTCAAGGGCATTGGACATAGAGTGAAGAAGCAATAAAACAGATAGGCTGAATTAAAATAAATCAAAATAGAATGTAATTAACATAAAATGTAAACGTGTGTAGTATTGTTTGACCTTGAGACAATGTAACAATTGTATTTCGACTTTGTTCTGATGTGTCAGTGCAGCACAAATACACAAACCCCAGGAGAGCAAGGCATTGTTAGATGCTATAAATATTTTTTTCCTTGACACGTCCAGGCATCCAGGCCACGAAGACAGTGTTAGGAGTGTTAACACCAAAGTAAAGTGAGAAAAAGATGATGTTGATATATTGCTGTGTCGCTGCATCGGATAATTACATATGAGGGAAATAGTAGACAGAGGGAGAGGAGACATTGTGAGAAGTGTCGGAGAGAGAGAGAGGGGACAGGAGATGAGAGGGAGGACAAGCAGGGGGATAAAGGAGAGAGGTGGGAGATGAAGCAGAGGGGGAGATGGAAGAAAGAGGATTTATCGAGGCTGCAGGGAAGAGCAGCGTGATAGCTCTCTGATGGATTAGTGGAATGCATGAGAAGTGGAGTTTGAGAGAGAGAGAGAGAGAGAGAGAGAGAGAGAGTTTATTGTCATATGCACAACGATAACATTAAGCAGTCGCTTGCAATGAAATGCTTGGGTCACAGGCTCTCTTATAACAATGCTCAATCAAAATTTAAAATAGATATACATATCTAAAATATATATATACACCTAAAGAAAAAGAAAAACAATAGTGCAAGTGTGTGCAATAGTGCAAATATGCAATAGTGCAAATATGCTAAGGTGCAGAGAGAGAGAGAGAGCGAGAGAGAGAGCGAGAGCGCTGGGAGGAGAGTGAAGTTTGTGCATCTCCTTGGGGCAGCTCTAAACACTGCTATCATTAATGTAATTTAGACGAGAGCGCTCGCCGAGCACCGTCTTTTATTCAAAGGCCACCTGTGGGTATTGGAGGAGGCAGGCGCCGGGCGAGAGAGGCTGAGCGATACGGGGCAGAGTGACAAGTCAGATAGCATTAATGAGAAATCGAGTCGCAGCAAGGGAGCAGATAGTGGAAAAGTAGAATCTGGAAAAGTGTTGTAGCCGGCGGGCAGAGAGGAGACGGTGAGATGAAGGGAGAATAAGAGAGAGTCTCCATGCCACTTCATTCTGCTCACTGCAAAACAGGTTAGTGATACAGAGTGTGTGAGTGGGTTTGTGCAGGAGCGTTTCAAGAGATTTTGGGGGTCACAGGCATAAGGGACCAGGGGGCCCAACATCAATCCAAACCCCCAAACAATGCATGATTCCAAACCACGTCTTTCCAATCAGCAAACTTTACTTTTTAATGTCAAAATTACAAATATAGTACAAACTTTGCATACACATAAATAATAATAAAGTAGTAATGTTAAAGTGAAAAGTCCAAACAAATCATACACACACTTTTAAGCCGTTTTCAGACATGAACTTGAGAAAATGTCCATACAAGTGGGTCTGGGTGTTCTCTGGTCTTTGCCTTTCACACGTGAAGAACGCAGCTGGAGATTCTCCAGGTCAGACGCGTTCACAACAACAGGCCAATCTCTGGAGCGTTTAGATGAGGGGAGGCGCCCGAGTATAGAGCAATGCAGGAGGCAGGATAGGAAGTATGAATTCCCACTTTTTTTTTTTTGGACATCGTCCCTTATCATCAAAAGCTCTTGAATCTCGTCATCCCTCCAAGTTGACGTCCTTTTTAGCGTCATCTACTAAACGGCACCTAATTTTCATCCTGAGAGATTTGTAATTGTTTTGTGTTTTGTGTTTTGTATTTTTGTATTTTTGCGTCCGTCACGTGTCCAATACATCATCTACGCACCCACTCACTCGCTGTGAAATGCAGCTCCCCTGTGTTTGTGTGTATCTCTATGGGTGTTTGTGTGTGTGTGTGTGTCAAGCTGTCTGTCAGTCTCCAGGATGCTGCGCACCCAAGCTTTTGTATTTTTAGACAAACCCACAGCTACACACTTTTCCTTTGTGATGCTTGTGAAAGGGTTTTGTCTCTCTGCAGTAACCCACAAAAAAAAGAAAAGAAGTCTCCATATGTTTGGTGCCAAATAAATATTTCATCCTTTAGATCCGGCAGACTTTGGGCAGCGGCGATTCTCTCCCACAATATCGTCCTGTCTGGTGTTATCCAGCCCAGTCATCCTCCTTTGTCTGTCTCTATCTGTTCAGCCCAAAGCAGGGAAGCTGGAAACAAAGACTCCAATTAGTCAGGCAATTAGACTCCTGTTTTGTGTCTTCTACTCATCCTCCCAATCACATGCTAATAGCTATTCTCTCCTCTTCCATCTCTCATTTGCCCTTCACGTGGTCTTTTATGTTTCCCCCCCCCCTTCCTCCTCTCTCTCGTCTGGTATGGCGTTCGGTACGGAATCACGTCTCAGTGATATTCATTATAATGTATTTCTCCTTTCTAGACGCTGAAGGCATTTACTGTATAATTCCATCTCTCCGTTTCTGCTGTTCATTTGCTATTTATCGCTCCTCCTTCATCTTTCCTTTTTTTCCGCCTGTCTCTTCATCTCTTTCAGCCAGAGCCTGCCTTGTCATCCATCACAGGCAGACTGATGTGACCACTCTACACACACACACACACACACACACACACACACACACACACACACACACACACACACACACACACACACACACACACACACACCAAACACCACTGTCCCTTCTACTTTGTGCTGCTTTGTTTGCCTGTCTCGTTCTCCGTCTTTCCCTCCAGAGTTTAACAGAAGACTTTTGGACACAGTAATCTCATTTCATATTCAGTTTCATATTCAGTTTCATATTCGCTTCACATCTCTCTTCTTCGTCTGTCGTCCATCTGTATTCGGACCGATCATGATTAATTTCCGACTTTTACTTTTCCCCAAACAAGATCCATCTTCTTGACACCAAATTGAAAACAAAAAAAACAAGACACAGACACAAAGATGTGATGCAAAGTTTTTAAAACAAACAGGAGAGACAAGTATCAGCCGACAGCTGCGGAATCACAGTCCCACAGGAAGCAAGTGTCTCCTCAGAACAGGGGAACAAAATTATAGCCTGTAGACCAAAACCGAAATTGTCATTGTATTGGGATCTAAAGATGACTTTAAATCACAAAGAGGAAATACAAAGAGGAAATAGCTAAACAAAAGATAGAGAAGTGTGTGGATAGGACTCAATGTTCTGCTCTCTCCCTCTGTTTATCCATCTCAGTGTGTTATGATCCTTTTGTTTGCTTCAATCTCACTGTGCTCTGCTGATATGCTGTGTGTGTGTGTGTGTGTGTGTGTGTGTGTGTGTGTGTGTGTGTGAGTGTGAGTGAGCGCGCACATGCACGCGCTGGGTCTTATCTGCCATCTTATAGCAGGTAAACAGGTTTTTTATTGGCCGAGCTGTCACCGCTTCAGGCTCTTTGTGTGTCGTATGTGTGATTTATATTTCTGACAGCGAGATAAGAAAAAAGAGATCCACAAATGTTGACAGACAATATATTGTTGCCGATTTATTTTGAGTTAATATCTGTGTGATTGTTATTTATAGATTATTTATGTTAAGTGTACGACGGAATGTTAGGGCCATTTGAAGAATTCTGAGATTTTGACAGTAACATTTGTAATATTACTAGAAAATAAAAACCTTAACATTATGAGAATTAGGAAAAAAAGACATCTAGCCTAAAATTACAACTTTATTTTTATTATAATACGACTTTTTTATCGTAATATTATGACTTTCTTCTCGTTATATTACAACTTTTATATCATAACATTACATCTTTATTTTTTATTATATCAAGACTTTTTTATCGTAATTTTAAGACTTTATTCTCGTTATAATACAACTTTATTTAAATCATAATATTACAACATTATTTTTGTAATATATCTCAAACTATAAATGTTTTTGTCCCTTTAAGTGGCCCTGATGCTCTATTGTATAAGTGTGTGCACGTCTGTGGTTGTGTATCAGCCTGACTCATGAAACTCTGTGGCGGCAGACTGCCTCCTCTCCACTCTGACATTAGATTATCCCCCACATGGAGACAGATTATGGTCTGGAACAGACAGCCTAATGAACGGTTTTAGGAAATGTACTAATATTTCCTAAAATCGTCTATAGTTCCCCGGAACAGGAACACAATCAAATAAATCACCATTTAGTTTCAGGATTGGTAAAAGAGAGATGTTCCATGTTTGTCTAACTTTGAATTTGTTGGAATCGGGACAGCAAGATTAAATTTTCACTTTTTGAAAAGCGTGTCTAATAATAGTAATAATTTCATCTGATATGTGTCCTTCATGACAGACACAATTTTCTCTATTCTGCGGGCGAGATAATTGTGATTGCTCAATTTCCCCACATTTTCATTGTATTCATTAAACTTTCAGATGATCTAATCTGTGCCAATGAGACTTTCCACCGCAGTTTTTGTCTGAAATGAAAGTAAAAGAAGCGTTTTTATCTTCTCTTTCTAAGTACATCTGGGGGTAGCGTTGGCGTTGGCGTTGCATTGAATCATTTGGGAAAGGGCAAGCGGGGGGGCCAGGAGGCTGAAAGTGCCACTTACGTTCGCTGAGAGCCGCTTCAGCAGCTGCACGGAGAGATGTTCCCTATTCATGAGAGAGTGACCTTAGCACACTGTCACTGCCCCCCCCCTGCACCTGCACTGATTTATTGGTTCCAGAACGCTGGGCAGCTGGAGGATGTGGAGGTGTTTTTGCTCAGGGGCAACTCGTGACCGTTCAGCCATTGTCCTTCGCTCTCAACTCAGTAAACCATATTCTGAGCAAGCAAACACACACACACACACACACACACACACACACACACACACACACACACACACACACACACACACACACACACACATATGAATACAAGTCTGTATCAGTCTTAAAGCATTTAGGAAGTCTTAACTAGTTACTTTAACATTGACTGTATATAAAGATGGATCTGATGAGTGCTCTACAAAAGTGAAGCCAATTTGTCTCAGTCGCCCCCTGGTGGCCCATCCTCCATCCTCCATCTTCTTCTTCTTCTTCTTCTTCTTCTTCTTCTTCTTCTTCTTCTTCTTCTTCTTCTTCTTCTTAAAGCAGCTTACTGGTGCTTTACCGCCACTTACTGGACTGGATGTTTGGATCAAAAGATTGGCAAGAAATCTATGTTAGCGGAAGGGACATGGATAAAACAAAAAAGTTAATTAATATATTTTCTGTCATTTCATGTTTGTACGAGTGTTAATTCGTGAGTTTCAATTTCATGCTATAAAAATGGGGTGAAACACCTGGGACTGACCCTCGATTGGTCGACCTCGTGAATCGCTGGGAACTCGATCCTGCGGCTCCATCCCCCTGAACGCTACACGGCAGACTGTAGCTTCAAATGACACCATTGACACAAGATGGCAGCGTTCATATCCAGGATATTTTGACTTTACTTCCGGATATTTAGGAGGAAGTGGAGACATGTCGTCCATCTTTATTTACAGTCTATGATTCTGCACAGAACAAAACAAGCAACTTTCAGATGTCACATTGACTTCTAGGACCTATAAAGATTAAACAATTGTACACATGCACTTAGACTTTTATCATATAACCTTGTAGCACAATGTGTTGTTTCTCCATTGTTTCTTCTGTTATTTGAGGTGAACATTTTCAATTCAAAACAAAGACTTCAAAGAGGATGAGCCTGTGTTTGTTTTGTGTTCGAGACAAACCAGAGACAGGAGAGAGACGGGGGATCTCAGGAAACAGACGCAGAGACAGAAAATGAACAGGAAAAAGAAACAAAAACACAAGCCATCACATATCACAGTGAATCAGAGCACATAAGTATGGAGCAGCCACATGACTTCAAAGTTCCTCGTAGCAAATGTTACAGTTACAAATTAACCAGGCTGCAGCAAACACAATTAACGTGATCTTATTTAAAGGAATTGGATTTTCTTTGATTTACTGTGTCGTTTTATCCTTAAAACAACCTCCACGAATAAAAGGCGCGAGCTCTAACACACTGCCTTCATCGTAGATGTGTATTGTACATGTACACACACAGAAACGTGGCTTTATTCACTGCTGCACAGTGAGTTGTGTGACTGTGTGTGTGCGTGTTGTGGGAGTTGTGGGAGTTAATGATGTGTGGAGCAGTGCTCGGGTGTCTCTCATTCAGAAACAGATGCTGCCCTATTATCCGAGATGTGGTTTTAATAAGAATAAAGCAATTTCGCTCCGTGTGGGTCTGTGTGTGCGTGTGTGTGTGTGGGTGTGGGTGTGGGTGTGTATCATCAGTGCAGTCAAACTTTAAATCAGACCTTTACTCAGTCTAACCAGGGGTTTCAGAGAAATACCGACGATTGCATAAATGTAAAATGTTGATTTATGTGGAGCATCGATTTTCTTCCTTCCTGTCTCTAAAGTCGTGTTTCATCCAGGACCGGAGGATGATAATGTCCCCGCTCTCTGACGACTCTTCTGCCATCCATGCCTGTAGCGCTGAGTTATATTTAAGGCTGATTAACCTGTTCGTGTGCAACTGTCACAAGTCAAAGCTTTTGCCGTAATCCTTCATTCTCATTAAATTAGTTTGGTACCTCTCCAGACAATTACTCTTGGTATGTTGTCATAATGCTGAGGACAGACTACACAATATCAACCCAACCCGACAGGGAGGGTCGTTGCGGACACAGAAAAACTATCATGTAAGATTTTCAAGTTCCGTCATCTCTGTGACCAATAGGAGCACAGCGCTCTGCTGAAAGAGCTGAAATGTAAACACGGCGATGAGAAAGAAGAATGATGGTGGTGTCGAAAGTGGAAAGACAACAGCCTCGGTCGCCATGTTTTACATTCTTGGCCCTGGAAGTCAGCCGAAGCACTTCCTTTACAGAGACTTTACGAATGTGGTAAAAGACGTCAAACGGTGATTGGCCGGAGAGCAGCATGAAGTCTGTGATGTCTCTCGGCCTCGACATAGCAAGAATTTATTACTCTATAATCTCCCAACCCGACACAGTGACCATTTTAACAGACAAACATTTCTTCTTGTCAGACCCCGCTGCACCCCAGCATATGGGAAGGAGTCGCAGTTACTTAAAATTGTCTTTTTTTATCAGTGTAAAATATCTAACAATACTTGTTTCTTTGTTTCCCTACAGCCTGATTTCATCCAGACGATACTACTTTGAGATTCTCCACAAGCAGGATGACAAGGGCTCGGATCACGTGGAGGTTGGGGTAAGTTGACCCACAGTTCACCGTGGTGACTGAAAAGTTGAGGCAGCTGCATTGTCCTGGTTTTTCCATGGACCTGTTTAGTCCCAACTGCAGAAAATATCCTCCTTGCTGTCACCCTGACTTTCTCTATAGCTACAGATCTACTCTTTTAAAATCTCAGTTTTTCTTCTATTCCCATTCCATTCCTCTATATGTCATTACCACCCTCCTCGTTCCTCTCTCCCCTCCTGCACTTCTTCTCCGACTTTCTATTTTCTCTGCCGCACACTCCGCTGCACCAATTTCTCTCCCAGCAGTGGTGCTCTGCACCTCAGGCAAAGGCTCAGAGATGAGTGAGGCTTAATTTTCGAGATGAAGTTTCAAGCGAGAGCCCACACGCCTCGTGTGTAGCCTGTACTTTGAGTGGGAGGGCGAGATGAGGAAAAAGAGATCACTGGTGTGTGTATGGAATGAGTCTGTTAACAAGCCCCAGGTTATCGTCATCATGGCGACTATCATCATCAGCAGAGCAGCAGTTCTGCAGGAGTTTCTCTTCTTTCACACAACTTTGGTGTCATTTTTGAAGACTTATTTCTTTCTCATTCTGTTTTTATCCCCTGAAAACCGAGTGCCTGATTCGCTCCATCTATATTTCTGTGTTGCTATAAGTTCGTCAAGCTGCTTTCAGACATGCTCTGATCTCCGGATAATCTCCTGACATTCTCCGTAGGGGCTGTAACACAAATGGTCAAGTCAGAGGCTGTGTTATTTTTTTTCTAGTGTTAAGCCTCCTAGTAAAAAAATCCAGATAATGTGGAGTGAGGCCAAGTGAGAATACAGCAGGAGATTCTGGTTTCTAACACGCCACAGGCAAATAGAAAGGATGAAAAAGAAAGAAAAAGAGGAGCCGTACTCCAACAAAGATGTCAAGTTAGAAAGATGAGACTCGAGAACTTTTGGTGAAAAGGGCAGACGCTCGTGTTGATGTGCTGTAGACGAAAACATGTGATCGCCATACATCATGTCCTCCCTCTGCATGATGTGCCACCCTTCACCACAAAGATTTACATTCAGACATCAGAGAATCCTATGCTGCTTTCTTCATATGTGAAAGACAAAGGTCTGATTCCTGGCTCTTCTACTGGTAATGTCCTGACATATTTTTGTTGCCTTCTTCCACCATCGCTTTACCACTCCCTAACCACGGGTAGATGTTCCAGCCTTTGCTGAAACCCTCTTTTCTGTTTCTCTGGTCTCTGCCTGCTGGACGCCAGGTTTTAAGAGAGGGTTTGACAGGATGTGGGATCACCACACTGAACTCCATTGATCTGCGGTGCCAGACGGAGCACACATGATGTTTGTTTGAGAGAGACAGCCAGGCACAGCTACTCTACATGCCACACTGACACTCGGGCCTCTAGTCTGCTTTAATGTTGTTAAATTGGAACGATCAGGTGGAAACAACCCGTGGCCGTGTTTTTCTCTAAAGTTTCACACAGACCTTATGAAATGTCCTGTTCGTGGCAGGTCCCCCTAGTGCTGCAGAGTTGCTGTGTTGCGGGTCGTTGATGTGGGTGTGTTATGAATATTCTGCTGATGATGTGCAAGTGTGACTAATAAATTATCGCCCGTGACAGCCACATCCCAGTGGTAAACAAATACCTCCACCCTTTATTTGGAGACACTGCATAGGACAAACACACTGAGTTGGTGAGATATGATGCAATAGAAGCCGAGACCATGCACCGTTGTTGTGTCCCCGCTGTTGTCCTCTTGTTGTGTTGTTGTCCTTGTTGTACTAATGACTCCTGCACCAAGTGACCTGTTGGTAAAACAGTTGCCTTTTTACAAATACAGCAGATGCGGCGCAACATTAGCATTCATGCAGGGCTGGTGGTGCACCGAGGGTTGATCAAAGCTTTTTTCACCAAGAAAGTCATCAATCCATCAAAATGTATTTGTATTGCCAATACTCACAAATCACAATTTGCCTCATAGGGCAGAGTGAACCAAAAGAATGGCACTCGATAGAAAACAGACCTCTGCCAACGCCCTTATGAAACCACATATTAATTCACTAGATCTGGATTTTTATCTGGATCTGCACCAAACTGCACACACTCATAAATATCAGTCCATTAAATATGGCTGATCCATGAATTATTCTCTGAGAAATCAACAGAAAAAAAAGCCTCTATCCCGCAATGTTGAAGAAAGGGAGAAGCTTTTCCTGGATTTGCACCAAAATTAAATGGGCTCTTTCCCGAACCACCAAATTTCATGGTAATCCGTTTGGCGGTTTTTTGCGTAATCCTGCTGACTAAGAGACAGACAAACAAACAAAAGCAGACAAAAACATAACCTCCTTGGCCGAGATTAGATCAGAACAATGAGCTGAAAGACAATAAAACGCTCCATAGAAAAGAGGAGAACTTAACGGCTTCTTGGCATTTTTTTTCATACGTGAATGTAAAAAATGACTAAATCAGCAAACACAGAGATATGTTATTAAAAACCATCTCTGGATCATTTTCAATCCTCTCGCTGTCACAGAACCTTTCCATTTTAAATGCATTGCTAATTCTGTTTATTTAAGGAAATGCCAAACCCTCATCCCCTCTTTAGATTAAAAACAGGGAGACATTGTTCTACTTGGTGTATGAAGGTGCGTTCTTTGTAGGCCGAGTAGAACGAGGGCTGCAAAAAGAAGTGAAGGGAGAACATTATTATTTTTTAAATCCCACATAATGAACCCACATATGTATGCGAGTAAGATTCATGGCCGTCAGAATTAGCTCCTGGCTTCATCTAAACATAAAGGTTAATTCACACGGTCGCCATAAAGGAAGCAAGGAGAGAATATGAAGGAGGTGGGAATTGGAGCAGGAGCGAGGAGAGAAATATATGCAGAGTATGTGCTGAAGTTTTTTTTATTTTTTTTATACAAAGCCTTTTCTATTCTCTCTTCCTCGGGCTCGTTACATCTCAGTCTTCTCATTCAAGTCACCAACTCGGCAACAGACTTCGCCAGTCATCCAGAAAACTATCCGTGTGATTATTTGCACCAGGAAAATCAAGGTCATGTGGAAATCATCTCTCTCTTTTTCCCCTCCCTTGTCTGCCGCCCCTAAGCCAACTATCCATGAGGCCATTAAAGTGGGGTTTGCACTTCACACAATTCAATGAAGTGTATAAACGTAAAGCTGCAAATCAAGAACCTGCGTGGGAATGTATGCATGTGTGTGCGGGACGCTGCACCTCAGTAAAGACCCTGCATGTGATTTAACAGTGGAATACATTTCACACCTTGACAACAATTGCAGATTTACCGTGACCGGCCCACAACAGCATAAGCCCAGGGCTCACATAAATCCCAGAAACCCAGGCGCTCATTTGTCGAGGAGGAGATAGCGTGGATTCACCCGCTCGTTCTTCTGTGTCCTGTGGCAGGCAGTGATTGCAGTGACGGTCAAAGGTAGAGCTGGTCCGTCGGGAATATATTTGTTTAACCGCGCCTGTTAGAAGGGAACGAGGGGGCGTCCATGTCAGAAGGTCTGGAAGTTACCTTTTGGCAAGAAAATAAGAAAGAGAGGAGCCTTGTTCTCAGTGCGTTGGCTTTTCTGTTCCATTGTGTCGGGGAGTTAGGGAGAATGGCTGCAGGAAGGCGGAACATAAACAGCATTAGCGGCAGGAAGAGTCAGGTTCGGAATACAGCGTGTCTGCCCTGCAGCGATGGAAACAACTGCAGTGCACTGTTGTATGTGTGAACAGCCAGTGAATGAGGAGGTTGTGCAGTTGTGAGTTAACCTGCACTCTGACTGAACCTTTCCACCACAGCCTACGCCCCAATACCTCAGTGTTTTCCCTCGGTTAACTTCAAATAAAGTCTCTGCAGAGCGATCGCTTGTTTCGCAAAATGGATGACATGGGACCAAAGCAGATTGTCGCGAGCGGGTAGTTTCATGAAGTTTCTCACATGCCATCTGGAAGTTTGTCACGGTGAGAGACGGGACCTTTCCGCCGCCCTAATGGCAAACGTCTCTCGCTGCAGCCATGTGACAGAATTAAAGGAAAGTGTCGGCCATTAAACGGCGTGATTGAAAGGAAGAGAGGGGGCGAGAGAGAGAAGTGAAGAAAGTCACGCCTTAATCAGTAAAGGCGAGTTTATGGAGAGGCGGGGGTGTGGGGAGTTTTTTTTTTGGAATGCAGGATTTTAATGGGCCCTGTTTTATCACTCCTGCCAGAGTCTCAAACTGCCCGCCAATTAATACACTCGCCCGCGCGCTCACCCGCCCGTGCAGCCACGCCACCCCCGCCGACTCACGGGTGTATTCAAATGGGCTCGACTTTACACACGGGCCTCTCAACATCTGCCCGGCACCGTCCCTCCTCAATATAAATCAGGAGTGTTCCGTGCGACCTGGAGCAGCTGTTAAAGTATATTGTGTGTGTCTTTATACGCTGGAAATACGCTGGATTTTTTTTTTTCTCACCACTTCAACACCTTTTAGGGTTGACTCCAGTTCAGCAGCACTCAAACATATGGAGTTGTTTTGTTTTTTTCCTCGCCTCCAACATTTACTTTTGCTTTTACTGCACGAGTTTTTGTCTCTTTTGCTCTTCATCGTTACTTTGTACTCGTGAGCTCTTCTTCTCCCATAAATTACTTTTGTTTTCATTTAAAATATGTTTTTTCGCTTGTTTTTTTTTATAGCAAAATTTTCCTCACACTCCAGACGTGGTCAGTGGCATTATTGCTCACCTGCGGGCCACACTACGACCGTATCAGTTATTTCTTCATGACGTGACATTTCATTTTCCACTCTATTTTTAACCTTCATTCCGAGTGTGTGGGAAAAAATGAAAGAACACCGGCAATAACCTGCACCTCACTGACAAGCGCTCTTTAATGTCATGGTATTGTTTTAATGCCACGTCTTCTCATCCTCTAGAGGGCAATATCCCTGCAAGTCAATACTGTTCTAACCGTCATGATTTCCACGTTATTGTCCAGGCTGTCCCTCTTTGTGAGGTTTTGGGACCTGCACGTAAACTCTCATTTAGAATTGGTCATTATTCTTGTTGTGTTTTTAATGTTATTCTTATTTTTAAAACCTGCTGTTTGCACATTTTAATTTCCCGGCAATTTCATTTGTAGAGCTGATTTTCATTTGTGACTTTCTGTGTTCAACGTCAACACTTGTCCTCATGGGATTAGACATGTCCCGAAGATCCAACACATGACAAATCATGTAATCTTAAAAAGGAAGCGTCACAGTGCTCCATCACAAACACTCATCATGTCCTTGTCGTGTCATCAGCTTGTTATCTATGGAAATGTATAATATTAGAAAAATTGTGACTTAAGTTATTCATGAAATTTGAATAATGTTAAGCATGTAGTCATTTCTCATGTTTGTCATATTTCTGTTATTCTGTTGCCTCCAGAGTTTTTTTTTAGTCGTGTCTGTTGCACTTTTGGATTCATATTCCATTCAGCAAGTTTTCAAGCCACTTGAGCTTAACTAGTTACAACATGCAGACGTTCTGCAGCCAGCGTATTTGGGTCATGTTAAATTTGTCAGATTACATTCTGCTAATGTATTTTATCATTGCAGGTTTATTAGCTGGGATGTTATTATATTAAAGGATTGTAACTATTTATGTTTAATTCAGACTAGTTTTTAATGTCTTTTACCTGCTTGTCATCATCATAATCTTTAGTCATGTGGCCGCAGAGCAAACGCATTGGATTTAACGAACAGTGCCATGAGCGTGGATGTTTTTTTATCTTTGTATATTGACCCTGTGACACGTTTGCACACTGTCCAGGGTGTCGGCTCCCGGTCCCACATGACCCTCAAAGGATAAACGGGAAAAAGGATCGATGGATGGATTTTATCTCTGTTTGTTTTAAACTCAGGAT
Organism: Hippoglossus stenolepis; assembly: GCF_022539355.2. Lineage (NCBI taxonomy): Eukaryota > Metazoa > Chordata > Actinopteri > Pleuronectiformes > Pleuronectidae > Hippoglossus > Hippoglossus stenolepis. The sequence continues at coordinate 21,054,958 of NC_061487.1, read as the reverse complement.
GACTGTTGCTGCAGTGCAAACACACGGGGGGGTGGAGAAGCATGCTATTAGCGTGGACGGCTGTTTGTCTCTGTGTCGGCCCTGTGATTCGCTGGCGACCTGTCCTGGTTGTAGTCTTACCCGTATCTTGCCCAAAGAGGGGATTGGCTGTAGGCTCTCCACGACCCTCAAAGGATAAGGGGGATGGATTGATGATTGATGGATTGGTTGATTTGAATCTAGTGAGAGTCAATCTCCCATCAGAGCACAACAACGTAGCCACACTGACTGTGATGCACCTGTCATTTCCACGGATATCGGACTTCTGCTAATCTAGAATTCAACCACAGAAAATCCAACCCCCTGTCTCTGCATCCACCTCCTCATCCCCCCCTTGAATATTGTTCCTCTGTCCCCAGGGGGATTCATGATATTACGTGAAAAACAAGCCAGCGTTCATGTCATTATAACAGGGAATGGAGAGTGGCATTCCCCCTGCAGCATGTAAGTGTTTAGTTCTGTTTAGCTGTCAATTGAAATGAGAGAATAATCAGTCAGGAGCTGTGCTGTGACTGTGTGTGTCCTTGTTTCCGTGCTGTAGTCTTTGCTTAGGTGCTTTTTTTGTTTTAGCTCTTCCTCACTGTCTGCTTCCTTTTCAACTTCCATTGCACGAGGTTTCTCCAACGGTATCAGCAGAGCATCAGAACACCAGCAGTCCTCTGTGCTCTGCTGGTGAGTTAGCTGTTGAGAGCCTGTCATAAGTTTCTCCTTGATGTGCTGCTGGCAGGCACCTGTCAGTGGGCAGCACCGTTGCGCCCAGCTACAGATTTTCCATTAGAGCCAAGGTAAAAAACCCACACTTCATTTCTGCTCCTAGCAAAGCTGTCATAACTTTTCTTGCATTCCATCAGCAAATGGAACTTTTTTTTATTGTCATCTCACATATTTTATTCGTGTTCTAGAGATATAAAACTCAGGTGTTAAACATTGACCTGACTGGTCAGCTCTATCTGAAAGCGGTACGGTACAGGAAGCCTTTTAGAGTGAGCTGCATGTCTGTCAGTAGCTTTCCAAGTGTGTCTGTTTTCCAGAGAAAATCTGTCCTGTGAGGTTATCGTCTTCATCAAGCAAACTATTGGCAAGGAAGCAAACAGTCGAAGCTAATATATACCGAGTTGTCAGACTACTCCTTTAATAATTTAGAGTCAATGTTGGTAACTGTACCTCTGTGTCAGATTTCAGGATATTACAGCAGGTCTGTAAATACTATAGTATAATAAATCTTTCCCAACCCAAGCTATGAATCCAACACTCAGAAGTTATTAATACGTTCTCTCATTTACTTGTTAACTGTCACTTTGTCTTTATTTGGAAACACAACTACAGAACAGAATTCCTGGCTTGTTAGCAACATGTCCTCCTCAATGAAGTCACTGTTTCTGTGGCCTAACAGTTGTCTGGCAACAGGAACACAACGACAGGTCAGTGAGAACGCTTGCGTTGTCTCCGGCCTTTTATTCAAACTCAAAATGAGTGACCATGAGTTTTATTAACTGTCCTGACAACAGTGAGAACTGTCTCCATTTCCATCCCAGTAACAACCTCCACTCTATTTGTATCCTGTGATTGTTTTGTACCTCGGTTGTGAAATGGCTGTCACAGTGTTTGGGGGATTGGATGTAAACTCCTGAACTGTTACACCCACAGAGATGGATCACGTCGTGTATTTCAGATGCACCAGGCTGCAATTTTCCCAGTCAAGTGGTGGATGTGCTCTTTGCCGAGAAGGTTCTGATGTCCACTACACCACTGACCTACCAGTCTGCAAGTTTGTGCTTGAAGCCAGGTTTGTGTGTGATAATGACAGAGAAAGGGAGAGAAACCAGACGTGTCAGTTCTCTGCAGAATAAACGAACGATGACAGCCGGGCAGCTTTCGTCCAGTTAAAGCTGACAGATCTTCCCTCTTCTCTCTTCCCACTGTATTCACCTTCATGCCATTTTCACGCCTTTCCATGATTTATCAAGTGACATGTTGGAAGGTTGAAAGTGGGGAAGGGGCTCACAGCTTAAAGAAGATACGGTAAAAGACACAAACAATAATGTTTTTCCCGTCAAAAATGTCAGGACACGACCGTGAAACCACTCAGTGTTTACTTTGTGTTAATCTTATTGGGCCTAGAATCTGGATTGATTTTTACATAAACTGGAAAAGGTCAGGTTCTTTTATGTCATAACCTCTTATGTGTCCCACTAACAACAACTCCTCATGACCCATAGTGCTCCGGGGTTCTGGAGCCACTGATTGAATTGAAAGGAAACAAACATACGAGCTGTCAGCTCTCTCAACAGCAGTAAACTCCCGATCGTCAAGGGGATAAAACACAACCTGAGCTAAACTGTGTGTGTGTGTGTGTGTGTGTGTGTGTGTGTGTGTGTGTGTGTGTGTGTGTGTGTGTGTGTGTGTGTGTGTGTGTGTGTGTGTGTGTGTGTGTGTGTGTGTGTGTGTAAGATAACATGCCATATTGTGAGCTGGAGTAACACTTCTGGTCGGCTGATTGAAAACCATATGAACACCTCATATGTCACTGGGTGGTCCAGGCATGATGGAACGTGACAAATCGAACCTGCCGGCCGCCCGCTGCCATTTTGCCCTGCGACTGGTTCTTTCTATTATTTCCACTCGGATATTGATTTTCTTTCCTCTCTGTTGAACTTGTGGGGCCAGTGAGCAGGCCCCGGCTTCTTCCTGCAACTCCCGTCAACACTATTTCACACGAGACGCACACAGAGGGTACACACAGACAACAACAAAAGCCGCGTGCACGTTACATGTAACAGGGTGTTCACACACAAACACACAGTTGGATCAATGGCTCCCTTGAAGGAATTAATCAGTGAATCTGTGGGGTCAGACGATGAAGAGTCGAAATTCCCACAAAGGCTACACGGGTGCATGTGCAGTATTCCAAGTGTTTTGTAAAGTCAATGAAACTGCAGCAGAATCTAAAGTCAAAGTCAAACTGTCACTGAGCCTCATCTGAAATGTAACAAAATCATGCTTCTCTTGCATTTTACCATATGAGTTGTATATCTATTTGCAAGAAATAGGTTCAGTTGGCTGGTTGGTTGCTTGGTTGGTTGGCGGGATTCTGCTAAAACGACTGGACGGATTGCTCGCCTGCCACTTGGTGGAAGGATGGGACATGGGCCACGAAAGACTACGTAAAAAAAATGTTGATCCGATGGACAGATCTCATAAAATCTTTTTCACTTACTTCAACACTGCGTTTTAAAAATGCTCACCAACTTCCCAGGGAATAATTCATGGATCTTGATGGAAGAAACCACTCATATTTAGAGGAATTCTATCTTTAAGTGTGTGAAAGGTGCAGCATGATTGAATTTAAGGCGCCTGTTGGGCCTTGGCGGAGTTATGTGCCTCACACATCACAATTGAGAACATTGATTGATCACTGACAAGGACTCATGTTGTGTAAGGACACAGTTACGTTCGATTTTTATCTGTCATCTAGATCTTTTTTTCCGCTGTTGTAAAAAAGTTCCATCTCATACGTGGGCTCGACTTGTTTGTCCTTCCTGGAGTCAGGCCGGCGACAGGCGTCCGACTCGACCTTGAGGACGGTCGCCCCGACATAACGATGCGATGTGGAAGCGCTGGGTGTCGTGCTGAGCCGCTCCCCGCTGCTGCTCAGCGTGGCGTCGCTCCGTGCCCTTGTTTGTTTTGTATATGTGCGCTTGTATATTTCTGCAGCGACGTGTCAGAACGGATGTGAAGGAGAAGAACAGAATAGATACAATAGTGTAACAAAAGCTAGATTCTGGCTTATGCTTATCTGCAACTGGTGCAGGTATTAGTGCCGCACGAGTGACAAATGTGGATTGCAACTAAATCTAAAAGAGCAACAGAGTGTGTGTGTGTGAATGTGTTTGTGTTACATGTGGAGGCATTTGCATGAGCCCGAGGAGGGTGTTTATATTTGTATTCTCAACCTGAGGGTCGGAAAATGACCTGTCTCCTGTGATTATATCCCGGGTAACCAGAAGTGACGGGGTAATTGTGAAATCTATTTAAAAGAATTGTAGCTTGTCTCTCCCTCTCTTTCTCACTCTCTCGGTTCAGGTCATTACCAGATCTTTCTTCTCTCTGTTTTTTGCCCCTACTCCTCAGCATCTTATTCCTGCAGCTTTGTTCTCGCTCCATCCAGGGTCTCTGATTTCCTTTTTGCACATTTCTCCCTTCCTTCCTCTCGTTTTATGTTTTTTTCAGAAGCTGTTTTCTGTTCTTTTTCCCCCTGTTTCCTCTTCTGTCTCAGGTTAAGTGTGTTTATACTAAAGCCCGGCGTCCGGTCGATGTCGCGACGCTGCCGAGATCAATAACGCAGTGTCACAGTTGAGGCTGCAAACAGCGATGACAATTTCTGCTTTCTACTTGTTTGCGTGTACTTTTGTTACTTACTCATTCCCCCTTTTCTCTCCCTCTCTGCTTTTCACACACAGTGGCGTCCATTCCTCCCTGGTCTGAAGTATGAAGTGATAGACTCGGCCTACATTTCCCTGTACACAGGTAAGAGTTCATCTGCTCAATCTCTTCTTGGAAATATAATACATTTCGTCACGGAAATAAAAATGGACTTTTAAGCTTCCTGGTGTTTTGGACTAAGAGACACATGAGACTCCTGATGATAGAAAAAGAAAGTCTCTTTGTGCTTGGCAAATAGAAAGAGGAAATCACGCTATTCAAAAACCAACCTCATTAATCAAGTCTGGTATCGATCAGTTGTTTAATGTCACGGAAACTGTTGTGCTCTGCTCTTATCAAACTCACATTTATAGTCACGTCTATCTTCCAGGCCGAAGACACGAAACAGAACCTAATAGTTGCTCTATTTGTGTCATTCACAGCAGAGATGAGAGCTCTAGCTCCTGAGTGGATGTCTAACCTCTGTAGCTCCGAGAATAGCAGGGTGTCACAGGGATTCGGTTTCGTTAACAAGGGAAAATGCCAGCCGCACAGAAAATGATGTGTGGAGTTGTCATCCCCGGGTAAAGCTACAGCGTTGGGTGGATGTGAGCCGAACGCTGCAGCCGTCTTGTTTAGGGCCGGCTGTATGACAGAGAGGAATCTCATCCGACTCTCTCCACCCCTCCATCCCTTCTCCTCCCTGCGTGTCGCCCTCTGCCCCGCGCTGGTTCTCTCCATGTTGTCGGTGTCGGAAAGCGTTTTCATGATCATCCCAGTTTGACATGTTGGGTCCAGAGATTCTTGTCCTCCGTCTTATTTGGTTAAATCAGGCCTCTGATTGGCTTTTCACTGGTTGTAGCACTTAATAAGAGGATGTAATTTACTCTAAAGTCAAAACCTTGACACAGAGCTGTAGCCACACACAACAAGATGGGGAGAGGTGATCCTGAACTAAAATGTTCAGCTGGTAATGTCTGTGCACGTGCTCCTCAGACTCCTCCATCACCTTGGTGTGTTCCTGTGCTTTGTGGAAGAAACACGAATGCTGTGAACACAGTGTGTTGTATTAATGTGTTCAGAGCATTTAAACACCTCGACACCTCTAACCAACATTTGCCTGACAAAGACGAGCAAAGAAAAAGGACCAGGTGTGACAAGCATATAAATAATTCACAACGTCTGGTGTGAGGCGCCTGTGAGAGATTGAAATGCAGTTTGCAAGTGACACAAGTGTAAGATTTGACAAGTTCACATTAGAAGCTGCGATTTAGAGGTGATTGGAAAATGATGTTAATTGGTTTACATGTGATGAATTCATCGATGCTGCAGCTCGTGTAGGAAACGTTTTGCTGACTTTCCGAGTTGTTTATCTGACTTGAGATGGCATTCACGTGAATATTCTCAATTTTTTCCCGATTATTCTGACACCACATGAACGCACATTCAGTCTCTGAGAAACCAGGAATAATTGTCCAAAACTGGTAGAGTGCTTTTATTCAACAGCTCAATTGTGTGTGTGTGTGTGTGTGTGTGTGTGCGCGTGCGCGTGCGTGCGTGCGTGCGTGCGTGCGTGCGTGCGTGCGTGCGTGCGTGATGTATCTGGCTTGTACCCATGAGAAATTATATCAGAGCTGTAATGAAACTAAATGTGTTATATAATTCCCCATAAAAATTATGCAGAAATAATAAAATATGATTCACTATGTCCAACACACACACAGTGAAAAACAATAAACAGTAGCCTGCTCTAGTTTAATATCTGTAACATACGAAATGTTTAATGTTGTACTTTTATTATAACAAACTACTTCTCGTGAAACATGATACAAATTAATTAGAAGAAAGACAAGTAGGGTTTCTCTGTGTTCGACTATTTCATCAACTTAGATAATGAGTTAGTCTGTGCAGGGGCTCGTGTGTAATGGAAACCAGGTATGTGATCAACAGATGTCTCATTGTTAGAGGAGAGAAGTCTTAGTCGTACCATGTGCACACAGACACACACACACACACACACACACACACACACACACACACACACACACACACACACACACACACACACACACACACTGGATGGTCAAACTCCACTCCCTGGAGGATGGAAATGATGCTGACCACCCTGTTAATTACAAAGCATTTCTCCCATCAGGCCTTGCTCCTGACACGCCATTAATCACACGTGCTCTCTCTCCTCCTTCCCTCCTATCGATTGGTATAATTATGACTCTCCTCTGCTTTGTTTTTGTTTTCTCCCAACTTCTTTTTTCCTGATCATCTCCCTTTGCTCCCGTTGTCTCCTCCTCTCACCCCCCTTCTATTGGTCGATAAAGATTTGGGATAATCGCGACGCAGATGAGGTGCAGAACATTTCCCTTCCAACAGCTTACATCACATTTGTCCGTCATTAAGATAATCAAAACAGCCCGACGCAATAATGACATGTCCTCATTCCGTCCTCTGCACCATTTATGTCTCACTCTGCTGCCTTCTCTGTCTCTCTGTGTTTTTCAGATGAGTCGATTCTGAAGATGAACAGCGTGGACCACATCCCCCAGACCTTGGCCAGTCACATCCGTCTCCCAGAGGAATCTCAGCCCCGGGGTCTGGAGGAAGGCAGAGTCACGCAGCACGGGGCAGATATGCTGAAGCCGGACCCTAGGGACACCTTCTACAGCAGTAAATCCAGCCTATCATTTTCTCTGATTGACCGATTGACTGTCTGGCTCCCAGTCTCTCTAGCTGTCATTGTCGCTATGTCTCATATATTTGCGTCTTCTTTCTCTCTCTCCTCAGTTCCTATGATCAACCCCTTCCGCCTGGAAAACGTTCTGCCGGCCTGCCTCTACTCCCCAACCTACGTCGTCAAAGATTTCCCCATCGCCAGATACCAGGGCCTGCAGTTTGTAAGTCACCCCTTCAGTCACCAGCCCCTCTGGGTTGAACACCTGCCGCTCGATATGTGAGACGTTTGCCTGAGACGGCGTGCGTCCTAATTGGAGTTCGTGCTAAAATGATCTATGTGGGGTCATCAGGAGTGCATCGGTTAAAGCAGTCAGTCTTTTAATCTGGTGAAAACGACTTTAAGACAAACTACACAGCAGAAGGGAGAAGAGAAAATAAGCACATGCTGGTTTGGGTGCTATGTATAAAAATATAGTAATGATGTGGGCAACATGTATTGTTGAGCACTGCTCCCCTCTGTAGGACAACACGAGTTACTGCAGGGAAAAGTGACGCGCGATGAAAACCCAGCAAACCCCGTTTTTAATTAGTCAGGAATCACTATTTAAGAAAGTGGCTGAATTTGATTGAAATAATTGAATCCCCATCTACTAATGCTGAATGATAATTAAACCCATTATCAGCGTTTTACAGAGTTATTTCATCTTTGAGTGACATTGTGCTTTTCCTCAGGTTTATCTGTCCTTCGTTTACCCCAATGACTTCACACGTCTCACGCACATGGAGCGAGAGAACAAGTGTTTCTACAGGGAGTCTCCTATCTACTTAGAGAAGTAAGGACACTATTTGTGCTTTCATCACCGACAGGGCTCCGGGAACATTTGTCTCTGTCTTGTATTTACAGTCTGAGCAAGTGCACTTGTTATGCAGAGTAACTGCTCAGGCGTCTGTGAATTTGAAGGCAGTTTGAAGACGCACTGAAACTTCTAATCCTCAACTTTGATCCATGTGTGTGCGTTTATCTGTGTGTGTCTGTGTTTGTGCGTGCGTTCATCTGTGTGTGTGTGTGTGCTGTGTCTGCCAGGTTTGGTTTCTACAAATATATGAAGATGGATGAGGAGGATGACGACAGACCGTTCTTCTTCCCCAACCCAGATGGTAACTAATAATGAGAAGAAAAAAAAACACACTCCTGCATGCATGCATAAACACATATATGCAAATACATGTACAAACACTCCACTTTGTGTTTGCCTCCAGATTTCCTGGAGGAAGAGGAGGTGGTAGAAGTCGAGGACGAGGCAGAGATCGTCGGCACACAGTCGCCCAAGAAGCCGTCTCATCCCAGCCAGACCAGCCACACCTCCAACCCCTCCCATCAGCACTCGAAGCTCGGGCCCACACCAGCGAGCAGAGAAGTAGAGGAGGAGGAGGAGGTGGACCCCGATGAAGAGGAGGAGGGAGCTGTCAACACTATCATACGCCGCAGAGAGAGGAGACATTTTCTTCACAGGGACGGACAGATGGGGAGGGATCTGGACAAAGACTGGGGACGGGATCATACGAGAGAAAACATTCGACAGGGCTCCAGTAAGAGACTCGACAAGGCCCAACCCAGGGCGCTGGAGCCTGATATGGACAGTGTGGTCCAGAGTCGCACCCTGTCCTGGGTCCGAACTGGTCCTGTGGAGCAGGGGCCTGGCAGGAAAGGAGGAGGAACAGGTGGTGGAGTAGCTGGAGGAGAGAAAGGAGTGGAGACTCCGCCTAAACTCAGCAAGTCTTCGCTCCTTTTCCCCCAGAAGTCCTCCCTCTCTGCGCTTGCCAGCCGAGCCAAGCAGATCATCAGCAACTCTGCCCACAGCAACAAACCATATGACAACAAGCTGCTTGGAAGCAAGAAGGAGGAGAACAAGATCTACATCACAAGGCCTCGGCCCGCGAAGGAGAGGGAAAGAGAGAGGGAGAGGGAGCAGCGCCGCGAGAGGAGGGAGGATCGGACCTATCACCACCCGAGAGAGGTGTTCCCAGGAGTCTTCTTGTACCAAACTGGGAAGACCACAAGGCTGGTCAACCTGGGCGCTAGAGGCCAGACAGGTAAGAACCTTGTTAGTGCCCCACAGCTATGGCCCCACCCCCCAACAAAAGAGGGTAAGACCCCTCCTCGCAATGGAAGCATCAACATACAGATTGAAAGTGTACAGAAGTCCATCCGGAGGGCAGCTGTGGCAAATCATCCAGGAAAAATCAGGAGAAAAGGGGAGCGTCAGGACTTAAAGACGACAGCCACGGCTCATCTCCCCAGCAAAGACGACCCACTAAACCCACTAAACCATCACCAAGATCCCCCTCCAGTTCCACTGCAGAGGTTAAACTCCACAGAAAACACACTCCCAGGTCAACCGAGGGTCACGTCTTACCTCAGGATCTCCGAGATCACCGAGTCCCAGCAGCAGCCAGACCCGGACCCCAACCCGGCAGACCTGGAGCAGGACATTAACCACTCTAATCCCGAGCCCGACCCCGAGCCCGAGCCCGAGCCCGAGCCAGAGGAGGGCGAGATGTCGGACTACAGCTACGAGGAGGTGGAGGCTCGGCCGGGCTGGGCGGAGGAGAGCATCAACTGGCAGAGGACCTTCTCCGTCAACCCGATGGACTTTGAGCTTTTGCGCTCTGACTGGAACGACCTGCGCTGCAACGTGTCTGGTAACCTGCAGCTGGCGGAGAGCGAGGTGGTGGACGTGCTGGCCCAGTACATGGAGAAACTCAACGAACGCAACGGAGGGTAAGGATCGAGGAGAGCGAGGGAGAATAATGAGCGACTAAGAGGGCTCATGTCTCGCTCCGACCTTGGAAATGAAAATGTGGTTTTTGGTGTTAAGTATGTTGTAGATTCACCGAGAACATGCCGGTCATGCCCCGGTGCTTTGACTTCCTGTTAGCAGACCTCAGTGTGTGCTGATCACCACTTTCTGCAGCAGCGCTTGACAAACCTTAACTGTTACTCGTGTGAAGTAGCTCGGCCATTAACATTTTCCGCTGTTTTCATTTTCCTCCCACCTCACATCACGCTGGTTTCACAGCACCGCAGATAATGAGTAGCAGCACTTTTGAAGTGGTCTGCCCACAGTCAAACTAGGTTTAATCCTGTTGTGAGCATGATACGATAAATATATATTTTTTTGCAGCCTTCCGCTTTCTTTCATATGAAGTTACAGCCTGTCTGTGTTTTCTCAAACTCTCTTTTTTCTCTCCGTGCCCCAGGATCTACACGCTGCTGCGAATCATCAACGTCGAGAAGCGGCGCGACTCGGCGAGGGGGAACCGTTACCTGGTGGAGCTGGAGCTAATGGAGAGAGGCCGCAGCGTGGTGCGTCTGTCGGAATACATTTACCTCCTGCTCCACCGCGGCAGGCAGGGGGAGGAAAGCCTCGAGAACACCGACTCTGCCCCGGCCTCGGCGCCGGCTTCAGCCCCCTCCCCTGCCACGCCCAGCCTCACCACGCCGCCGCCCCTTCCCTCCACCAAGCCCCCCGCCCGGCCCGGGGCGACCCCGTGGAGCACTGCCTTCGCTAAGCCCCTGCTCTGCCAGCCCGTCATGCTGCAGTGGAGGAGGGACGTCATGGTGCACTTTGTGGTGCCAGGTCAGTCAGCAGAGTAATTCACTTAGCCTTTTAAATCTGGATCATTCTTAAAGAACCTCACCCTGAGAATTACAGCAAATTAACATCACGGATGGAAAGCTTTCTTTCTTTCTTCTCTAACCTGCTGTTCACCTATCCTGTCGTTCCCCCTGTGAAAAACTAGTGAAGAACCAGGCTCGGTGGGTGCAGCAGTTTATCTCCGACATGGAGGATCTTCACCGTCAGACCAAGGACGACAACTTCAGCATCATCATTGTGGACTTTGAGAGTGAAGACATGGACGTGGAGCAGGCCCTCAGAGAGAGCAGCGTGCCAAGGTGCGTGCCACCCGCTCAGCTGAAGTGATGTGACTTTAACAAATTACATTTTAATGACTTCCAAGTGATTCGTGTGTGTATCTTTTGTTTTGACAGATACGAGTATCTTCGGAGGGAGGGCAACTTCGAGCGCTCGGCAGGACTGCAGATCGGAGTGGACACCATTGAGGTTAGAGAAACAAACACTCAGAGGCCAAGGCAGCAATATGTGAGCTGGCAGGGAAAAGAGGCTCACTGAAGGTCAGCGGCCACACGACCTTTACTGGCTGATGGACAGACGGAGGGAACACTCATGCATAATGAATACATCACTGCCAGGCCCGTCTGTCACAGGCTCGGGGAACTTGGCCTTATCTCCGAGCGTCGTCCTGCCCCCCCTCTCCCACTGAGCCCAGCTGTGGATGACGGGGAGCTGCTTAGACAGTTTGCTGCTTTTCCTCTGTCATGTGTACGCCACAGCTGTCGCATCCACTCCTTTTCACAGGTTATTTGTGTGCATGTGCTTTTACGCCGCTCGCTGGCTGTCCCTCTATCACACACACGCCAGCGCACCCACCCACGGGGGGGGAGGCGTGGAAATTTGGACGGGCGTTGATCTGTCAGTTGAGTGTCAGCGCTGTCCCGGTGAGATGATGCCGCTGTCACTCACGTCTCAATGACCTGCAGGCTTCTTGGAGTTGAGACAAGTTACTGCTGAGCCCAGACTTCTCCACTCTCTTTAATCCTCAAATCCCATATTAGTCACATCACACGAACATGAACTTCTCGTAAACAGTTTGAGAAATTTGCACCAGCTCATATCGACAGAATGATTCACACAGACTTCTTTTTCCACGACCTAGGAACGATTTTGAGATTTTTTAGATTTTCATGTGCATTAACTGTTTGTTTGTCTTTCCTCTTGCAGGATAGTCACAGCATCGTGTTCCTGTGTGATCTGCACATCCACTTCCCTCTCAACATCTTGGAAAGCATCAGGAAGCACTGTGTGGAGGGGCGGCTCGCTTTTGCTCCCATTGTCATGAGGCTCGGCTGCGGCAGTTCGCCACGGGAGCCTGATGGTAAGACACAAACTAGAATAGCACTCAGTAGAGCCCATACCTCCGCCAAGGCCCAACAGCCCCCTTATGAAACCACATTTAAATTCACTAGATCCTGATTCTTATTTAGATCTGCACCAAATTACTCTCACACATAGATATCGCCCCCTGATCTGGATCCACATCAAAATGTCATGGGTTCTCCCCTGACCCATATCACATCCTTCTATCTTTAAGTTTCATGGTATTCCGTCCAGGAATCTTTGCGTAATCCTGCTAAACAACATACTAACAAACTCAGACAAAAACATAATCTCCTTGTCAGAGGTATTAAACACACACATCACATGCATGCAGGGTCACATCCTAATTTATTGATATATTTTGAACAATAACTTTAACTCGTTCCTCAGTTATCTATACGCATAAACACACTTTTGCAGTGAGATGTTGTTTTGATATTCTTTTTATTCTCTCTGCAGGTTACTGGGAGGTTAATGGTTTTGGCCTGTTTGGAATCTACAAGTCCGATTTTGATAAGATTGGAGGGATGAACACGGAGGAGTTCAAAGACCGCTGGGGCGGAGAGGACTGGGAGCTGCTGGACAGGTAACCCGGGCAACCAGCCGCCATAATAACCATTAAGAAAGTGACATGTTTGTTGAGACTGTGTCAGAGAGATGTTCACTCAACTCTGTGGAGACTTTTGAAGTTGTAGTTAAACACTGAATGCTTGACATATTTGTGTGGCATATTTTCTGGTCCACCTCTTCAGCTGGTGTTTAATTTATGCAGATGTTAAGATATGCACCTGTCAGATTTCTGCCTCCACTGAGGTAAAATAGCAAAAGTAGTTGGAATATCATGTTCTGGTACTTTGTAATTTATATATTTTTAATGTTTTTAAAGCTTTGCAAGAAGGTGGAAATCTCAGAGACGGCTAATTCAAAGCCTGACCCTGAACTGACCCTTTGAGAAAACCAGAAAAAATACAAGTTTAAACAGACTATTGAAGACAGTCCCTGGTTACAGTTACTAAGACGAGTTGCTATGGTGCCCGTCTTTTCTCCTAGATGAAAAAAATGTGTTGTACCTTGAAAAGTCTTAAAAAGCATTAAATTCAGTTTATTCAAAAACAGGACTTAGGAGATATTTTAAAAATGTAATCAATTTAACTGGAAGTTGTCATTTTCTGGGGTGATACTACAAAGTCTTGAATCAAATGTGGTGCAAAGCCAGTGTTTAACCCAGTGTCCCCCCCTGCGTCTCCCTCCAGGGTGCTGCAGAACGGTTTGGAGGTAGAGCGACTGCGCTTGAGGAACTTCTTTCACTACTACCACTCCAAACGAGGCATGTGGAACGCCCAAAACAAGAAAACTCCCAAGGGATAGCGCTCCCTGCAGGTCGGACGATCCTACAAAACCTACACTGCAGATCCACTGTGTGTGAGAGAGGGGCCCACGGTAGCTCGCTCACTGCCTGAACTCTGCCTTTTTTTGAAACCCGGGCTCCTCTCGCCGTCGGCCTCTCTCCCGTGTGCTTTTCTGTACGAGGAAGCCGAGTTCGAGCCCGAACTTTGGAAACGAGCTGTTTATGCAGACACCTGAGTCAGCACTTTGCCTCACTGACTGAACTACTGTACAGAGAGATGAGAGTTATTTTTAATCTTCCTCTCTCTGCCCTTTTTTGGTGCAATGTTTTCAGACAGACTGGAAAGCAGCTGTTTTTGTGTGTGAATGCGCGCGTGTGTGTGTGTGTGTGTGTGTGTGTGTGTGTGTGTGTGTGTGTGTGTGTGTGTGTGTGTGTGTGTTGCCGCTTGTGTGCGCTCATGATGACAGGAAGCACCTTTTTTCTAACAAGGAGATGTGAAGACAACCTAAGATCTTTCTTTTCTAACACGCTCTCACGCGGGCGCCAAACAGAATGTGTATCGACATGTTATCCAGATGGATTCAGACATGGTGGCGTAGATCGAGTAGAGGAACTCTGGCTACGACTGTATTTCTAAATACGTCAACTACTACCTGTTGAATATCATTAACCAGTGTGATCGAGGTGCTGACGTTTTTCCTGGTGTCTGATTTTATCAAACAAACAAGGTTTTTTAATTAGAAAAAAAGCCCCTTTTTTTCCAAACAGATGCTGACAGATGTTTCATCTTTGTGTCTCTGTCTGTCCCTCTCTCTCTCCTCTTCTGTGTCTTTTGTCTTTGATTCATTTTCATTTTCGTGCTTATCTGTGTCATTTTATCTGCTGAAATATTTACGTTTAGCCCCGCTGCTGTTGCGTAACATCAGTTTTACGTACTACAACCAGATTAATAGCTACCGGTTATGACTTGATTCATTTGGTTATTCACTGATTTTTGTTCTGCTGTTAGTTATTTAAAAAAAAAGGGGGGGTTTTCATTTGTATGAATGCTGTAACATTCGTGGTGCTGTTTCCGTTCTAAAACGCTGTGAATGGATTTCTCAAAAACTCTACTGACGTGTCCTCCATTCCCTCCACACCTCTCACCTCATCGTCAACTGGAACAGGAGGGCAGAGGACACTTTCTGACTTTGGATTTAAAGTTGTCAGTCTATGGTTTTAAGCAGTTTCTGTGTGTTGCATTTCAAATACTGGATTTGAGGGGGATTTAAAACTTTCTCTCATACAAGAATATTAACGAGAAAGGGAATGCTTAGCTGTTGAAAAACACCAACACTCCTCATTTAAGCTTGTGGGAGAGCAGCTCATGTGTTGGACACGATGTGGCATGGCTGTTTCTCAAATGTGTGCCTTTATCAGGGTTTGGCTGCCGGCCGTGTTTTTTTTTATTTTTTAAATGACATTAGAGGGCAGGGACAGACAGAAATATAATGTTATTTATGTCACTGTAAATTTGAGATACTCTGTAAAAGAAGGAAATGTGGTTTTCTTACATGAATTACAGATGTGTCAGTCTTTATGTTATAATATTAACCTTAGAAGAAAGAAGGAGTGGTCGTTTCAAGTCCTCATTGGTGAGATAGACATAGTTGGTGTTGATGACTACTTGAGGGAGCAGGAGGTGTGATGGAGACTCGGTGGCAGCTGCTGTCCAGCAGGACATCTCCTGCTCCCATTAGTTTGGCTGAAGGCCGAGCTCCTAATGCCTCTGTTTATACAACACGGTACTTACATTGACGGGGAATGGCTGGAGGGATCAAGGTTGGACAAATACACGGACGAGAGCCAGTGATCTTTTATTGACGACGTGATTGTCAAAAATGCCCTCCAAGACCCTCTCCTTGCCTCGACAGGAAATCGGTCTCTACTGTACGTCATTGACATGGGATTATTTAAAGAACAAAAGAAACACAGTAAATATAAGACTATATATATGAGAAACAATAAAAATGAAAAATAGGAATATACATTCCAAGGTAATTTCTGTGAAATTGTTTTGTAGAGAAAGAGGTTTTAAGAATGTATTGTACTTTTATTTTGATTTGTCGGTTTTTTGCAAATAAAGTTTTATGCTTACATCCACATCTTTTCTTTCAGATTTGCTTTCATTTTGAAGGTTTAGTCGATCTCACGTGTCAATCCCCTGTCTGACCACACGGTGGTGCTACACCCTCACACACATGTACTGTACCTGCAAAAGCCCATGTGGTTAAATGAATGACATATAAAACACGGAAATTAGATACAAGATAAATACAGATTCAGTGCAGTTGTGGGATTATTCACTGTCAGATATAAGATCTAATATGAATTAGTAAAGTTTAAATGCTCACGCACGTGAACAAACACTCAAACAGGGTCAGGGATCTCAATTCAGATCAAATCAGATGACAATAGACCTTTGTTTTGTCTCACAAATGGGTTTTATCAAGCTCAGTGGGTTTGTTACTGCCCATTGAATTCTTCATACAGCCTTAAATAACAGAAAGTGAATTTTAAAACCCATTCTGAGCCAGTTTCTATTCATGTTTTCAACTCCCTTCAGTCATATTTGTATGGTACCAAATCACAGCATACATCCTCTTGAGGTACTTTACATAATAGCTAAAGCATTACCTCATCCAGACCCCCCCGATATTGTGAAACCCAGCAGTTCCCACAAAGAGCAAGCACTTGGTGACAGGAGAGATAAAAAAAAACTCCCCTATAACAGGAAGTGACCTCGAGCAGAACCTGGTGACATCTGCCTTGACGGGAAATGTCGCGTGTTAGGCTGTAGATTAAGAAACACATCACATTTCTTCACTTGAAAAGCATCTTGCCCACATTTCAACAGACTCTAATGCTCTAACATCACGAGATACAAATGCTTAATAAACGTGAGGGCATGTGAAGACCTGTTGCTCTCTGAGGCTGACATCATTATATCCAGTGACAACATTATAACTGAAATCAGCCAATATCACATCCATTCTGTTTCATGACCAATGCAGAGAGAAAATCAAACATTGTGAAACTAACAGTTTGAACTCCAGCAGGGCTGACGTGTTTTCAGAAAACATCTAATCTAATGCAGAGTGTTTTGTTTTGATCTGTTGACCCCCCCATGTGTGTCACTTTAGCTCAGGGTGGTGGGCTGGCCTGAAGCCGGCCCTGAGCTTGCACACACACACACACACACACACACACACACACACACACACACCATGAGGTAAACCCGGTCTACGCAAAAGCTACATGAGGTCTGGATGAGGCAAGAGCAAACCTCCTGCTGATCTCTACTCCCTGTGTGTCTGTGTGTTCGAGTGTTCGAAGTATTACTCATGTTGTGGGGACTTGTCATCCATATGTGGACAAAAAGCAAGTCCCCATAATGTAAGTCATTAAATTTTAAGGTGAAGATGTTTTAGGTGTAGGATTAGGTTAAGGTTAGATTTAGGTTAGGGTGACTGTTGGGTTTTGGCAAGTAGTAACTGTATTCAAGGTTAGAGAAAGTCTGCAGGAAATCAATGTAAGTCAATGTAATGTCCTATGAAGTCATGGAGACACAACGGTGTGTGTGTGTGTGTGTGTGTGTGTGTGTGTGTGTGTGTGTGTGTGTGTGTGTGTGTGTGTGTGTGTGTGTGTCTTCTGAAATCATTTAAAATGGATTTGACTGCCTAACAGTGGAGGTCGACAGGACTGAAAGGTTAACTCTGTTCCCAGTTCCCCTGACTGAGTGATTCATGTGTTTTGAGAGTCACTTTTTCCACTTTAAGTTCACACATGTACAGTTTTTCCTGTAACGTACAGATCTTTGAAAGTGCAGGAAAACATCCAGAGGTGTCGCTTGCGCAACCTGTCCCAGTCTCACGGGCATGCTGGGTAAACGGGCTCTGGCCTAAACCTATTATGTAATGGTTGTTTGACTATTTAGACACACCCTACCTGTCTGTGTGAGTGCAGACTGACGGGAAACAGGTAGTCACAGACCTCTTCGACATGTTTGGTTTGTTTTACCTCGAGCGTGTCGCACCATCTTACCAGGATCAACAAACAGTTCACCACAATGATCCAAACCGTGACGTGTTGTAAGAGGATTTGCTCACGTTTTGTCCTGAGAGCAAGAGCAACCACTTTCTTTTGCTTTCAGCTCTGCAGAACAGGTGACCTGACTTGGTGCAGCCCATGGAGGAGAATACACAAAGTTGAAAATGAAAAAAGAGAAGAAAAAGAGCGGTATATTGTGTGTCGTTACTCACGCAATTACAACACTTCAATCTTCAGTGCGATCCCAAATAAGCTTTTAAAATGCACATTCAGTGAAAACCCCGGGACTCATCAAATCAAAGCAAACACTGCTCCACCTCTTACACCATCACCGAGGGCTTTACAGATTCAATTTTAGTTGCAGGCTGCAGGTGAGAGATTAGCTAATGTGTCGGCAGAAAGCCAAGTCCCCCCTGAGTCAACATGAGGAGATAATTGCAGAGTGCTTGGTGTGCATTTTGGTTCCTGCAACAAACCAGAAGAATTTCCCCCCACACTCATAAATATAATTAGATTATAAATTGTCGTATTGAATCTCGATGTGTGGGAGAAAATGAAAATAAGAAACACAGAGGTTGCAAATACAATGCTGTGTCAGTGGGTGTGTGGAAAATGTCCTAACTCACATGACAGCAAGCACAGAGCTGTAGGTCACACGTTATAACAGATTTGTTTTATCGCACCTTCAAAATGTCACAAAGTGCTTCACAAGCTAAAGAATGGAAACTGAGGACAAACAATAGAAAACAGGATATTTGTTTTACCAATTAAGTCATATTTTAAGTTGTTAAATAAATTTCTGTGCTTTATATGCTATGTCATATAAAGCACAGAAATTGTACGCTTCAATGTTATACTGCACTATATACTTTGTATAATACATTGAATATTGCATTTGCACTCCTTCATATTTCGATATCAATGCAAATAATCCAGTTTAATCTCATAATGACACCCTACTGAACACTGCTAATGCTTATGGTACCATTCTACTGAACGTACACTCGACTTGCTGCTACTCTGAACATCTTGTGTCACTTTGAGTCGGTTTTACAACACTACTTCAAGCACATTGCGAGTGGATGTGTTGCTGCGGGTATATTTTTAGTTTTCTGTTTCCAACTGTTCTTAAATGTTCTTATTTTATCTATTTATTGTTAAAGGTTTTTTTCATGCAGGCTTTTGAGTGCCCTTAAGTGTTTTTATTCAGATCATAGCATTTTATTTAATCCTCTCTTGCACTTTCGCTTTGTGTCTTCCAGCCAGGCTGCAGGTGTCATACTGAAAAGGTGTTTAGTTTGTCCAGTTCGGGCTACTTTCAAAAACATGGTGGCTTTTGTAGAGAGGACCTACTGTAAATAGAAAGCATTTAAATATAAAAGGTACCCATTCTAGGGTACAGAAAACAACAATTCGTACAATTTCGATTAAACACACTAGTGAACACATAACTAGGATTATTTTATAATTTCAGCACATAGATCCCTTTCACCTAAATCTTACACATTAGACCTTTAAGAGGTTAAATTTAAAAAAGTTGAAAGTGAATTCAAACCTGACAGAATGAGAATACAGCACTAAAATATGTCGTTATAATCATTTTAAAGTAGATAAATTATTTCATGATCATATGAAGCAAAACAAAACTAAAGTTTGCTCCCCCTCCAACAACTTTGGAGAGGTTCTCAGGCCGGGCCCTGATTGGCTGTGGCAAACCCTCAGCCGCCTCCTCATTGGTGCTTGCGCTGCTTCCGTGTTGTCAGTCAGCCGCGGCCCCTCCCCTCACACATCTGTAGCCGAGGGGCTGCTCCCGAGACCAGAGGCTCCGCAGCGGGGGAGAGATGAGCTGAACCTGGGCTTCTCCACGGATACTGTCGGAAAAAAACAACCAGTGTGGGTGCGTGGAGCGGATAAACGGGACTTGTTTTAATAGGTGAACTCGGGTGTGACTGTGTTTAAAGAGCGGAGGGAGACATTTCGTCGTGTTTCCACAGAGCGAGGACACCGGAGGAAAAGTTTTAAATCCCCTGCGCTGCTGCCCGGGAGGAGGAAAGGTGAGCCCGGTGCGACGTGCACTTTCCCCGCTGACAAGTTTGTTAACAACCGTATTCATCGGTTTGAATTTGAACAACGTATCCGGGGCTTGTGTGTTTGTTTCGTTTCGCTGCCCCGCTCTCGGCTCCGTTCAGCAGCATGTCTGACAAGTGCGTCGCGTAACCAGTTCATCCAGCTCGGCGGGGAGTTTCGGCTCCTGTTTGACGGACTTCCAGTTCATCGCTCCTCAGCTGCCGGGAAGAAGACACTTCGCCACAATGTCCGGTTTGAGCAACGTCCACATGAAAACCCTGGAGGACCTGACCCTGGACTCGGGCTACGGCGCGGGGGACTCCTGCAGGTCCCTCAGCCTGTCCTCCTCCAAGTCCAACTCCCAGGCGTTCATGACGGCCCCACACCGGGGCAACTGGTGGTACTACTCCGGCTCCATGAACAGCAGGAACAACAGCTGGGACACGGTCAACACGGTCCTGCCCGAGGACCCGGAGGACATCTTCTCCAAGTGCCCGCGCTTACCTGAGCTGGAGGAGTTCCCCTGGACCGAGGAAGATGTGGCCAAGATACTGCGCAAAGTGGCCGCGAGTGGGAGCGTCAAGGGGGGACACGTACCGGTGTTCTCCCCGGAGGCCGTGCGGAGGCTGTCCGGTCTCCTCCGCAGGGCTCTGATCCGCATCTCCAGGGAGGCGCAGCGGCTCAGCGTCATGCACTGCCGCTGCACCCGCTTCGAGGTGCAGAGCGCCATGAGGCTGGTGCTCAGCTGGGCCCTGGCCGACCAGTGCGTCTCCGCTACGGTCAAGGCGATCTCCATGTACAGCATGAGCGCCGGGGAGCTGCTGAGGAAGGGCAAGTCAGCCCGGTGCGGCCTCTCCTTCTCCGTGGGACGCTTCTTCCGCTGGATGGTGGACACCCGCATTTCCGTGCGCATCCACGAGTACGCGGCTATTTGTCTGACCGCCTGCATGGAGGCTCTGGTGGAGGAGGCAGGGGCTCGGGTGCTGTCAGCCGAGAGGAGTCACCCGGGGCCGGACGCGTGGTCGGGTTGCGCCCCGGTGAGCGCAGAGGCTCTGGAGGTGGTGGTGAACAATGACGCGGAGCTGTGGGGGGTCCTGCAGCTCTACGAGCACCTGATCTGTGGGAAGAACGCCAACGGTAAATATACTTTCTATTCCCTTCCACTGCCCTGAGAACAGAAAAATGTGCTGAGACTTTATTTTGCTGAGTAATTGATCTCATAACTTTTTTTATATTCCTCTCACACTCTCCTTCCAAAGTGCTGGCCACCACTTTCCACTTCCTCACAGCCCACGTGTGTGGAAAAGGTGAAGTGTGTGGCCCGCTGTTGGATACAATAGCAGCGTTTTGTGCCTTTTTTAAAAAGCTTGATGGAGTCATTGCTAATCCAACCTGTCAGAATAGGAAAATAAGAGCACGGAGGCATCTCATGTGAACAAAGAAAGTCTTTTCTCTCTGCCCCGGGTCCTCTGCTGGATCCTGTGTCCAGCTGCCAAATTAGATTTTAACTGCTTCACTCTCATCAGCCAGTTGCACAGCTGAGTCCTGAAATGTCACCCTTTGCTCTGCTGTTGTGATTTGGGCTTGCACTGAGCCTTTTCGGAGCCCAGGCGCAGGAGGCTTGTCTGTTGACACAGCTCTCTGTTTACGCTGACTTCACCTCTCTTCCTCCTGCTGTGCTGGCTGCACTCCTTCCAAATCCTTATCCTTTCTTCCATTTCCTCATCCTGCTCTCCTCCTCTTCTCCTTTTGGACAAATCCCTTCTCAGCCATGCAGCACCATCTCCACAAATCTTGCATCTGGCCCCCTCCCTTCTCCTCCAGCTCCAGATGTGCATCCTGCTCCCTGTCCATTTGTTTCCTCCACCCTCACGTCCGTCCTCAATTAACTTTCCCCTTGCCTCAAAACCCCTAATACACTCGTAGCGCTCTTTCCATGGCTGTTTTGGCAGTCCAGTGTGGAACTGATTCATGAGCTTGTGTTGGGACAATGTAACCAGCCTTTGTTTGTGGCCCACTACCAGCTCCCTGGAGCAGAGATTTGAGCTGGAGCACAATGGCCTTTTGTTGTGTGATCGTGCAGCTTAGCCCAATGCAGAGGGAGTGAAGACAAATGCTGGAGAAGCTGGGCACACAAGCGCACACGCCCGTGGACATGCACTTTTTACACAGCACACAGAGAGAGGAAGGGAGAACAGAAAGGGGGCCATTATCACAGGGTTTTAAAAATTAGGCTCACGATTGATCTGAGTTAAGATGTGGTCATGCAGGAGCACCTCTCTGTGTGAAGAAGACTTTCTTAAAGGCCTCAGGTCAGGCAGCACTCGCACACATACCATGCACGCACTCACTCTCTGTTGCATTTCTTATTCTGTGCAGCAACCACTGGTTTCATCATAATTCAAACTTACAAGTGCTAAAAAGAGTGCAGTGCATTGAGCTCCTCTGTTATGCTGCCATATGCCTGCGTTGGAACTGTTTTATTGCTAAATAAGTTAAAGAGCAGCTTTTGTCCCAGCATTTTACCAGATGTCCTTTGGTTGGGTTTGGACTTGCCTATTTTGGTGAGTTCAGTCATTGGTTTTGAGAAAGACCCGTGAGTGTAATAACAACAGACTATTATACTGACCACCCTCGCTTTTTATAGACCCACGACTGGGCCTTGAAAGCCACATGCCCCTCTACCACCTTACCACCTGACACCCCACACCCTAAACCTGGCTTTCAGCCCCCCCGCGCCGCTCCCACTGAAGTCCCCTTTCCCACCACAACCATCAGTGCACACAAACGCAAAGATTCATTTTCTGTCCTCAAGCCAGACTCAAAGGGGAGGGGGGGTTAGACTACCGATCAAATGGTTGGGCACGGTCTGATAAATACCCCTCCCTCCTTACCCTCTTGATTTTTCTCCTTTTCTCCAATTCTTTCTTTTCTCAGAGGCTGGCCCACATCTGGAACTCTTTAAGTCAGAAATGACTTCTACGGCTCCAATAACAATTCTGAAAACTCCCTCCTTCCTCTCCTCCTGCCCTCTCTTGCTGACTCTCACTCTTGGCACTCTCTCTCTTTCTCTCTCTCTCTTTTCTGTTGCGTATACGTCCACTTCATCTTTATCTGTTTATTTCTTCTGGTCTACTGGGAGTGCATTAGAGGAACTTGGTTGTGATGTGCCAGGATCTTATTCATTACTCATGCACACAGTGGTACGAGCACGTTCACACACACACACACACACACACACACACACACACACACACACACACACACACCCACACACACACACACACACACACACACACACACACACACACAACAGAGTCCCTGAAACCTATTCAGTCTGCTTTACATGTGTTCAAATGGCTCCACGGCACTGACTGAACTCGCTGCATAGTACCACTATACAGAAGAATCCATTCGTCATTCATTTCTCTTTTCAAGGATATAGCTGGAGCGAGCACTTCCTGGTGTAATTTGTATTTACGGTACTATGGGGCATTTTAATGTGCAGAGTAGTTGCTGTACTAATGGACAGTGGAAGTGGATATGAAATCATTGATCTTGATGACTGGCACACAGATGTCTGATGCACAACGTTTGTTAAAAGGCATCCCTGTGTGAGTTTTGGTGAAACTTTAGAAATGTTCTCAGACTTTGTTGCATCTATATCTGTTTCAAACTCAACAGTTGTCCAGTTGTTAGATTTGCTAAGGGTCACTAGTCCTTGATTCTTGTTGACAGTAGAGTAGTGTTTTTTTACTCTGACTTCGCTCCATTCAAGCTTTGCAGTGGCCAGAAGTGGAAGACTGTGGTTGCAAAACGCTACTTTAGGCCTTGAATGTGAACAATTAACTGTAGGAACCCAAAGCAGAGTAAAGTTGAAAGAGAGCAATTGTGTTTAGCAACATTTACACACATAGATAAACTTAGATTTGGTTTCGGTCTAACAAAAAACAAAGTTCAGTTCTTTCTGCCTCAGGTCTATAAAGGTAGGGAAGAGGCTGTGAGTAATGGGTTTTGGGTGCCCTGAGAGAACGGGGCATATGATTTGCTGCGCAGAATTTCCCTAAATATGTATTTAGCCCAGAAAGAGGCGTGGGAACAGTGGGCAGAAAGATGCAGGGAAAGCGGCCCAGCACTGTGGTTACACAGATGGGGAAACCAGCACTCTGAAAATACACTCCCTGCTCCACAAATCTGGAGCACCATCAAATACACTTTTGGGAAACATATCAGGACATTATGGTGAAACAGACTTAAAGTTCATCCTTGTGCGATTGCTTGCGTGTTTGGCAAGCGGCGTGTTTGCCCAGGCTTTGACAACAAGCCTGTGTATGGCCTGAATAACAGTACACGTGAATTTAGGTTAACCTTGTGAGCACTGTCAGCAGGTCAGTGTGCAAAGAGTTAACACCATAAGTCATATAGCTGGATAATAAGGGTTAATCCTTCACAAACCACTACAATTTATGTTGGGGTGAGAGTGTTCTATGATGAATGCGCCACCTCAGGCTACACACACACACAGACAAAGACACTGATGATCCATCTCAGCATTTGCACTGGTTTCTTGTCCAGTCCCAGCTGTGAAAACACTGGCCCATTAGAGAGCTGGCGTGCACATGCTTAAATGTGCTCTTTTGTGGGTGCTTAAACGGGTGAGTATAAAGCCTCTTCTTGGGAAAAGCGTGAGTAATGCCCTCGCAGATATAATGCCACAAATGATTTCTCTGGCTATTCTTTGGCCTTGGGATCCAATTTACTTCACATGCTTCAACACAGTTCTTTTAAGGTCGTGTAATGAATTAATTAACAAAGTCACATAAGCTTCTTGACAGATTGTACACTCCCCTGTATGTAGCCTGTCGCCACTTGCTCCTCTCCTCTTTGACTCTTCGCCGTCATTATTTTGATGTCCTGCCACGCTCGTCCTATTGCATTACAGCAGCATGAGTCATGCTTCTTAACACTGTTTACAGTAAAGCGCTGATAGAGAGGAAGCAAATAAAGATGGGGATGGCAGATACTCAAGGGAGAAAAAAAGGCATTGGACACAAATAGAGACACAGAAATAGCAGCAGCACACTTTAAAGCTTTCATGCCATTGCATCTTGATTTAGTCTTTCTAATCACATTCCTGAGGAGGAGTGCTCAAGTCTTTATTCGGTCCAGAGAAAACTATAGACTGCTTATTTGGGCTTGTTTAAATTAGGAAAAAGTGCAGCTAGTGTGTCACATGCATTACCACAGAGGCCTGGCTATGGTTCTCGAGGGAATCTGTCGTGCACGTTAGGTTGCTGGGCAGCTAATGAGGGAAGCAGGAAGACTGGCTGGAAGATGGCTGGAATCTTGGACCGGACGGCTCAGTGCATTGCCTGGATGGTAGGAATGGTTTTGTTGAAAGGATCAAATCATTCCAATGTGAAGTCTGGTTTAGAGACCGCACTCCCACGTGCACCTGTGATGGAGTCTAAAATATTTTTTGGGAAAGGGTTGGAGGTCAAAAGGGAGAGGTCAGCGGTAGGGAAGGGACTTGTTTCTCAGCAGTAAAATCAGCAAGATTTGAGGAATCGGAGAAAGCGTTGCCATTTTTGTCATACAGCCAGTGGATGTGGCCGATGTACAGGAAACAGTTGGTCTCACAGTGATATAGATATTGTCTGTATCACATCATTAATTTACTTATACACACAGATCAAATTTTCCCTGTATTAAGGTGGAACTGAAAAATGGATGAAAGACATGCACACACATGCAATTTGGACCTGGGCAGCTGTTCCACTTTCTGGTATTCACGAAACCCAGGGAAGTATGTTGTGTTAGCTGGAAGGCCAGATTGCTAAACCCAACTCTAAATCAAATCCTAATCTCGCTTAGGGCACTGAAAGGGCCAGAGCTGGCTCAGATTGAGGATGATTGCCAGAAAGTTCAGACATAGGCCATCACTGCAGATTATTCTGTGGATCATGTTGGCCTTGGTTGCCATAGGTGCCATGTGTCTTTTTTTTGTCCATCTCGCTCACTTAATCAGTAGCTATAGCAACACCAGCCAAAAGGGAAAGAAAGTCGGGTTGCAAGTTTGGGCAACATAATGACTCAACACCTTAAGGCTCAGGCGTGCTAGAAATCATGTTATCATCCTTAATTGCCTTGACAAAGTGATGGAGTGAGAGTATGATATGACACCAACATGGCTTGTGCAAAGTGTTCTTAACTAACTAAAGATCCATGGTTGGAAATAAATATGCAAGTGAAAGTAAAAAAGTTTCGTAAATATGCCAAATGCATCAGAAGGAGGATACACATTTTTAGAGATTGTCTCTCTGACAATGTATCTGACCTTTTATTCAGTATAATGTTTACTGTAAGTATGACTTTAAAAAAATCTGCATGAAAGACGTCTTTGTTACAGTAAAGTCTTTTGACCACCCCAGACCCAAAACAGTCAGTCAGTCACTGGAAGAGATCTGATATTGCTACTACAACACTATCCAACTTGTAGCTACACCACACTCTCACTCAGTTATTTAACTTAAATTGCTTGATTGAGTGTTAGAGACTGTGGTTGCCTAGAAAAAGACACAGAGCTCCATTCAGACTTTTAATTTGGTTTTGTCTGTGGCAGTGCAGATCAATTCTGCCTTGCTTTAATACGAGTAAACTTTAAACAACCTTCTCA
Organism: Hippoglossus stenolepis; assembly: GCF_022539355.2. Lineage (NCBI taxonomy): Eukaryota > Metazoa > Chordata > Actinopteri > Pleuronectiformes > Pleuronectidae > Hippoglossus > Hippoglossus stenolepis. The sequence continues at coordinate 21,028,608 of NC_061487.1, read as the reverse complement.
GTCTGTGTTAAACCACCAAACCCCACAGAAAAACAAAATCATAATTTTCCCTGCTCCTCACCCCTGGAAAAGTCAATGCCAACCATCACAGTTCCACTTGTTAATAAGCATGAGCTGCCATGCATCGGTTTCTCTGCGTGTGCGCTCCAGCTAAACTAAATCCATTCCCTACAGTCGATGTATAATAGTTCTGTGGGTGATTTGGCTGTAATATTGAATCGCACACATACAGATGAGATGGGCAGGCTTCAGGGGGTAGGGGGTGAGGAGAGGGAGCACAGAGGGGGGTGGATCAGGTAGTGTTTAGTTTAAATGGAAACAGATTCGCCCGACCAGGGGTTGGATACTCTTGAAATCGGTTGGATTCATACTGACTTGGCTGGATGGAGTTTTTTAGAAATAATTTGAGGGAGTGCTGAAGCTGCAGTCCCACGGATCCTCTCAAGCTATGTTGATCTATGTATCCAGGTTGACCACAACCAAATCTCTGAGTGTGTGTCTTTGTGTGTGCGTGCCAAAGGAAGGAAGGGTTGGGATCATTTCTCTTTGCCACCACTGAAAAAAGGGACGCTTCTTTTTGGATGTTCCTAAGCTAAGCCTGGAAAGTAATGATTTTTTTTCCCTGTTGTTTTTGTAAACGGGCCGTAAGAGGGAGCTTCTTGTGACGCCGTCAGTGACCTCTTTGTCCGATGGACTCAGAGCTGCAGTGTGTGGAGTTTGAATGGCAAAGCTCAGCTATATTGCACTGGAAAAGCAAACACACTTGTCTGTAGACACTGTCACACACATGACTCCGTTCTCTGTTACTTTTTTCAGGCATAAAAACATCCAATGGTATTGATATACACAACTTACGACAATTATTTGTCATAATAAATATAGGCACGGGGAAGATGTGGGATTTTTCCATTTGGCATTTTAACCATCGCTCTTACTTTCACTTACATGGCAGTAACTGCCCAACAACTTGACACACCCCACGGAAATCTATTGTTACACTACCCTTGTATGCAAACACACATGTAAGTAAACACATACTGTGACAGTGGAGACAAAGAGAAGAAGATGCTTTAACTTCAGTCTTGCATGACTAGGCAGTGAGTGTACAGAGGGTGGAGTATGCAAACACTGTCAGGAGACAGAGACGCTCTGTTAAGGGCTTGCGTTACTGCCTCTTCACTCTCCACTGCCTCTGAGTTTGGTTTTAGAGCCAAAAGTCCTCTTTAAATAGAAATATGTCTGCAGGAGCAACGTCAGTTCTTCACAAAGTTAAACGGCTCCTTAAATTCAGGAACTGCCTCACAGGCCATCTTCAACAGGTTGAGCAACGGTTTACGGCTTTCATGATGTTTGGAAGCAGTTTCTCCAACACCCCAAACAGCTGGCCAATTTTCCAGAGGGAGGCTTGGATAGAGAGAGCAAGAAAGAGATATCGAAAAAAGTGCAAGAGGGAGAATGGAAAAGTAGCAGCAGCTTCAATGACTTGATTTGTTGGTGAGCACCAGGTTCAGTCGGCGAAGTGCCCACCATGACAGTTAACTGGTGCGGGAGTGTGTATGTTGCATTTCAGTCATAAATAGGCCACTACAGCCTTTGACATTTCTTCTGCTTCCTTTTAAATTTGATATCCTGTCATCTCTGCCATCTCTCTGATCTGAAGAAGGTCTGCAATGTGTGTGAGTGCACAATCGCTTTTCCTGTCAGCGTGCTTGGTTGAGTGACAGTTGACACTGACATCCAGTCAGTGTGATGAGTGGGTGTCTAATCCAGTTTGACTCAATCTCTGGGCCCATCGGCTTTCATCTGATGACTAATTTGTCTCTTGGGGCAACGGCCAATATTTTGGGGCTTCCGGTGTAAGTGGATATCCTGGCAAAGACTCTTCCTACACAGGTTACTAAATGACTAGTTTCTTTTATCAGTCAAATGTTTCTCGATACTTTTTGTAGGTGTTTCAGTTCCTGACGACTCGTTTGCTCTCCACACGGACTGTTTACCAAAGCCGACTCAAACATGATTGGCAACCAAAATGGCAACCAGAAGGCTTCTAGCCCCAAAATCGTGTCCCTCGCATACAGATTCTGCCTATTCACATGTAGAATCGGTTTACAGAGATTATGTTTAACCCAAGGAGAAGTAGAGGAGAAGGCTCAGGGTGATTTACACTTTCTTTCTCCCAGTGACAGATGGAGAGGGATTATGTTCCCATTAGTTTTCTATGCTTTTTTGAGCAATGATAATGCTCATTACCTCTCTATTGTCTTCTCCCTCTCACCACCTGCCTCTCCCGCCTCTCCCCCATCAGAAACTGGAATGTTTTTGTTTGTTTGTCGAGCCTGCAGCTTTGTCAGCAACGACCCGTAAGTAAACACAGAGGCTCAGTGGCTCGATCTCTTTTTGCCTACATCACAGTACACATCAGTCTCCATCAAACCCTCCAATGTCCTTTTGACCGTATACTTTTTCATCTTTTCTTGTTGGTTATTCCCAGACCACTCTACAATCTCTGGCGTTGGTCCTCTCTCTCAGAACTTTGTGTGCTCTCTCTGTACTCTATCTCTTTTTCTGCTTCCAGCGTCTTAGCTTTCATAACACACAACGATCATATCAATTTTATTTTCCAAAACGTAACCATTTGCAACCCTGCAAAAAAACATCACCTGTTGGGTCAAGGTCATTCAGATAGACATGTGGTGATTGAAAGAGCCACAGTTCCGCACACAGCATATTTAGACCAAAACCATGTACAGTAAGGAAGTCCCTTGTGGTTAGTGGGGGGAAGAAGGACGTTCAGAGCGGGGCCATATGGAGAACACATGTGGGCACAGGAAAACAGACACTGTCAGGCAAGACACCCTCAGCCGTAACTTGTCTCAGTTGATAAGATCTGCAGAGCACATCCACCACATGCACCACATGCACCACATGTGGACCATATCCTGGAACCAAAATAAACATCTTGGAGCCCATAGGTAACTAAAAGAAGATGTATATTTTTTTCAGGAAAAGTTAGTAACACAGCATATTTGATGAGGTGGAGGTGTGACTTTGTGAATCCCTGTCACACACTGTTATTTAAAGGGTTAGATGTGCTTAAAGGTGAATGGAGGTTTAGATAATGGGTAAGGGATGCAGACAGAGCTGGAGCACCCTAAGGTGGGTCTGTATTTCCATTGCAAACTCCTTATTACACATAATAACCATGTCTTTGCGTTCCCTTTCAAAATGCTGAGGACTGTGTCTGGATTTGTGTCTATGTTGTGTTTGTGTGGAAACTTGTACGACTTGACTGCCCACGCGAATTGGCTGGTGCAATAATATATCTCTGACCTGACACTTTGTTACTGTGCGTCTGTAGAGGATATATTTCTTTGGCTATGGTCTCGCTTTGCCTCTGCATGCCTGCAGTGCCCATGTATACATAGTTACTGTATTTGTTTGAATTTGTATTGTAAAGATGTATCTGGATGTCCGGAAATTGGAAGGGTCTTGTCTATTTAACCACATCTGCTATGGCTCTCTCGTCTGACTTCTTTCTCTGGCGGTCTATCTGTGTTGTCTTGGCCATCTGTGTGTCACTGCAGGGTCACAGACAGCGCTTGGACATATTACACTCCGGTGATTGCAGCCAAGTTTCCTCTTAAACGTTGAGATCATTTGCCTACTGAGCATAATAGGGGTGGAGGGGGAAGTTAGAGGAGGGAGTAGGGTGGTATGCGGTGGAATTTCACCCTGATAAAAGGACGCCTTCTTTGAGCGTGTCCAGAAAATTGGAATTTCCTTTGTTTCAGCTTGTGTCAAACTAAAAACTTCTGAAGAAATATTTTTCCTTGTTTCAGGGTGATTAATTCAGCATTGCGCTTTGTGTTTGTCAGCACACACTGTGAGAATATGCATTGCGCTATTAATATCTTGAGTGACTTCTTGTTGGTGGTGTGTGGAGACTGCAGAGGAAGTCAGTCAGACAGCAGTTAAACAGAGCGCGGATTAAACGAGGCGCACCCCTCAATGCTTTCCCCTCTTCTCCACCTCAAAGAGCGAAACACAGCCTCTAAAACAGTCACAATGCCAATGTTTTCGTCAGATCATCAAACTGGATCCTGTTTAATTCTATGTAAACCCAGTGGGATCATTAAACATGTTAGGGTTAGACGTTTGATCCCCCCATCTGGCCCTATAGACGCAAGTGTGACTAATTTTGACTCTATTGAAAAAGCATTCTCAGTATTTTCCATGTGTTTAACATCAGGCACAGTCCATATAGTGCAAATATTGTACATACACGTGTCAACGTGTCAGTGCTCTGGCCTTATGGGGCCTCTGTTAAAAGGCGCTGTAAAGGTGCTCTCAAAGGCAGCCCGACAGTAGTTAAACAAATATATAAAGTCTAATGTAAGCCCCAGCCAAGTGTTGACTCTGATGGAGGTCCACGAGGGAGGAATCTGTGAAGATGGAGAGGTCAACGCACCTTTCTGTTAAATAAATGAGCCAATAATTCCATGCTTACAGAGTCTGACTAATTTATAGTTTGGACGATTCAAATTTGCCGATATGAGCCTTTCACATATATATCAGTATCTATGTTTATGTTTGCTGATATATTTATATATTTGGTTGTATTTTAGTTTTATTCATAGTTATTTGTAATTATATATATATATATATATATATATGTATTGGCTGAGATATCAGTATTGGAAATGTATTCTCCTCTCAGGATGCTTTGAGCACAGAGGTCCTCGGTCCACAGAAGGAGCCTTTCAGCAATCCAGTCAGACAGGGTGTGTGTTTGCATGATAGGGCCGCAAGGGGCAGATGAGTCAGGAGGTTAAGGTGAAAGAGGGGGAGGGAGTCAGCCCAGGGGTCAACAAGTCATAAATACTGCAACACCCACCCTGCAGCTCAGCCGAGTCCCAACCAAACTATGGAGCGAGAGCAGCTTTTATTCATCGAGGTGTTTCATACAAACATTTTGACTACGTTTTTTTTCTTTCGGTACGCCGAAAATATTTTGTTTTGTCAAACAGTCTGCCGACAGGATCCAAAGCACAGGCAATCAGATTTCTGGAGGAACAATGGAACGAGTTAAGGGAGGCAAGCCCACATGTGAAGACGTTGGGAGGAGATGTCTTGATGCATCTCTGTGACTCTGATAACATTGTGGCCCAGTCTCTGAGTCTGAATAGACAAAGATAACACACAGCGCTTGCATACAAACTCCAAGAAAATCAAAAGTCACTTAAGATAGAGACGCAGACTGATAAGTAGCAAGCAGGCAGACAAAGATGGAAAGGAATTTACTCTATCTGTGGATGCAGGTGTGACAAGCTGTGTTGCTTAAACTCATTGGGTTGTCTATCTGCTGTGTGTGAAAGAGCAGAGGGAAACAGATTGTTGTCATCCTTCTTGTCATGGTTGGATAGCTATCATCTCCAGCCTCATGCTGGGGGAGACAAACTTTAGCGGGGGCCCCTCTTCTTGTCTTGACCCTATGGAAACCTCCCAAGAGCTCCATCTCTCTCTCTCTCCTGCCCTTCCTCCCCCTTTTCTTTATATATCCTCACTCTACTGCTCCCTGTGTTCCGCACACATGTCTTGAAATGTCATCATCATCTCTTGCAGAGAGGAACACGAGGATACTAATAACATAATATTTTAAAAGTGTGTGTGTGAGACACTGAGGAGGTGAAAGACAGATGTTTTTATGTCTATGCATATGAATTATTTTCCGCAGATGGATAGAGAGGAGATAGAGGCCCTGATCTAAAACAGTTTTAGTTAAAGTACAATGAGGTTTTACAAGGCAGTGCACCCTGTGCTGTTAAGTTAACAGCTTTTCCAGCAGAGGAGAGGAGATGAGTGTTATTGATGTGTTTTTAAAATGTTTAATATGTGGCTATTAAGAGTCCCATAGGTCCCAAATTAGGTTTAATGTATTTAACTGGCTTCCTGCTGAGAGATACAAGGAGGAGAGCAAAGTGGAAAATAAAAGGCAGCAGTGAGTGACAATGACACGCACAGAGAGGGAAAAAAATCATAGAGCAAGAAATGAACCTGCCTAGTGGTTCTTGGCTCGAGTGCACTTCTGCTCTGAAGGCCATAATTACCCCCCGACCAACTTGTGTTGGTAGCTAGAGAGTGGTGAGGTCAGCAGTTAGCTGGCTAGCACAGTGAGGTGAAGCACTATTCATACCCTGGCTTGTGCATTTCTGCATTCAGCTCTCAATCCAACACTCTATATGGCTCTTCATTTAGTCTATCTTTGTCCAGTGCATGAATGGTTTATGCGTCACCACAATCTGATAATCGAATCAGAGAAAACCTTCCCCTCCCCTCCGTCTTCTATCTTCCAAACTTTCACTTTCCTTCTGTCGCTTCTAGTTTCTGTCGTTCAGCGGTCGCTGGTTGAATATCCTGCCAAGGCTCATCTGGCCTGAGGGTCAGCCAGAGACTTCCTAAGCAGGGCTGCTGTTCTAGTCAAACTCCTGGGAACCTGTAGCTCAGAGTCAACGGCTGGGGAAGGCATCAACACACACACATACACACAGCCAGCAGGAGGCTTGTTTTTTAATATGTGCAGTAATCTCTGGGTATCAAATTGTGAGAGGCTGGCTGATGGGCTCAGTCGGGTTTTCAGCAGGAGGTCTAATTCTTCTTCTTTTAAGTGTCTCCATGCAGATGTGTCTCTTTACACGAACTCTCCCCAGCTTCTTCTTGTCTTCATTATGGTGTGTGTTATGTTTCTCCCAAGTGGCAAAGGTAAAACGTAGCTAATTATCACCCTGTAGTTTCTGCAATTACCTCTGAGACTTCACAGGCTGAAACTGGATAATGGAAGTTGTCCCAGGGTTGTGTGTGTGTGTGTGTGTGTGTGTGTGTGTGTGTGTGTGTGTGTGTGTGTGTGTGTGTGTGTGTGTGTGTGTGTGTGTGTGTGTGTGTGTGTGTGTGTGTGTGTGTGTGTGTGTGTGTGTGTGTGTGTGTGTGTGTGTGTGTAGAGAGAGCATGTGTCAGTGTTTTCATAGCTTAAGGCTTTGGGTAGTCCAAACCCCAATGCTGAACACTTGGCTAGTAGTTGAATGAAATATCCCACGAGCCTCTTCTGTCTGTCTAGCCATTCGTGGTCATGGGGTTTCCCAAGCGGGCAAAGCAGAGGTTGTTTATCTTGGAATGTGGCAGGAAGTAGAAGAACTAAAAAGTTGGAGCGAGAATAAAAAAGGAGAAGGATTGTGCGGAAAATAGAGATTTTGTCGAGTGAGAACCTGTCACAACGCGGTACAAGTGCTGGAGGGGGGTAGATGATGAGGACCAGCAGGACCTGCACACATACCATCACCCAGACAGACCCAACAGTGGGAACAGGAGAATGAAAACAGATTTGTCACTCAGTTCACTGTTTGTACAGGGGCTGTGTGTGTGTGTGTGTGTGTAAGAATAGTCATCTGTTCCACACAAACATTCCTTTAAAGCACTCACACACCCACACCACTCCTTTAGAGGGTCTCAGCTGGGCAGTCGGGTTGAGGGGTTTGTGTGTTTTAGTGTGTGTGGTCAGGATGTGGCTAGCACCTCTCACTCGTCATGATTTACTAACAATAACCACAGTGGTCAGAGCCTGACATTCAGCACATAGTACGACTCTGAGTTGCTCGACCGTACAACAATCTGTAAACTTTTCCATATTCCCCCCTGATTTTGTTCAGTCTCTCCAGGAGCATGTGTTGGGCATGACGATTTATTGGTTGTTTCCTGCTGAGCACGGTTTTATTAATTTCTATTAAAAGGGGCGTAAAGGGTAATATACAATGTGGCAGGTCTAAGATGTATATGTGTGTGGGCCAGGGTGTGAGTTTCTGTGTGTTTGTGTGTTAGGAAGCAGTTAGGGTCTGTCGGCTATTATTTAGCCATTGTGGCTTTGGGAAGAATCGTGGGAACGTCTGTTGAAGCGTATTGACAAGGTCTTCTCTGATAGAAATGCATTAACACACACACACACACACACACACACACACACACACACACACACACACACACACACACACACACACACACACACTAACTGCCCGGCTTCCCAAGCTGTTAAAAGCCAAATGGCCCTTGGCATTGACACTGCTTGTACTTCTTCGAGTGCTGTTTGTTAAAGTGCTCTGGTTTTATACTTGGAAGAAATATGACGGGATGGGTGGAAGCGGAGAGGGAGGAAGGCAACAGTCTCTCTTGAGGTGATATCTCTCCTTGTCTGTGATCCTCGCCTTTCTTTTTCCATCTGCTGGTTAGAGGAGAGGGCTTCTGTGGGTGGTCCACAGAGACCAATGGAACAGTAGCCTCTCACGATCTGCAAAACACACACACACGCTCACAGACACACAATCGCACACGAACAGACACATTAAAACAGACTGCGGAGATGAAACCTGTCTGAAGGTGTTGAGATGACCTTATTAAGTATTTCAATGACACACACTGAGTCAAGCTTTCCTGTAGCACCTGCAAAGGCAACAGCTGGGAACACATACAGCAACAAACACCTCACTCACTGTGCGTACACACACACACACACACACACACTCACCTCCCACAACTTTATTTGTGTTGCTGCCATGCTTGGCCTGAGGAATGTTTGCCCCCCTGGAGAGAAGAAGCAGCAAAGGCTCATCACACCACGGATGTGAGTTTTGTTTCGTATCATAGTCACAACATTGTGTTTGAAGACGAGACGATAGTAATGCTGACTCAGGATGATCCGTACCTGTATGAGGTCACAGCTATGACCTTACTCTGAAATTCGCTCTGAAATTCGTTCCCAGCTGAACTTTGGAAAGTTATAATGGATTTACATAAGATACAGCCAGCTAACAGTCAGCCTGAGGTAAAGCATACGCTCTGAAATTTGTCCACTGAGCCAGAGAAATTACATTCCTCTATTTTAAATATTCGGAGTTTGCCAAAATAAACTGAAATGATATAAGCAAGAACACTCACGATCTCACACACATTCACAAGCGGATACAAGGTCTTAAGTTGACTTTTCCTGTTTGAAGTGTAAAACTTTTGCTGTACTTATTTCTTTGCTCCCTCTCCAGCAAAATTGTGCAATCAAGTTTAGAATCAGTCACATAAGCACAGTCATCTTTTCCATAGGAAGAGGAAAGAGGGGAGACTGATAGTTTTATCAGTCTGACCTCACAAAGACAACATGGTTCTCTAACCCTCACTCCAACATCCTCGTGTGTGTGTGTGTGTGTGTGTGTGTGTGTGTGTGTGTGTGTGTGTGTGTGTGTGTGTGTGTGTGTGTGTGTGTGTGTGTGTGTGTGTGTGTGTGTGTGTGTGTGTGTGTGTGTGTGTGTGTGTGTGTGTGTGTGTGTGTGTGTGTGTGTGTGTGTGTGTGTGGTGATTATGAAACCAGTCTGGCTTCTTTAAACCCCTTATTAAAGTTTGCATACTTTTGTGTCTGTCAGTTGTGAGCAGTTTAATTTTACTTTCCCAGAATTTTGAGAACAGAAACAATAATAGTTCGTAAAAAGTGGTAAAATAATGGGAAAGAATAATTTGGTTTATTTTCTATTTGGTTATCATTGTTTTACTTTCATTTTTGGTGACGCCTTTGGGAGATGTTGACCCCCCCCTGGTCCACAGCTATTGTACTGTAGGGGAGCGTGTGTTGTCTAATGATGACATGGACACAATGAGGCTTTGTTTCACTCTTAGTGTGTGTCATAGTGCTGACCACCACATGGACATAGATGAGGCTGGCATGAATGTGAGTGTGTGACTTTGTGTGTGTAAGTGTTGCATTGTGGGTGTGAAGAGTTGAGGGGTCAAGAGGTGACATAACTGCATAAGAGGATGGTCCCTTTCCATAGGCCTCTTTTGAGGTGTGGACACTCCCTGTGTGTGTGTGTGTGTGTGTGTGTGTGTGTGTGTGTGTGTGTGTGTGTGTGTGTGTGTGTGTGTGTGTGTGTGTGTGTGTGTGTGTGTGTGTGTGTGTGTGTGTGTGTGTGTGTGTGTGTGTGTGTGTGTGTGTGTGTGTGTGTGTGTGTGTTAGGGGTAGGAATATGCTGTGTGTGAGGGTCAGGGGTGAGCTGTTAACCCCCTCGGGTGTCAGATGGGCCATACAGCCGGTTGAATGAGGTGACTGGTCTGGTTAAAGGTAGTTTACTGCCTCCTGGTAAAGAGGTGGACATCTCGACACGCCCTTCAGGTCCCTAACACACCCAGGTCACAGACACACAGGATATTCAGAGCTGCCATCTCAGAGACTGACACAGGGCTGCGTGATTTGTGGATTTGATGACACCTCAGTGCTCGGGGCATACCATTATTTCATTCCGTGCCGATATGTGTGTGGTCAAACTGCACCGGGCACATTTGTCACAACGTCAACATGTGTGTCTGACTTTGGGTGGTCCGCTGATTTATACACATCGCTGGCATTGATTTCCTCACTAATTGTATGAGGTGCTCTCCAATTCAGCCGCCCGATGTTATGACAGCTATGCGTCCCCACTCCCAGCAGAGAAATATCACCTCTCCTCTGTCTTTCACAGTGACAGTTGTTGTCAACAATGGGCACGGACAACAGTAGAGGCCGGCGGTTTTAAACGGACCAGCCCCACTCATTACCGCAGACAAAAGGACTATGGACGTTTTAAACAAAGCTCTGCTCCATCATGTCCACTGCTGTGAAATACTGCTGAGGTGCAATGAAATATAAAACACACTCATCCTCACTGTTTATCTTCACCATGACAGGTTAAAGTGGACGGAATGAGACTGTGGGTTGTTGTTGTTTCTTTAATGCTACTTTAATTGGAACATGGTTGTAAGAACGTTAATGCAACAATGCTTTACTTAAATAGCAGTAGGTCTATAAAAGAAAATGCAACGTCCATTGTTTATTGAGCTGACTGTGCAGCTTTCTGTCACTTAAACTAAAATGTGTGTTGCCAGTTATGCAAGTAGTTTAGTGCTTTACTTAAAGTTCACTAAGTGCTTAAACTTAACTTGAGTGGTTCCATTTTATGTTAGCATATATTTTTACCTCACTCATCAACTTCAGAAGATAAAATTGCACATTACACAGCTCCACCTTCCCCAACTTCAACATTAAAATGCTACTCAAACATATTTGCATGAACAAAAACAATGCTACATTTTTCTTAAATGTCAGAATATAACTCGACTTCTGATGATAGCAGAAGTTAGCGAGGTTGTCGTAGGTTTGACGACAACCTGGGTGGGTGGGATGTGTCAGTTGCATTTTTTACTGTACCATGCTCTTGCTAGCTTTTCTAGGATCACCAATTCTACCTTTTAACAATAATTTAGCATGCAGGACTGTTCCAATTAAGTTATTGCTACTAACTTGAGAGAAGATCAGAGTACTTCTTCGACCACTCCCTAGCTGATGCAAGTATTGGCCACACCTTTCATTACAGACGCACAGTCATAATGTACAACACACTTGTATCTGTGTGTGAGCGAACAACGATCAGTGGCTGCCCAGAAAGTGGTTTTCCTCCCTTTTCCTGAGCGTCTTTTCCACTTTGCTGTGAGCAGCAGTCCTCATCATAATCCATCCACCATCCCCCCCACCCTTTGTTATTTTTTTTTCCTCCTCCAATTTGACTCACTCTGTTCCACGCCATGATATTGCTGTCTACCCAGCCCAACGCGGAATGTTAATCAGCAGAAAGCTGCTTTAGATTTACAAGGGGGAATTTGGTTCAGTTCTTTGAAACGTCAAGCTCCTAAACCCCTCCATCAAAACCGCTTGTAGGACTGTGAGAACCGCGCTGGAGCCGTTTGGTTTATTTCTGAACAGGGAAGGATTTGCCTCTGTTCATTTGCATCCTTGAGCTTCTGAAAGAGAAGTACCTGTGAATGACGCTGGTGGGAAAGGGATGCAGCATCACACTCTCACAAGTGTGTTAATTAATGTCTGCGCTCGTGTGCGAATGCTCATTTTAGTGTGTAATTGAAGAAGGGGGAGAGGAGAGGCTCAGTTTAATAAATAACGATGAGTCACAAGGTTCTTTTTATGGATTTTATCCAGGCAGGGGTGGAGGTGATAAAGAAACTGTGCCACTTGCATCTTCGTGTGACACAAAAGTGTCTAATGTTCAGGTTATTTCAGACTTAATGTGATTTATTTATTTCTTTAAGTGCCATAGTGTGATTTTTTTTTTTTCAATGATCAATGACAAAACTAATGAGTGAGCATAAAACAAATTAAAACAATCAATAAGCTGATGATCCATGTCAGGAAGTCGTGTGTCGTTAACGTGGTTGAGTCACGTACTTGTAAAATTTGTGCTTCTCTTAGTTTGTGTTGTTAATTAACCTCCCATTTGAAATTAATTAAGAATCAAAGTGTTTAATCTTACAAGGCTGAATCTGTTTAATTTCACAGTGAAACGACTTAACATCTGATTACTAACAAATGTCCAGAGTTGTTGTTTATTTGGTGGTAAGTGGTTTCAAACATCCATCACTGCACACACTCCATTCGGATGTGTTGTCATGCAGCTTGTTCACTTAAACATGTGAGAGATCCACACAGGCAACTGGCCGGTGAAACTTAAGTGTGTGTGTGTGTGTGTGTGTGGGTGTGGGTGGGTGGGTGCATGTCCCTCTGAGGCAACGCTGTAGAGTTCAGGCCTCAGCTCAATGAGCGTGTTGTCTGCTACCCGAACTGACTGGCTTTCTGTTTTCACTCCCTAGACGGTCCAGCTGAGAGAAAATGAGCCGATCACCCATATCCAGAGCGAGAGAGCAATTAGTGCAAACACACAATCATGTAGACACACAAAAACACGCACACACTTTGTACTCCTTTGCCCAGGCTGCTGCCCATAGAGTTATTTGTCAGAGAGCTGAATAGAGGGCAGCTTGTTCGTAAAAAGGGAGGTCAACTGTTTAAAATGACTGATCTGCTCCAGCCACTCTTTGAGAATTGTTCTCTAAAACAAAATGTATGTAGAGCCAGCACTATTTTTGCTTTTCTGACTGTGGTGTCATCTATCAAACACCCAGCAGTGTTTTGGATGGTGACATCATCTCAATAGTAAAAGTGGATTCAATTATGAGCGGGTGGGTTTGAGGTTAGATGTTTGTATGGATGTGTTATTCCGGCGTGTGTCATTTCCATTGTCCTACGTCATTAGAGAAAACAAACCAAAACCTCCATACTGTGTATTTTCAGCGCGCGTATATATATATGTACAATAAGCCAGTAAAACCTGTCTAATAATGGAGCTATACTGTCGCTTTGCTGCACTCTGTGAAGTGGCGCAACATATGGAAACGGGGAATGTTGAATGAGACGAGATAGCCACAGGCACCACAGTTGGCCTGGAATGTAAAGTATAAAACATGATTAGAGAGAGAGAGAAAGAGGAATGGAAAAGGGGGGAGAGAGCTGAAGTCATGTTTAGGATTAAGGTTGGTTGTATAGAGGAGCTAATGGCAATATTTTTCAAGGCTGCGGGCAACCAAAGCCAGGCCCATCGAGTTCTACCACTCCTAATGCGTGTGTGTGAGTGCGTCCTTCATAGGCTCCCTTTGAGGACCATTTTCAGACTGGGTTAGGGAAGTAGTGGTTGTGGTTCGAGGGGGTAAATCTATGTAATGTCCCCCAAAGTGGCCTGTGACAATGTGAGTGTGTGTGGAGGGGTATGTTTATTGCAGACCACATTTACAGCACCACACTTATTTTTGCACTGTTAAAACTTAATGCGTCGTATTTGCACGAGCTCAAGCACCTCAGATTTACTCAGGAGCATTTTATGTGGTACTAGATTATATATCGTCCATTGGCCGAATTTTCCATATGAGGGATAGGAAATAGCTCGTAGCTCATGGTTGTACGAACAGCTTTCTATATCTTATGGTTCGCAGGACGTTGTAAAACTTTCATTTCAGAGTTCGTGAACACACTCTGCTCTCTCTCTCTCTCTCTCTCTCTCTCTCTCTCTCTCGGAGGATCCAGCGTATCCCGTGTGGAGATTCAGATCTAATCTTTGTGGTTTTGCACACTGGGCTTCCTGGCAGACTTCTAACGGCCCACAGATACAAGAATCTTACTTCCAGCCTGTGGGCAGGAACTAGGTTCCAAAGTTTGAAATCTTAGTTTTAGCCCTCTTTCTGTTTCCTAGAAAACGTCTAAACAAGCCAAACAGCAACAGCCTGAGGCTACATTCTTACTACAATGTTTACATTTTCAAAAACCATTTGAAACTAAAATGTCCTCAATCCACATGAGTGTTTAAGCTCAGTATTGTTAATCATCCCTGTCCATACTATCACACCGGAAAATGGACATCAGACGACCATTCACATACACCAGGCATGTGCGTGTCCGTGTAAACAGGAAGCAAATAGTCTACTCTGCATTTGGTTGCTTAATTACAGGAAATACTACGAGAGAGAAAAGACAATGATGAAAAGAAGGATTAATTATCTTGGCTCAACAATTAACTGGAAGTCTTACTCACGATAAGTGTTACAATGTTTTGCATTTACTGCTGGTAGTCGAGTTTGAATCCGGGTATTTTTTGACCGCCCACACAACAACACAGCCGCAGAGTTTCCAAACTTCTCATTTTTAGGTGCTCAGAAACGTCTCAGTTTTCGGTGCTCAAAAACCTCTAAGCAGTGTGGACGCCAGGAGTAAACGCAGCAGCAGTGATGGGTTTTAAAACTTGAACGTTATCGTGTGGATGTAGCCTGAGGGGCAACAGCTTTTAAGTGTTCTACTTGAGATTCATTCACGTTGACCAAATATAGAAACTTTCCTCTTTTCCCATCTACACTGAGCGTGTGTCCCAGTGGGATCAATGATGTGTGTGGGTGTTCTTACTCAGTGACTTAGGAAAGCCCCCTTTTACACAGCTGATAAGGTCACTTCCTCTTTTAGCCCCAGCTCAGCGCTACTACTGACCCGTGAGCCACTGCAGCCAGGGGGTCACCAGAGGTGTCAGGGGACAGCGACCAGAGCCCACTTCACTTGTGTATGACAGACTGTGATTTATCAGGCTCTGACAGGCACGTGTGAGAGAGATCAGTGACTTTTTGATGCCTTTTAAATCAGACACGCCTCAAGTTGGCCACAAATATTCAAGTGAATGGTCGATTCAGTCCAAACTAAAAATGTACTTGTAAGGCTTATGAATGCTTCTCTGTCCGCCCACCAACTCAACATGGGTAGTTTGTATCTTGAAAGACATGCTTATACACCTATCAGCAACAACATCAAAACCAGCTATTCGTTTTGATGTTGTGGCATGCTGAATGATAACTTGTCAAATAGATGATTATTTTTAGCCAAAATACTTATAGACCACTTTAAGCTTCTAAATGCGCCTCTTTCACTCTCAAACTCTGTTTAGAGAAGGATCGTAAGGAGGGTCCCCCAGAGCAGGCAAACACATGGGTATTTTTAACCCTGTATGCTGAAACCCAGCTGTTGGCATTGCTGAACAAAGCCAACACCATACATTTATTGATGTAAATTAAATGTATTAATGAATTTCACTGTTACCCTTTCTAAAATCGTGCTTTATCCCTCCAACGTTGTGGTATGCAGTCTCTTGAAAGCAGGGAGGAGAATGTGGGGTGTGTGGGTGAAGCTGGATGTGTGAAAAACAGGTGTTTTCAAGCCTTTCAAGGGTGGAAAACCAGAGGCCAGGCCGGTGAGTGAAGGATCACATCTGGCCTTTGGATTCCACTGACATGAAATGGAGCAGGAGCATGTGTGTGTCTTTTGTTGTACTAGAGGCATGCTCTCTGAAGGACAGAGGAGATCAGGAGAATGTGGGGGTGATACACACCCAATGACAGCCCTGTCAAACACTGCAGTATTGTGTGACTGTAGACCCTCCAGCCTCCACTCAGGGACAAGCATATAAGCTCCTGGCCCAGAATGAGAGATCGTTTCTGGGTAGGGGAAGTGGCTTTGAAGCATCCCTTTCCCTGAGTCTCTGATCCGTCCAGTCTGTAATGAATGAAGAGGCTGTTAAAGGAGCCAAGGCAGGTGTTGTTGTGTGTGTGTGTGTTTTGAGTTTTTCACTCAATGCAGCAGCCACAAAGCCGATCATGTCCTTCTGTCTTTCACACTCTCTTTACGGTAGACAAAACAAATCTGTGCGCACAGACCAAATCTGGTTCAAGAATGTCCTCGTCAGGGCTGAGTTGGTGGGAACACAAATAAAACCAAAAGCTGTGAAAGAAAATGACAACACAGGCAGAAAATGTTAAGGTCTAAACTAGAATGGCACTCAGTAGCGCGCATACCTCCGTCAAGGTCCAACAATCCTCTTAAATTCTATAAAGCCACACTAAATTGCACACACTCATAGATATTAGTTGCGCAAATAACCTTGATGTTTTTCCATCAAGATAAATGAATTATTCCCTGGGAAATTATCAAAAAATACCCTATCTCACAAGGTTAAAGAAAGTGAAAAAACAAAATCTTTGAAATTGAATGGGTTCTTCCCTGAACCATACTGTATCCAAGTTTCATCTATCCAGTGGAATATGCGTAATCTTGCGTAACTATCAGACAAACAAACACAGACAAAAACTTAACCTCCTTGGCGGAGGTGATTAGCAGATTTTTTACATTCTGTAGTTACATAAAGGATTCGGTTGCAAGTAAAAAATTGAAGTCAAATTTGCCAAAAAAGTAGCAGTTGGATTCCTTTGACCTTGTTTTGACAGCATTTCCACCATCGTTGTGAGTGATGGCTCTGCTGACCTAGGAGGAGCTGCGTAATGGTTTAGATAGATAGTTTGGATGGGCTGGGGACTGCCCCGGGATTTGTGGTTTCAGCTGTGATTTGTAGCTGGGATTCCCACATGACATTTGCAGGGTCAACCTCAGAAAGGGAGCCATGGTGGCCGCAAAAGAAAGAATCCCTCGTGCCAATTGGATTCCCTTGCCTCACCCTCTTCGAAGTCTCAGATATTCCTGCCTTTCTCCCCAGCCCCCCCTCAGCCGTATCCCTTCTCCGCATGACTCATTCGTCTTCCACTAAAGCCCTACATCCCTCAGTCCCACTCCTCTTAACTTATACTCTCATCTCCTCCTCTCTCTTATCCTCGGCCTCTCTCATTGCCAGAGAGAAATGATGCGTTTAGTGCTGGAGCTGTTGGTGCTCGTGATATTCGCGGTGTGGGTGGTGGTGGTGCTGGGAGACGGTCCCTGGTTGGCTTGCAGACCGACATCAGGCCCAAATGACGCAGGCTGGGGTTCGGCGGTGAAGCAAGCCATGGGGTGGGACTGTGGGAACTACTGAGAGTGTGGTGGTGTGTGAATATCTGCCACAGCTGCGAGAGAATATCGATTGAAAAGCTTAAAAAGAAAGATTTAGCTTCTGCTCAAGACGTGCATATTTTAAGCGCGCTAAGTATAGACCAAAGATTAGAGAAGTAACAACAGGAACTTCAGGAGACGTCAAATCAGTGCCTGGATAAAAGGTAACGTTCTCCCTGAGCTGGTTAAGTGCCTGCTGTTTTGATTCCTCCCAAATTGTTTTCAACTGTCATACAAGAAACATAACAGGAGAGCAGTGCTTTAACAGTTGCTGAATGTTTTCTGAACCGATTTAAACTGGTTCATTACACTGGTTTCTGTCTATTTTTAGGTTACCATTATGAACCCTTTTTTAAGGCCCTTCTTGGTGAATCACACTACAGGGAGTTAATTTAGCTCTCTTTTCACACACATGCTCATGAACACACCTGCCGACACGTTGGTGTTTTCTCACACAGCCTTATCCGCACTAATGAGACAGAATGTCTGAGAATGGCTCCTACACCTCGGGAGGCACGAGTCTCCTCCGACAATAAATTGGAATCGAGCCATTTCTGAATGAGCTATTCACGGCACTCGTCACGTACATGAACACCTACCAGCTCGTCATGGAGGCCGCAGCAGTTACGGTGGCCTATAAACCACGGTGGTGTTAACACGGTGAGGCAGCTCAGGAGCGTTTGCAGAGCATGAGAAAGTTAACACAATAAGAGGTGTTTCAAGTATGCGGCCGTCACCATTAAATACTTTGCTTTATCTTGTCTGTGCAAGGACGACCCAAGGCCTTATGAAAGTAATGATGAGAGGGGGGGGGATTCTCACAATGTTTTGAAAAAATCTCCACACGCCGCATTTATGTTAAGCAAAACCATCATCATAATTACTAAAATACCTGAAGAGACACATCAAAGCAATAACAACAGTTTTGATATGCACAGACATGAGAGCAGTGTTTTGTTTTTGGTTGTGTGAGGGGATGTGCTGAAGCTTGTTTGTGTACAGTTTGCCCATCTGACGTGTTCTTTGTCACAGTTGTAGTCTGTGCTAGAGGCAGCCGTTTCCATTGTGCAGGCAGCGGGGAGTCAGCACATATTATACAAATCGCATGGAGCAGAGCAGGAGAGGGAGAGAGATATGCTTTTTTTTGGGGGGCATGAGAGCGGTTTCCCTTCGGTAGCATAACCCTTCCTGTATCATTAAATATATCAATATGGTTTTCATTTATGAAGCCCCGCTCCAGACTGAAGTGACTTTCTCTCTCTGTCTTTGTTTTTAGGAACCAAACATATCAAGTGTCCTGAACCTCTCCCTTGAAAAAACGTTCTCTGGTCTGATATTTCCCTCTAACTGTCTTTATAAAGCAGTTTGATACGTACTGACTTCATGATGTTTACATCCAGCACATGCAATTCTATACTGTACATGTTTCATAGATTAGCTTTGTGCGGTTGTATTATCTATCCTTGGCTCGAGGTTATTAAACTGTCTGTATAAAATGGAGATAAAAAAACCTGGATAAAGAGCTTTACATATTGCATTAATACATTCAGAGACACATCGTGAAGAAAATATAAATTGAAATGACTAACATTTCATAAAAAGAAAGTTAGACCTCAAAAGAAATCCGAAGTAGGTCGCGATATAAGCGTCGGGTGAATGATTAATGTGGAGGTTTAATGTTCAGTCGAAAGCAGTGGGGTCATAAATGTTTTAAACCTGAATTTAAAGGTAGTCAAGGTCTGGGCAGGTTCCAGCTTTAGGCACAGTTACATGTCTACTGTGAGCACATGGAGCCGTATCGCAGACAATTTATAATGCAGATAAATGTCTGGAGGCAAGACAAGTATATTCTGTGAAAGGATTTATTGGTAACCTTAGTAGCTTTGAAATAATCTGTCCTTTGCTCTCGTATATATTCAGTCAGCCAGTTTTTTTCCCCTTCCCCTTCTCCTCTTGTGTCATGGTGATTTCAGAATAGGTTGATGGGATTTTTTTTATATGCAGAGGGTTTCTTCTTTTTCAACATCCCGCAGATTCCAATTAGAGGGCAGCTTTCACTGGAAGCACATGGGAATGTCATTTTATGGATGCTAGTCCATCTTTTCCCTTTTGGGAGAGTATGAGATGAGGAGGCCTTTTTCCTCAGGCTTTGTAAGTAAGTCACAGACCTGCAATGACGTTCTAGTTCTCTATTAATTTCCACATCCATCCTCTCTCATTTGTGAAGTAAAGGTTGACCTTAGAGCAGCTAATCGTGTTCGCCTTTACCAACTATAGATGCACGCTAGCGAACAGTACATGCCGGTTCTTAAACAATTACATATTGCTCCAGACAAAGCTAATAAAGATCCAGCAGAGATGCACTAAAAGGCAGAAAAACACTCTGTTCTCCCCTTTCACAGCTTATATCCATCTCAGCTGGAAAACAGCGATCACAGGAGGGCACAGCGGTGAAAGAACAGGAGAACGTGTTTGTTTTATGTAAGAGTGATGTTATCTCCTTGTCTGCAATTAGTCTGACAACTGGCTGTCGCGGAGAATAAAAGTGCAAACTTGTAATTTGCCTGATATCTGAATATATTTTTGCAGAGAAGTAAGTGATTTTCCATAGATGGGGCTTTTTTTCTTCAAATTCATTAGACTTTGACTTGTGTTTTAAAACCGTGATTGCTGGATGAATCTCCAGAGGGTCCATTTGAAGAGGAAATACCACACATGTCTTAGACCCTAGTTATACCATCAAGTCATGACAGTGGCTGTAGCACCTCAGTGATTTCATCCTGCTGAAAGTTATTTACTTTGTATTATTTCCAGTATATTCTGGATTCTTGTCCCTTTTTGATAAAATGTCTTTAAAGAAGACTGATAACAAGTACAACTATAAGAGGATTCTCCTTTTACCTCCTTCAAACTCATACTTAATTTGTAAGTCTTTACAGTCAGTGTTTCACGCACTACATCTTTCCAACTAGTCAGAACTTAAATCCAATCCTTTCATAACCAGATCTGTTTGCTTATTTATCCGTGGGTGGATTAGTGTAAATAAAAGGTCACAGTAGTTGGAGTCTGAGGCTGCTGTTGGTCTTTGACCCCTTCAGAACTCTGTTGATTGACGGTACCCTAGAAATTAACCTTTTACTACTAGTTGTACAAGTTTATTATGTAAAATACCTACAGACATGACGTGTAGCATCAAGCAAGTAACGTGTACGTGTTGTTCATGTTGTATAATACTGTATTATGTTTTTAAAGCAACGTGTCCATGGTAACAATTAATTCTTAACTTGGTTTTCCTCTGTCTCTGTATTCTTCCGCTGAGGCCTCCACTGGAGTCGGATGCAGTATTTGTTTGTATTAGCCTCATGTCACTGTGTGCTCTGTTTATTTTCCTGAATGCATTGAGCACGGCTCACGTTCCCTTGTGTGTTTACTCGCCCTCAGCGCTGTTGATTATGTGTTACCAGGATTATAAATACACTCTGTAAATATCACCACTGTAATTGTTTTGGGACTCGCATAGGAGCAGTGTGAACAGAGGTTTTTTGGGTTTATTTTCTTCCGTGGCCTCACATTAATCATAATAATATCCTCTTGCTGTTTTTGTCTTTCCAGGTGTTTTGTCTCTTCCGGCCCATTTCAGTCCGTACACGGAGAACCAGCAGACGTCTGTGGACAGCAGGGAGGATGCCTATGCCCAACTGGAGCTGAGGACGCTGGAACAGTCCCTGCTTGCTACCTGTGTGGGCAGCATCTCCGAACTGAGTGAGTACAGAACAGTGTGTGTGTGGCCCTGCAGATACTGTGTGTTAGCAGGGTTTTCACATTAGATGTATAATCTATTAAATTTGTTTTAGCAACCAGAAAGAAACAACAGTGAAACTACAAAACTATTCTTGTCATTACAGATAAGTTATTAGTCATTTTAAAAATCTGTCAAAACCACTGTTGTTTCAGACAGCCGAGTGTCAAGCAGAAATGATAGAATATCACCACTTTCTGTCTTGTGCTGAATCCCATCTTGTGCCTTGTTGTGAAAGCTGTCTCTTTTACACATAAGCGATGGAAGAGTTTAACTGCACATGAAGCACTGGGGAACAAAGTGGGAATATATACATGTGTTAACAGGGTATTTTTTAATTTGCATCTTCGCAAAATGTATGTTTCAGTCCTACATGTACACTAAATTGGGTGAGATTGTGATGAGGGTTTATTTAATGTCTCTTTACAACACTGAGACATCATAGTGTATATGGATCTAATCGTGAAAAGGAGTCTTTTAATGTTCATTATGCTCGACTTGGGTTGTTAAACAAGTGGTTAACACAAACACACACACACAGTGATTGAGTTGGCAGATGATGGAGAGCTGGACTAACTTCACTGAAAAGTGAAAAAAGGACAGGAGTAGAAGTTGGAGGGATACAGTTGGAACGGTATGATATATAGTTTCAGGATGCAGTACAGTAGTAGTTGGTAAAACAGGGTTTAGGTGTGTGTGTGTGTGACTTGGCACTCGGGGGAAATTATGGAAAGGTATGGAGGTGAAGAGTGAGGTTGCCAGGTCAAGGTGAGAGGAGGAGGGATGGAGATTAGTGTTGGTTAGAGCGTGGATACGTTTCCTCCTTCAAATGAGCTAACACTCTGCCATTTGTTCCTGCAGCACAAGGCCACGTTCATGCCCCACCGTCGTTAGCAGGGCATTAAGAAAGTGTACACACACACTCTAAAACAGACACACTCTTTCTCCCTCTTGCTCACTGCTCTCTTTGTGCCACATCTCTCTGGTGGTGTGAAGCTGGGCTGTTCTGGACCGGACTGGCATCCTCCAAACTCATTCACGGCTATAACCGCACACACAGGCGTGTGTTCACCGATATGCATGCACACAACAAAAACACAGAGGTTTTGGCACTCTGATCTGAGCCCAAGAGACCAGGCGGACACAGGAGCATCTGTGCTAAGTTGCCCGGTTCTCCTGGATCTCCAGACTGGACTTGGCCAGACACACGAACACACAGAATACATAAACATGATGGATTCTGGGATACTGGACCAGTAAGCTGAATTTTCAAAATTGTTATTGGAATATAGTACAACCAATAGACTTGCACTGAAAGTTATCTTCATGCATGAATGTTTCATTTTCAGCTCTGCAGTGGTCTTCCACCAGCCATGGGAAACTCAGTGGGTGACCATCCACTTAACTTAGGGAAATATTAACAATCTGGATTTCACTAACACAAATAAAAGAGCTTTGTGCTAAAGCCTGTAAAGCAAATTAGAGATTTGGGGTCAGGGAGTATACAGATAAAACATGGGCACGACCTTTTTAGCTGGATTTGCTTTCGAAAACATCTCATTATCTAGTATCTTTGACTTGAGGGGCACAGTTTGTCAACATATATTCTAAAAGCAGTCATTTCACAGTTAATTGATATTTCCTGGCTTTCACAGGGAATCCAGTATAAGATGTAATCTAGTATTTCATATCCTTCTGACCCTCGGAGCTCAGTTTCGCCAGAGGGCACAATATGGGCTGGAAAGCCAGGGAGAGGCTCTCCATCCTGGGCAGGAATTCTAAGGAGACCCCCTGGAGGGACTGCTGGTGGTGGTTAACACAAAGGAGGCCCTTCAGCTTTAAGTGGGGTGTGTTTTGGGAAGGCAACTCCAATCTAAGCCCCCCCCCTTGAAGTACTTTAAACTCCTCAATATAGACACACACATACACACTCGCTCTGCTAAAATTACCAGCCCTGGCCTCTGTGCAGCCTCCTACTCACAATAATCTGGTTAGAAATTAACCCAGGGGTAATTATACTAAATGATCATTACACGATCAACCTGGCCTTCCTCCTCTGTGCTGCCTCTCGCTGCCCTTCCTCCACATCCCTGTGAAGATCCATTCAGTTCAGACTTCCTCTGTTTTGAGTTGTGCGTCTCAGTTAAACAGTTTCATACGCATTAATACTGCACATGTTAATGTCTTGAAGACTTTTTAACTATAAGAATCTGCCACATGTTCAGTTATCTAAATTAAATAAATCTCACATTGTGCGTCCACAGCAGTGTTTTCAAGACAAACATCAACTACTTCTTGTTTTCCTTCTTTTTAGAATGCGACCATCTCACCTTTCTAGGCCGTGTGCAGTGACTCAAAAGCATTGACACAGAAACGGCTGAGCACTTCATTAGAGTCTGTAATCAACTGTTTGTTAGCCCATTAACTCCTAAAGTGATTGAAGATAAATGGCTATTTAGACTGGCCGTCTGGCTGTGCTTACTGATAACGGCAATACTAATGGCAAATACCACTGGAGACACTGAAGGAGAGGAATGAATAATGGAAGGTTGAATTTAAGTGGTTTAGGAAAAGGGAAAATCCGGACAAATTGGAGGCCCGCAGGGTTTTCACTGACGACTGAGATCTCATGTTATAGTTGTAGTTTTTTAAATGTACAATTTGGTATTTGTTTAGGCCCTGAATACTCATCACAGCCCCCCCAAGGGATCTTCTGACCTCTTGCACTGGGTCATTGCATTGAGCAAATGAAACAAGCATGTTTAAGTTGTTTGTGGTACCAAATATCTAATATCTGAACCATCTTTTTCCAGGTGACTTGGTTTCCCGTGCAATGCACCACATGCAGCGTCTGAGCTCCGTGCGCCCGGGGCTGAGTCCAGCTCGCCACACCCGTCCCCAGCAGCCCGTGTCCTGGTCGCCTGATGCCCTCCACACCCTTTACTACTTCCTGCGCTGCCCACAAATGGAGTCCATGGAGAATCCCAACCTAGATCCCCCACGCATGGCACTTAGCAAAGAGAGGTGGGAGTCACGCTTGATGCTTATAAATGCTCTGCAAAGTGTATCACAGGCTGATACACTGCTCTGATGTAGTGATGTGTTCAGTATCCATCCTATGAAAATGTGATTTGGTGTGTTCTTCCTTCTTCTCTCTTAAATTCGAAGCATTGTTTTGTTTTCCTAACTGCATCTGTAAGTAGCAATGATTAGATTTTGCTCAAATACACAACACCCTACTTCATAAATTAACAACTAGGTTCTAAGGAGCTTTTTTGCAGACCACCTTTCCTTCTCAGCCAATCTCTGATGCCCTGTCCCTCTGTTCATAGAAGTGTTAATTTTCTGTAGGTAAATTACAGGTTAGCAGCAGCTTCCAGGTGCTAACGTCAGCCTGACAGAAGGGTAAGTTGCACCCTTTAGAGTGTGAATTAGACTGAAGACTGGTGGTTCAAGAGACTTAAAGAGGTGCTAATGGTCTGTAATTCTGTTAGGGACTCCTCAGATCCTCCTTGGGTTACCTGTGTAAAACAATTAAGATAATTATTGTTCTTATTTCATTCCCAAGACAAGTGGTTGGAAATATTTGGATCGACTTACGTAGCGTAGTAACGTAACCCATTACCTTTATGTCTTATTCTAACGTTCTTTATCAATATACCAGATCATTTTATACACTTTGAACATTCTGATTATTTTTCTCAGCTCAGCTTTGGCTTAAGATAAGTCTTAGGCAGTTATGTTTCATGTTGTGAAAAACGTTTTGTGGCTTTTTCTTCTTAAATGAAGTGATAAAATGTATTAAAATATTGGGTTGTATGACATATGTGCTCACATATGTGCTCATCACAATTTAAATACAAATACACCTTTTATAAATCTGAGAGGTCATCTGCAGTCAGTAATGGAAAGATTATTAGCTTCAATTTGAGCGTGTGATTGTATGTGAGTAAAGGCTGCACATACATCAAAGTTAAGGTCTCAGAAAAAACTTTCTGTGTGTGTGTGTGTGTGTGTGTGTGTGTGTGTGTGTGTGTGTGTGTGTGTGTGTGTGTGTGTGTGTGTGTGTGTGTGTGTGTGTGTGTGTGTGTGTGTGTGTGTGTGTCCGAGAGTAACTGTATGTTATAATGTCAGTAGGAAGTGTTCTGGTATGTGTAAAGGTTAATTACACCTTTTAAACTGATGGATGGAGGCCCGTCTAAAGGTAGCACTCATGCATATAAATAGAATGCAGCTACCACTCAAGTTTGCAGTGGTAATTAGATTGAATCTTGTTTGTGTTTTTCCGCTCAGTTTCAACCTTCTAGAAATTCACGTGTTTGTGATTGTTCAGTTACGATGAGGGTGTGGCAGCAGTGAGTAGATTATCGTCACATGAAAGTTTTTAGATTAAATCAAACCAATCCGCATCTTCTCCTACTGGAAGTACCTAACACCCCCTCACACACTCACACACTCACCCACACACACACACACACACACACACACACACACACACACACACAGCCAGCTGGCTCTTATACCTTTAATAATGAACCGACACAGTGTGAGTGAGGAAAGGTGGGCTCCTCATTAGCATCAAAGGGAAACGAACAGCAAATACACACCCCTCTTCTCCCCCTTAGTGGCTGTTCCTTCCAAGTCCTCAGATGTTTTTAATCTTGGGTACATATCAGCCCTGGTTTATGTGTGCAGCATGAAATGATTTAGCATCCTGTTAGACTGTATACCTTGGAACATCTGCAACGTGCTGGTTTTCTTTCTGGAGATCTGCTGATGTGCCTTCCTGCCTCAGCATCGCTACATGCCACACTGTGTCTGCGAGTTGTTAGCACGCGGGACGGACTCAGGTGGTGGAGGAGAGCAGTGCGGACCTGGCAGTGATTACAGTTTGACTGCCTTGTAATGATACGGACCTCTCTCCTTCGACGGGGCCTCCCCATCGGCTCGCCCTCTATTGAAAGCTTTATACAAATCTTTTGGTGGAAACCCAAAACCTCCAGATCTGTGTGGGCCACATCATCAAACATTACAGCGAGTCTGGTGGTGAGAGTGTTGTTGCAGAATCCTTGAGACTGAGAGAGAGACGCCTTTTTTGTTATGATCCTTTTAAGCTCCTACTTAGTCGTGAGTGATGATCTTGAATTGGAGTATTAGACTGGGTGAAGTGTGGGAGGGCAGCTTCCAATGTGTTTGTCTGCTTATTTTTGTACTCCAATCTTTAAGCCACATTGTATACAATTTGTATTATTAATGTTTAAAGTCATTAAACAATTTATTTTAACAGTAAGCTCACTAGTCTGGGCACTAAAGGGGATTACTTCCACACCCCCGTCTATACAGACCACCCCAACCCCACTCTCTCCTCCAGCGGATGGAAGTCGGCACTAATGGATAGATGTGTTGCTCTGATAAGAAGTAGCCAGCGGTGGTTACTTCCAACCACAGACACACCAGATATTGTTACACAGAGCCTTTATGATAATGATCTAACTCTGTATCAGCGGTTAGCGTTGACCCTTGTGCAGCTCATGATGGGGTCTGCTTTAAAAGACCGGATTGAAGTTTCTTACAGACTAAACTCAACACTGGTTTCAGGAAAAGGACACACAGAACATATGGGGTCAGTGTAGCGGGTGTGACGTGGCCTTCAGGGGAGCGTAGCCTTTGCTTTTCATGTTTTGGACAGGTTACAGTTTAAAGAGAGTTCAAACACACCTGACCACAACTCGAGCTGACTGTTACTTTATGACCGGCCAGGTGGCGGCAAGCGGAGGGTGCTTATATGTCTGTGTGCGTTTACATCCTGCTGTTACTGGTGTGTAGCCATAGCATGTCGGGTCAGTGGGCTAGCCGAAAGTGCTATCTGGTTACAGTGGTTACAAGCGTCACGGCTTTGATGTTGCACTCGCTCTTCGACGAAGTAGAGGTTTGTGTTTCAGGCTGAGGGTATAACCCAGAAACAGGGGTCAGATGGGGGGTGTGTGAGGGGAAGTGGGTGAAATGCAGGGAAGGAGCTGGCAACTGTGTGTAATTAGGAGAAGTGAGGAGTTCTGGGCAGTGTTACTTATAGATACAAATTCACGTTTGTGTGTATCTGTTTAAAGGTGACTCATTTTCCACTGGTCAGTGTGAAGGAAAGGAAGAAAGATGAATTGTGGGGTTGGGGCCAGAGCTGCGTAAGAGATGGCACAGACATGCTCCATCTGCTGGGAGCCACTGGCCTACACACACACACACACACACACACACACACACACACACACACACACACACACACACACACACACACACACACACACACACACACACACACACACACACACACACACACACACACACACACACACACACACACACACACACACACACACACACACACACACACACACACACAAAGATAAGATAAATATAAAGTGAAGGACAGAAAAAAAATCTCTAGCGGATCAATGTGTTAAGTGTTAAAACCAGGACACGGTTGACTGAAGCCCCTTTGAATTAGCGCCCGTGCTGCGTTCACGCCTGGAAGCAAGCGTGCAGTAAAGTGGCAGGGTGGATGCCTCGTGGCATTCAGGAGGACGGACCGAGAGATCTGCACACATGAGTGAACAGACACACACAGCCCAGTTTGTGTTGAGTAGAGGCCATAAACTCTGATCCCCAAACCCACTGCTCCTCCTCTCCTCAGAAACATGGCTTTCTTATCAGTCAACGCCTGCAGCACTATCCACAATCTGCCAAAACCTGCCGCCTCCCCCCCGTTCTCCCAGCTCACACACTCAAACCCTCCTTGTATGCAGTCATCAGCGCTATTTATTCATTCCCTCTCACTCCTCCCTCCTCCTCCTCCAGCTCATTATCCTCTTGTCTGCTTGTTGACTGTCACTCCTGAGTGATGGATGACAGCAGGACCTCTCATCCTGACTGATCAATGACTGAAGCACTGAAGCAACATCTGACAGGATAACAAGAAGACACAATAGATAGAGAACAGTGGACAGCAGCTTCATGAAAGTCCAAAAAAGTATTAATTTTAAGTCAATTATTTAATACAGTTTATACGGAATGACGATAATAATAAAAATATGAAACACAGGTTTTATTCATCAACATATTACTTTACATTATTACATTTCATTTAGCTGACGCTTTTATCCAAAGGGACTTACAATAAGTGCATTCAACCATGAGGGTATAAACCCAGAACAACAAGAATCAAGAGAATTCCATTTTCTTGTATTTCTTCTACATATTCTGCTTCGCTAACCCCAGTCCAATTCAACAACTGTCTTTTAACCTTCATTTGATTCCATTAACTAAGATCAGTCAGAAAAACTTTGTTTATATTTAACAGGCACTTTTTACATTTAGAAATGCTCCGATACCGATACCAGCATCGGACATGCGACCTATATACTACAGAAAACACTGGGTGGGGCATTGACAAATCAATCAAGTCTTGAAAGTACATTAGTTTCATCTACATTGTCGATAAAATTGCAATTAAAAAAAATCTGACTGTCAAACTAGATAATACAAGAAGTTTTGACATACATTCTCTGTATTTGTTTTCCAAAGGTTTTTAATCTTAGTCAGGCTATACAACAATGATAACAATCTTCACTTCTATAAATTATTTATATTTTTTAAATGCACTGGTATCAGACCTGTTACTGGTTTCGGTCAATTCACAATGTCCCAGTATCAGTTACATTAAAGTTTTAAACAGTCTAACATTCACCATTCAAGAGATAAAACAGAGGAGATCCACATTACACATCACTAACAGAGCATTGATGAATGAGAGAGCAGTTCTATAGGAAACCAGAGGAGAATAAATGGCTCTCCCTGTGCTCATTAACAGTAACTACAATCCCTATAGTGTGCACTCTACAGTACTATCTGTCAGTATACAACTCGTGTGTGTGTGTGTGTGTGTGTGTGTGTGTGTGTGTGTGTGTGTGTGTGTGTGTGTGTGTGTGTGTGTGTGTGTGTGTGTGTGTGTGTGTGTGTGTGTGTGTGTGTGTGTGTGTGTGTGTGTGTTCATGCACTGGAGTGTTTGCAGCTCCTCAGAACAAAGGTGAAGCCTCAGCTAAGAATAACATCACAGCAGGAGAAGGTCTGCTTGTTAGCTCGTGATAACACAGCCAGTGTTCAAACAATCATCTCACTCTGACTGAGGCTTTATAGCATCAGTAGGAAACAACAGTGAATCTCACAATAATGTGTCATTGTTCACAGACTCATTCTATGCACATATGGTGAAAGAAAGGCACAGATGAGAAGGGATTAATACCAGATAACCCGGCTAGACGTGGCGTTGCAGACGACCATATCACCAGGGGTTTAGAAGAAAAGGTGTGAGAGGAGGACAATGAAGACAGAAAGAAAAAACAGAGCAATTAAATAATGTTGATAACTTTCAGAATACCACCTTCACAAATGGAGACCTTGTGTTCTGTTCCCCCACGATAATCACATATCTTGTAGTTCCCTCAGCGCTCAGGTCAACCATGTCATTCATTTCAGTTATTTTTTCTTGCAGCTGGTTCTCTTTTCTTGATTTGTTTTTTCCAGCCTGCATCTCAGAAACCGTCTATATAAATGCCAGGTTGCTGCACCTCAGTTCAGCTCCCTCAGCTTGTACATTCTGTTGGAACTGGTTTAAAAACAGACCCACTATTCAAAAATGACTGCAGTATTTTTCATGTTTATCAAACCACAACAGGATAATTGAGCCACAGCTATTGCTCTCATCTTCAGTCATGGCTTACAGGCAAAGAAAGCTGATGTTTTACACCACAACCTGGCAACCGACATATATAAACACTCATTAGTCATTATGTGGATACAGCTGTTATCTGTGTGCGCTTGCATGTGTGCAGTGTTTTATATACGTCTGTGTGTGAGTCTGGGTGTGTTTTAAAGGTGACTCATTGTGCACTGGTCAGTGTGAGGAGAAGTTCTGCCAGACACCCATAAGTCATCCGGTTGAGATAGTTTATGAGTTCCCTCTCAACATAACTGAATCATCGTCTTGCACCCGGTGCCGAGCCTTATTAGGGCCAATACAACAGCTGAGAGCTGAGGAGTGGCTGTGTACTCCCAGTGCTGGAGGAAGTACTTTCGACATTTTACTTAAGTCAAAGTACAAATAACTAGACAAAACTATTCTCAAGCAAAAGTACCACTACTTGAGTCAAAGGAGGCACTTTCTTTTAAGTACTAAATGTGAAAGTATTTGCTTAGATGAGCCTATTCCTTAATGCAATGCTATGGTTGGATCAGTGAGCCGATTCCTCTCTCATCATTGATTACTTTGTGGTGCATCGTAAAAATGAAGTGTAGTAGAAAGTACAGATATTTGCTGGTATTTGTAGTGGATTAAAAGTACAGATACATGAAAAATGTACTTAAGTACAGTAACAAAGTAAATGGACAACATAAATTACAGTTGAATACAATCTGCTACCCTGTATGGGTTTCATTTTTAATTTTTTTAACCAAACACATAGATAGAAGTTTAATTATTCATCGCTCTTCTTCACAGGCCGTTCCTGCTGCTGCCGCCTCTGATGGAGTGGATGAGAGTGGCCATTGTTCACGCTGAGCATCGCAAGAGTCTGCTGGTGGACAGTGACGATGTCAGACAGACCGCACGTCTCCTCCTGCCGGGACTGGACTGTGAACCAAGACAGCTGAAGTAAATGAGAACACACACACACACGCACACCCACCCACACACTGTGACACGACAATCTAAAACGACACACACAAATACCAAAGTCTTCAGACAATCCCTTATTTTAGTTTTCTCGACTCCAGTCTCATGTCAGCTGTGTGTGTTTATGAGGTCAATCTCATTAGTTGAGCAGAAACTAAAAGTAATAGCTCAGACAGGGTTGAGCTTCCAGATGTGTTTCCTTTGTCTCATGAACTATTGGCTCGTAATTTTATTGGTTCTCACTAATGCATAATTACCGTCTGCATATGGTTGATTAATGAGCGTTCACTCACTGTAATGTGGCTCATTAACCTTTTCATGAAGTGTACTCTCATTTCTAAACAGCATTAGATGTAAATATATAAAATGCATGAGCCACAAGGTTGAAACGAATTAGCTGGTCATTCATTTCCTTACTCTCTCTGTGTCTTTTGTCTCCATCAGGCCAGAGTGTTGCTTCAGCTCCTTCAAACGTCTGGACTCCAAAGCTGCCACAGACAAGTTCCACCTCGACCTGGGCTTTCGGATGCTCAACTGTGGGCGCACGGACCTCATAGGCCAAGCCATCGACCTGCTGGGGCCAGACGGGGTCAACAGCATGGACGACCAGGTACTGATCATCTATCTCTTTATGTAGGACATGTGCTGAGTGGAGTATTGCAGCAGAATACATTGGAAATCTCATCCAGAAGTAATATTTAAATCAGTACATAAATATATTTCTCCCTTTTGATCTACTCATTGCTCTCTTTCACTCATGACTCAGGGAATGACTCCACTGATGTATGCGTGTGCAGCTGGAGATGAGGCCTTGGTCCAGATGTTGATCGATGCTGGGGCCAACCTCGATGTGGCGGTATATATACATACTTAAACAATTCCAACACATGGAAATATTTATTTTATATGCACCACATTATACTTACTTCCGCAGATACCCTTTTCTCGTGAGTATGGTCTTGGTGCGTAACACTGATTTGTCTTGTGCCTGCAGGTTCCTCCTTGCTCCCCAAAGCACCCCTCTGTGCATCCTGACAGTCGACGCTGGGCCGCCCTCACCTTCGCAGTGCTGCATGGACACATCTCCGTTGTGCAGGTTGGAAACGTTTAAAACCAACCAGATGTAGCTTGTTTAGAAATTCTTCTTTTGACATTTGTCCTGTGTGTCGTAATTTTATTCAAGGGGAAATGACCTGTTCCTACATATGTGCAATAACTGCAGTTACATTGTCGTGAGCCAACTTGTGGACACGATGCTAAGTGGATTGACAAATGTGAGGTCGGAGGTCAGGCCGTGAATAAGTTACAGGATGTCAAACATTGCTTAATGTAACAGATGTGGTGTGTCTCCGCAGCTCCTTTTGGATGCAGGGGCCAACGTGGAGGGGGCCGCGGTCCGCAACGGCCAGGAGAGCACAGCAGACACGCCGCTGCAGCTGGCCTCCGCAGCAGGTGGGCGAACACATATGCACATGCGCTCAACACAAGGCACAGCTGATGTGGGAGGATTATCTGACTTACATTTGGTCGGTGTTCTGATCGGATTTCTAGTGGCTAAATTGCTAGTTAACGCTAAATTAAACAGGCTACAAGTCCTTAGGGGGGGATCAAGAAAAGGCTTTGTCGTAACATTCAGCAAAACAACTAATAGACGATGATCAATGACAAGTAGTGTGTTAGTTCTCCAAAGATCACCGAGATTAACATGTGATTGAGCTGTGAATGACAGGAATGAGGAAATGAGAGGGCACATGAAGTCACAGTGAGCTGCCTGTGGTTCCGTTACAAGCCTCCGGGCAGCATTCCTCTGTGGGACCATTCTAAACCACACGGTTTGAGTAATAGAGACACAGGCTGTACACAGCACCGACAGCATGTAAACAGAGCCTAATATGAATGCATCTGTTTGTTTGAAAATGCAAAGTAAACGACAACAAACCTTTGATCCCTGCGGTAAAATGTAATCGCCGCGGCAGTAAATGTACCACTAAAAACGTCACACTGTATTTGAATGTGTCTGTGTGTAATTAACTGTTTATTTGTTTCCCAGGCAACTACGAGATGGTGAGTTTGCTTCTGGCCCGGGGCGCCGACCCCTTATCGAAGACCCACGACGGAAATGCCCTCACGTCCTCGCTCTATGAAGACATGAACTGCTTCAGTCACGCCGCCGCACACGGACACAGGTATTTATCCCTCGTCCCCTGACCTGTAAACATTACGCGGAGCACAGCTGCTGACAAAGTGTGTCTGGCCTCATAACTGCACACTGCTTTATGTCAGCTTTGCATCATACTTGACCCTTGAGTTCACATTTTTAGTTCCGGGGAGAGATTCATTCCTTTTATCGTGCGGTGTAATGAAAATCTGTGAGAGTATCAGACTTTGAAAAGGGAGTTCAGGTTCTCCCTCAGCTCAGAGTCCATCTGTCTGCGAACACCAGTTGTTAGTGTAAACCTCTCCACCTGTTCACCATGAACTCAATGTAGACTCAACGCTTCACATTCCACAGCGAGGGTAACGGATTATATAATCAAAGTGGAGGTCACCGGGTCACAGAAATAAATGTACGTCTTGAAGTTAAGACATTTATTCATGTTTTCACGCTTTTTTTCTTTGTGCTTTTCCTTCCTCCCTCTTTCTTCCTCCCATTTATCTTGTCAGGAACGTGCTGAGAAAGCTACTGACTCAGCCGCAGCAAGTCAAAGAGGACGTCCTGTCTCTGGAGGAGATCTTAGCTGAGGGGGTGGAGGGTGAGGAGGCCGGGATCTGCCCTTTCCTCAAACTCTCGCCGCTCCCTACACCTTCTTCCGCTTCTTCCTCTTCTGGCCCGGGGGCTCTGCCAGAGGTGGGCATCCCCAGGCTCTGCAAGGCCAGGATGAAGGCTCTGCAAGAGGCCAGCTACTACAGCGCCGAGCACGGCTACCTGGACGTCACCATGGAGCTACGAGCTATGGGTAACTATTAGACAGCAGGAAGAGGATGAGCTTACTTTTCAAATCATGCTTACTATGGAGCTAGAGAAACAAACCCCCTCTTTCTAACCAGGCGTACCATGGAAACTCCACGTGTGGCTGGAATCTCTGCGTTGTGCCCAGCAGCAGTCGAGGGCCGGGGTCACCCTCTCCCTCCTCAGAGAGTTCACCACCACCATCAGAGAAGAGGACTACTGTGAGGAGCTGGTCACCGTGGGCCTGCCCCTCATGTTCAATATCCTGCGTACCACCAAGGTACAAACTCAAACTCATTATCATCAACCATATAATAGTAATAAATTGCCTTTATTTAATATAATCCCCTTCTCCTTGTTCATTTTCTTCCAGAATGATGCCATTATCCAGCAGCTAGCGTCTATTTTTAGTCACTGTTTTGGCCCAGCACCGCTTCCCTCCGTCCCCGAGATGAAGGCGACTCTTTCAGCTCAGTTGGGTGAGGAAACTAGGATTCCTGCGTATGAACAGACTCAGTGTTTCAGAGCAGAAGACTGTAATGGCTTTATGTTGACATTCTCCGACGGTTAAAGGGTTACAACTAAGTCTTTTCATTATTGACTAATCTGCTGATTGTTTTCCTGATTAATAGATTAAACTCTTAGCTGAGAAAATATTAGAAAATGATGCTGACTAATACCCACCAAAATGTCCTGAAGCCAAGTGATGTCATCAAATTGCAAATTAGTCAGTTTACTAACACACAAGACAAATACAGGCAGCAAATCCTTGCAGTGGAAAAATTGGAACTAGGAAAACTGTGTTGAAAGTGAACTGAGTTGTAAGGAGGTGCTGATGTGGTTGTCTGCAGACCCTCACTTCCTGAATAACCCGGAGATGTCGGATGTGACGTTTGTGGTGGAGGGGAAACCGTTCTACGGCCACAAGGTGCTGCTGGTCACTGCTTCTGACAGGTGAGGCCAGTTCACACCAGAAGAGACACTACTACCTAGGTGGTGTTTTCTTTTTTTTTTGACAAAGATGTTTTATTTCTTTTAGATTTAGGTCTCTGCTGGCATCTTCTGGATCAGACGGAAGCCCCAACAAGGAGGTTGAGATCGGTGACATCAAGTACAACATTTTCCAGGTAACAAATCTGCTTTTTATCTTCTGATGTTTGACCTTATTTCCTCATTTATGATGTAATTAATCAAAGTTGATGTAAAAAACTGAGACATGCTTTCATACTGTATGAAAAATAAAGTATCTGCTAAATGAGACCTGTGACTTATCTGCAGATGATGATGTCATACCTGTACTGTGGAGGAACTGAGTCACTGAGGACTAATGTGCCCGACTTGCTGGAGGTGAGATCACTTTACACAAACACACCATCTCTCTGTGTAGCTGTGCGATACTGAATCTTTGTGAAGTTGTTGGCACAACAAAGTGTGTGTTTTTGATTGTAATCTAATGAATTGGAACATGAAAGCTGTGTGTACACTATACACAAAATAATAATTATCCACTCTGGCCCCTTCACATGCAATTTATTTCTGCAGTCTACTGTTCAGAGAGACCAGTTCAAATTACACTGATGCTGTGCTTTCATATTGTAGTAGTAAGTGTTTTTTTAAGGGGAATACAATTTCCCCTTAAAAAAATATTTTCTTGTAAATTAACAGTTAAACTTTACTGGAACTGTAAACAAATGTCATTTTACCTGAGATTCCAATTACAAAGATCTATTACCTAAAAGTACTTTTAATTTGTCTCTTAACAACGATGAGCAAAATGTTTACAATGTCATAACAACGTACAAAATGCTGCAAAGTAAAAAAGTAATTGTCCTTTGTGTGTGTTACTGAAGTTCGTATGACAGTGTTGATATTTATGTTTTCTTCTGCAGCTGTTGTCGATGGCGAGTCTGTTCCACCTGGGGGCGTTACAAAGACACTGTGAACTCATCTGCTCTCGTCACATCAACCTGGATAACGCAGTCAGCATCTACAAGACAGCAAAGGTAACACACACTCAGAGGCCTACATTTTATTCTACTGCTATGTGACCTGTGCAAATCAGAATATAAAACTTTATTATCTAAAGGGACCAGGATCAATATAAGCCTCTGTAACTACGGTAAATCACAGGAGACATATTATAGTATTAGTTAAAATGCAACTGAATGCAAGTCTCTGGTGCAGGAAATGATAAGTGTCTTCTTCTCTTTTTCCAGGTCTATGGTTCGCTGGAGTTGAGCTCGTTCTGTGAAGGTTACTTCTTGCAGCAGATGCCTGCTCTGCTGGAGAGAGAGAGCTTCCGGAGCCTGCTGCTGGGGCCCCCGGGGGCCCGACAGGGGAACCACCCCACTTCTACGCTGGTTCACAGCCGGGGAGACTCACCTCTGGAGGAGCTGG
The DNA here is from genome assembly GCF_022539355.2 of Hippoglossus stenolepis. Classification (NCBI taxonomy): domain Eukaryota; kingdom Metazoa; phylum Chordata; class Actinopteri; order Pleuronectiformes; family Pleuronectidae; genus Hippoglossus; species Hippoglossus stenolepis. The sequence continues at coordinate 20,992,424 of NC_061487.1, read as the reverse complement.
AGGCCACGCTGGCTCAACGTCTGCGCTCTCTCTGCGTCACCTCCCGAGTCTGAGGAGAACACGATGCACGCAGGGGACAAGAGGACAGAGAATGTGGCAGCGTCGGAGCGGAAGTTTCATTATATCACTGGTCCAGGATCAGATCTGTGGAGAGATGTCCCAATGGTTGAAGTACAGATGTTTTCCTAGTAACATCTGATCCTGGCCTGAGCAACAAGCAGCTTCCACAGTTCTCTGACGCCGGGACACGCTCCAGTGAAATGTTTGGCAGCAGTTCCATGTTGCTCTGTGGACAAATCGTGTTTGGTGCCATCGCTCCATGTTGACATTTATTGTACAGCATGTTTATGAAGAAGTGAACTGGACGATGTGATGGTTTTCTCCTCGGCTCCGGAAGCTTCAACGGGGAATCAACAGATGGAAACAACAGGTGGCTCCTCTGGATCGTGAAACACTGCTGCCCTCTAATGGACAAAACTGGCAAAATACACCTCTGCCTTGGAGGATTGGGATCAGTGGCTCTCTTGGTTCTGACAGAAGCCAAGTGACGTGTTTATAGACTGAAGCATCTCCTAAAGAATCATGTGAGACAGCCATGCTGGACTTTTGGCTTTGTCCTATTTCATCTAACTATGCAGAGTGGGAGGACAGGGGCCAGGACCTCCTGCAGCGACGTAAACTCTGGAGAAACAAAAGTACTTTTTGTAAAACCGGTTTCATTTTCTGTTTTGAAAGTACAACCAGAGAAACACTTACTGAAGAGTGGGATGGACATTTTCTATTTAAATGAGAAAAAAAAAAAAGATGTGAGAGTATTTAACGGGGGTGTTCCCTTTTTATTTTGTTTGTAATCCAAGCTAATTATTAATATTATTGTTTCAAAAAAAGTAGCTTTTGTGTAGCTGAGGTTTTTTCCAGGTACACTAACCCTTTTTGATTAAGCTTATATATCTATGCTGAGGTTTAATGCTTCTACACAGGTACAGCAGCAGAATCCAACGTGGGGTTTGGACGACACAGGATCTGTTGTAACGCTGATTATTGTAATAAACCTGGTGAACAAATCTGCTCATTCTCACTGGTGCAAATGATTTCAATCCTCTGTGGTCGTGTGAACTGGTGAAGACTCGTCTGAAACGAGGGGAACATCGGATGTGAAGTAGCACAAACCTTCAACATGGAAGTGATTACACGTGCAAGCAATCAAATACACAAACACTGAGAATATTTACCTACACAAGTTCAAAAAAAGAAAACTAAGACACAGTAACTGAATGAGTTTATTTGTTTCAGCATTGAAGATGCTCACAGTTGTGTTATATGGGGATTACATCAGTCAGTTTTGTTCCTGCTCTGTCAGAAGGCCGCTCGGGGGCCTCCGAATCATTGGATGTCCTCAGTGCTGCTAGCTTCCCATTGTAGAAAACAGAAAGGAGGGTGAACAATAGGGTATTGCTTTGTGTTTGTAGGATACTGATATCCACTCCCTGTGCCTCTGCTACCCACCAGGTAGAGAGAGCCCCGACCTTTGAGCCTTCCAGAGAGTTTCAGAGTAAAAGGAAGCATTGTTTTTAAAAACGTTGTGCACGAGATAAAGAGGAGGAGGAGGAGGAAGGGAGAGATCAGCAGGAGCGAGGGGGACGATAAAAAAAAAAAGAAGAGAAGGCCAAAAGAAAAAGCAGAGAGAAAGGGACAGAGGGCGGGAAATTCAAAACATTAAAAGGTTAGTTTTTGTGGAGAATCGATGAAGGCTGAGAGAAGGAGTGAGTTTGGCATGGAACATTAACACTAAAGCCATGCAAAGAAAAGCTCGTGTTCGACATGCACACAGCAATACAAGCTAAAAGCATAGAGCAGGAATCCCCAGCATGGTCGAGAAGACAATCACCCCCAAGGTTCGTTTGTCTGTCTATTTACAACGAGGAGAAGAAGCACGTTGGGATCTGTGGTGCGCTTCTCCTCAGGCCTGGCCAACACGTACAATAATATGAAACTTGACAAATATCGATAGAAGAGCATATTCCCTCTCCAAAAAGAGGCTACGTCTACATTCTTAAATAACTGGTTAATCATTTTTTTCCCCCTAAGAGTTCTACACAAGTTCTCTTTCCCTCCACAGGGAGTTTGAGGGAAAGGAGAATTTGTGACGTGTTCACGTAAATTCTGTTTAAAAGTCCGACCAAAAAGAAAAAGAAAAGAAAAGAAAAGTCCGTCTTTTCTTCAAATGTTGCCCCATTTTTACGAACACACAAGAGGGTAATAAATAACATTCAACTGACCTAACAGCTTTGTTCATATAAATAGCCAAGTAACAATAAATTAGGAAATCAGACGGCGAGATTGAACAAACGTGAATAAATAAGGACAAAAAAAAAAAAGAAAAATACAAAAATATCCACAGTTGCATTTATCATGTCACCATTTTTTGTTCCTCTACTCCTACTGCTGGTAAGTAAGACTATAAGAGAGAGGTGTGAATGGAAAACCAGAGAAACCAAAAGACAAAAGTGCTGCAGATAACAGGAATGTTCCGATGACAAATCAGGTCAATCAAGCAAAGACAGAAATGATCATTTAACAAAAAAAAAATACACAGAAGAATTTAAAATGACAGAATGTGGCAGGTTTACCAACCCGTCGCCATGGTAACTAAACATAGTGTCACAACTAGACATTTCATTGTTTTTTTGTTTTTTTTACATAAGAAATGATATCAGTCTGTACAACAGAATAGATCATTCATTTTAAATAACCACATACCCACCCACTTCCCCCCCCCCCCCCCAGACCATATACTATCATATCCTCTCCCCCGTCTCACCCGGCTCCTCTCTGAAATCACAATTCCAGTCCGTTCGCAGCGATATAAGTCTAATAAAGTCCGTTAGTGATTTAAACCCAGTTCTTCACAAAGAATGTACATTAAAAAGCAAACAAATACAATCCAGCAAGCGTCCGTGTCGGCTGTTTGGGCTTTTCCACAACCCCCCACCCACCCCACCCCTTCTCTCCTCCTCTGAATCAGTTTCTCTGCAAGTCTTCTTTTTGTTATTGTTGTTGTTCTTCATGTTCTTGTTGATACATCCCAGAGTTTTCTGTGCGTGTGAATGTTTTGTTTTTATGTGTGTATGTAAAATGCTTGTTTTCCAAATCACTCAATGCTCCTTGAGCTCGTAAAGAGGAAAGGCGGCATCTGGGTCGGCGAGGGCGAGCGTGTGTGAGTTCATGATTCATCAGGGTGTTTGTGCGATGAGTTGTGCTGCATGTGTGTGTCATTGTGTGTGTGTTACTGTGTTTCCAAGATGGGGAGGGGAGGGGGAACACTAAAGGTATTTTCAGCTACTTCTAATGACGTCTGGCAGAGGTGTAGACGAGGGGCACGGAGGAGGATGAAGGTAGAAGTCTGCATGAAGGGACTGTCTCCATGGTAACACCCGCCCCCCACTTCTGAGCGTACCTCTAAAAGCAGTCCTCCGTCTCTCGCGGCGCGCTCGGGGTGGGGTCGGGAGTTGGAGAGGTGGTCGAGGGAGGGCGGACGGAGCAGGAGGAGTAGGAGGAGCAGGAGGAGCAGGGACTTAATAGGTTTTCTGGATAATTCCTGGTGTCAGAAACAAGTCAGGTCATCACACAGGTTAGCAGCAAGGGAGCAAAACACACAGAGCGAGGGCCACAGGCGGTTAGATTGTTGGGGTGGAGGGGAGGTGGATGAGGATGGTGGTGGTGGTGGTGGTGGTGGTGGTCGTGGAGGTGGACACTGAGGCGTAATGAAAAAGTGAATGGAAGGAGTGTGTTTGAGGTGTAGGTGCAGAATGCTGCTTGTAAAATATCACTTTCTCTTAATATATTTCTGTCTATATAAAGTTATTTTATACAAAAAAGGTCCATAAATGATTATATACATCTAGCTATATACAGATATCCTCTCTTTGTCACAGGCTTATACTGGGATGGGTTTTTAGCACTGGCCCGACTACACAGTGTCGCAGTTTAAGACTCCTCTTGTGTCCCCAGAGACGCCATCGACAACTTGGACCTGTCTCGGCCCGCCGCCGGGCACTTGGTGTCATTATGCTCGTGCTCGTGCCTCCGGGCGTGCATGGGCGAGGGGCAGCGCTTGGAGGGCGTGCCGGAGCCGTAGGGCCCCTGTCCGTTCTTCTCGTCTGAAAAAAGTTGTTTAATTACGTCAAAGAAGTTACTCAATGGGCTGCCTAGGTACACAGACGGGAAGAGAAGGGGGAGAAAAAACAAAAAGAGGGGGGAAAGAGAAGAGAGAGAACAAACTAATGAACAGGGGGGTTCACAGGATAGAGACGCTGGCTACAGGTACAGACACAGCAAGCGGAGGCGAGGAGGAGGAGGAGCAGCAGACGCAGCGAGGAGGAGACCTGCTGGAGCAGCCGTGATGAGCCTGTGTGATGTCTGAGCTCCGATAAGACGTGCACATGTTCACATGTTACAGCAGAAATGATGGAAGCACACAAGCAGCCATTCCACCTCAAACTGGAAGTTATAGTGTATGGAGTGTATCTATTAAGATTTAGGTGAAAGGGATAAAATGATAAAATAATCCTAGTTACGTTTTCACTGGCGTGTTTCATCTAAATTGTACGAATTGTTGTTTTATTTACCCTGGAATGGTCCCTTTGTATTTAAATACTTTATATTTACATCAGGAGCGGGACCTCTCTACGGAGGCGGCCATGTTTTTTACAGTAGCCCAGACTGGACAAACTAAACACCTTTTGAGTTTTAACAACAACTGAAGGATCCACAGGTTCTTTGTCAAGGTTGGAAGTGTTTTAATCGCCTCCTCGCTCTCACAGATTGGAAGTGAGCGGAAATATGTGAAATATGTATTATTATTATTATTATGATTATTATTAAAGTGTGTGTGACCGGGCCCTAACACATCAAATACAAAGGAAGGCTGCAACCTTCTAACCCCAACTTCATCTACAGGAAATATAACATTGTGCTCGACCACGAGCTGAAACCGGACGTCTGGACTGACTGTTTACGCACGAAGGAACAACAAAGAATCTCATCTTTAAAGACACTTATCCTTTAAAGCATATTCCAACGAGCTTCACCTGTTATATTGTGTTTTTATTGAAAGTGTTTTGACGTTCTGTATCATCTATTGATTTGCTAAAGCTACTGAAGCCCAGAAAAAGACAGAGAAACAATAACAACAGCCAGGAAACTGTTGGGAATTACATTATCCAGTAAAGCACTATAGCCCTATATATAGATCAAAGATCATAGTGGGTGATGAAAGGCATCTGCATCAGCACGACATCATCACCCTCCTCTATATACAAAAACAAAATAGATCAAAACTTGATGATCCAGATGATGGAGGGAGGACAATGAGAAACCTTGGAGCATCAACACAAAGAGGTCCTTGAAAGGATGAGAAACAGTGTCTCCTCTCCTTTTGTCAAACCTAATCATTCATAGAGTTTTGCAGATGTCATTAAAACACCGAAGGGCAACTCCAACCTCAGCGAGGCCGTCCGTCTCACGGCCTTTGTGCCAAGTGAAGCGCGTCTAACGCAGAGATGTTTGGACTTAAATCTGCCCGGAGCAAAGAGACGCTCTTTGATCAGCATGTGTCTCCACCGGGGTTCAGAGCTTCACGCTATAAAACCTGACCGAAGACATCACACACTCCGAGAGGCTCCATCTTTACTGTGCTCCTCTTTGAAGAGAGAGAGAGAGAGAGTCCAACTCAGGAGATTTAAAAACAATAGAGTCGAAAAGTCATAAATACTGTTTTAACTTCACGCTGCATGCTGAATAGAACACTTAATCGTACATCATACATTATGACTCCCTATCTGCTTTAAGCACACAGTTTGTGTGTATGTGTGTGTGTGTGTAGTATGCGTGAAGCTAAACACACTGATTCCTCCTGCAGGGCCTTAATGGTCTCACTGCAGGTAAACTGGGTGCTGAGGACACCAAACATAAGAAATGGAGCAAATAAAAGGTCTATGTTCTTTTTTGTTAATGGTGCAGACGCAGCACATCTCTGGGATGCATTTGTACAATAGAGTCCTGTGGGCCGACAAATGAACAGTGACAACAACAGGCGGGGTTTCTGCACAGATGACAAAACACACACACACACACTGGACTGGTCGGTGTATCAGCACTTAATAAAAAGCTGTTGGAGACCGGAATCTGTTTTGTGGCTGGTTTGTGTTGCCTGACAACATGAACGAACCACCGGAGTGAGGACTTTCTGCAGAAACATGGAGATTAGGAAAAACTTCCTCTAAGCATGAATGAGAGAATGTGTTTTTGTTGTAACGTGTGTGTGTGTGTGTGTGTGTGTGTGTGTGTGTGTGTGTGTGTGTGTGTGTGTGTGTCCAACTATTACTCATGTTGTAGGGACCATATTCTGTTTACTGTGTGCACTTGAACTTATATCTTTGTGAGTACTTTGAGAATAGATCATATCCTCAGTGGGTAGAGTGGTTTCAAGTTTGGGTTGGAGTTAGAGTTAGAATTTCAATTAGTTTTAGTTTAGGGTTAGAAGTTAGAAGTAGTTCAGGTTAGTTTTAGAATTAATTCTGGTTAAGGGCTTATTTAAGTTTTAGGTTAGTGTTATGAATAGATTTAGGTTCGGGTAACTCTCACCCTTAGGGTAAGCATTAGCGTTGGGGTTAGGCATTTAGGTGTGATGGTTAAGATTAGGCGAAGGGATTTGGGAATGAATTACACCAACGAGTGTCCTCACTGAGACAGAAGCAAAAGATGTGTGTGTGAGTATGTGCCACTGATTTTGACTGTTTCATTATCCAACTGGAAAATAGTCGCAGCCAAGTTCCCCCTAACGTTCCTTGTGTCTTTCTAATATGTGAAAAATTCTACATTTCGTCTTCACTTCAACGTCATCTTCACATTTTCAAGAATGGCAGAATGCTCGTGAAAGTAAATAAAACAGAGACACCATCTTCCTCTGCGGTTCTTCCTTCTACACGTCAGCTCCTCCACATTCCTGGTATCGCTCCACCCTCGTGTTGTCTGCCTAAGCTGAAGTCCCAGGTCTACCGCTGTTAAAAGGTGATTAGGGAACATAATGACCAGGACTTGATGAAGCCTTTTGTTTGACACACATTGGTATGCAAAGCCGTTACTATTCTTAATTACACACAGTGGCCTCGTATTCAAAGGGCCTGTGGCCAGGAAGCACTAAAGGTGTGTGAGGAGGTCAGAAGAGATAAAGGAGGGCGGAGGAAATTAAATTAAACAATGTTTCAAGATTTCAAGAACATTTTAACCTGATTTACAAGATTCTCGTTTGATGCTCTGATAGTGTGAAGACATGAAGTTAATTTACACTGATCTTGCTTGATATGGTCAGTATCTTCTCATGTGTTAATGTTAAAGACAGAATTTTACTCTCATGTCATTTGTACTGCACAGAAAACATGCAGCAGTCACTCAAACCTAATCTAATGTAGTATTTTTGTAATTTTACCCTTATGTATAATATAATTATACTATATATCATATTATATAACTAGAAAGGCACTCTGTCAGATTTTTTTCCCAAGATCCATAAATTATTGAAAATGCTGAGAAACGCCCTATCACACAATGATAAAGAGAGGGTCATAACCCGCCCGGAAATTGTTTGAGAGGTTTTCAAATCTTCAAATCCTGCAAACGGGAATAAAACGATAGAGCAAACACACAGCTCACAGTTATAAGTTATGTAATAACACAACACTAGAGCTCAATGATGGCTACGTATTAGTTTTATAACTTGTATTCGACATGGAACTGGAAAACGTGTTGAAGAGGAAAAAGACACAAACATACAGTAGCACAAGTGGGATTTCCATTCAATCTCCTGTTTTTAAGGCTGAGTGTTTCCTTGACTGACCAGCAGATGAAGCTGTTGTCAAGAGAATGACGACTGAGGGACACAAACGGAGCAGTGATGGACGAACATGCAGAGAAGGAGACAGGGAGGAGTGTGATTCCTTTTTCTCTTGTCTTTTTCTCTTCTTATGTGAAATTGGAAGAACGGGTTTATGCATAAACTCAATGGAAAGACGAAGAAGACAGGAGGGGACAATCTAATAATTCCATGAAGTTCACTCTCACTGAGTTTATCACACAAATGTTTTCCATCAACATCGTGAATTTGAAGGAGCCAGTGGATGAGGAGAGAAACAGCAGGGGAGAGAGAGAGAGAGAGAGAGAGAGAGAGAGAGAGAGAGAGAGAGAGAGAGAGAGAGAGAGAGAGAGAGAGCGTGTCAGGTGTGGTATCGCTGTGCGGTGCAGTGCATTGTGGGAGCGCGTTGAGGTGCACTGGTGTTGCCATGGTGACAAGCTTCGACGATCACTCTTGGAAGTGGGAGTAACAGAATGCGTAACGGCTCATACACAACCCCTCTTCTCTAATCTGCACCGCCAGGGCGTCGAGACAACATCTGACCCGCGAGTCGGCGCTCGAGAGCAGCTCCTGACCCTTTTCAAGGCGGCGAGGCGCTGGCATGCACAGGAGCGAGGACGAGTGGCATCGGGGGTTTCAGGCACGAGGGGGTGGCAAGAGGAAGGGCAGGATTTAGCTCGGCGTCAGCAGTGAGAGTGCTCTTGTCAGGGGGGGTGGGATGAACAGATGAGGCGGTGGGGGGGTGGTAAAGGTGAAAGGTTTTGGTGAAGATTCTGAATTTGATTTTTCGGGGAGAAAGAAGTTTCTACTCACCAGACAGCTGCTGGACCCCAGGCTGGTCATGTGTGCTTAACAACTGGCTCTGAATCGTCTCCACTACTCGCTTGAAGCGCCGGCTGGGTCCTGAACGCAGGAAACACAAACACAGGAAGGAAACACAACATGACACAACAACATCATCACAGAACATGGGACAATCAGCAGCATCACACAGAGGCAGCAGAGATGGAATAATCAAGAGAAGAAGAAATAAAGGGGACACACACACACACACACACACACACACACACACACACACACACACACACACACACACACACACACACACACACACACACACACACACACACACACACACACACACACACACACACACACACACACACACACCCACACCGCCTGTTCTGAGCTGGAAAAGCTGCAGAAAGCCTGAGATGATAAATGGAGGGCAGAAAGTGGAGCTGCTGTGAGCTCCTGCAGTCGACCTGTTGTGTACAGTACATGTTCAGTGACATGGAAGAACCAGTTAGCTCAAAACAACCAGTGTTACACCCCAATCAGGTCAAATGTGCCCCCGACTGAGAGTGTGTGTGTGTCTGTTTGTGTGAGACTGTGTGTGTGCAGAGAGAGTGAAATAGAGCATGCACATGCTTCGACAAGACTAAGCATGCATGCGTGATTGCATCGTATGTAATCTTGCACAGCCAGACCTCATCTTGTTCCGCTCAGGGAGGTTTGAGGGGGGAAAATCTTATCAAGTATTTAGGATTGCAGAAACTTTGAAAAATCCTTAGGCAGCCATTCTTTTTTTTGGCAGCACGTTTGACAGCAGCCGCTTCTGGAAACAGCACCTCTGGTTTATTTGTTGGCTGGATACAAACAAGTTTTTTTCCGTGGTGCAAATTTGTTAGTTTGAAGTGTGACGGGTGTTCTCCGCACTTTTCAGAGAGGCTGAATTTCAAATATTCAAGGTTGCGTAAGATTTAACTGTTCCCTGCGTTGTGTTGTCTCGCAGCAGGAACTTCCTGGCTTTCTACTTGACCCTATAAGGGCGAGTACACTATAAGAAATTAAAGGAATCCACCTCAAATATAAAAACCAACCATACTGCCTTGTTTTTGTGTGTGCATAGATTCTCACTACTGTCTGTGCACAGTTTGCAAGTGTAAATACAAATATAAATAGGTTTTATAATCCCTCTGATAAACTGTTGACCTGTTCGATATGAATTTTCCCAAACGCACGCAGGATGCAGAAAATGACTCGATGGATAATCCCTGTGTGTGTGTGTGTGAGCGTCCTGACCTGAGAGCAGGGTGAAGGTGACGGAGTAGATGCCGTTCTCCTTGGTGGCGGCCGTGCTCTCCGTGTAGGTGATGTCCACCTGAAACTTGACCGGCTTCTGGAAGACTGTGGGGCCGGCCGTGGACTTGTACTCCGCTCGAAAGCTGGTCTGAGAGATCACGCTGTGGCTTAGGCTGGGGATCTGGGAGGAGAAAACACACACAGAGATAGATGGAGATAAGAATTGGTAGTTAAAAAAAAAAAAATAGGTGGGTAATGGGATCGCACATGTTTAATTTTCCTCCCGCACCTTGCAAATGACGAGCTGAATAAACCCTCATTAAAATACCCTCCACATACCACGAGCCCCAGTTGAAGCTCTGAGGAGATTAATGCCTCGGGGAGTAGCCATGCGTGCCAGGGAGACTTAAGCTAATGTAATCTTGAGTCATCCAACAACATTGCACTCTGCCACCTAAACTGAATTTGTATGCTCGGTGAACAGGTGAGCGCCGAAATTGTCACATTTGGACCATAGTGCTGGAGAGGAGGTGACATTCCATTAATGTGAGTGTGCTGAGAGGTGTAATTCCACTGATTCAGGTGACAATCTGATGTCCGGAAAAAAAAAACAACCAGCGAGCACGGGGTGGGGGACGGATTTGACATTGACCCGCGCAGGCAGAGTTTGCATTTACTTAGACTTTGTTAAATCCAACCGGGGTGAGGACGGGCTCTGTTCAATTATGTACACTGAATATCAACGACCGGCGCTGGATGTTTGTTGACACAGATTCCGCCGAGAAATGCCTCACGTTGCCTCACGTATTTGCAAAATCCACAGTTATAAACACAGATAAAATCTAATGCTATTTTCGCAATGTCGGGCGCTTACACATCTAAACACACTCAATGCATGATACTGGGGGCAAAGCATCTATATGCTAATGATCAATGCTCTCTGTTGATTTTTCCATTGACCTTAAGTGAGTCTGCAGTCAGAGGGAAAATAGAAGCGCTGAACACAAGCAGTTTACTGAATTGCTACATAAATCGGAATCATGTTAGCGAACACTCGCCGCGTAGTGCAGCCAATCAGCGCTGCTGTTAGAAAAAAGGCAACATCCTGCCCCACACGGAAGATACACACAGGTTATACTGCAACGTGCACACACCAACAAATATAGAGAGAAGAATACAGGACACAGGGGACAGGGGGGGCAGATGAGAGAGGGGATTTGGAGGCAGAGAAAGAGAAAAATAATTAAGCAATAAAGTGACGTGTACCGAGAGAAAGGCCTGAACGATGTCTGCCTTGATGGAGCTGAGAGGCTTGTCCTTGATCACGATGAAGATCTGCTCCTCTTTTTCCAGGTTGATGAAGTTACCAAACCAGGATTTTTTGGCAAGTCTGTGAAGAAAAGAATGGACATTGATTGTCGGCTGCATTGCACTTTAATTTTTCCTTGTTTTATGCAGCGAATCAACATGGCGACCACTGCGGGTAGAATGTTCATAAATGCTTGTATGAAATCTTGCAAAATAAACATGAATGTCTTGTGTTGATCCAGTAGCAACTGAAAATTAAATTGAATCTCTGTATTCACGCCATCAAAAAAATCCTGTAAACAGTCTGAGTGAGTAACGAGTAACTTTCTTTACTCCCTTGTCCCGTATATGAAGTTTGAAAATAACTTTTCATTCATTGCAGGGCAGAAGTTACATTGAAATAACTGATGTAAACGTGCTGACTAACTGTGTATTGAACAATAGATCAATGTGTCCCGTCTGTCCTGCAGTTGTCAGATGTGTCACTATTAAAATTTTGGTTGTTGATATAATAATGTTAGTTGTTTGGATGGGGACACTACCCATCAAGGGGAACTTCATATCTAGGGGTAGGACCAAGGGAGAGGAATTGGGACAGGCCCAAAGAGAGAACACTCCATAAAAGCTAAACTTGAATAAACACTTATTTAAACCTTAATAGAGGCTTGTGTAATATTAGATTGTCTGCAGAGATGTTGTGCTGCTGTTAGAAGGTGTCTACAGCAGGTGCATGTGTACATGTGTCTGTGCAGACCAGCCACAGCGAAGAGAAGGTCTTTTCCAACCAACTCTCCAACACCTTGAAGCCAGGATGTTCTTTCCAGCCAGGTGGAAATGGCCGAGCCAGACAGTCAGCCAATCAAACGGGCATATCTAGGCCAACTTTGAGTTATCCGGCCCCTGGGAGCTCAGCAACATCACACAGGCTGCCTTCCTTCCCTCCTTGATAACCAACCCACAACCCGCTTGCCACGGTGCCGCTTCTCCAACCCAGACCAGACCTGGGGTCATGACAGGGAACTCAGCAGCGGGGGTTCAAAAAATCAAACGGTCATGGATGTGATACTTTCCAAAACATCACGCTATCAAGAGCGAGCCTGTCTGGGGCAGTGAGCGCGGGTCTGACACGTTATGCATAGTTAAAATCAAAAAGTCCCAGCATGTACTCACTCTGGGGAAGACTCTGGTGTGAGGCTGGACATCTCCTCTTGTGTGGGAACTGTATTCGCAGGGTCAAAGTTCAGACAGAGGTTAATGAGCAGCAGAAAACAAGCAGATCTTAAGACTGATGAGATTAGATGATTCAGTATTTGGCGTGAAAGTCCGAACCTTGGAGTTTCCTGCGGTGGAAGCGTGGTGAGCCCAGGAAGCTGTTCTTGATGGAGTTGAGGCGCGTCCTCCACGGCATGCCTCCGATGGAAGGGCTGGGGGGCGGCGTCGGGTTGGGGGTCCCGGCTGGGCTGTCCTTGGGAGTGTGCACCGGGGTGCCCTTTGGGGTGGGGAGGGGCTGCCTCGAGGAGGGGTGGGGGTAACCTGTATGAGGGGGATAGATTTGGGTGGGTGGTCAGTGAAGGAAGAAGAAGCCGGTGCCACGGGGTGAAAGTGATGCAGCCGGATGGGCGACAGGGGCACCACTGGGCTAAAGGGCACAGAGAGCTGGGGGCCGGCGGCAAAATGTGAGCGCCGTACGTGTGGGCTGTTCGGGATGGGAGCATTGGTGATGGTGAATGGGCAAAACGGGGAGGATGGGGAAGTCGGGGTGGGGGGCACAGAGGCAGAGGGCGGCTGTGACGGGAGCAGGCAGGGAGAGGAGGGCTCCGATTTGGCCGCGGATGCTGGATCTGGGAAGGTTTCGGGGAGCGGGTTGGATCTCGTGGCTTGGAGGGGCTTCGGGGCGACTTTGGGTTTGGCGGGGAGCGTCTGCGTCTTGTTGAGCGCCGCCGGCAGGAGCTCATTGTTCGGAGAGAGCGAGTTGGGGGTGGAGACACACGGGCCCGTGCGATTGGGGACAGGTTCTGGAGACGGGCAGGGGCTGGTGTTGGGGGACTGGGACATGTCTGCGGACTGAGGCGGCACACAAAACTTTCTGACAGGCTGGATGTTGGAGGACACAGCGCGAGGACACACGGCACAACACAGCCGGAAGCCAGAACAGGTGGAGGAGGAAAAGAAAACAAAGAGAAAGCACACGGGGACACATGCAAAGCCCACAAACACATAGATAAGGAAAGAAAACAAGCGCGGCGGAGCAAACAACGTCACAGGCAGGAGCAGAGGAAGCCAAAGAATAAAGAGGCAGGTGAGAAGTGAACATACACGGGAGGGATGGAGGCAAACAAAAAAAGAAAAGAACAGAAGGACAAGAAAGAAAAACATGCAGTTAGTCTATTTGAGTGACTCGTGTCAAAAGACAAATTAAATGGGCACGACAAAAACTTCAAGCAATGCACACATTCTGAAAACAGTTCATACAAAAGGTGTTTAAAAGGTGGATTTGACTTGAATAAAACATGCAGAGCTCCGCTATTGCAAACAGACACAGGTGTGAGAGACACGGGACCAGCTGTGAGGACAAATTGGGCTGTCTCACTAAAACGGGGGGAACTCCATTACGGCGTCGCTGCTGTGAAATCCGGTGTTTACGGACAGGTTTGTTCGTCTGTTTGATTGTTAATGGTGAAATTGCAGCCCCACACGGCGCGCTGATAAACTGTTTCCCTTGGACACCTTCCCCTTCTTCCAGACACAAATCTGGAGAAAATAAGCCCACACAGAGCCTCTTGCTGCGAGCACAATCCGGGGGCTTTGGGCCGGTCTGCGAAATCAATTTCCCTTTCAGATCAGCCTGACAGAACCTGTGTGGCGCGAGGAGCTCGACTCAGGGATCCCGGCTCATCTCGAGCCTTCTCAGGTTAGTCGGCTGGAAAAAAGTTTAGGCTCAGAGGAGAGAAAAGGAAAGTGGGATTTTTTTTTTTAGTTTTTTTTCCTGGAGCAGCCTCTGAGCTGGATTTCCACAGAGCTCAGGCCACAGAAAACAGAGAGGAGGATAATCAGCAGAGAGGAAGAGGAGAGAGAAGAGGATTAAGGAGGAAAGTTTGCTTTGCTGTCACGTCGACATTGTGCGTTTCCATCAGGGCTTTGTACACAGGGAGGCTGGGAGTCAGCGAGGAGGTGGAGCTGCTGAGAAGCTCAATGCACTGACGTCACAGTAAAAGCAGTGAAGCAAGTGTGTGATGTGTTAATAGTTTTTAACTTTAACATTTTACTCTACAACAGACAGTCAAAGCAGCATTGTACCATACTCTGCTATGAACAGTCCACACACAGAACGCAGGTTTATTCTTCATCAGGCTAACGTCTACTGCTGCTTCTCTCAAAAATGTTCCACTAGAAAATTATATAAAAGTTTATTTATTCATTTTATTTTATTCATATTTATTCAATTTTATTTTACTTGTATAGCGCCAAATCATTATATAATTATCTCAAGGCACTTTACATAGAAGGTCAAGACCGTAAAAATCGAGCTGCTCTTTTTTATGGATTTGTTGAGTAAACTTTTTTGCCTTGCAGCACGCCGACTTCCAGCATCCTTATTTTGACAATGAGTTAATGCAAAGATCCAAACTCTATAGACACAGTGATGATTTGTGTAAAAACCTGATCCTACACAAAACGTGAGGAGATTATCAGTGTCCCTGCTTCCTCACAGTGCAAAGTTAGATCTGAACTTTGGATTAAGACAGAAGGGATAGTTCACCGTGTCGAATTTGAATGTCGGGGCCCACGGACACTTGGATGACACCACAGGAGCAGTATGGAGGCATTTGGGTTTTTTTCTGTTGTTTTTTTACATTTGAAGAAGTGGTCACCAGTTACTTCAATTGTTTGGGATTTGGATGCAACGCTGTTTACCCCTGAAACTCCAGAAGTGTTTTGTGGACTCAAACACTTCACCCACCTTCCATCTGCATAGTGGTGAGTAGATAGAGTGAATTTTCATCTCTTTAAGGAGCAGAAAAAATATACCATATCTCAGACTGATAATAAAGTGGACCAGTAGAATAACACTGCATTTGCAGAGAGATGTCCTGATAGATATGTCATGATAATGTGTGCATTGCTATAAGGGTCAGAACTGAGGTTGAGGCTGTGGTGACCCTCTTTAACATGGGATCAACAGTATTTTGATGGGCGTTATCCCCACATACTCTAGGTGTGTGTTGTATGCTGCGTGTTTGAAAGTGCACTCGGGTTTGTGACTTACCCGTGGGCTGCTGAGGGGGCTGGTGGAGAGGCCGGAGGAGGCGCCGCTAATAGACCGCGACCTGTGGCACAAGCACGCAAGAACACGGGAAAAGGCGCAGAATCAACACATGTTACCCTGTGACATGTTTGTGTAACACACAGGCGGAGGTGAGAGCTCGGAGGTTACATGTTGGCCATGGTTAGAAAGCGCTACAGCATATGGTGCCGTCATACAAAGCACACAGGTTGTTACAGAGCCGTTTCACAGAAAGAGGGTGGGAGCGCTACAACGTCACAACAGCACGTGACACATCACTACGATTGGTAGAATTGACTCCCAGCAATTAGTCTGAAACCAATTAAGCTCTAACTTCAGTTTAAAATATGCTTATTTGACTGCAGGGTGGCACGGTGGTGCAGTGTTTCCTCATCGCAAGAAAGTTCCAGGTTCGAATCCTTGTTGGGTCTTTCTGTGTGGGTTTTGCACGTCATGTCACCAGTACTACAACTTCCTCACATAGTCCACAGACATGCAGATTGTCTTCTGAAGACTCTGATTTAACCATAGATGTGAATGTGAGCCTAGATGCTTGTTTGTCTCTGTGTATAACCCCACTCGTCAAAAACCCCACAAAACATCTGTTTTTTAAAAATTGGAATAGATACAATCTGGATTCAGTCCCGGTTCAAATGACCCCGGCAGCAGAAGGTTTTTACTCGGCT
Organism: Hippoglossus stenolepis; assembly: GCF_022539355.2. Lineage (NCBI taxonomy): Eukaryota > Metazoa > Chordata > Actinopteri > Pleuronectiformes > Pleuronectidae > Hippoglossus > Hippoglossus stenolepis. The sequence goes on along the minus strand of NC_061487.1, from coordinate 20,976,148 downwards.
CTGATCGACACTGATAGAAACACGACACCCAGGTGAACACGCTAATTTGAAAAGACAGCAAAGGGAGAGAGCTGCTCAGCTTTCAGTGTGTCCGTGACATTGAACATGACGCACGGGGGGGGGGGGACGGAGAGGCAAGACTGGCAAGGAGGTAATTCCCTTTTTAAGTGGGGTTTACCCGTGTCTACCCTGCGTAGATCCACAAATTCTGGTGTGAAAGAGGTAAATGTTGGCCCTGTGAGGAGCTGACGACCTGTCCAGGGTGTACCCCGCCTCACACCCGACATCAGGTTTGCTCCAGAACCCCACCCACCCTCTAAGGATAAAGGGGCGTAGATGACGGATGGATGATTTGACGGCAGCTTCTCGTGTGAATCTATAGGCTACAACGTTCAAATTACCTTTCCACCCTCTGTGCAGTTTGCTGTAAAACCAAACATATTGATGTTCCAGGCCTCCGCACTGGATCAGTAGAAAATATCTTGAGGGGAGGGGGGGTGGTGGTGGAATGAAGTGGGACATTTGGTTGAGTACCATTTGTCACGTTTTTTTTCCTGTCTCCCCCGCAGATGCCGTCAATAACCCCTATGAGCAGAGCCGTGCTCAGAAATGAACAATCACAGGACAATCTGTCTCCATCAAGCGCGCACGTACACAAACACACAACAACAGTGGCTGTCAACACTGGGAAACGCCAGCTGCTCACTGTCACAACACTGTTCCTTATTGTCACTCAATCTAATATTAACCCCCCCTCCGTCTCACCCCTTCTTTTCTCCCCTCCGTTCCAGCACTGGCGCGTTTGTGAACATGCGGCCGAGCCCCTCGGATCTATTGTCTCTCGTCAGAAAAGATGAAGAGACGAACACTACGGCTACGACCTCGTGGACAAACGCGAGGGGAGAATGAGGGAGTTTAGAGTGATGGAGGAATGAGGGAAGGGTTTTAAAGAATGGAGGACGGGAGGGACGGATGGAGTAATGGAGACGGATGCTCATTCCTGAATCTGGAGCAGTCCCACGGGAACACCGAGGCCCCTGCATGCATGGACACCAAAAAGTCCAGCAGCCATTAAATGATAGCTGTGCCTCAGGAAGGAACTGATAAGAGAAGAGGAGTCTTCCTCCTGAGCGGCACCGGCACACAAGCAACAGTTACAGCTGCCACGAGAGAAAGGAAAATATAGAAACACCCACTCCGAGGCTATTTCCGTAACTCTCCCACTGCCCCTTCTGTGAGTGTATTTATTGCACACACTCATGCACATGAGTGGGCGCTGTGAAGACTACGTTGGCTATGATTTCTCGTTTCGTGGAGCAGCTGACCAGACAGTTGCTATCATTTACATTTAAGGCCGTCGGCCCACTGAGACGTGCCCCCGCTGTTGCTCACATACAGCGCCCGTCCGCACGTCGCCAAATTGCACTTCATCTAAACGTCGCCAAAAGGCAGCATCCTCAGGCCATTAGGAGCATATTGTTAGTGTCCCTCTGCATCTGTTAGTGTTGGAGAAAGCAGGTCTCTCAACTCGTGTTTCAGATGGTTATGCTGTGAAGTAACGGGCGTCGGAGAGGCGATGAATTATTAACGATGAACGTTGTATTTATAGTGAATGGCTTCATCTAAGGAATTGTTTATTATCTGTTGTATAGAAACAAACAAATACAATAAGATCTGTGTGTGTGTGTGTGTGTGTGTGTTAGTTTTTAAAGGATAAGTTCACCTTTAGTTTAGTTTTGAAAGGTTCATTCTTACGATTTCTTCCTCTACAACTCAACAACAGAGGTGAATGGAATAAAAAAATTACTACATAAGTAATAATAATAAAATAATTGCAACTTCACAGAATCAAAGTCACTCTGTTTAAAACCCTGTCATCAGTTGTCAGAGAGACGACCCTCATAGTTCCTCAGAAATCTCTCGACCTTGTGGTCTGTGGATCATCCAGAGTAACTGGGACATAATTACTAGAAAGATAAATTACTAATGCATTTACGAAAACACTGCACTCAAGTACTATTTCTATGTACTTAAATTTAAGTATTCCTTTTTAGGATGTTTTCATCTGCATTTGCTAGTTAGTAGAATTGGAAAAGGGGAAAGGGGCCATTTTGCTTTTAATACTTTTCTTACTTAGAATAAACTAAGCTTTACTTGTTAATATATGTTTTAATTGTAATGATGCAGCTTTTATGAAAGAAATGGATCCGAGCTACCACAAAAAAATAAAATTTGCTGCATCTCACAAAGGAATATTTCAAAACCTGAAGAAATGAAACCCAAACTATCTGCACTGCTAGAAACTTCAAGAGGAAACTGAGAAAAGTATGTGTGTACTTGTACCTGAATTGGTGTATGATGGCGTATGTGTGTGGTCACCCACATTAGTCTTTCTACCGTCCATTAGTCCTTAAGCTAACATTGCCATGAGGCCCCATGTCCTCATGTCAGACACCCACCCAGAGCACCTGTGGGGGTCTAATGCTCGGCTGTGGGGAGTGGAACAAGTACAAGTGGTTCTGGGATGAGGGCATGGACTGAAATAAAACGAAAAAAGAAGCACAGCGAAATGGATGGTGCCAGGAGTCAAAAGGCAAATGAATAACACCGCCGAAGCCCGGGCACAATGCAAGTCCTGGTTTAAAGCAGACGGACAAAGTTTCATTTCTCCCTTTCTCCCTCCTCTGTATTGACTTTGTCCCACCGACGGAGTTTCCGCTGCACGGGGCTGATATTCAAATAAATCAAAACTCTGTTTAAATTTGTTTCCTTTCCTGAGTCTTGACACCTCCCCGAGGACTGGGTGCATTAACATTCACACCTCAGCTCCTCAAAATGTCTATATGTAGTGAGACCCCTGCAGTTTGTGGCGCGGAGATCAGCGTTCAATCGGCTTTATTTGTGGTCATCTGAGCCTCTTAAATGAATTAGAGTCAATAATTAGCATGAGAGCTTCACTTATTAAGACAGCCCCCGACTAACCCGACATATTCACACTGCATGAAGCAACATGAGCGGAGAAAAAAAAAAAAATCAATTGATATTCTCTTCTTCACACTGCAGCACTTTTCCATATTTCATTTACATATCATTAACCCCCTTTCATTTCTCCTGGCATGTTGTTAAGATTTGAAATTAAATCAGTGGGATTTCTTGTGCTTTGGGTTTAGCTTTAAATGTCTTTTTAACTTTCTTTTGGGTGTATAAAGAAAGAAATGGGCATTAATGGTAGAATGTCCTCGTGTGTGTGTATATCTCTGTGCTGCTGGGGGATTAATCTCAAATCACCAATCACATGTATGGAAATGTAGCCCGGGCAGCGGCTCAGATTGTAAACGCCTACATGAGATATGCACGGGGCAAAATGCTTGATAAAGGGTCGAGAATCAGGCGTTTTCGTTGTGTAATTTTAGATAAAAAATTTCTCTTCCCCCCCCCCGCCCGCTCTCTCTCCCTCTCTATTTTCCACCATTTACGCCGGTGGAAATGTATCCTGTCAAAACACGTTTCAAAGTCGGGCCTCTCTCTCTCTCTCTCTGACGCCCTCTGATCTGAAGTTTCTGCGAATCTTCTGTGCTGTCGACTTAAGTTCGCTGTCGGGGAAAGATAAGGTTAGGTTCAGAGAAAAGAGTCAGTCAAATCTTTGGACACTGTTCGGCCAACACCATCGTCCGCGCACACACCCACGAGCCGGCACATGATCAAACAAAGTGCACACAAGGACGGGATAAAAGAGAGAGGAAGTTGGAAAAAACACAACAAAAATCCAGATTCACACAGACTTCAGCAGTTTTTCTCTCTCTCCCTCCACTGATCAGCTGGAGACATGCAGCGGTGTGGGGACATATAGCGAGAGAGAGAGAGAAATAGAGATTTGATTTGATTTGGAGGCGGAGGGGCCGCGGCACAAGACTCCCCCCCCACCACCACCACCACCCGACCCAACACAGCTCCTGCAGGGAAGCCAGACAGAGAGAAACTAGCAGCATTTCTACATTAGCATAGAAATTCCATAATAACGGAAGGGGGGTGTGTGTGTTTGGGACTGAAGGTCAGCTGCACACAAGGGACCATGGGAGAGAGAGAGAGATGATGAAGAGGGGGATGGAGGAGAGAGATTTGGGTGGAGGAATATGAACAATACACTGATTTAAAGTCGCACTGAAGAAAGATGCAGCGGAGCTTTTTTAATGACTGCGGCTGCTGATGTATGTGGGATTCAGACACTAACCTCGTTCCCCTCTTACTGAGATTTATATGGGAAAGCTACTCATAATAAAAGGTTCAAACCACTGGTTCCACCGCCCTTTATGATGTAATCCACTCAGCTATTGACTGGTAACCCACTGTGAAACGGTTTTACATTCATACAAATTCACAGGTAGGGGGAACTAAACGTGCGCGCAGCAGGCGAGAACTTAACTATACGTTATTTTTCCGGAGAAATCAGAAAATGAAACGATTAGTTTTATTGTGAAAGCCTACGACGCCGCTTTTGACTCCCTCACTTACTCTTAGATATCTGTCACTACCGACAGCGACGTGGCTTGTACATTAAAATGGGACAGAAATTGACGGTGATGAATACGTTCTCAGGAACTTTGCTTCTTGTAAAAAGTGCCGTAACGTATTGACAGCTGCAGGAGCACAGGTGACACACAGATTCTTTTTCACAAAACTGGACGACAAGAAGGCCAGAGCCCAGTTTACTTGAGTGACTGTGTTTAAAGAGTGTGTTTAATCGCAGGTGGCGCGTCGGGACATACCAATGGGTCTGGATTTGACTTGTAAACTGGCCTGTGTGGGAATTCAGAGCGAAGGGCAGAGGAAAGCAGCTTGTAAACCAACGCAACCTTTAAGTATAGAAGAGATAAGACTCCGGATCGCCGGAAGGGATGAAGGATTTCCAGCAGCGGCGATGAAACACAGGAAGATTAATCTCAAAATGAAATTCAGATGCACCAGAGGACAGAAAGAATTAAGCGTAAGTGTTGTGACCGAACTGGGTGAAGAGGCTCTCATGCATCTGACATGTGGATGAATATTCAACATTATAACTATATTTTTTTTATCCATATACATACACATTCAGTGCTTCTGCATTCAGGCCCTATACGTCTGAAAGCTTTCTGCAGCACTCTGCCAATCTGCCTATCATTAGGCAGATCAGGTTATTACCCCCTCAGATTCAATCTTCCCTGCTGTCAGAAATGTCACTGCCTCTGAGCAGAAACGTGATGATATATCGGCTGTTGAAATAAGATGAGGAAACAGATTTTTTAAATCAGTCCACTGCGCCTCGTCGGAATGTGGTACCAGCTTGACTTTAACATTTTTAAAAGGGAGCAAACGGAGACGCGCTCTGCATCTGGAGAAAGTGGGACACAGTATGGGAGAAACTGATTATCAATGCATGCACAGTAGGAAAAAAAATAGATAATTGAGCTAACACCGGAGAAGAGGGTCTGAATTGCAAATGTGCTGGCTCCCTCAATTTGAAAATTAAGTTAATTAAAGTGAGTTAAGTCAAACTTTAGGAAGTGCTAACCTAAAACTGTTGACTCATGGAGGACAGAGCAGCTCTTACGTTTATTTTTCAGATGAGTTATAGCTTATTAGAAAAGACCCGCGAAGCTGCCGCATGCCGCACGTACATTCATCACCGCTTAAAAGAAAGTGAAGGAAAGCTCTGCTGCATCTTTCTCCTGCCACGCACGTCTCCTTGCATGAGGGTGAGACAGGGAGCAGGAGGAGGCGGAAAGCATAGGAAGTGAGTGACAAGTGAATACCTTTCGTCTTGGCTGCATTTTGTACGGGCGTCAGGAATATCCAAGCTTTTACTGTACACTGATTTACTACAGTGAGACAGGAGACAAAGCGAGCACAGAGTCAGTCTCTGTCTGTGCTTGTCCACAATGGAGCCGGCTGACACCAGAGCCAGACTCGCTGTCAGACTTTCTGAAACACCACTGGGCTGAAAGCCCCCCCACACACACAGACACACAGTACAAAAACACACACAGTACATAAACACACACAGGGATACAGTGTGTGTGTCTCTGTTTGATCATTACCTCCACCAAGGTGGTTGTGTTTTCACTTTGTCAATTAGCAGGATTATGCAAAAACTACTGGATGGATTATGAGGAAACGCAGTGGAAGCCAAGGATTCTGTGTTGGTCAGGAAAGAACCCAATTCAATTTAGATCTGGAGCCAAACAAATGGGTGTTCCACTTTCTCTGCAGCGTTTCTCACAAAATGAATTCAATCTATGGCCGTAGCGGGGTCCTTTATGGACGAATAGCCCTGCAAACACAGCTGCAAACAACTGTGCAATGCAACAACTGTGCTAGATAGTTAGAGATCTGATGTATTATTACGACAAGTAAACTTTGGCAGGACAAATTAGAAAATGGCTGATTAAAGGGAAACACTGCTTTGAACTGGCGACAGTGCGTTCGCCTTGGTGGAGGTACACGCACTCAGAGAGCGCTCTTCTAGCTTAAACATTTAATAGAGTTTTCTTTGTTCTTTTTTTCACCTCCATTCATACCGTTGTCCGTGCTGTGTCATGTCGATGGCCCTCCTGGCCGGCACAGGCGAGCCTCCGTCTGTGACACTGAGGACCTCCATGGACTTCCTCTCCGGTCTCCTCTTCCCGTGACGGTTCAACATGGGGGAGTCGACTCGCTTCCGTGGAGGATCTGTGGGGAACACAGAGGGACGGACGGGCAGAATGAACGCCATGCAGCCGGCGAGTTAACGTGCACATTTCTACAGTTCTGTGCCCTGTGTGCAGATATGTGAGTGTTTGAGTGATGCTCGCTGCTGATCGTGTTGACATTTTAACTAATAGTGAATAAGTAATGGTTTCCTCCCAGACCTTGAACTAATGGCCAGTGTATTGACTGTATCACATTCACTGAAGAGGGAGTCTATTCATCAAAATGTCGGTATCTCACAGCACACAAGCACAGACACACACACACACACACACTTGCACATATTACTCTTCCTCTTGCAAAGCTCTTATTAGAAACTCACTCCGGCAGAAGTCATAGTTCAGCTTCTGTAGCTTCTGAAAACCTTTTTTTATTGCTGGTCTGTATGCGGTCAATGAGCAAAATTGATATTTGACACACTTGTCACATTCTGCATTTATACTTTTTGCTGAATCCTCACCGATCTCATTACGAGGGGGGAGGTTCTGATCCTCCTGGCTTGGATATCTCTCCTTACGGTCCAATAACAGGAAGTAGATCATCTTTTCTTGGTTGTCTCTGCGAAGGGGGAGGCAATAAAATGATTGTTGAGAGATCTGGAAATTACTGAGATAATACGTACACAACCATGCATACAGTCCGATTTATAGATCATGTACAGTGTGAGCACCAGCAAGGTTTGCACATGCTTAAAAAACCAAGACGGTTAAACTGCAGAAAGCCTCACTTTGATAAATGTCTTTTAATTTCCGGGTTCTTTGTGAAACTGTGCAACTAAATTGCTTCCATCGTTAAAACAAAAGTTTGGTTTTACAGATCATTAAGCTGCCATATTATATTTTGCATATATGTTTTAGGATATGCCCCATCTCCATATGCTGCAGCTGCTGGGAAGTTTACGCAAAGTACCCAAACATTACGAGTTCATCCTCTTCTCTCGCAGTAAATCAGAAAAGCCTAATATATTTAGCCTCGAGGCCAGAGCTCGCTATGCAAAAGGCCCAGGGAGTGGCCCTCCATAATAAAGACAGATTGGAAAGCAGTAGGAGGCAAAGAGACAAGGACCTGCAACTTCAGCTAAAATGAACCAAGGGCGGGGAGATAGAGACAGCAGATTTTCCTCCAGTCCAGCACTATTATGGGATGCTCCCAGGAGAAAGGAGGGGAAAACGGAAGAGATGGGGGAAGTTATACACTGATGCTCGTTTTGTGTTAAAAGCAAGAAGCAGGAAAAATATATAATAGAGGGAGGGGAGATTATTAAAGCGTAGAAAAAAGATCCTGAGCGTGAATGAAAAGTCACAAACATGTGTAAATGTGACCTGGGAGCATGGATCGGTTCGGGGGAATGTTTCCAGGAGCGAGTGCTGTAAGCGCTGTGTGATAACAGCTAAGATCCTCGGCTTCAGACATCTCCAATGACGGCCTCATAGGATTCCGGGTAAAAAAAAAAAATCACCAAGGCCAACATGGACATCACACAGCCGTCCTTCCATTGAAGTCCCATTCTCTCCTTTCATATAACCACAGCACAACCCTGTCCTCTCCTTCCCCCGTCTCCAGCTGCTTTTATTCTTTTCTCCCCTATTTGAACAAGACAAACTTCAGTATTTTTCCCTTTCTGCTTCATAGCTACTGTCTGTTCGTCTCCATCAAACCTTTCTTTTGCCCAACCCCTCCGTTTTGCTCCGGCCTTCACTCACTCGTCTGACAGCAGGTCTTTCAGTAGTTTGTTTTTGTCCCTGAAGCAGCCCAGGGAGTGCATGCTGTCCAGGACGTCGGGGTCGATATCGTCTGCGGAGGGCAGGCTGCGGATCGTCACCTTCCTGGGCACGGGCTGCTCTGGCTCTGGTTCGTTCTTCCCCCCTCTGGCAATGCAAAAGATTACAAGGCAAATAAGGTCACTTGTCAACTCGTCATCCGTCAGCAAGTCTCTGGTACTGTACATCATTAAATATAAACAGGTTAATGCTTTCATCTACCTTATGCCGGCATTATGGATTTTACTCTGCATATAAATGATGCTATGTGAACTATTCCTGTGCTTGTTTGCCTCTCGGTCATCTGAGGCAACAGATTACCTCATTATGACCCGGTTTGAGATTATAAAAATAAAACATTCACAGTCACGTACTTTCCCCAGGTTTAGTCACTTTGCATGTTAACTTCAGGGGATGAGGTCATCACGCTCACGAAAGATGAAAACAGGCGACTGAGTCATTGCAGTTAAATTTTGAGTTCTCTCTCCTTTCTCTTGGCTTGTTAAACATATTTAACTTTCGTGCATCATTCCCTTTTTCCCGCCAGACACTCATAGACAACATTATAGTCATGTAATTATTTCTTTCTTTTGCATTCCTGTGTTTATGGAGCAGACAACGCAAACCTTTTCTGTTTGAAACAGAATATGCATCTTCGATTTTGATCAATATACACACACTCTTTTAAACAATATACACAGTGTGATATATACACACAGGTTTGCCTCAGCCTTCTTTGCCTGAATCTATTTTTCGTCCTCCAGTGAGCCCAGTAAAATGTAAAACCTCCAATCCCTGTTTCACTGCAGGTATATAAAACCGAAAGTAAAAACAAGACCTCAGTGTCACTCCTGTAAACACATGATTCAGATGCCAGTTTATTTAGTCCACCTTTCTAAAACAATGCAGCCTATTTGCAACAGTGCTGTGATAAATCCTGCAGTAATTAAAGTTATGAGGTTGGTTTTGTTCAAAGTTTTATAGAAAGTGTTGGACCTACAATAAAAATCCAACCTCACAACAAACCACAGCCAACAACACGACTGCAAAGGTAAATCAGCAACTTCAACAAAATATATAATGTTAATGAAGGTGAATTTATTGCCGAACTCTTTTATTAGATTGTATTAGTTGTAGCTTCCTAATTAACTGGTCCCTAAGTGTTTGTGTGTCCTCTGCTCATGATGAGAGAACCTGGTGAAGACAAAGCTCTGTTCAGCTGCTACGTTTACATGGACACCAATATTCTGAAATGAATCAGATTAAGCCAATAGTCTGATTAAAAAAACCTAAACAGCACATTAACCTGAATGAGATTATACTCAAAATAAACCATAAATGAATTAATCTGTTTGGAGTATTCCGATATTATTCGCATTATGTCGATATGTTTACGTCTCTATCACATTACTATGTAATTACTGTAATATTGATATTGTATTAGCAACTCATGTATTTTTCTGAAAAAAGGAAATACACAAAGTAATCAAACAATAGGAGTGGACGACTCAATCTGAGTTGTGTTTTGTGTGATCTGAATAGACAGACGCTCATGTTTCAATGCCACAAACTGCTAACTAGTTGCTTCTGGGAAATAGCTGCAGCCGCATTTGTCTCACAAAGAAACAAATAAATCCCCATTCTTTCATTCATTAATTAATTTATGCGTTCATTCATTCAGCCAGACAGAGCGAGAGAGAGAGAGAGAGAGAGAGAGAGAGAGAGAGAGAGAGTCGGGCATCTTCCTCAGTTACACAACATTACTCTTCTCTCCAAGCTCATCTCTTCCTGTCTGCTCTTGTTTCTTTTATCAGTCTCGCTGCCTGTTTGCATGATCGTTCAGCACAAGACAGAAACCATAACTCCGTTCCTTCCAGGACTCACAAACTCCAGCCTCCATGATTCATGGTTTTTCTTTTGGGAAAGAGGGGGATGAAAAAATAAAAAAGCCTTTAAAATCTTGTCTTTAAAGGACTTTTAAATGGGTCCGCTGCAACTTCTGAATGGTGATAATGGGATAATTAGGGGGAGGATATAAAAAAAAAACTACACATGAATGGATTCGGACATCAAATACAATGACATGCGCTACAAATTTCCTCAGAAGATTTATGTTGGCTGTAAAAGGGGGGGCACGCTATGTTATGAAAGTTAAATGGTGGGAACACTGAGGTTAGGTGGGTTCACCCTCTCCTCTTCATCCCTGCTCGTTCTCTCCTCCTCCTCCCCTGCTCCCTGCTCAGCCTACCATATGTGGCACGTCCTCTTTCATGCACTACCAATTTACCCCCACATCCCCGAGAGTGGAGTCATGCCCCCCTCAAAGGTACTCTCGTGTACAGCGCCGGAGCTGAAAGTCGTTTATCATGAGGTGGCTCCCCTCAGGTCTGTAAGTCCTGCAGAACGGGCTACGAGAGGAAGAGGAGGAGGAGGAGAAGAAGGGAAGGGTGTAAAAAGAAAGGAAAAATACTTACATGTACCATGTGTGCTTCTGGATCTGTTCTAACTGTAAAAGAAAGGAGAAAACACACAGTCAGTCCACAGACTTCATGTGAATCATTTCATCGTCTTTTTGAATATAAGAAAATCTTCAGAAAGTCTGTGTGTGGAAACGCTCGGTGCATCACGGCGTCACAAAGACCTCGAGCTTACGCAACAGGACAATACAGCCAGATTGAAAAGTGGAGGTAAATAATGAGCTCTTCAAATATTAATACTGCCAATGGGGAAAGATATTACTGGGGGAAAAAAAGAGTGCGATAGCACCGAGTTATATACAGAGGATATTATCCCCCCCCCACACACACACACGCTGTTGACCCTGCCGAGCCCTCTGGTCTAAAGGGAATCTCCCATTCTCACTCTCCACGACTATTAAGGCGCCGGCAGACTGTGAGATTTCAGCAGGGTTAGAAGTTGATTGCGAGCAACACTGTGCAACATGAATCTAATAGAGCTGGTGACAGACTTTATGAGCTGGAGTGGTTAACAGTGTTGTGGTGCGCCATTTCATGCAGCATTTCTATTGGCTGGTTGGTAGACACAGGTCGTAGCTGGGACACCATCATACATTTTTGGTCTATGACAACAGCCGTCTTTGGAACTTTCTAACAGTGCAACACAGGATCCCCCACTTTGGAGCCATGACCAAAGATAACACGTGTTTCCTTCATACTGGTCATCTTTTGTGTGGGAAAGCCCAAAGTTGCCCAATATATCCCTTACTATTAGTATTACTCTCACAAACACACCGACTCCTCTTATCATCACACTTTGTCACCATAGGGTTACTGTAGGTATCATGTGGATTTTTTTCTGATTCCAAGGCTAAATCAATACTTTTGAAATGGTACAGGTGCCGGGACAGATACTGGCAATGATAGGAATGCCTTCTTTTTTTTTTTGACAAAATTTAACATAACTGTTACACATATATGTTAACAGTTTGAAGTATACTTACATTTAAATTTACAAGTGCAAAACTTACAAAATTTTACGAGACAAAATCACATTATTTATAAAACTTAAAGCAACTACAAGAATTTAACACTAAATAACAGTTTCAGTTTCTGCTGCCAGAGTGTGTTGCACCAGAGTTAAATGTAACGTTAAATAGGCACATGCGGTGATGTTTATGTCGCCTGTAAGCAGGGCATCTATTTCAGCTCAAAGCTCAGGTATAAATGAGGCACTGAAATCTGCGTCGTGTTTCGGTTCACTAGGAATCAGCCGTGTAGGAACCGGTGCCTGATTGGTGCAGAATTTCAAGACCTATCTATAATAGTCACCAACCCTGTCGACATGGTCCTTTTCCCCCAAGAAGGGAAAAACAGAAAGAGACAGAAACAGCAAGCAACGAGGGAAGATGTCTATTAGAATGACTCCGCAGTGCTTTAACTGCCCACAGAGGAAAACAGGATCAATGTCACTGCTGGGACTTTTTAATTTGCTCCTGCTGTTGCTGTGGAAGCACACGAGATGCACATAGCAGCTCTAATTATCGTCACTTATTTAGAGGGCACAGTTCTTGAGTGTGTGTCGACGGCAACGCCTCGACGCGTTCGCCGTCCCGGAGGATCGACCTCTACGCTTTAGCGCTGATAAATGCCTCCGTGTGAAGTCGGTACAGTTGCGAGAGACGGGCGGGCTACTGAGTGTAGGTGAATCCTGTCTGCTTCCACAGAGGTCACGGTATTGACAGAGACACCCTGACTGTCAGATACAGGCCGGTGGGTGACCTACTCTCTCTGACTTTTATTGAAGGCCTGGAGGCAAGAGACCGATATCACAGGCAGGCTTGAAAGTGATGTGGTTTGAAATGCAGTATCACATCAATCAGTCTCTAAATGTGACAGTAGCAATTCCGGCTGCTTTCGCTCAGGCAGACGGGAAAGTTGCTGCGGCAGGAGATCGGCGAGGAGTGCGTACGAGTGTCTGTACATGTATGTATTTATCTGGGTGAGGCATAAATCTAATTCTGTGTTTGTGTCTCATTCATACTGTGCTGCTGTTTGTTTAGGTAAAAGGAGACACATGAGAGTGGGTGGGACAATGGGGGAAATGTTCCAACATCTAAGTACTTGAATTGGTTATATTAATGCGAAATCCAAAAATAATAACATGGATATAGCCTAACGTCAATAGTTGGGTCACATGAAAAAGACAGTAACTAAACCCAATCATAGAAATGAAAAAGGTAACACCAGAGGAAGTCCTGCTAAAGAAAAGTAGCCGAACAGTAACTGGAGTTTCTGCAACCTCTGACTCTCTGCATAACTTGGCTTAAAAGAAGAATTAATTGTTTGTTTTTCATGCAAACCTAAAATTGTCTAAAGAGCTTCGAGCCTTTAAATAATTTTAAACCTCACTTTCTGTAACTACCGCTCTCTACCTTCGTGGTCATGGTTGTGAGGCAGCGACAGTGAGCGAGCTGTGGCAGAGGGATCACTGAAGTGCCTGCACATCAGGGGGAAAAAAGTAAAGCGATCCAGAGACGCTACGCAACAAGATTATTAAATGGAAGTCTGGAGGGTCACGATGATGGAAACTAAGAGTTTCATTCCATTTGTCCAAATTAACCGCAGTTACGTGTGAATGAGGTCAATTTTATTTGACACACACATACACACACACACACACACACACACACACACACACACACACACACACACACACACACACACACACACACACACACACACACACACACACACACACACACACACACACACACACACACACACACACACTCACTATATTTTCATTCCAGCAACCTTGGTAATTTATCTGTGCCGTGCCTGTGGGGGTATCATCTGTCTGTGATGAGCCGCTCTTTAATATAATAAGCTGGCCAATCCTCTTCATTAGCCTGGGATCACGAGGAAGAAGATCTTTCCAGGGTGTCTGTGTTGATTTCAATGGCGGAGATGAGATGACTGTTGAGGTGGTTGTTCCGGGCGCCTCCGGGGCCCCGACTACACAGACAGGAAATGAGGAGAAAGGCTTTTACGCAGCTAAGCCCCTTAAACCCGGGTACATGCCCTCCCACTCCGACTCTGCGGGGGCCTCGGCTTTGTGTGTGTGTGCATCTACAAACAAAATCTAATTAACAGATGGTGACAATAGACATACTGAAATACAGCGAGTAGTTATGGTTTGATTACCCTATTGATTTTATTCAGTGAGCTACTGTCAACATCATTACAAATAATCCAGTGCAAAAGAACATGTTCTTCTACGACGCCCTTTAATGTACTTCATCCAGGACTGGGCGATCACCGCTAAACTCCAACAATGCTCAATGTAACGGGGCTATTTGACTTTCTTTAAGGTTAGAGCACATCCCCACAGCTCTGTTTGCGGCGCTCGTGCCTGAGAGAGAGGGGCAGACAGGTAGCATATTCTCTCCCAGCAGCTCTGACTGTGTGTAACGCTTTGTGGAGGACAGCGCTGGAGGCTGGTGGACATATCTAGGGGATCTCAGGGTGACCTGTCCTCGTCAGGCAGAGAGCACAGAAAAAAAAAAGAAGGCATATAGTGTACATACAGCATACCAAAGAGGTGGGGTCTTTGGCTGATGTTTCAACACAGGCTTTACCTTTAGGTTGTTAGTGCCGCTGCATCTCTTCCTTTGTAGCTTTCTAACAAGCTTGCAGTTGGGTCTTTCAAATTCATATAAGTTTAAATCATTCACACACCGTGACCCTGTCCAGATCTGGTATTAACATCCATAGTGAGGAATCCGATCACAACTGGTCACATTTTATTCCCGGGTGTGAACAGACAAACTAAACGTGGTACACTTGTGATCGGATCTCTCAGGACGGATGTTAATACCAAGTCTGAGCAGAGTCTGTGAAAGATAAGCTAAGCTGTAAGGAATGGAGCAGCAGCTTCCACTTACAGGAAGTGGAAAGACATTTGTCAGTCCATGACCATAAATTTGTTAAATGCATTGATCTACAAAGATACCTGGAGAGGTGTGTGCACACAGTATGCCTGCAATATCTTTTATCTAGTTTTTGTGTGTGCAGCTACACTAACTTACAAGCGTGTCTGTATCCATGTGCATTGTTTGAATGTGAAAAGCAGGACAAGAACAAAGGGCAGCTCCCTCTTACTGTGAAGTCTGTACTTCTGAGCTCTATGGCTGCACTTTCATTATTTACATTTCCATCTCTCTCTCTCTCCCTATCCTGACTCTCTGCCCTTCACATCTCTGAGTTCTGCAGCCACCTTGCCAAGGTGATCAGTTGCTGTGCAGAAGGGGCCTGGCATTGTGATGAGTGCAGAGGGAGAGTACACAAACAACAGTCCTCTGCTGAATTCACACCCCGTACTTGAGGAGGAACCCGAACGGAATTGAGGATGAGGAAACACACATTTGGAAAACAAGGGAGGGGAGAGAGAAACAGACAAAACGACAGTGGTTGGCTTTCCCCCGGTGTCGACTTGGTATTAGCCACTTTAGTTTGAAAGTGTATCTATGGCATCTTGCTCTCAGCTTCAAGCGTTGCAAGTTTCCCCAGCTTGCTGTGAATTTGCAAAATAATGATTTTCCTCTGTTAACCCAAACCTGACATGTCTGGGTTCTGAATATTGTCTGAAATAACATCTAAATGTGTTTTGCTGCTTCTACAACATTTTTAATAAAGCCGGCTGGTTCTGGACTATGAATACAAAATATGGAGTACAGATAGAATTCAGGCCTCATCACTCTCACTCTCACACACACACACACACACACACACACACACACCACACACACACACACACACACACTCACACACACACACACACACACACACACAGGTTTGCGAAGCTATCCTTATTAGGAGCTTGCATTTACTTCCATACGTGTGGACAGCCAAACCAAAACTGTATCTCTAACATTAACCAATTCATGCCAAAACCTTTACCTAACCAAAATCCACATCTTACCCCTGACCTTAACCAGGACCTCAGAAATTATGTTTTCACCCATTAGGACTGAGTTTTAGTCCCCATGAGGTCTACTCGTCCTCACAAGGTCAGTGTTTGTACAGAAAAATCTCCGAAAGAGGAAACAAAAGCGAGTACACACACATATATACACACGCGTTTGTACAGTTGTCTTAGTGAGGACACTGGCATAATGCTTTCCCTAGCCCCTAACCATCAAAACTAAATGCCTAACCCTAACCCTTAACCTAAACCTAATTCTAACCCTAAAACCAAGTCTTAACCCCCAAACAAAGTGAGGACCGGCCAAAAGGTCCTCACTTTCCCAAAATGTCCTCACTCTATTGGTCATAGACTAAAACTGGTCCTCACAAAGATAGCTGTACAAGAGTACACACACACACACACACACACACACACACACACACACACACACACACACACACACACACACACACACACACACACACACACACACACACACACACACACACACACACACACACAGGGCCTTGCCTGAAAACTGTTTTTATCATTTTAAAACATCGAAAATCAGCCCGAAACCAAAAGCCCACGTCAGTACATGAACATAGTGGTAATGGTCCAGTCTCTTGCACTGACCGTTAGTCTTTTGGTAGCATCCACTTCAATCATGCCGCGGAGCAGGTTCTGACAGTCTGGCGGAATGAAGTGTGGCATGTGAAACACTCCCAACTTCACCTTCTCCAGAAGATTCCTCAGGTTGTCATCATCAAACGGCAGGGCACCCTGGAGAGACGAGGGCAAGAACAGAGAGAAAAGGGGAAAGAAATTGGAAACGGTGAAGATGTACTGCAGGTGTAGGAACAAAAAAACCCAAAAAGTATAAAGGTAAGAGTGTACGGCATCACAGCAGAAAATAAGACTTCACTCGTTTGAGGGGAGAAAAGAAAAGAATATGAATTACTAACAAGGCTCTCTGGAAGAAACAAAACCACATTTTGATTCTTAATCCTGCACGAGTTAAAGAAGAGGCATTCTCGACTTGTTCAACTCTCCAATTAGAGCGTTCTGCCCTCAGCCGGCAAAATAAATAATAAACAGCGGTAAACTGAAAGTGGGGCTTTTTCTAATAATTACCCAGCTTTCTCATTTACCTCATTCATTTAGCATTCTCTCATCTGAGTCATTCATCAGAGCGAGCTGACACCTCACAGATGTGGCTGTTTGATGAATGACAAGCCCCCACCAGAAGACAAGATGGAGGGGGGAGAGACAGAGGAAAGACGGAAAGATAATCTGAGAAATGAAGAGAGGCAGAGAGAGGAGAAAAAAGACGGTCGGCTTGTGTAACGGATGATCTGAGCGCAGTCTAACTGATGGGGAGTATTCGTGCCTCCCACAATCAGACAAATGGTTGTCTAGCAGCCAGACAGCGGGACAAAACAGGAGTAAGACAATATTCATCAGCAGTCAAACACTGACGGCGGAAAAACTTTTTGTTTGGAGCGAGAGAAGTGCGGCCGCGGCAGGAGACGACGGGAAAAAATATCAGGTTCATGCAACACGGGAGAACTGTCCTTAACTAAAGTAAACACATATAGGACGGAAAGAGATGGAGAGAGGGAGAAAGAGGCAAAAACAAATACAAATACACAAGGCCTGTGGCCGAGAGCTGCCCTGTCAGCGTTGGTATTCATTTTGTGCTCTCTTGTTTCAGTTTGGCTGGATGAATTATTCATGGAGCCGGAGTGTGTTGGAACTACAGTACAGCTGCTGTTGATGAGACAAAGCTCCGGGGCTGCACGGCTGGAAAACCACAGCCATAATGTAGCTGGAGAATAGACCTGATTACGGATACGTCGCTGTGTGTGGATACAGGATAATGAATAAAGAGATGATTCCATTCTCTGATCTTCTGTTGTGTATTATTATACAGCTCGAGGGCGCCTCTGCAACATCTTTCAGGTAAGACCCTCTAAATGTTCAAGATGTTGGACTGAAATCCCTGAGCCCTCAGTTTACGCTTGAGGGTCTGTGGCGGCTTCAAGAACACACCCACCTTCTTCTTATTGAACTGAGGTCAACCTCGAGTCAACAGACAGTGTACAAAACCACGACTGTCCTGTCAGACTGTAGAAACTTGAAATTGTTCACTTAAATAAAATCATTAAATAGGTTGAAAAAAGTGTGTAATGGCATCATAAACTTAAAGTATTAGCTTCCACTGACTTTATTAGGTTTCTTGTGTAAAGTTGGTTTGGAAAGTCTGGAGCTCCCTTAAAGTTGAGTTTAGTCTACCACCAGTTTTCAAGGGGTGTTTTGCCAGAGTGTCTACAGAACAGTTTTTGTATGACTACATGTTAAATCTTTACAGTGAAGTACACTATAAACAATTTGTTGACTCAACTTAACTTCAATGAGTCATCTTGTTGCTTTGACAAGGTTAAGTTATGTAAACACCAAGTAAATTTGATTTAATGATGAAGCATACTGTTGGTTGATCCAATTGCTTGAATTAAGTTATGACCAATTAACCAATTAGTTGATGGAGCATGCAGTTTGTTGACACAACCTCCTGAGTTTTGTTTTGTCTTGTTGAGGCGACCTTGGCACAAAATTTTGTACGGTAACAACTTTATTTGGTAATTCCATATATGTGATGACGACTAATCAGATAACGGTAGTCAGTAGTTTGATCCCTGGCTCCATCAATTCACATGCTTTATGAATTACGAGTAGACAGCTAATGAGGAAACCCAGAAACTGGATGGCAGTATAGGACAAATGCTAAAAGTTGGTACAAAGTTCTTAGTATGTTGAACTCAAAATTAGAAGTTTTTGTAATCCTTTAAGAAAAAATTATGAAAAGAGTTTTAGTTAAAAAATAAAATAATTGATTGGAGTAAGTTGCCTTGAATTTGTGAGTTTTTCTAACTTTTGCTTTTTAAGTGCACCTACTTTCCTCCATTGATTCAGTACAGCTGGTGTTAATATTAAATTGTCTGTAATTATATAGAGCTTTTCTAGTCTTGATGACTAGATAAGCTCAAAGAGCTTTACAGTTCATTACCATTCTTACAGTGCATCTATGTGCAGCACTTTCTCTATCACATATCAATCACACACTAGTGGCACAGTCGGCAGGAGCTGACACCCGAGGACACTTCAGCACACTGAATGGAGGAGACTGGGATCGAAGTGCCGACCTTCTGAGCCACATTATAAAGGCTAAACACACATTTACAAAGGGCTGGGAACACTTCATGGTAAAATCTGACTATGCCACATTCCACTGTAGACCTTTAAACCGAACGCCGGCATAATCACTTTCAGTTAGTGAGGAACAAGCGGACACTCACCACCAACAGGGCAAATAGAATGACCCCACAGCTCCAGACGTCTGCTTTCCTCCCGTCATACTTCTCTCCCTGAGGACAAGAGAGTGTTGGCGGGTTCGGACAGAGTGTTAGAGTTAAATAAAATAACATGGAGGGATATGAAAAAAGTAGCAAGTGGAGTAGAAACAATCTTAAAAATGTGTAAAAAATGATTTACCCTGATGACCTCTGGGCAGGCGTAGTGTGGAGATCTGTGGGGAAAACACAGGAAAGAGCAAACAGTGAATGATTTAAGGAAAAAAAACTCAAAGAAAGAAACATATCTGGGTTATCTGAGGTCGTATCCATGTACTGCAAAGTGAAACAGGGTTATACAATCCTGACACAGCAAACATTAAACAGTCCCACGCTGTATGTTAATGTGAGAAGAACAATAAAGGCGGATAATAAATGTCTCCGGCAAACATAGATCAAGATGTGCTCTGGGAGTTTAGATATCCTGAGGGTGTTTGGATGTCCTCCTGCTTGCTCACTCAAGGGCATCCTCTCACAGCAGACAGCGAACAGACCCACTAATCTTTACAGCACCTGGATGGGCTGACAGTAAACCCAATGACTAGATTGACACATCAATATCGTATGAAGATTTATGGAGCTCCCTCACAATGGCTGCTCCGTAAGCCAATGGCTCTGGATGAGTGCGGAGTGTTATTCTTTAATGTGCGCGGTGGAACTTTCCCTTGTGCTCTGATGTTGTCGCATTTTCCAAATTCAGTAGCTCTCATCATCAGATAGGGCGATAAGAGCTTTGCATCAATTTATAATCAAATAAATTAGACTGCATTTTCTTTCTGTACGTCTCTTTGCCTCTCATGTGACAGCAGAGAGAAAACAAAACCATGCACCTGTCTCCCCAAACCTCTTACCCCCGGTGATGTGTCTTCCACCTCCCTTCTCCTGCTTCGTCTTATTTAACAGCAGAGTATTTGGTTCTACAGTAATGAGAGACTATCTGAACTCTGTAAACATGGCGCCCATTAGCCCGGCTGCTGTCCTGGGCATTCATGAATACCAACTCTGACGGCTTGGCTTCCCGAGGCTGTCAAAATACTGGCCGATAACAATCGCTGCCACCGTGTCAACAGGGGGAAGTTCAAATGCGAGCCTATGCAAATACGTCCTTCCTGATTGCAAGTGTCATAGCGCATTATGCAGATGAGCAGGACTGAAAAATAAATAAATAAAAACAACAAGCCTGAGATTTGCACTAGTTATGCCTCATGAGAGCCACGAGCCAGAGCCAGCGTGAATATAGACTCATTATTTGCAGAAGCTTCGGGTGGCAAACACAGGGTGAGAGTGAAGACTGGAGCACGAGCATCACACACCTTTCTGCTTTGAGCTGAATTCTAATTTGTCAAAATCCTATTTCAAAATGACAGTCACATGCAATATACAGCAAATTTTAAATAGGAAAACATCTGTCCATTTAATAATTCCAGATATCTGTTTGTCTGTATGTGGCTCGCATATCTTGGGAACCGTTCATCTGATGGCCATCACACTTGGCATGTGTATTGTTAAAGGCCAGAGGAAGTACGATGTTGAGTTTGGTGCAATTTGGACATGCGGTACGTTCACTATTAATAAAATTGGAATAAACTTGTGCTCTGTATCATCGGCGGCTGGGACTAATCAACGTAAGGGACATTGTCGATCAGACGGCCGTCCTGCAGCCGGTCATTACTCCGCTGCTCAACAACTGCAGGTCACTTTTACAGTTTCGGACTTTAAACTTGCAAATGAAGCTCATTTAAATGTTTCTTAGGTGAAACCATTAAAATGCTGGTCTCATATGTAAGCCCATGCAATGACAAAACATATCTTGCTGCTCACACCATGATTTAAAATGATAGACTATGATATAAAAAGAGCCCCTTCTCTCTGACCATAACATTAGTCTTTTCTTGCTGATTGCTATAAGCTCAGTTACTCTCTCTCACCCCAACACCAATGAGATAGAAACTTTCTCTATTGAGAGTGAAGAAAAAACAAACAAAGGTAGCACAGAGACAAAAATGATACAGACGCACAAAAAGGCTGTCTTTATACTGGAAGACCTTATCAGTGTTAGTGTCAGCGCTATATCCAAGAAATCTCTGGACTATCAGTTCAAACAGGCCCTCCAAAGCAAAGAGTTTGCAAGAAGCGTATCGTGGAGTCAATAGATACGAGCTCCTGCTGCTCATCTTCATGAAAATCCATCTTGTTGAGCCAGATTTGTGTAGCTACTCTCTGCACACAAGATAATTTCCTTCCATCAATCAGTGTAACGGAACTAAACAGCGAGCGATGATGAACTCGCCGCTGATGGGCTCGTGCGGCCAGAAGGAGACGGAGAAGTCGGTTGTGTGCCTGCGTCACTGCATCCACATTTGTATGTGCCTGTCAATGCCTCTGCTCATCTATAGATCTGTGTGTCTGCATGTATTTATGTATGTGCTCCGGGGCTCCCCCTACTCCACCTGAGGCGAGTCTCAGCTTCACTCAGCTCCATTACCCGTGGCAAATGGAATACATTTCTGTCAGACTGCTGCATAGTGAGAGGGGGCCAGATAAATGCATTTAATTAAAAAGTGTCATATCTACACTTAGAGATGGGACAGTCAGAAGAGCATGAATAATCAATAGCCACACACACACACACAGTGTATGGCACGTCTACATGTATTAGGTCATGACACACAAATGCACACAGAGCTTCCACATTCCTGTGAGACTCTGACGAAAGCAGAAGTGGATATGGCGCTGAGTGGAAAGAAAACAGAACTACTTGGTTGTGTGTGGGAGTGTGTGTGCATAGCGTGTGTGTGTGTGTGTGTGTGTGTGTGTGTGTGTCAGTGCTTGCATCTGTGAAAGACAACGCTGTGTTCCCACCTGCAACAAGTGCCTTTAGCACTTTGTAAATGGACGCAGGGGACTGAGCAAATGCACTGCCCCGGGATCCTTTAGCACAAACACTCAGAAGCAGAATGCTATCAGATATAGGTACAACTGCAAAAAGCGAAGTGAGAGCTGCCGCATTATGTGGCCTTTCTAGGAAACAGGAAACACTTCAGTGTGGTCATCCCGGCTGCAGAATGACTCAGTTGTGCACATTTTACTTGCAAATAGCTTTGCAAGCTGCTCTCAGTTCGGCCTGATCTCCACAGATGAGTCATGAGTCAAGGCTCTGTGCGACTGTTCGGAAAAAATGATGCAGTTTCAACTGTTTGCTTATGTGTTTGAATGGTTAAATGAGCAGTCGTGCATGTAAAACGCCTGAAGATATGCTGTCATTTGGTGAAATAAAACTGAATTGAATTGAACGCATGAGTGAGGGTGTCCGAGACAGACAGCGACAGCCACAGAGACGACCAAACAGGCAGGGGACAAAGGGTCTCGGGGGGGTCAGGGATGAGCTAAGCCTCGCCAGCTCCATGTGCGCATGCGTGTTGGGTGAATTGCGTGTATGCGAGTGTGTGTAATTTCAGCTGCAGCTGATTTGGAGGTATAATCTGGACAGAATCAGGTCTGAGCTGGGGACAGATGTCACGGGGCCCAATATAACCCTCGGCCCTGTGAACAGTGTCATGTATAACCACAGAGCAAAGATTCTCCCAGAGCACCACCAACCTGCAAGAGAATACAATATGCAAAGGGCCCTCACACTTTGGTTTGACTTAGTGTCATCATTACAGGTTTGAAGCCCTGTTTGTCCCCATATGACACCACTTTTACTGTAAATCTGCTAGTTCCAGATTTTTATTTGGAGCTCATTAATATCAGTCCCCTAAATTTGTTTTTTAAAATCAAGATCCATGAATTATTCCCTTGGAAATTATGTCAAAATGCCTCCCTGGCAGATTGTAATAATCAATAATAAAAACAATGTCAATTTGCTTGATGTATATCTATTATTATTATTACATGCCTTCATATTGAAATCACACTGAAGTTTGAAATTAGGTAAGAGTGAGATGAAAGTTTCTGTGCTGCAGTAAAAACCTCTTGTTAATCCATGTCGTCACAAACTTTATGAACCCAGTACTAAAAGTACCAAAAGTAAACCATGATCAAATGAGCTGCTTTTATTGACGAATGCGACACTGTACGCCGCTCACTACACTTCAGGGTTAAATAAATAAAAGAAAACACTCCCACAACATGAATGACCATATACGAAAGACTTTGAAAGTGACTTTTCCTGCGAGCGGAATTCATTGCAGTCGTTGTGGGATTGATGGGCCTGGCGTGGTCGTGACTGCCAGATCATAAAACCCAGAGCCTGATATGAGGAGATGGAGAGCCGTAAAGTGCGGCCATGGCCCTGGCCCCTGCTCACAGCCAGACAGCACAATCTGTGAGAGACGCCGACTGCCTCTCCTCAGGAGATCAACACTGCACGATAACAGAGGCTTCGAGAACACGGCACCTTGCGGAGGGCTCGATAGATCCACTCCTCCTCTTCTTCTTCTTCTTCTTCTTTTCCTCTCTGTCCGTCTCTGCTGCATCTACCAGAAACCCCACCTGCTCACCCCAACTATGACATATATTAACTGTCAGTCTAAGCATTATCTACATTTCCTCCGCCAATAGAGGTCAGGTTTTCATCTGCATTT
The DNA here is from genome assembly GCF_022539355.2 of Hippoglossus stenolepis. Lineage (NCBI taxonomy): Eukaryota > Metazoa > Chordata > Actinopteri > Pleuronectiformes > Pleuronectidae > Hippoglossus > Hippoglossus stenolepis. The sequence goes on along the minus strand of NC_061487.1, from coordinate 20,952,244 downwards.
GATTGTTTGTTAGTGAGTAGGATTACGCACAAAACCTGCTGGAAGGACGCGGTATGGGTCGGGAAATAATAAATTTATCGATTTATTGATGATTAGGGGGCAAATCCAGGATTTTCTTTTCACTTTCTTTAACACTGTGAGGCCTTTTTCAACATTTTCGTTGATTTCTCATTGAATAATTCACTCAGGCATGTTTAGGGCTGACATCTTTTTGTGTATGACGATGTGAGGCAGACGTTGCACCAGACAAGGTTTGCGTTACAGTGTTTTGCATATTACTTACCCACAGCTGGTTTCCAGCAGACTGTCTCCGACCTGAAGGGAGGCCATGCCAAAGTCTGCTATCCTGATGTTGTTCTTTTCATCTAGCAACAGGTTCTCTGGCTTCAGATCCCTGTGGCTGAAAGATCATGAGACAGAAACATAAAGCAGTTAATGAAGCATGAAATAACACATCATAGTTATGGCAACTGGTTGGAAATGAGGAGAAGTGAAAGGCGGGCTTCAAGGTCTACCAAGCACCTGTGGCTCTGGATCGTACCCACATCCGTGCAACGCAACTGTGAACAACACAGCATCTTAACGTGTTACTGACGCCCCCCCCTTCCTCTCTGCAACACCTCTCCGTTTGATCCGTCCATGCTGAAACTCCCACCTCAGCGCTGGGGCTTGTACGAGGTGTGACAGCCCCCTGGTGTGTCCTTCCTTCCTTCTCCCTTCCCCTCTCCCTACCTCTTCACCCCCTCATCCCTCTCCTCTCATCTCCCAGACAGCCACCAGCACAGCGGCGAAGCACGGGGCGTCAAGGGGAGCCAGCAGCAGAGGTGGGGGTCATTAGCTGCCATTCATTACCACGAAACACAGCGAGGGGTAAAACATCCAGCGGACGACATCTCCCTCCTTAACGTGCACCACTTCTCATATCCCACATGCTGTTGCTGTGTCGGAGGTTAAAATCTCAATTTTGACGAGTGACTGTTCAAAAGCGAAGTTGTTTTTCGCACTTTATCGCATATTAAACATCTCTTCCCGGGGCGGGGGGGCGGCTCTTGCTGTGCCTATCAAGGCTGAGGGAGGCAACACGGACATCACACACATACGCTGACTTCTACTATATCTGTCTTTTCTATAATCGTACACGTAGACGAACGAAACAAAAGGACGGAGGAACAACAGCTGGATGTGTCTGCCTGTGAAGAACGCCTCATCGAGAAGAAGGGACGTTTAACCTCCGACGACATCAGCTGCTGTGCAACTCGTTTCCTGTCCTGAGGGATTAGCTGTCAGCTGGTCACTGGCAGTGTCTGTGATCCCAGCTATAATTGAAACAAAACACAGATAGCATCTAAAACAGTTCTCCCCGGGCTAAAGCCTTTATCAGTTCACACAACCATCATTTGGCTGAGACGCTGGACGCCCGAGTCTTTTGAATAATACTGTCAAAGCACATGAGGAAGGAACAAACATTCACTGATCCGCTCATGGGCCACCGGTGTGAGACTCTTCTTCTGGGCATCTCCAAAGTGCGTGTGCGTATAATCCTGCCTCTGTTCCGTTTAGAGTTCTTTGTCAAAACGCCTGATAGAGGTTTTAAAAAATAATGTGTCTCCCGGCAACACTGCTGAAAGTCAAAAATCACTTGTGGCTGGAGTTTAAATGGGACAGAAGGTCAACTTGCAACTTTTATTTCAACACAGGAACCAGAAAGCAGAGCCTGGAGAACATTCAATAATTTGGTGTGACATCAGCCAAGACTGCAGCCGGTGTTTCAGGCAGCGTTCAAACATGATTAGCTATTAAAACCATTAGAGAGGTAACACCCTGATCTTCCCAGGTCCCTATCAGAGAGCAACACTCTCAACAGAATCATAAATATCTAAGTACACGCCTCAAACTTTCAGCCTCAGATGCAAAAAACGCACAATAAATCACTATCAAAAAGACATGGCACACACATTGTGTTATCACAGGCCAATCACATGTAAAACACAGGGAGCCCAATCTCAAGAGACCCATGCACAAAAAGAGAGAGAGAGAGGGCAGCAGGATATTTATCTACCAACAGCATCAAGGGGACAAATTGCATCTGGATGCTTTACAGTTTGTCAGGAGCCTGGTATCCATAATGGGACATTAAACTGCCTCTCTGACACATTAGGCTGCACTTTGCCACTGTAATCTTGCACACGCAGCAGGCCTTGCGGTGGGGATATCTAATATGTCATGCGGGAGCGGAAGCTGTTAAGCGAAGTCAACGGCTGCGTTGAGGTTGAATAGCCGCAGTTTTTCTCTTCCTAGAATTGGGGGGGAGCTGTGTGTCACAACTTGGCTGCATGCAGATCTCGGAGGATATGCCTTTTCCAAAATATAGTGCTTGCAAAGTTTGTTTCTGCAGGACAGGAAGCAGCGCACTGTACATGTCGGTCCATATGGAACACAGGAAAGTGTAGTTAAAAGTAGACAGGGGGAAAAAGGAGTAATAAAGTAGAAAAATAAAAACAACAAATACCAATGGAGGGCCACTATAATGATTATTATAGTCATCCACATACCAATAAACGGAAGCAGATATTGATATTTATTACGCATCTACGCTGATGTGTGGCACAGGGCTCGCTAAGCTCTTACGACGCTGCTCAGTTTAATTTACAGGGCACATGTGTGTGTGTGTCTGTGTGCTGTCTGAGTGAGGTTTACACCCCAGTGGGGCTGTTAAACATGATTCTTGCAATCTCACACCGAGCTCTTAATTGCCTGTGATCATTTGCACGTAGCACGCGGATATGTTGTGTTTTATCGAAGGTTGCACTGGGTCCGTCCTCTTGGGGCTCGCATCCCTATAATATCCCAGACATGTTTATGGTGATGAGCGGGTTTGGAACTAAATTCCCCAGCCCGAGGAAAATAAACTGGTGACACATAGTGACTTACACCGTGTTTAACAACATGCTTATGTCATGCGGCTCTAATTGGCCAGAGCACTTGAAACTAATACTAATGGCTCAAATGTATTTTTGGAATATTAACATGGACTGAAAACAGCGCCTGTTTTTTTTCCATTTTCATGAAGTACTGAAAACATTCTGTTACCATTACTGTAAGTGGAGTTTTTAACCGTCACTGCCAGTTGAAAATCAGCCATTTAGCCAGCGGCGCACCTCTGTGTCATCCTCCTCCTCCTATCTTTCCTTTTGTAACTTTTCAGGCTTCTGTTGACCCAATTAGAGAAAGACCAAGCACATCCACTAAAAATGCTTTAGGCTAATATTCTATCACGTTAGCAAAAGAGCGCAACATTCTGACTGCTGACTTCGAATGTGTTAGGCACAATCGTCTATTAGCCAACAGGGTTCATTTAGTTTTAATAGCAATTAGGGGCAAGAAAGATAAAGTTGTCTTTTTTCACTTTATTTTGCTGTGTAATGAAATTGGTCTGTTTAAGTACTTTTTTTTGTACAAAGCAAGTTATTGGTGAATAAGAGATAAGAATTTTGCTGTAATATTATTCTGTTGAGTTTCTGTCTCTTTATCTTTAAAGTAGCAACGTACAACATGTGAATTGTCATTCGTTTGACGTCAAGATAAAAGTCTTTAAACGTGATTTAAAGAATTCTTTTCATCCCCTTTGCAAGGGAGAAAGATTCATTTTCATTTTTTTATTTTTATCTTATTGTGTAACTTTTCATTTATTGCTCTTGTACTTTAGAGGTTTCTGTCTCTATCTGTCTCCGTGAAGTACCGTACCTGCTTCTTAATTTGCTTTATCTTTCACTCTACTTTTCTACGTAACATCAAAGTAAGTTTCTTGTATGTTTAAAACCTACTTGTCAGTAAACTTCACTCAGATTATTTTATTTTGTTGATAACAAGAAAATGATAACTGGTAATTGTAGAACACAAGTCCATACTGTCCTAATTGTATTAGTCACAGTTCGTAATCTTGAGTGAAGAATAAAGTGAAGAGGAGACAGCAAGCATCTTTTTAAAATGTTTAATCGAAATCCACAATATGTTTTTGGACTTCAAAGATACACACAGTAACTTTTGGTGAGTAATATGTGATAAAATACTTTTTAAACCTTTTATAAGAACATCCCACAGGGCACGCTTACGTGCTGTTTTCTTGGAGACACGATGTAACTGTTGGTCTGATATGTTCTTACATTCTTGTCATGATTTTGTAAAGTTCACTTGGATAACTCGAGTACAACAAGTGCCCCCTTGCAGCAATAATAACACATTGTAACTAAACTGGATTGAAATTGTGAAGAAACTATTTTTCCTGATGATTTTTAACGATTTTCCTCTCTAGTGGCGGCTCATTCAAGATCAGTCCCTGTGTCACCTGGGGCCTTTCTATCTCTTCCTCTGGGGTTTTGAGCAACACAGCAACGCGTTGTCGCATGTAATGCAGTGACTAAAAAAAAGTGGGATTACAATGATGGCTCGATCTGCAATAAACAAACTATTTGCTTTGTTGTGACAAATCTGTGTGTGCAACCCAGCGTTTGCTCCTAATCCAGAGGAGTTCGACTGGGTGACGATAGGACGAGCAGCAGAGCCACAAGACGGCATAAACAGATAAGCTGTCAGAGAACCATCGGAGTGAAGGGGCGGCGTAGATATTAAAAACCCAAAGCACGTCAGGCGTCTACACATGGTGCCGTGGTTGTGCAAAATTTATTTTAAAACAGTCGTCTGTGCCCTTTTCAGGATAAGAGAGACCAATAGTCTTAATAGCATCTCATCTCTGGTCATTTTACTTCTTATTTTTCCACATGACTGTATGTGAGGTCATAGTGGCCTTGTTGGCTTAGTTCCCCTCTTAATCTTCTCTTCACCATTTTACTTCCCTATTTGCTTCCCTTTTCCCAACTTTCTTTCAATACACTTCCCCTCACAGCCATCAGCCCATTCCCCCAACTCAAGCACCAAAGACCAACCTACTGCTTCCATTCTCCATCCTCCTCCTCCATTTCCATACCCATTTTACCCCTTCCCATTTCCACTCCTCCATTCTCCTCCCAACAGCCTCTCTCACCTCCTCCTCTCACATGCTTACACTTCACTGCTTTAACTGGAGGAGAAAACTATCAAGAGAAAAAACATGACGACGAGGAGACAGAGAAAAAAATGATTTTGCCATTCGGTGTTGTTAGCGACCATCAGCCGTAATGATGATAGGCTATAAGTACAGGCTTTCTACAGGGAGGCAGACAGAATATCATCTAGTAAAACTCTCCTTAGGATGTCAACAAACACGCAGCCACAACGAGCCACAAGGGCACGAGCTGCTGGTGATAAGAGGGACAGGCATACATGGTAGGTGACAAATAAGCCAACATGGACTACATGATTAGAATCGGGCGCGGAAGTTAAACAGAAACAGTAGATTCTCATTCAAATGCGATGCAAATTATCACTGGAATCGCATCTAATAACATTATGCTAACATTGGGAGTTGGATGCACAAAGATAAACAGCCAGTGATGCCAATTCTCCATCTGTTGCCATTACAACTGTGGCAGTAGAGGAAATAAAATGACGTGGTTACCGGAGAGCTAGCCAGGCCTCAAACGGTGGAAAGTCAAGTAGAGAATGTGAAGGAAATATGCCCTTTGTTTGTTTCATGTATTCATTTAAGGAAAGTTATGTCATTTCACACATATCTGCCGCTGTTAATCATCTCCTCATAAGAGCTAAGGTGACAAATTAGGCCCATGCTTCATGCCCAGTGAGGGATTCATTGCCGTCTGTTTCAACCGACCTTCGTCTCATATTTTAAATGAAAACACCAACTTTCCCACCTTTGCCAAGCACAAGAACGTTTCTGTGATTCTTACATAGTATTTCAAATATCTGGCTTCTTTACTCCGTTAATTCACAAATCGTAAATGAGCATAATCAGAGTAAGATGTTGGTTTATATATTAGCAATGGCAATCTTATCTATATAGGACATTTTATTTGAAGAAACTCGAAGAATACGTAAAAACAAAATATATATATATATTAAGTCTAAATACAATGATTCTATACTCATGAGGTCATTGTGACCTTTGACCTCCAAATTTGAAGAAATTCCCTTGAGGCAGACTTGAGACATCTTGTTCAAAAAGCCAAAAAACACATTTTGTGATGCCACCCTGAGCTTTGACCATTAAAATCAAATCAGTTCATTTTCAGTTCCAACTGAACATTTGTAGCAAATTTAAATAAATTCCCTCAAGGCTTTCTTGAAATATCATGCTCACAAAAATGAGATGGACGGGAGCAAAACCCCAAAACATATTGCAAATAAAATGTCAATGTCAATAAAAACATTACTGTATATATGCCATGATTGAACATTCAAGCATATTGATGACATCTTACAAGAGAGATAAATTCTGTTTAATTAAAAGGACCTGTGGCTTTCTTTATTTCCCTCTGTGGAGCTATAAAGCAGCGATGGCACAGACGGATGCATGTGACTCTCTGAGCCCCAGGAAGAGACTAAAGCAGGTGATGACAGAGTGAGTGTGGGAGACAGAGAGAAAGGTGGATATGGATGATGCCCATTATTATGCCACTGTGTGGGTTTAATGTGACGTCTGGACCAGGTGTTTGTTTGTGCACGTGCAGTTTTGCGCACATCAGTGTCAGCGATGGGACGATGTGTGACTGTGTGAATGTGTGTGGGAGCACGTACGATGAAGGTCTAGTGGCAGCGTTCTCCTCCAAAGTACACAAGCAATGTATGCCTGAACTTAGTGGAATGGATGGAGTTACTTTACCTGACAATCTTTATCTCACACCCACACAGTCACATTGTCTTAAACACACACACACGTATAGATGGTTACGAGGAGAAAGACCTAAGTCATTACTAAACAAACATACAAGGGGTGAGAAAGCGGACAGAGCGCGTTGGAGTGGAGGTGATATCCCTCATAGATAATTATGCTTCTGTGTGTGTTCTCAGGGCGGGTGTGAGTGTGTGTGTGTGTGTGTGTGTGTGTGTGTGTGTGTGTGTGTGTGTGTATGGCTGTGGGATTGCTCATGCACATGAGAAAGGTATACGGTGTAGTTTAAGACAGGCAGATCTCCACGTAGACAAAGTGGTGTGATGCGGAGTGGGTGGACAAAATGACACAGGGGGTGTGTTCGGTGTCAACCCTTCTCGATCACCTCAGGTTGAATCATGGATATAATCTCACCGTGGATTTGGAAACACTGAAAAAAAATCAATAGGACGCATCTTCATTGCTCGCATGAGGATAACATGGTACACTTGGTTTATCACGGGAAATAAAGCCCTGTAGGTGCTTTCTATATTAGTGTAACTGGAGTAAAAATGCAGCAAAAATGATTTATGAGGCCTCCCATCACAATATCAAAACTGACTTCCACATATTAATATTCTTATTTTCCCACTATTTAAAGTGGGTAAAATCATATTTCATTCAAGTTGTGCTCGCAGAGTACTTCACAATTAAAAGATTTGCGGTGAAGCATCTTATAAACAAGATTATCTATTTAAGTTTGTGTCCCCCTCAAATTGAATCCTGTCAGAAACACAGGTTAAAAAAGATGACATCAAATCAAATGATATCCTGTTTATCTTTTCTTGCTTTTGTGTAATCTTAAACTCTTATCACCAGTTGATGCACAAGCGTGCCTGGGTAAAAGGAATAAGAGTTCAAGGAAAACACACTTTACTCTTCTCGCTTAATCAGTGTGTCTGTCGCAGACTACATTGACTTCTCTGGAGAGTGTTCACTAAGCTGTTGTCAGCATCTTGGTTAAAATAAACTGATTATTCCGTTCCCTGCTCGATACCCCACCTACTTTTCTCTCATCTTCCTTGTGTGCGTCACATCATCCCTTTCTCTCCCTCCACGTCCATAAAAACTCTTCCGAAATTTGAAGGTGTTGCAAATCAGGCAGCAAGAACTCGTGAGTGATAAACAGCCCTTTTCCTCTACATTCTTTCATTCATCCACACGGCTCAGAACAAGATATTTGGGGACGGGGGGCTGAGGAGGGAAGCTTGTGGTAAAACCCGAAAGCGGGCGTTGTGCAGAAAAGCAGAGCTGAGGAGCACGTGTTCCTCTGAACGATGAGTCACAGAGAAAAGGGGGCACCTCTAATGGCCTGTGCAGGTCCCCCCGCGCAGACAAGAAGAAATGGAAGAAATGATTGCAGAAACACTTTTTATTGAGGGGATGCTGAGATCTCATTAATGGAGAATGAAGGGGACGTGAGCAGCGCCGCGGCTGTCTGTTTGCCCCTAATTAACGTCGGGAGGAGGGCGAGAGGATGCGGCAACACTCCTAAATAATCCTCCTCACCATAAATTTACAGGGCATCATTTTCTAAGCGTGTTACTGAGAGGATTTTATCCGCGAAGACCGAGAGATGGCAACAAAATAAAACACGAGGGGGTTTGATAAATCTGCTTGTGAATCTGACGACAAAAAGAGCTGTGATAGTCGATGTAGTGCGTGTGCATACACTTAATGTCAGTCCCAGATGCTTTCTCCTAATTGGCCTAATCTGTTCTCACTTATTTACTCAGATTGATAAAAGACTCCTAACTTCCATTCCCATAGAGGGGCGTTTCTTTCTATTTCCAGTGATACAAGAATGATCTACAGTGCTTTTAATTCTCCCTGAGTTCATCAACTACCCACTTAACGGTTCAAACAATCAACTGAGCGCAAGCAAATCATCATCCTCCGATAATCTGTGAAATGCAAAGTAATTTGGACACGAGGAGTTGGTAGCTCATACTGTGCATAAGCGCTCCCACACGGCTGTATTATTAAAAGCAGAAACTATACTGTACAACAATACAAAACTGATCAAATCGCAGAAACTCAACCGTACCTAATCTTCCCATGACGAATCAGTTTAATTTGTTCCTTTTAATTGCCCGTGCAGAATTATGCAAATCTATCTGCCAGGCATTTAGCGTGAGGAGTATTACACCATGACTGCTTTTTCACGGGATTGCTTTCCCCTCCGTCGACAGCGGGAAAAAGGTTTCCGAAAACTTTCAAGTATACTCGACTGTGCACTGGAGAGTAAAAATAAAAATCCTCTCTCCCTCTCCAGCGTTTTCTGCCACATTAGCCTTGGCAAAGAAGTTATGATGGGAGCACATAAATTCCCATCATGAGTCGACTGGCTGGCTAGAAGTCATTGTGTCGATGAGAAGACAACGACCATGGCCTGACCATGGCTTTTATGATGAGTTTTATGATGATATGTTAATGTCTGTAATTTGATGCCCCTGCCTGTGAATGTTATAGCAGAGTGAGCAGCAAGCAAACAAACTAATACTGTGCTGCACCCTTGATCCGCTCTTCACTCTCGGCAGTCTCTACTGTTGCTGCACTCTGGAGTTTCATCTGATAGGAAAATTGTAAATGCCTGAAAACCTCTAATGAAAAAAAATGTCATTAGAATAATAATGTAATAAACATATCTACACTCTGAACGACTTAGGTTATTGTTACAATGGGGATTGGCATATCACGTTTCAGGTGAAGGCAGGTTACAGGAGGGTACAGCAAACATAACAGCAAGCGACTGAAGATGAAAATAGAGTTAGAAATCACATCCGGAGTAAAAGACTGCATCAAATGTAGCCAGTAGTGTGTAACCATCAGAGGAAAAAAGAAACCTAGAAATACAAGACAACTATGTGTCTTACATTTAATAACACGAGTAGAGTGTGAACAGTAATTTTGCCTCGTGAAGATATAGGAAAATCTCTCTTTCCTTTTGAATAGTACTGAGAGTGTCTCATTTGCTGCAGCATGTTAAGTGGTTTTCATATGATTCCTATGTACTCTACATATTATTGTGGGTGCTGCATCTCTTTGTACATAGTATTGTTATTTCTTCTTGTCATGTATTACTGATTAGCTTAATGCATCCTTCCATTACCTATACCACTTATAGACTGAGGGTCAAAGATGACAGGTCTTTTTTCCTTCACTTTTCTGCAAAGTTGCTGGAGAATAATTTTGTGATGAAGAACTCATTCTGCTGTACGGCAAAGGGACGCTCTGAAGAAGAGGAGAGAAATCTCACTCTCTGCTATACACAAATGGATGCACAGTAAATACACTAAACATTCACACACACACACACACACACACACACACACACACACAAACATACATATAGCCAAGCAACACACAGATGAGTGCTAAAAATCACTCCCCACTGACATGTTTGACTTCTATATATGATTGCCTCTCGTCTATGAGCTGGTAAATGGGTAAATGATTCCTGAAGACAAACAAAATGTGTCACATTAGAAACATGAATGATGAGCTCAACAAATACAGGGATTCAACACAGAGTAGAACACAACTGTACTAACTTCTGCTCAGAGATACCTGAGCAACATATCTGATACATCAAACCTTAAGAAGAAAGGGTATAACACCAAACAGTTTTGTAACAAGCAAATCCTAAGTTTTATAATTCCTATTTTGACTCATTGGTTTGAAACCCAAACAGCATTCTGAGGCTATGAATAAACTGATTGAAATTTAGATTGTTGATTCACTTCAGGAAGAACCTCTATCATTTCAGAATTCATTATTTGGAAACTCATTATTTGTTCAATGTTGTATGACGACCAAATTGAGTTTGTTACACCTCCTGGGTACGGTTGTTTATTGGCCCCTTTGAACTGTATGTAATGTTGTTTTTATGGATCGCACATAATGAATGTGGCTTTTATGCTTGTACCTCTAACTACCCATATACTATATAACTATATAAACTACAGTGTTTACTCTTCTCTATAACTGTACAATGAACCAGTGTTAGGGTACGTTAGGGTTCTGTTCACATGTTTAATTCCCATTTTATCAATGTGTCGGGTGACATTTGTTCTTCTTGTGAAGTACTTTGTAACATTGTTAAGAAATGTGCTATATAAATGAAGTGTATTATTACTATTATTACCTGAACGTCTGTGTACTGTATATTGATAAATGTACAAATGGAGACAGTACACTTCTTATACTGTGTACAGTGTATTACTGCATGTAGATAGATTAATATTTGGTCGTTTTATATACTTTATATACTTATAAGCACTTTTATTAATGTATGGTGATACCTTTCATGAATGTATCTTTGTCAAATTTCTATTTATTTTAAGTGACAAATCTCATCAGTCAAAGATACTTGGGATTTCCCAGGGATCAGCGCACTTTCATCAGCCCACCCCAACCCTTGACTTCCAGAGTCGTGGCAGCTGGGGCAAACATTTCAACACGTGTGTCACATGACTTACCATATGGAATGACTGTGGCAGAAATCCAGCGCAGACATGATCTGTCTGAAGAATTTCCTGGCCTCTTTCGGCGTTAACCTGCCTTTCTTCACCAAGTAGTCAAACAGCTCCCCGCCAGACACATGTTCTAGCACAAGGTACCTGAGAGACAGAGGGGGGGAGATGGGGGAAATGAAAGATGAAACAAGTGGAATTGCAGTAGACAATAAACTCTCATGCACGCATAGAAAAAGAAAGATTCTTCTCGTGGAGACAAGAACAAACAACTCGTGCTCTCCACAGAGCCGTCTGAAGCCTCCTGCAGAAAAGAAGAAAAAGAGGCTCCGACCTCAGACGTCTGTAAGAGCTGGAGCAACGAGGGAAAAATTGTTCCCTCGTAGCCATTACACGCAGTCAAAGCACCCGGGATCAATGATCTGATCTCTCCAAAGTCGTATCATGTTGACTATTTTTTTATTTTGTCATCTGTAAGCTGTCCCCACAGTCAGAGAGTGAAGCCTGCCGACAGTGTATTACAATACACTCTGTGTGTGGAGGGCTGTGATATTGAACACCCTGACCTCCTATGGGAGGCATCAGAGCGATGATAAAGTTGTATTACACTACAAAAAAAGATGGCGCACACTGCTCTCAGACAAGTGTGAAGTGAAGGGGAAAGAATAAAGAGAGGCAGAAGGAAAGATATTGAAAAATCCAGTTCCTTATATACCGATCAGCCACAACATTCAAGGAGACATATTCTGCTCATATTCAGGTTTATAATGTTATTTTGTGTTATTACTTTAAATGTTTTAAGTTCTCTAATGTTCAGAAAACACATTAATGTCCTCATACTGTCCATTGCTGCAGATTAAAGTCCCCTTTCGTTCTCTGCTTGCGAGTTACAGCTACAGAGGGGGGCAGAGCGGTCATCCTCTAACCAGAAGGTCGGCGGTTCGATTCCCCGTCTGCATGCCGAAGTGTCCTTGGGCAAGATACTGAACCCCAAATTGCCCCTCATAGAAAAAAGTGCTGTCCATAGATGCACCGTGTGTGTGTGTGACTGGTTGTACGGCAAAAAACTGTACTGTAAAGTGCATTTAGCATTTAAAGTGCGAGCAGAGAGGGTAGGCCAGGCTATGCTATGCATGCATTAAACAAATGTGGGGACATAGTGATGTCATGTGACGTCACAAAGGTGCAGGAGAATCGGTCGGATTACTGACGAGAAGTCTGAGGAGCTTCAGGAGCTTTGTTTTCCATTGTGGAAAGGAGCTTTAACACACTAGCACACACGAAAGGGAAAAGGGAAAAACTGAAAAAGCATAATATGTCTCCGGTAACTGAATTTAATGTTGTGGATGATTGGTGTATACAGTAGTTCTGTGTTTTTTTCTATTTTAACCTTTAAAAACATGAATACACACAAACACATCCTCCTTGCCATCACATTTCATACGGCCACTCATCAGGTTGTGTCTGGGCTCGTAGCGGGCGCAGTTTGTCAACCTGACTGAACAGCCATGATGCTCTGGGGCTCCAAAGGGACAGGAAGGAGATGAATCCCTGCTGACCCAGGCCTGAAGCTGCGTCTGTGGGCTGACAGCCAGCGGTGCCCGGCCCCTGCTCCGCGCCCGGCTTGCTCGTATATCGTACGCTGAAAACTCCCTCTATCTTCACTAGGACAAATTGAATCTCAGACAGGCGGTGAAATACTCTTTCCTCTCTCTCGCTCCCTCTCCCTGCTGTGGGTATTCGTGTGTGTGCACCCACCTCTTTGATTTTATTGATTATACTATAGTGTTGCAAACTGTACATGACCAAAGAGCATGTGTTCACTAAACAACTCTAAACCCTTAAAACCAAAGCACCTCAGTGGCTTTGTCAGTTGTAAAAACAACACAAAAGGAAATGAATTCCACTTAATGCTTTTATAAAACCATCACCCAACCTGAATGCATTTAGAAATTAAACAATTTTATATAACATGACCACAATATGAACATTTAGAAAACAATTCAACTTAGTTTTAAGTTTCTTCTGTGATTTAATGTAATGTTAACATTTTAAATTAACTGATAATGTACCTATGGAGATTACTTGAACGATTACTAGCAATATACTTGTCATGGAGAGTAATAATCAGCACGTTACAACAGTTATTACAGGATATTATTGCATGATGCTCTGAAGGGGATCTTTCTAAAAGCTGTATCTAAGCTTGGTGTCTGTTTGCAATAAAAAGTCACATTTAAGAACTGGACCAAAATGTGGATCAGAGTATGTAAATTTTGACCTGTATTATTTTCTATTAGCTCCATAATGGCAAATGTCCATACATACAATAATGCAATAGATGCAATGGATGCTGCAGTTGGCCTTAATGTGTCTTAATGGCAGCTTTCCTATCAGAACAGGTCTTTAAAATAACTCATGTTGCATGATTTACTATTTATTATTTTGCTACTGCAGCGCAAATTTGAAATCAAACAGCACATGTGCATTGTGTTCACATGCATTATGCACTATAAGACTGTTGAGGTGTGTGTTTTTTTTTTTTGCCAGCGATCATTCATCACTCTCAGCACAGGCTATATCAACATGATACGACCATTCATTAATTTCAAGCAATGAAATATCCATAAATAAAATATTGCCGGGCTATGTATCAAACTCTTTCCACTTCCCTCCCTCACCTCTTGTGCACACACACAACCACTTCAGTTTAAACAGCTTGTGGTGGGATCTTTGCCGACAGCATAATAAATCTTAAAAGCTCCGGGACAGCCGGCTCCAAACGTGCTGCTTGCCTATCAATTATCGGCTTTCAACTAAAAGAGATGCGAGTAGGAATCTAAACAATATTAAGGGAAAGATTACATCAGTGACGCGAAGTGCAGTGTGAACCCCGAGTCGCATGTTAACGCAGAGCAATGTGTCTTCTGTGACGCTGCTGGTGACCAGCTGTCAAAAGTGAGGAAGCAATGGGCACAAAATGTGATTTTGATAATCCAATCATACAGTGAATCAGAATATTCTGCTTTTCCTATCATCTTAAAGTATGAGATGTGCGGCGCTGCATGCTCAATCGCATTCGGGCTGTAAACTCAACATGACAACTAATTGAATTTAGTTGACATACTGTGTTCTGCAGCTCAAGAGGGCTACAATAAACTACTGATGGGGTTGTCAGTCACCACTGTGAAAGTTGGCTAATAGATTTATGTGAGCGTGTGTGTGTGTGTTTGTTTGTGTTTGTGTTTGTGTGTTTGTGTGTGCAGCAGCTGCAGCAGACTAATGTGGCTGCCACTCTCCAGGGCTAATGTTTCTGAATGCAATGGTGTTGCCTCTGATAAGCGTGGCATGGTGTTTACATTGCGGAGAGTTCCTCTCCCTATTAGCAGTCCCCTAGCGTGCATGACCAAATTAAATGCTTCATGCCCGTACTAATGAAGCATCCGCCCCTCTAAGGCTATCACTGTAGCCCTGCAATCATTATCCACCAATCAAAACTGCTTCTTGGTCCAACAGAATGATCTGTGGGATTTTCTGACATCCAGAGGAGCACTTGTTTAAATACAAACATCAGTGTGTGCAGTATTTTCACAATCCACTGGTGATACTTACAAGTACTTTTTATTTTCGTAGACGTCGTGTAGCTTTAAAACGTGTGGGTGTTCTATGAGCTTCAGAATAGCTATTTCTCGCTCGACCTGTAAAGGGACAGAAAAGAAAGACAAAAAACAGAGATTTGATTAGCATGACATGAACACAGTTAGGTTCTGAAAAGCATTTATGCTCAAGGTTCGACACGTGTGAGGAAACAGATGGAGCCTTTTGTCCGTTTCCTGCATTCAGCTTACAGATATACGGAAAAATCGCAGTAGAACCAGAAATCATGGGGGGGCAGTGTAACCAATAGTTCAACTGAGACGAAAATAAAACACGGGGAAGAAATTTCAACAATGGTGGAAATGATATGTTACTTCACTGTGGGCAGTGAAACGGACGTATCTCCTTTTCACACGTTTCGTAAAGGCGAAATAAATGAGAATTTAAACTACAACCTTCCTCTCGATGTTGCAAGAAGTGAAACACCAGTGTGATAAACCCAGAAACAGCCAGTGATGAGTTTTTGCCAAACGTTTTTTCTGAGGTTACTTGGGAAAATCACAGTTCAAGAAACAAATCGGAGATGCAGCAATCTGTAATAACCCTTTCCTCACCCAGCGCGAGCTCAAAAGGAGGAAGTTAACCAATGCAAAGGAGCTGACTGGCACTTTCTACTGGCAGAGGGGACGGAGATAAGCCTTGACAGCTGGCAAGCACTGCTATCTCGAGTGGAAAATGTAGTTTGCTTCACAAACTGAAGGAAAACAGGTTGTGTTTTTTCTCACCTTTCAAAAACTGTGCTCTCCTCACTCACAAAAAAACAAACCCTGCTATTACTAAGCAATAGCATTTCATAATCCCGAGGTTTGCTCGGGGTGAGCGTTAATCAGCTCGGTTAGATAACAAACAAAAAGCAGAATAATCTGTCAGAGTCAGACATACCACATTTGAACATTACTGTCCAGTTAGATTACAGGCTGTGGGGGAATCAGGGTCAAAATGTCCACTCGGGTCCATCAATGTCTCCAAAAGGAGGTTTTTTTTCCTATACCTTGTCCGTTTTTCTGCAGTTGTGTGTACATATAGAGACAACACCCTGTCCAGACACACAAGGTCTTTTATTCTGCTTACAGAGCTGCTGAGAGACAAGCACAGCGTACTGCGAGACAGGTGAGAGCTGAATTTCACCAAAATCGAGCTGATCAGTTTGGATTTGTGTCAGCATCTCAGGAACATGTAGTCAGCATGCACAGCTGCCACTGGAAATCAGCATGGCACCTAACTCCAATAGAAGCCACAACTTATCTCCAGCTCCCCCTGTGCTCGGCTCATGTGCTACTTGCAGTTATCTGCTCGTCCGTCTCCTCCAGATTTACCGTCCGACCTTCTCCCCCACCCTCTGTCTGTCTCACATCCACTGACAATGATGGAGATGAGAGGACAGTGTGAGTTAAAGGCTCCTCTGCCTCATCTCAATCCCATCAAAGTCAATTTCGCTGTGTCACTTGTCTGTGACAGCCTTCGCATTGCTTTAATGTCACACTCATCACAACTATGGACACTCATGTGGAATGAAGGCAGAGCAAACTATGACTTTTCTTAAACTCCCTCAGAACTATTTGCTTCACTGAGTGTGAAATCAGGTTTCTCCTCCTTAATTATCCATTCACCCATTTTCTATACTGTCTATTCTTTGACAGTCACAGGAGGAGCTGGAGCCAGTCCCAGGCTACGCAGCTAACGTCGGATGGGTCTGGTTTTCCTATTGCATCACCAGCTTGTCCTGCCGTAACAGCCGTCACTGAGCAACAAAGCTATGGACGAAAACTTTCTTCGTTTGATTAAAAATGTTGAAAACATGTGTGCCATTAACTGTTCGGTTTAGTACTTATATTTAAAAATAAACCCTCCTGACATTTTCACCTTGCTTTTTACCTCTTTGAAAAATAGTTTGTCACTGAAGCGCAATGAATCATGGGAGCCTCCGTTGCTTGAGGGTGAAAGGATGCATTTGGAGGAGCCTTCGAATTGGGACAGTCTCGCTGCTGTGACGCAATCGGTCGACGAATGCAGCCGACGAAGGACGCAGCTTCCAAATTGAGACCTGGCTCAGGTTTTGAACTAACCACCCGAGCAGCCGTCCGTAATTCTGCTCAACACATTGTTTTTCATTTCACAGCAGCTTGCATTGGTGATCTCTGTCTGCACAGTATTGTTGTCCGGTAAACTTTATCATTATATTCTGTCTAAACAGCAACACGTCTACACTTTAACAAACACAAAGTGCATCATTAAAACCTCTTGAAAGTCACTTCCTAGAGAAAAACTCTATGCAGTGCAACTCGTGTTGAAGCAGCAGCCAAGAAAAACTCATGGGAGAATAAAAAAGCTAATGGACCTCGGCCCCACAGCTTGTCTGAAAAGGGTAAAGTGGTAGATGCATAATTAGCATTAGCATGGCGTATCAGTGGGAGTAAGGGCTAGGCTAATCAGGGCTAATCTGGAGACTAATGAGCGCTATCAGCTGCGCTACACCGGGCCACTTTCTCACCTGAGGCTAAGGTGTGTTGTTAAGAATGAGCCCTTGGTGGTTGTAGCTAGCTAGCCGGCAGCCCGGCTCCCCGCAGAGAGACTAATGCTCCCAAAGACTCAGGAGGAGATGAGCTGTCGGAAACGCTACAGAGGCAGCAGCTGGCTTCCTAAGCTCCCTTCAAGCGCCTCCTTTTGCTTAATTGAAATAAGAGAAATGAGGCTTTAAGTGAAGACTTAACCGTACAACCGCCTGCTTATTGCAAGATTAGCTGTTGATTAACACGCTGATGTAAATCTGTGCGGCAACCCTTGCTCTTTCTAGCATTATATACTGATCCACAGTTGCATTAATTACCTGACAATCATAAGTCCCAAAGAAATGGTCTGGAAAAATATTGGTACACCTCATCAATGGCAACACTGACTACCTGTTTCACCTCTTATCAAAGCCTCAAACACACTCACACCGCTAACACCTTCATGCTCGTATAAATACCAGGTGGCCATGGTCTCTCTTGGCCTGGCTCCTGGACATCGCTCCTCACTCTCTCATTAAGTTTCACATCTGTGAGTGTGGACAGTTCTGTCCGGTCGCCATCTCTCCGTGGCACTTCATTAGGCCTACATTAGCAGGCGCCTGGGCACCGTTCACGGAGACACTCACACACTCGCATGGACAGATGGACGGGTGGTCAGATGAGCACACACACGTCCACCCTTTTGTCCTTCTTGTTACTGGTGTTCGTCTCGTGTTCTGTTGTTCAATTTACAGCCAATTTGCTCGATTTCTCGATAACTAAACAGGGGAAGCCTGCGACAGGAATAGGGGGGAAAAAAGACACCTAATCAGAAAACCAGAGGTCGAACACGAGCTCGAGGATGACACTAATCCAAATTGGCTATTTGACTGGGAGATAATTTGTCTTGTAATGTATGGTGGTTATCACTGTGGAGTGGACATCATTAGCAGAAGATGTCAGATGCCGGTTACTAGACGGGCTGATTGGCAAAGCTTCGACCCACAGGGTTTCCTTTCAGTGTCAAATCCTGCCACGCTGGATACATCAATACGTCGGAACTCCGGGATTCCTGTTAAAGTTTTGACTAAGATGGTTGTAAGCAAAATATATATATTTTTTAAATCACCAGGGAACTGAAGTGGTTCCCTTTACTAAAATTAAAAACACAAGCACAATTTTGTTCACCCTGGACTTTAATTTTCATGTTGCTGTGTTTGAAAAACATGCCATGTGATTTATTACTTGTAATTATGTTGTAATTTGCAGGTGCAGATGGTGCGTTGTAATAGAAAGCGATGCAAGAGAGGAGGCCTGCCTTGTGGATAAATGAGGGGAAAGCGCTCGACGGTGCTCACATATGTGTTGTCCCAGATTCAGAGGATGAGAACGGCTTTAGCATAGTTCCATCAGCCTGCTATTGATTCTTTAAATTACACCTCTGGATCTGAATGGCTGAATGGACGAGCAAACAAAAGAGTGGCAACATCAATAGTTTCATCAGCGTGGCTGCAAAATCCAGTGATAGAGAACAGGGGATCAGAGACAGCCGAGGCAACAACAAAGACACAACGAGGTTAGATTCATGTCACACATGTCACACAGCGACTGAACAGAGAAACCAGCCTAAAATCTCAGAGGGGAAAATATTGGATCACGGGGTCTGTCATCTCTCACTCTCCACTTATTGCATCTTGCGCTTTCTCTCTCTTGCACACAGAAGGAAATCACAGACATTGCTGTCACCTCCCTGAGGCGAGTGAGTGAATGGTCTCTTGATACCGAGATCTGAGGATCAAAGTCAACAGGGCAGTCATGTGTGTCAGCGAAAAAGAAAAAAAAAAACGAAACGCGGGTGACTATGCTAACATGGGAGCTACAGTGCATGCACGGGCCGATGAAGGGTGACTGAAGAGGGAGGGATGCAAGAGGGATGAAGCATAAGCTATGTAATTCCCTGCAATGGAGAAGAGTAAAAGAGAAACGGGCGACAGAGAGAGAGAGCACAATGTGGCGGTGCCAGCTCGGCCCCCTGAGTCTCGCAACCTCTTTTGTTCTTAATTAAAACAACACGGGGGGAAATTATAAGATGTATGTCAACGGGGAAGTAATGAGATGAGCAGAAACATGTGACAATCAAGGAAACACTAAACATTTCTCATTTATAAATATTTTGGGATATTTTGCCTTTAATGATAAGACAGTGTCGGAATGGGGGAAGATGCAGCAAAGGGCCAGACTTGGACCCAAACTTGCAGCCACTGCAGGAGGACTCCAGCCTCTGTGTGTGGGGCGACAACACAATAAGAAACTAACCTCAGTGGGTTTGCTTGCAAAATTTTACAATGATTCACACAATTTTATTGAGTTATTTCCAGAAATATAAGAATTCAATTTGTTGGGTTATATAATGAATATTTTGTGTAAAAACACTGGCTTAATAACTTGTTTATTTATCAGATCATAGAGAGATATCCTCCAGGTCATTTCTTTTTAAATCTGCCAAGGATGTTATGTTTTCATCAGGGTTTGATAGTTAGCAGGATTACACAAAAACTACAGACAGATTTTCACGAAAAAAAGAACCCATTCAATTTTGGACTGGATACGAATAAATTTGCAGATCGAGGAGTTTTTTTTAAATCACTTTCTTAAACATTGTGGGATTGGGTTGTTTTTTCTATCAAGATCCAAGAATTATTCTCTGAGAAATCAATGAAAATGTTGGAATCATACCTATTCAGGTTACTGATATTTATAAATGTGTGCAATTTGGTGCAGATCAAAATAAAAATCTGGATCTAGTGAATTTAAATGTGGTTTCATAAAGGGACCGTTGGGCCTTGGCGGAGGTACGCAGTCAAAATATTTCACAAATGAATTCAACCAGACGCTCTAATCTTTTTCTTCAATAATCAATATCTGACTGGCTGAACTTTCATTGAGGTTCACTCTTTTCTCATTTAGTGCAACAGTGCAACAGAAGATGATTAATTTAGCTTTTTCTGCGACAGAAACTTCATCTTCTCCGAATGTTACTTTCAATTGTATCTCATTTAATTAATTCTAACTTCTGCAAAAGAATAAAACTATTTCAGAAAAGCTTCTCATTGAAATGCATGGAGCAAGACGTGCTAGATAAATAGATAAGATAACATATGTGCGAGGGAGAAGACGAGTACGGATGGGGTAATGGCTGCAGAGAATGCGGGTCCAACTGTCAGTGAGCAGACGGGGAGGAGACGGCACAGCTTGGCCACTGGCTCACGGACAAAACCAGTCAGCTCGTCATCCATTCATACTTGTGACATGTGGACACATTAACGCATGATGCACACACACTGTACACACACGCGGCACTGATCACGGCAAGCCATGAACCGCCTCCATTCATCCATATGTCGGTCAGAGAGCCAGTAGGGCAGAATCGCTTTCCTGCCAGGAGCAGAGGGGAAGCCAAGCTGGTGTGTACCCCCATGCATGTGTGTATGCATCTGTGTGTGTGTGTGTTTGTACATGCATGTTAATGATAAGGCCCTTTCTTGGCTGTACATGTCAGTCTTTGCAGCCATAAGGGTAGGACATTAGTTTCAAGGGCAAACACACACATGCAGCCTGCTTGTTACACTCTAGGAGGACATCAGTCAAGATAACATGTGGGCTTTGAAAAACCTGCTTATCCCGAATTGGTTTAGAAATTGACGGGGGCAGACTTGAGGCCATGGATTTAACAGTTTTTTGTGAGAGGAGCGAATGCACATTATGTGGTTGTGTTACTTACAAAACACACAAATGCATGTGCCTGCGTGCGTGCGAAAACACATGGAGACGGTCAGCGCAGCATGTGTCTCTGATAATCACTGTATCACTGTCTTTTGTGAAGAGGAGGTAATTTCCCTATACGCGGGGGAGTCTGATCAATGCCAGAGACATGTAAATCGATCAGGACATAGTCTCTGATAGCTCGCTAGTTCTTATCCTTTATCCATCTCCCACCATTCCAAATCTTCCTCATTACCCCCTTTCTACCTAAGACCGATTCTCCTCCTCCTCCTATCCCTCATTTATTCTCCGTTTCCTGCATTTTATCTCTCTAATCGTGTCTACGATGTGTGCCGGTGCTGCTGACATATCCATCAGGATGCCACTTAGATCAGAGGCAGGTCACATCATTTCACACTAACTGACATGTCCCTGCATGACCTTGGTCGTAATAGAGTCTAATGGCAGACGCCCTCCGCACCCGGAGGTCAAAGGGTATAATCATGCACCTCCTCAAACCTCCTGCACGGACTGATAGGTGGGATGGAGTGGGACGGGCTGCGGGAGAATCTGCGGGATGAGCGATTTATCAGCGACTTGCAGGATCCCTTTGATCGCCATGTTTTTGTGTCTCTCGTCCAAAGTGTCTTTTTGTCAGCTCGTCCACTCCGATACGTGAGGGACATTTCATACGAGAGGGTTGGAAAGGTGACCTTGGTTTGTGTGAAAAGTGGATTAATGAACTGTTTTTCAGAGACCTGATAGAGAGAGAGCGCACACAGAACGGAGTTTGATGATTAGATCTGAAGGTCATCTGTATCTGCTAAAAAAAGTGTAAATTGAATAACCTACAGTAGCCTATATTTGCATGTCTGATAGATGGAATTTGTGCAGAACAGGAGGATAAAATTGGATCCTCGCAGGAATCAGAGGAAATCTGTATTAAATGACATTTGATACCCATCTTGCAAAAAATATACCTGCAGCCAATCTTGTGATTTAAATTTGGCTTAATAAAATGTCTCAGTCTAGTTAGCAATCAGTGAAAAAACTGAGGTGGGCATTTTACTCCTTCTAAACTCAGATATTAACTAAATAGTTACAAAAAAATGTAATGTACATTGAAAAACACTAAAACATGATTCATTATGTGAAGTGCATATACATTAGTAGAGAAGTTAGATAACAAGATTATTTATAAAGAGAAATGAAACGTGACCTGACAGTGAAATACAACAGAAGTAAAGGGAAAACTTATTAAACAAAGTAATGAGTGAATAATGAAAACTACTTAGTGCAGTTATTCAGGCGAACTCCAACACTGAGCTAATTGTGATTCACTTCCTCCGCTAATTATCTCCACGTATAAATACATGACTTATTCATTGACACGTGAGTCCGGACCAGAGTCGGCCCGGCAGAGGAGTCAATACTGGAGAGACAACGTGTCAGCAGGTACGACCGGTCGATTTAAAAACAACTCAAATCAGCCTCAAACTTTGTTAATAAGTTCAGAATCGCTCTAATCGTGTAATCAGGGAGTTGTTTTGGCTTCCGCACTTGTTAATTAGGTCTTTACACCGAGTCTTGACACACAAAAAGGCTCAGGCTTGTGCTCTGTTGGTTGGTGCTGCATATAAATATTTACTGAGCCGAAGAATGGAAAATGCACATGCAAAAATTTAGTGCGCCTGAATGTATGTACATGCATGTTTGTGCTTTGTGGGCAAAAAACCACATGCATGCACATACATAAAGTGAGTGAGGGTAGGAGCAGGGAGAGAGCATGATTTAGATGATTGTGGAAGCACAACAGAGTCATTAGGAAACAGCCCTCGCAGGCATGCAGATGAAAAACCTGATGAAGTTAAGTGTCTTGCTTCTGCACATCCACTGCAAAAGCCAAAAATACATACAACAGGATCTGTCTGAAATCATGAGCTTTACAGAGACCGAGCTCGTTCCCCTGAGTATTTACTCAATTTATCCCCAATTGTGAATGTAGCCTGTGCATAATGTTTGAGCATCTTGGAGGCGAGTAATGAAGACAAATAAATATGTCGAACACAGAGGAGTGACATGGATGTAACTATGGTTCTATGAGTACATGCTCTACCAATTACAGGGTAGAACTGTCTTTCCTTGAGGCAGAACAGTATTAATCATATTCACTGTCACTACTCGCAGGGAAGTGACTTTGTAATTATTACTTTTGTTAATACATTAAGTTCTCAGGAAAAAGTTGCTAATTACTGTGAAATGCTGTCGTTTGTATTCACAGCAACAGAATGATCAGACGCATACAAAATGTTTTTCACAAGATTGTTTTTCTTGTTACGGTAAAAACATTTTGAACTGTGGGATCAGTGCATGACGCGTGGGCGTGTACACTACAGCTGATAAATGGACATTTTTCTGTTTTATTATCAGGTGTCTGAGGAGTAAAATCTGTGTGTGTGTGTGTGGCAGTGCTCTCTGTGACATGCTTGTCCACAAGCTGTGATTCACCCAACAACCCTGCCTGTCCGATGTGAGACTATTACAGACTAAATCCTGCAGCGAGAGGACAGACAGAACCTTGAGAGTGTGTGTGCGCGTGCGTGTATGTGTGTGCATGCATGTGCACTTTTTTTGACTCTGAAACAATGGTCATGAAGCTGTCTTTCATGCTGTCATTTATATGCGTGACTTGCACACCGACCTACAGCAAGAAAATGCGCACACACATACACGCAGACACACGTCAGTTACAATAACAGGGTCGTATGAACACACATATCACAGCATCACTGTGGCCGGTGAGATGACAGTTGTCACAAACTGTGATATACTTCATCGTCCATCAACTATAATTCAAAAAAGCTATAGAGCCACACACACACAGTACAGAACAAACTTAAGACTGAACAGGACAACTTTTAGTGTTTACTTTCTTTATTTATCCAATGCTAACTTGCATGTTTATTGCTGCAGGCCAATGTACAACAAAATCACTCTCAAAGACATAATGCATTAAACGTTCTGACAGGCAAGATGCTGAGACGCAGGGCACTGGAAGTTTGCGTTTTTAAGTAGAAGCAGCGTGATATAAGATGACAGACAAATCTGGAGGTAAAAATTGAGGCGTTCATGCATTTTCCTTCTCAAGGGAACGTGACATAACTATTCAATTATCGGTCCCATCTCAGACAAGATGGATAAAAGAGGATCTCAATACCCAGTGGCTGGGAGGAAACACACAAAATACACTTCAGTGGGGTTCACTCGTAATATATAAAGAGGTAAGAAATCCCAGAGCAAAACAAAAGGAAAAAATACTGGCATAAAAAAAAGGAAAACTGAACTTTGAAGGGAAATTCTGCTGATCTCCCCAGGAAAGCATCACTCCACTTAATGGGAGCAGAATTGGATTAAATGTGTCCTTTGCTCACAAAGACAAAGCAAAAAATAAAAAATAAACACCAAAGCAGCAACAAATATAAAATAAAGCAAACAAAGAGTCCTCATCTCTCTGACAACCCAGCGACTGGTGTCTTTGAAGAGGAGAAACAAACGCCATCGGTTTAGACGTCTGTCTGTCTCCTGTCGCGCTCAATGGGGGATCCCTGCCTTCTGCTATCCTCCATTTCATTATTTTGTCTGCACACCATCTCTGTTTTATCTCGATAAGACATGTGAGAGGTGTAATCAGTCAGGCGGCACCCGGTGTGTGTGGTTCTTTTGAGCTTTGTCACCACAGCGAGCAGATGAGAAGGGTTTTACGCGTCTCTCCAGGATGTGTTAGATCTACAAACTACCACTCAGACACTGTGTAAAACTCAACGCTCGGTGCCTGCAGAGTGAAACTCAACGTGACTGGAGGTTTCTTAAAAAATAAAAAAAATACATCCTGTAGGTTAAATCTATTCCTCCATTTCACCTGAGCCCCGTTGCCACTCAATAAAGAGTGGAGAAAAACAGCGGACATACATTGATCTGAGAGTGGCGATTGGAAACCAAATTAGGATGTGGAAAGCTGAGTGACCGTCATATTGAGTGATAACAGAGAGAAAGCTCTGTGAGGCCTCACAGGTTCAGAGAAATCCATACTATTATTTAGGTTCCTACAGAATTCTCAGAGAGGGAAGAAGGGACCAAGAAATGATGCAACCATGAAACACATACACTGTGCGAGCTGTATACACCCCAATCAAGCACTGCTACTTCTATATTGTAATAATACCATTTTGTTTCATGACATCATTTATAAACACATGATGAATGACTGGTTAGTCTAAATAAGCTGTCGATCATGTCCCTATAATGTTGTTTCCTAAAGTGAAATGTTCATGCTCGTATTTAATTGTCTTATGTGTTTGTCGAACAGTTTTTCAATTATGTACTTGCACTAAATACTATATTTGCATACATTTGTATTTATATAGTTTAATTTATACAGTTTGTACTCTTTTAATTATTAAAGCTGTTATGTGGGGATGCACCTGTGGGTTGCTACTAATTTCATAATACTGCAGTAAAGATAAAGGAATCTATCTATCTATCTAATGTGTGTGTGTTCCTGTATTTATATCTTTGTGAGGACCATTATAAGCATAGACCCTACTGAGGACATTTTTGGAAAGTGAGGACATTTTGACCGGTCCTCACTTTTTCCAATGGGCTGTTTGAGGGTTAAGACTTGGTTTTACGGTTAGGGTTAGCCATTTACTTGTAGTTTGGATGGTTAAGATTAAGCTAAGGGGCTAGGGAATGAGTGTCCTCACTAAGATAGGAAGTACAAACATGTGTGTGTAGCTTAGCAGTTTTGTTCTGTAACGTGACTATTCTCTTCATATGCAGAGAGTTTACTATATTTGATCGAAACCCAAACGAAGGAATTCACTTCCTGAGTTCTTGTTCAATGTCAAAAATCTAGATTGACGCAGCATTTGAAGACAGACATACATCAACAGGCAGAAATAAGTGAAAGAAGAAGAAGCCGTGCAGCAGGGAAACAGAGTTGGTGGTTTTGGTCTTTCTGTTCAGTCAGCCTGTTAAGATATAACTGTGTCGTAACCCCTGGCTTCAGGCTCGGCACCAAACAAAGCTGATGGATCAACGCGCAGGGGGCACAACATATGAAACCCATTTATTTTAAAGGGTTGTCTGCACTCACAGCACATACACGTGCACACGTACAGTAAGAAACACATACAACCACACACACACACACACAGCAGAAAGTTAAAGAGGACTTGTGTGTGTTGGAGGCATTTCTATATCCAACCCACTCGCGACACAGCCGAAATAGGTGAGAATGGCCAATCTATAATCATTAGGAGGGAAGAGTAGAGATGGCGGGGAAAGAAAGCTACAGTGCTGCCGCCGAGGTGTCGGGATAACAAGATTAGACCTTGTGTGATTCATCTGTGGCCATGGCATTCTGCTCCTCACCCGCCCGCCCCCACAATGTCTGTCAGTTGGTGTGTACTCAATCTTTATTGCTTGCATTTCTCTGCCTCTTTAGTCCTAAATCATTATTTTAGATGCTCTGCATTCAAAGTTTGGATGCAACTGTGTCATGCAAAACAAGGATTTGCCGCATGTTAAAGACCGTCCAGATTACACACGTTACACAGTCGCATTGATCCATAGAGAAGGCATAATATCCCCATTTCCAGACAGAAAATCACAAATTCAAATACTAATGATCTTGTTATTTCGCACGAGAGAACAGTTTTGATCATTATCCTTGCGCTCAAATTTTACGGCCATCTTGGGTATAATGCAACTGTGGCGCCACCTTCCTGTTCTCAGCTCTCGTGATGCCGTGTCCTTAGCGCAGTGTTTCAATTTCTCATCTAAAATCTTATGACTGACATCAAGGACAGAGTGGGTAAACCACAAGTAACCTCACTGCACTGAAACACCCATAAAAATCCAGCACAGCGACGTACTTTATAAGAGTATCCTCACTTCATGTTAACCATCCTTCCCCTTCCTACCCCTTCATCCTCCTATCCTCCTATCCCTCTCTCCCTCTCTCCCTCCCTTCCTCTCTTCCTCTCTGTCTCTCTGTCTCTCTGTCTCTCTCTCTCCGGGCTTGGGGACAGTAGAGTGGCTTTGAAGTTGTGCTGCTTCAGGAGGTGAGCGAGTCGCTCTGGCTAATTAGTCGTCCTTATCCCAACAGCAGCAGCCACCACCAGCTCGCTGGCTCAGAGGGAGAAGCAGAGCAGGCATCTCCAGCAACTACCAACTGCTGCATGCTAAAGATACCCCTCTCCTTCTGCTAGTGGTGAGCGCTGGCGGCCGGCAACAATTCAACTCACCCCGAGACTAAACTGCGGATTAGAAAAGTTGCTCCACTCAGCATAATGATAGGTAATGTGGTATGAAATTTGGTACAGTGCATCGTCTGCTCTCGGGGGAAGCTCGTCAGACCATCCTGCAAAAGCAAGGTTCTGCTCGACGTCTATTTTCTCCACCACGTTGCTGCCATATGAGCACGCGTGTCACACAATGCTCGGAGGGCTTGCAATAATAGACTCATGCTTTTTTAATGCATAGTGGGATTGTGCAGAGCTCTCTCTCCTCGCAGTGGAAATATAGTGTTTGTTTAACCCGGGCAGTCAAATCAACATCACACGAAGTCGCTAGATCAACAAATCAAATCAACAAAGTGACTAAATGTCAAAGGATGAGACCCTGTAGTTTGTGATGGAAAAAGCAAAACATCTCATCCTGCTGTCGATGAATTGAACCTCAGCTACTGACTGAAACTGTCAAAAACAATACATTCATGGAAGTTTTGCAGAGAAACATCTGTTATTTCACGTACCTTTCCTCAAGTATTACAATCGCACTTTGAATTAAGTGATAAAATTAAAACAAATGTTTCCCAATTAGGAAAACTAACAGAGAGAATCTGATTGAACCTGCTGTTTTCTTTAACTAAACAGTTCTTGATTTAAATCTAAATTAGCTTTCAATTAAACCTTCACAGTCGTTAATGCGACATTAAAATATGAGAAATTTAAGGTATTGTTGACAAAACATATTTAAATTCCCGAACAGAACTAATTTAGTTTTTATGATCACGACTGAATCTGAAACATTGTTACCTCCAGCTAAGATAAGTATTTTCATTATATCCGTCTGTCAGCGGGAATACTTAAAACCTATACTGAAGTGATTTTCATGAAGTTGTGTGGAGGGGATGGATGGATGGGGATGGGACATGACCCAAAGGAGAACCAATTACCTATTGAATCAGAAACAGATAAACTGGCAGATTGGGGATCGTCAGTTTCTTTAACATGGTGAGATAAGGCACTATCCATGCCCATGTTATCCAAATGTCCTTCCAGTTATCTTTCAAATCACTTTCTCCACCAGATTAGAGTTTCTCAATCATTTCTGGCTTGTAGAGCAAAATTTATTTCTCAGAATTGTTCATCAGACCAACAAATACAGAGTCGTCACGTCGTTGTGACATTGTAGAAGACCCATAATCTCTGCCAGACAGATGTTCTGTGGCCACTCTGACCTTTCATCAAACCTCCAAATCATCAATCATCATATAAATTTCACAGTTCCTAACACGACTACTATTTGGCAATGCCATATGGTGTGGATGCCATATTAATAGCTAAAAAAAACAACCTCTGCTGATAAGAAATGTTTGTGGGGACGTGTTGTTCCTGCGACGGCATCTGTTTTATCTCATCTCAGCAGGGCGTCTAACAGCATGACCACCTCTCTCTCTCCCGAGCTGTGCTCCGCTTCACCCTTCTACCCTCACAAGCCCAAATTCAAAAGAGCTTCACTGGGATCAGGTTTCGAAATATGTTTCAGTTTCGGTCTATATTTGGAAAGCTGTACAAAAAATGTATTTACCATGACAGATTATTGGCAACAACGATACAATAATGTTCAAATGTCAACCATAACATCAAATATTATATAATAAAAAGAAAATGTTGACATGTGTAATGACTCAGAAACATCAAACACAAAGCATGTTTCTTTGAGTCAACAACACGCTGACTGTTATCCCCACGTGGATAAGGCAGTTTCGTGGAGCTGGATAAACTCAGGATATATATTGTTTATTTTTTCCCCAAAGAAAACCTCTCTCAAATCCATATAACTCACAGTATAGTAGAAACTATGATTCTGTCTCTTTATGATGTTGACATTGCACAGACTACATGAACACAGCCTGGCCTCCCTGGGTATAGCCTGTTCAGCCTGTTACGCGGATTTCTGTTGCCAGGCTGTGTCCACTTAGTCTGTGCAGCGTCAACATTTTAGTTTAGTTTTCTATCGGTCACAGTGGTCAGGTGCTCTGCCACCATGTAGCCTCTGTCTCTCTCAACTCTACGGCCCAGACGCCACGGGGACATGGCAGCGGGAGAGCGAGAAGGGTCTGGCTGAGTTTCAGAGACATTAACGACTCCCTCGGGACAAACACACGCTCACAGACACGGGTCTGAGCTTTACTTTGTATCGGATCACAACACTCCACTCTGCTGAAATACTGTCACATGTGCACATATTGTGTATTCTCTCGCTGTCTGCTTCTCTCTCATTGTCTGAATACATGACAGGCAGCCACTTCCCACTGATGGAGCCTCTTATTACTATTCAGTTAACTCCGCTGTTAGATTTTCTGCTTAGATGTGAAGGGGAAAAAAAACACACTGGGCTGCAGCTGCTCTTTAAAGTAGTCAGGACTTTTTACCCTGGTTCCAAACTGACACGAAGTTCACAGACAAATTCATTATCCGAGACAATTCAATGTCTTTCTGGTTCTACAGTGTCATAGCCGGTGGGCCTGTGGACTGAAGAGTTCAACATTAGCTTTATAAAGTTCGACACACAGTGAGTGGAGACAATTAATTCAACCTGTCTCCTCATCTCCGCAGACCCTGTGACTCCCAAGGCCGGGCAGGGGAAGGACAGACGTTGAGGGATGACGTGTGTCATGGAGGATGACTTTGTGCACATGCATATGAAAATGTGTCTGTGTGACACATGTAGATGCATTCTTTTCAACTTTTGTGAGCGCGCGCATATGTGTGCACGTATGCATAAATGTGTGTCGTCAGCGGTGCCGCACACACACACACACACACTCACTCACCTGTCCAGGGGAGTCAGATTCTCCCCTAATGGCACCATTGGGACCCCAGACATTAGCATATTAAAAGGTGACATTTCACAGTGTGAGCCTGCACTCTGCAGCAGAGAGCAGCCCGATCACCCTGACAGTCTGACAGCCACACAGGCAGCTCCGAGACCAGACACGCAAGACTGTGCCGTGCAACACAGAGGGAATACGGAAAAGTGACTGCTGGATTTGAGACTGACAAAAAAACCCTGTCCAGCCGAAGTAGGAGTCCTGCGAATAGGGGAGTGGATTTGTAATCTGATGCGTGACACCGGTACCGGTGTGTCCCAGAACCAGAGGGAACTTTACAAGTGACCTCACCAACAGTTCACTGTTTATCCAGTAGGTAGAAGCTTTGAGTTACAATGGAAACAGCAGACTGCTTTGTGTCAGAGGGCAGTGAACAAATCAAAATCAAAACAAATGAATTTGCAGGATCTGTAGAAGAGGGATTTTGGGGCTGGAAGCCTTCTGAGCAACAGAGGGAGAACATATTGACCACAATGCATCGGCTAACGTCTTATTAATTTATCTGCAAAAATGTACATATAGTTTTTATGAGCCAAAATGTCGTCTGGACCTCAAACACCAACAAAAAGTATCGCTGTTTAGGTTTTGTGTTGAGTTTTTGTGTCAACTTGTGTTGACTCGTCAGGCAGTAAACAGTGTACAGCTAAAGGAAGTGTTTTCGACCGCATAACTGCTGTCTACACTGGAGGACCCAAAATATTGTCCGTTGCCGCTAAGAGGCTAATTCATCATTACACGATAGCCAACGGGTTCCAAGAATAAATAACAAACAACACAAACACACATATGATCACAGACACCACAACAGACAGACAAACAAACGCACTAATTTGTGCATTTGATTGATTACTAAAATGATCTCATCCACGACAGAGGGAGAAACTGGGCTGTTGCCATCAAAGATTTAATTAAATGTGAAATAATGGTGACTGCTTTTAGATTTCAGTCTCAAACCTACAAGACACATATTTAAAACTCTCTCCGTCAGAGGAAGCCCAGTCGCCCCCTGGCTCCTGCATAATTCATTCCTTGCCGGCACAAACGTGAACACACACCTGAAGTTACGGACACGCGCACTAACACACACCAGAGCCGAGCAGTTGAGAGAAGAGTGACAATGGCTGAGTTCAGTAATTGGCTCTGAACTGCCGCTTCAGCAAAAGCCTTGGACCTGTCAGTGTTCGGCATCAGTTGCCATCATTTTCCTCAGCAGGACAGAGACACCTGGGCCGGGACATTATCCTGCTACATTCCTCTCTGCTAACACTCCAGCAACTTCTCCTGCTACAGCTAATAATACTTCTGTCAGCGCAGAGGCAACGATGATGACCTCCCTGTCCCTCATGAAACTATTACACAGACATGTTGGAGTGAGCAAGAGATAGAAAGTGGGCGACTTCTGGAGCAAGACGGCGGCACTGACACGGCAAGAAGCTGATTACTACTGACTGTTTATCAAACAGCAATACCGGAGCACGGAGCGCTTTTCATCCCGAGTCTAATGACGTTGCCGCAAAAGTGATGCAAAGCGGATGATTCTTCCATTTGCTGATAACCTGCGCTCCGAGCAAACCCATCGGCTTCCTGCTCTCCTGCTCATAAGCAAACAATTACAGCGGGCGCTCCTCTCTGCATGCGTCCTGCGAAAGACAATTTTCAGGTTCTTGTCCTCATTTTGGTTTTCTTTGCAACTATTCCATCAACACAAGGGCCAATTTTTGCAGCGTGAATATTTTGAGTGGGCACTGAGGGGGGGTGCCCAGCAGGTGTCCTGGGGTGTAATGCGAAGAAATCGTTGGATCCTTCAAAAAGAAGCTATGTGGGTAACTGGATAAATTACAAAGAGGATTTTTTTCTTTCCTCCCAGAAGATTTTGAAGCGTTTTGGAGAGAGGCTTTGGTAATTGCAGCTGCTGAAACCTGCTTTATTGTTGTCTTACCCCAGGATTTCTCAGAGGCTCTGACTCCTGGCGGGGGAGCCAAACAGCTGACTCCTTCAGTTTGAAATTTGAAAGAGGATGAAATCAGTTGCTTCAAAAACCCACTGTTAACTACCTCAGCCAGTGATTTCACTCTTCATACGGATAATTCAACATTTTTCTGCAAGATCAACCATTGATTTGTATTGAAATTTAGACTCTCTAGAGGTCCACTGCTTCTAATTTTGATATTTGAAATGCTCCACGGTAGCAGCCCATATTTCATGTGTCACAGAGGTGGCTCTTTCAGGGACATCGCTGCTCAGTCGTATTAGGCAGATTTTTAGTGTGGCTTCATTCAGCTGGGTTACTGCTTATTAGGATTCTGGGGAGAGGAAGAGGAATGAAGGTCCCCAGCCAGACTTCAAAAGGGTCAATGTGGTTATGTGGTGTGTGTGTGTGTGTGTGTGTACCACTGCACCAATAGCACACACTGCTACATTTTGGTTAAAAAACTATAATGGCACTCAGTAGAGCACATACCTCTGCTAAGGCCAAACAGCCCCCTTATGTTCAATCAAGCTCACACTCCCAGATATCAATTCCCTAAACGTACCTAATTAACTTCATCAAAATTCATGAATTATTACCCGGGAAATCAGTGAAAATGTCAAAGATTAAAACTCGTGCAATTTTAAAGAAAGTAATAACAAATTCCTGGATCTGCCCCTTTGTCCAGATTTCAGCCAAAAATGTGTGGGTTCTTTTTTGGCCCATTTTCAATCCTTCCACCTATTTTTGTGGAAATCTCTTTAGTAGTTCTTGCGTAATCCCATCGACAAAAAAAACAACAAACAAAAACATAACTTCCCGGGCGAAAAATCAAAATCTTCAGCAACTACTATCGAAAGAACTGAGAGCGGTGAACTTACCTTCATTAGTACTGACTCGCTGAGTTTCTCCCGGTTAACAATCTTTATGGCGACTTTCTGGCATGTTACACAGTGGATTCCGAGCTTGACCAAGCCTGCAAAACAAACAGGAAACACGCACTTTATTAGGTTAAACAGGTCGAACATTGTTTAGATGTCAGCACTTATGTGGGACTAACAGCAAGATGATATGTGTTTATATGACACACAGGAAGCAGATGATATTTATGCACCGCACAGAATGGGAGTACATTATGTTGGGACATTTTAAAAGCAACTGTCGCATTAAAGTGATGTGTAAAGAAAATGTAAGTCTTGTGCTTTTGGGCTAAGCGCTAATGTGCATTGACCAGAATGATGTAAGACGCTTTGTGACCTCATGTACAGAATGCTGATAATGACTTCTGAAGTCGAGACACTTCCTTAAATAAACTGCCCTCTGGGGTTTGTTTCAGTCATAAAGGCAGTAAGTGAGTGGGCCATTTGTGCTATTGACTCCTATAATGCATTAAACTGCTGTAATGCAGTCGTGTTGAGCGAGCTAAAACAGACAATAAAAAGGTAGCCGTGACAAACGGAGGCATCGCAGAGCCAGAGGTCAGCCCCCCCCCCGGATGGAGCTCGTTACTGACCACGGCTCAAAAAAACAACAGGAGTGATGCAGTGTCGCACCAAGAATATATTAGGTTGTCACATTTCAACAGCACAGCAAAAAGTATTACTCTTCACTCGCAAACACACTGACACCCGATTTAAAGCGTTTGATGCACTATGCCTGTTCAAAGAAAACTCGTACTCGATTTGCCACAAACCCACAAAAAAACATCTCCGCTGATTTGCCTCAGCAAATGTCCCCAGGTATCTTTAGTCCAGCCACAAACAGGCGGGGACGCTTCGATGAGTGTGCAGCTACAGTGGAACAAAGTGGAGTGCTTGTACATATTTAATACAGGGGAGCCATGATGACAGCGCCAATCCATTTTCCGCCGGGGACCACAGGCGGGCAGACACGTTGGAAATATGTTTGCATCACATGGACTATACAAACTCAAACAAACACACACCTCTGCACAATCAAACGCTGCCGTGCCATTACTGATTTCCCCAACTGCCGGGCGGTGCAGCAGGGATGTGGAGACGTGGAAGGTGATTTCAGGATTTTTAAACCAAACTGCAGCAGTGGAACTCTCTAACGGCCGTGACGGAGAATTTATAGAAACACTGAT
This sequence comes from Hippoglossus stenolepis, assembly GCF_022539355.2. Taxonomy (NCBI): domain Eukaryota; kingdom Metazoa; phylum Chordata; class Actinopteri; order Pleuronectiformes; family Pleuronectidae; genus Hippoglossus; species Hippoglossus stenolepis. Next base: position 20,917,781 of record NC_061487.1, on the reverse strand, counting down.
GTGGAATCATGTGGATGCTTGCCACTCTCGCGGTGGCAGAGATGAAGATGGTGGAATTAAGTTAAGTGTCACTATGATGTGCCCGTGACAGAAATGGTGCAGTTACGATAAGAAACACGTCAATGGAGAGAAGTGATGTCTTGCAGCAAACTGGCCGGCTGACACGAACCAGACATGCGTGGGCTTCGAAACTCGCTCTCCCACCATCTCCATCAGAGTTTGATTTCTTTATGAAGCAGCAGAGGAGCGTCAATTGGCTTCAGGGAGGCGGTGGAAGGGAGAACCAAGTGTTCAGGGTGTCAAGAAGGTGAGGGGGAGACGTAGGAGGGAGATGGAGACGGAGTACGTAGGGACGAGCGTGTGAAAGATGAAGGGATAACGGGAAAGAGATTGAAAGTCAGGGATAGCGCATTAGTCAAACGACAGGCCACAGATAATTAAGCAATAATGGAGAGCATTGTGTGGGAGGGAGGCCCTAGCTTGGTAGTGGAGGGGCCGCGGGGGCCGAGAGTGGAGACACACGGAGGAGAGGAGCTGGGAGAGGGAGATTGAAAGAAAGCGAATGCTAAAATAGGAGAAGGAAAAAAAGATTTAAAGAGATTCGGAAGAGGAGTCGAGGCAGTTGAGCAGGAGGGGGAACAACAGACAAACCCATTAGCCCTGTGATGGTAATCATATGTTAATGGCTGCTATAGAGAAGCTCATAAGTCATGATAAACACATTAAAGAGAAACTATCTGCCTGCAAACACATGAAAAGTTAACTGGATTATTTGCCTAACTATCCATCTTCTGCCAAAGCCTGTGTTTGTGTGAGCAGAGGGCACATTAGCCGGAGCCAAACACGGAATGTTATGTTGTTACAACCACTTATACAAGTGAGTTCCATACATAGCACACCAGCGTCTTTCAAGACTTCAAACAACATGGGAACTAATAAAGCAGAACAAATGGTCATGGAGCAGCATACAGCTTAAAAGCTTGAATCACAATATGTGGCAGATAACACTGGCTCATTGGTCCAGATTAATGTACTGTATATTTTTGCCCTTTTTGGAGCATATTGTCATCATTTAGGTGTCGAATTTTGTCACGGGTGGGGAAACAGATGGAGGCAAATGTTATTTCCCAAATTAGGAATCCAAAATCAACACTGAATTAATTTTCCTCACCAATTTCATGCCAACGCGAGGAATATCATGTCCTTCAAATTTCCATGGTGTCAGAAGGACTTACATGTGAGGCTACCTGGTGCAAACTTTTAAAAAATACACATATTTAATAACTCAAACCGGAAATATATACTTTGTGAGCAATAAATGGTAACACAATTAGGAGAGTACAGCCATGCCAGCAGCTCTATGGGGCTTAAGGTACCTCACCATCTCAATTCAGCATGCTAACATTTTCCCATTAGTATTAAACACAGCGTAAAGCCCACAGATGGACGGATATATAAAGATGGACGACCCATCTCCACTTCCCTTTACTATCTAGAAATCAAGCCAAAATATCACAGATACAAACGCACACTCGTCCAATCCTGAGTCAGTTTCAGTTGAGTTTTATAGCATCAAATGACTAATGAAAACATACGAGAGATGTGAACTCGTGAAAGAACTACTAAAAATGAAAGAAAACGATTTATCTGACGTGTATTTTTACTTTTTTGTTTTGGTCCATGTCCCATCCATAACATGGAGGAGGCAGGGTTTAAGGGCTATACTGCAGCTGGCCACTAGGGGGCCATCAATGCAGTTTGGCTTCACTTTTGGAGTCTCATTATGTTGTCCATCTTTATATATTGTATATTGTGAGGCCATACATAACATTTGGACAAATAAAACTTTGCTGGCATGATATGATAAAAACTGAATCTTGAACACTGCGTTTCACTTGAGGTGAAAAACATCACCATGGTGCTAAAGTAAGTAAAGTCAGTCACCAAAGTCTGTAGATTAATATCTAGTCTACAGATTTATATAACTCTCCAAAATGGTTGTGTTTTATGTCCAAATCAGGAACAGAGATATTTCCAACTAATAGAGCCTAAAACAAGCTTGCTCATGTTACAGTGTTTGGGTGTTAGTGTACAGAAATCCATAAAGCTCTTTGTCAACACACTATTTGCACATAATCTAAGTGTGCACTAGGGACTATAGAGTCATATTTACCAAACCAGAATGTACTGCAAAAAGACAAAAAAATACACACTCAAACTATTTTCAACGGAGGACAGAGGAAAGATGAAGTAAATAAAACAAATCAGACTATGAGGGAATATGTGTTTTTTGGCTTTTGGTTTAAATCGAATTCACTACAAATAAACTCAACCCACAAATATCCTCATGGTTATATACTCCAACAAGAAATTCATGCAATTAACGACATAAGATTTTCTCACAGTAGTTATGACTTTGCTTGTCTCAAGTAGGTTGTAACATCTAATTAACATCAGCTCCTCTATGACCTAAAATTAACCACTCAACCTCCTACTCACTAATGTCCTGTAATGAGGGTGAGTGCCCTAAACTCCTCGTGCCCCTTCTACCTGTCTGCGACGATACCCTGGAGGAAACACTTCCAGCTCTGTGCGAATACGCCGAGCTAAACCCGGAGCGGTGAGGCTGGAGGGAAGGGTGTATAGGAGATGCCCGGGGATTCATCTGGATCTGACTGGGCCGAGTAAGATAGGCCGTCTTTGAACATAGCTTCAAACATAAGGCTTTGACTGAGAGCACAAAGGGTCAGAGTCTCAAGCGGGGAATACAGAGAGGATCACGGCCAGGGTTTCCCAGTGTGTGTGCACGGTCGTGTGTGTGTGAGTGCATTTCATTTTAACTTGATTACTTGCAGTTGCATTGAGGTTTTACACACACACATGGACAAAAACAGGCTGTGCAGCTGACCTGAGTTTGCCACACCAGTGAATGAGCAAGTGCATTGATCTCTCCTCTACTTCGCCCTCCTCCCCAATCAATAGCGTCAAAAGCTCTCGCCTTCACAACAATCTCAGAATAATGTCACTGGCTGTGGACTTATGGAGTGGAGGGGCCACCATGAACTGACCCCGAGCGCTGCAGACCTCGCTTCTCATGCGCCTGTGATTAATGATGTAATGTGGAGGGATTGCTGGAGAAAGACACGGGATGAGGACTTGGGTCAACGGCTCAGCGAGCGTCAGAGTGTTTCTCTGCACAGTGCTGGAATCTGCTGGATTGCTGCGAGTCATGGTTTTCAATCATCACCCCGCTGGCTTCTACAAGTCAGGGATGACTAGAAATTTGAATAAAAGCCGAACTGATTGCGTGTCGATGGAGTCGGCCATTTATGAGACGAACACAAGAGAACTAAGGGTGAGGAATCAAGAGTCAGTGTAAGAAAAAGAAAAAAGAAGGAAAAGAAATGACTAACTCATCATTAATTAAAAACAATAGCGCACAGCCCGTTCTAAGCCTGCCTATTGGGAATGGGCTGTTTGCTTGGCAAGCAATAATTAAGCTGTGGCAAGTTAAGGCTGAGGGACTAGAGTGTTAAAAGTGACCAATCGAAGAAAGGGAACATCAGCCACTGTCTCCGTCTCCAAAGTCTCAAAGCTCAACTTGACGAGCAAGCAACTGTCGGACGGTTATGACCAGTTCCGAGCACGTAAGGAGGGGCGGGTTTACACTTATCTCAGCCCTGTGCTTCTGCAAGCAGAGCAGAAATGCCATATATGGGCCATATGTGTGGGCGAATCTGGAGACTAAATAAATGCACGGATATGTTGCCTGTTCAGTTTAATTCATGTCAAAGTTTATTAATACTGAACGTATAGTATGTCCTAATCGCACTAAATCCAACACTGCACTTTCTTATGCCCTTAAAAGTACACAATGCCAAATGTGTAGGCGATAAGATGAGCGATTTCTTGAGATATGCATTCCACATACAGACAGACAGATTTCTGGAATAAGTTATTTCACTGAAAATGTGAAATTCCTAGAAACTAAAGAACATTGTGGCAGTGCGTCTCTTGCTCTGCATCACTGATCCATGTGCCAGCGCTGATTCGGTAATGAGCTTTTTGTCTCACTTCACTGTCTCTTCGAGTGATTGTGTTTCATCATATCACAACTGAACTTGCTGACATCTGTTATGAAAACATCTCTAACATTTGTCAGAGGGTTCATTCATCACGGCAGCATCTAGGTGAACTTTCTGAACATGTGTCATAACCATAAGTTTGGGAAAAGACATGATTTTCAGCAGGGCTGTCTGAATGAGAGTGAGAGCCATGTACAAAAGTATATTTTGACCCTTTGACGCATAATGAGAGTTGCCACTGGGCCTTGGTTTGTATGTTTATGACCTGTCTTTCCCTTGGGGTTGGTTAAGCCTTGCATAGCAGCCAGGAAACCACGAGACAACCCTTTCCTCCTTCAGTGTTAACCTGTGAGAGGTCTTTCCGTTCCAGCTAACGAAACAAGCTGATTAGTCTTGGTTGTATCATCGGGCAGAGCTGGGACATCCAGGAAGGAGCAGGTAGGAGAAGAGATTGACCCTGAATGTGCGGCTGATTTCCCCTGCCATCGATCTGAGACACGTGGGGGAACGAAGGAGAGCAAAGAGGAGAGAAGACAGGAAGCTCCTGCTTGTGTTCAAGCCTATAGCAGAGGCACTTAACCATCTCCACCATGCTATAGCCACACACATGTTCCATGTTTTCAAGCTTTATCCTCCTTGCAGCGCTGGCATCAATGCGGTAAAGATCTTTACGTAATTTCCATGTGGAAGCGACTACTCGGAGAGGAGAGCAAAGGATGAGAAGGAGATGCCTCCACTTGCTCCACCTCTCTCACTTTCAAACTTGATCTCTCAGAAGCCCTAAGCCAATGCCAGCAGATGGTAGTAGCTTATGTTGGCTTAGCTTTCTCCCCCTGAGGCGCTGGCTTCGAGAAGCTCTTTGCCCTTAGGCACAGATCTGTGAGCTGCTTTCCGCTTATGCTCTCTAACCCTGGATGCTCTAGGTGGGAGCTGCAGCTCTGTTCTGAGATCAGCCTCCGAGAGGAAACACAATGTGCTACCAGTGCTAACTCCAACAACTTCCTGTGGCCACATGGAGGGCCCCTGCAGCAGGGCGTGGGAATCCTCTCCAGCAGGGTGAGAGGGCAGAGCCGAAGACCTACCATCAACCACCGCGGAGCTGTGGGCTGTCTCTGCCTGTTACTCATTAAGTACAAACAAGCTCATACAGACAGATTTAATAATGACAAATGTAAAACAATCAAATGAAATTAGGCTCCCTTTCGGTTTTGTTTGCTGTGCATACGACAAACACAGATTTCCTGTAATCTCATCAAACAGTAATGTGTCATCAAACATATCTGTGGGTGGTGACTGGAACAGAAACACATGTTTTCCTTGAAGCTCTACTTTATAATCTATATTACAGTTTGCAGTGGGGGTAGTAAAGTGCACTAATTAATACCCTCGTACACTGAGGTACATTTGCATTTGTAGAAAAATAATATAGTGAATCCCTCTGGCACATCTATTGTTGTTGTATCAAATAGTATTTGTACTGTTAATATGTGAACTATGTATTTACCAAAGCAGGATGGCAGAGACAGAAACTCAGTATAAATGTATTATAGGAAAAGGAAAACAAAATAAATGAGAAGATTCATATGTAGTTAATAACAAATGTGTGGATTTGATTTTGTTTAGTTGTAATTGGTTTGACCAAATTGTCAAACCAAGTATATCTAAAAGCAAGTACTTACTTAATAAGGTAGAGAAGTTAACATGGTATTTTTACTTTTACTTCAGCACAGTTTTGTCCTTTCATTTATACTTTTATTATTTAGTATTACAGGTAAAAGTATTTGCAGAGTGTAACATAATCCCTAATACAACCATCTACTACATCATTATGACTCATTTTGATAAAAACTAAAAATCAAGCTAAACATTTAACATATAAAAGCACTAAAAAAGTATGTATAAGTAAAGTACAGATACAAGAAATACGTATGTACACAAGGTAAATGTACTTTGTTACATCCCACCACTGTATATGAAGCTTGTGAGACTCTGAATCCCTGCCACAAAATATTTAATTTCCAATCAGTTTCTACTTTCCCCCTCCGTTCTATTTAGTTCTCCAGTTTCTCTGTGTGCTTGTTTCTCCCTCGTTTCTCACTTTCTGCCAAGTTTTGCCTTCATTCCTTCTCCACCCAGTCAGTCGGAGCTATTTCCCCTCCTCTCTATTCATCCTCTCATCCATCTTAAAAAAAAAAGAGAGAGATGGAAAATGCCAGCAGAAAGCTGTTGAGTCATACTGTGCAGGAGGGAGACAACATGTCGAAGATCAGACAATGCTCACTCGTTACTCCATGAATGCACTCTCTCTGTCTGTTTCTCTCCTCCTGCAGCTTCTTTCTGCCCTTTTCATTCACGGAATCTCTCTCTCTCTTTCTCCTCCTGTTTTTTTGCATTTCCGCTCAGCCATGCATGACGTTCGTCTACCCAGCCTGAATTCCCCTGCAACCCTCTAAACCCTACCAGCCAAAAGCAGCGGCAACAACATCAGTAACAACAGAGGCCCAGACCAACAGAACAGCTTCAAAAGCAGGAAGAGCAGTTTAGCCCTGGGGTGCTGGAGCAAGGAGGGAGGCACACTGACGCATGCATACAGAAACCTGCGTTATAAAGCCAACTCCCTGCACTAAACAGGCATCTTTACTGAATACAGAAATGGAAGTTGTGTTTTCTGTGTGCCCCCCCCCTCCCTTTCCAGAGCACCCTGGAGATGTCAACGATTCAGGAGTTGCAGCTAAAGGGCATTTCTAAGTTCATTAAAACAGTCTTTTATTCTCACCGTGATTGCGAGTGCTTTGACTTAATGGAGTGAGGGAGTGTGCTCTCCATTATTATTCTTGAATAATATAGATTTACACCATTAGCTCCGGTTCAGATATGATCAATGTCTCTCCATCTGAAAGCTCAATCTATGCATGAAAACAGCCGGGAGCCAATTTACTTAGCGCGGATGCTTGACCCGGTGCACAGGTCCTAGCATTCTCAGATACAGATACACTATCAGCGCTTTTAAACAGTGGATTTCCATAATATCCGACACTGCTCAGTTGAAGATTAAATGTGTGGGAACTCAGTTTATTTTTGATTACCTCTGTAACTGATAATTCAGTGGGAACACAGACATACACAACGCTGTACAGTCCATCCAGGAGAAATATGTGCCATCAGTTTTTCTTATGTGTTTTCTTATGTGTTTTGAGTGTACATGTTTGATTTGGGGTGTTTGGTATATGGTGAGTGGGTACATGGATTTGGAAAGTCAATTAATTTCGACAACTATAGTAAAATGAAGCTGCCTTGTTGTAAGATTGAGTTGTAGACTGAGTCTCACACCTGCCAAATCCAGGATCATGGTGTTGAAGAGGGGGGTGGTGGACAAGTGTTGCTAATTTTTTGGATACCAATGCAATGAGGCTGCAGGCTGACAGAGTGAATTCATTACTTTTTTCTTATTGATTAAGAGTAATGTCCTGTTGAAGATTTATAAAGACAAATCCAAGTCTTTTAACATTGTGTGTTTGCAGAGTCTGACTCCACTTCATTCACATCACTTCTAATCGTATATATCTGAAGAGATTGAAATAAAACAGCTGTAGACAAGTTAACCTCACCATCTTCTCTCAAATGCCGAAGGTCATGGTTCAAAAATATTAAGTCTGAAAGCTTCATTTATTAACATGATGTGAATAAATATTCAGTTTGGAAAATGCCATCCCCGACAGTGACATGAATCCAAACAGTGAGAAGCCTCTTTCTGTGAGAGCTGCAGAAACACTCAGTTCAGTACTGGTTGTACAGTGGTGTTACAGAGCGCTGGTTCTTCCCTCTCAGACTATCACTGACAGGGCAGGAGTTTAATGAGAGCACACAAACTGACAAGTTTAATTTAGACCTGCCATCAGGTTAATGGGTTACAGTTGTTACAACGTACCAGCAACATGTTTGTTATTTTAACCAGGTCATCAAGTTCACGATGGAGGCTGCAGAAAGAACCTCCAGATGACTGGTTTAGGATGCTCCATGGGCCAGTGCTGCTGGGACACAACCTGTGGTCTGATCAACCCAGACTGGGTGCCCTGAATGAGGGGGTGTGCGATCTTGAAAGACCAGAAACAACCGATGACCTCCGGACCATCACTGAGGATATGTCCCAGAATGCATCTTTGAATCATACACAAACACCAACAGAGGGCGATGAAGTTCTTGGTAGTTTCCAGGCAGCAATCTATTTTGTCAAATTCTGAAACTAGTTTGAGAGCGACTGCGCCGATCGCCCAGAGGCAGCGATGACTGAGTGATCCACTTAGTTACCTAACAAGCTCTCTGATTGGCAGATCTTACAAACTTCCCACCCCTTGCTGAATCAGTATGGAGATGTATGCACGGATATGTCCTCAGAAGCCCATCACCTGCACGGTGGAAGACACCGGCTTCACACACTCTTTTCTGCCAGCAAGGCAAACAAGTCTCATTGCCAGGAGTAACTAACGCAGCAGAAACTAGCTCAAAGAGTTCAGGCTGTCATTTGTTTGACTGTGCAAAAAGTTCTTGGATGTTGATGACTTTGAGCTGGAAACATATGGCAGGCATACTAAATATTCTCTTGTTTGCCAGATATCCACACTGGAGTTTATGTTTACTGAAACCATCTCACTTCCTGACAAAATGCTGTATTCAGTTTGCTCAAGATCCTGTGATTAAACACGTCCGAATGAAAGCAAAAGTCGGGGAGAACTTTTTTGGGGTAGAAACTTTTAGCTCTTGTTGGGGAGTCGCTCTCTCCATTAAGTTGATCAGAGGCTGTGATTTCTCCCCTGAATCTTTCTGCTGAGATGTCACCACAGATTCTAAATATCCCTCTCCGAATTCTGGCCCGATGTGACTGGAGGTCAGGCCCCAGAGCCGAGTGAGTGTGACACTGTCAGAGGAATGTTCTGCCCCAACCCCGAATGGGAACATCAGAGCAAACATGAGTGAAGACGAGGCAGAGAGATACGGGGGGAGATGAGAAAAAAAAAAAAGCAAATAAAAGAAGAAGGCCATGACAATTAGGCCAGTGACAGTGGGATAAGGATAAAAATGCCTATACATATATACAGAGAGAGATAGATTCTGGGAAAGTCAAAACACAGAGAGAAAGTGGGGCCTAGGAGGGCGGAGCATGGATACTCAGATCTATTTTTAATGCCCTTGACTGGGGATCGGCAAAAGGAATGTATAATTACAGCCTCATGAATAATGCAAGCAGGCTTCTTTTAATTAGCCACACCAGGGCCAATGCAGCAACTGCAGCAGACGGGACAAACACATGCACGAGCGTGTGCACGTGTACACAGTCAACTACAGTATAAATATACATACTTGTACACACACATGTACTGACACACTCCTCTGGGGAGACAAGGAGTCAAATGAAGAGGCGAAATGATGAGCTAAGTATTGGTGCCTCGGTGATGACTCTGTGATAAGGCTTCACAGCGAGCGGAGCCCCTCGACACCATTCAAAGCGCTGCACTCTGTCTGCATGTCATGTGTTAGATAACCCCCATATAAAAGTATGAATAATTAAACATCTGACTGGATAATATTACAAAACCTCACTGTAACCACCGAGAGACATTCTGGCGACGGCGGCAGTGCCTTCCCTCTGTATTTCTTACACACATGTGCACTCACATGCGTGCCCTCGAACATGCCAGAAACACACAATCACTGGCACACGGAGCACTCAGCCAATTGTGTGGGCTGCAGAGGAGACAGGAGATGAAGAAGCAATTAATCAAAAGGTTCCTCATCTATAATTCAGCTTGAGTTATTTCATTAATTAAGAGTGTTTGGGTTTTCCATACAACGCTTTCATTAACAAACATGAAGCTGGAACCAACTTTGGCGTGACAAGTTCTCATCAGCTCGTCTTAATAACCCGCGCTCTCCCGAATGGAGATTGAAACAGAAGCTCAACCACAAATAACTCAAATCAACTCCCTCCGCACATCAAGACGAGGCAGGAGGTTGGATCCAAGACGGGAGCAACGCATCAAAACGCCGGCAGGATGTTGTTGGGTTCTTATCTGGCAACTCCACTTTGCCCATCTTCAGAGCCTTAATTTGTAAGCTAATTTGTGGCTGGCAAAGACAGGCTTGAGTATGGGAGAGGATATTGGATGTAATTCGATGTCTCACTCCATCTTCGTCTGCTGATTGGAGTTTAATTGGCAATGAGGGTGCTGTGTTCCCACTTTGGGGCAGGCAGGGGAGATGAGGGCTTGAGCACGTAGACTGAAAATGAGTCCTGCGGTTTCGCAAGAAAAACTGGAAACACCCACTCAGCGGTGGAAACTTTGCTTCACACGGCTGAAGGAAAATGCATCAAACCCAAAAATGGCCAAAAGACAAACTACTGTGTCCTTTTATTCTTTATCTGGCTAATAATTTAATCTCTGTCTACAACCATAACCACAGGCCACAGCAAAGAGCCCATTCCAGACAGTCTTGTTTAGATCTGATACTGCAACAGTTTCTAGAGATGGTAATCCAAAATTGGATTCATACAATTGCTTGTCCTGCTGTGTTGTTTTATAAATCATTGAATAACAGCAGGAAGGATTGTGCAAGGTGAGCACAAGCCCCACAATTACGGTCAATATGCACAAGGTTGTTCCATTTTAAACCTACAGTGTGTGGATCTGGGACAGAACAATCTCCTATTGAGTGAGAGTGTGTGTGAGTGTGTGTTCAAGACAGGGGGCCACCTCCTGGTGTGTGACAGTGATAGACACACACACAAACGCACACTTTTCCTGATCAAAAGTCAAAAGGTTCAAAAATGCTCGCTAGTGGTTTCCTCTCCGGGCTTTTCCTCCTCCTCCGTGCGATGTCTTTGTTGAGTCTCTCTTCTGTACGTGTGTAAAACATACACCGCGCGGGAGAAAGGTCAAAGTGTCAACGCTTCACCATTAGTGTTTGGTGCGAACGGAAACACCTCCAGGCGCAGAAACGATGAAGACAAGACAGACGCCTTTGTGTGTGTCAGACAACTGACTTGCAGTGCAGCATGGGATGTCCCCCCCCCCCATCTCCTGTTGATGTGATGCACAAGAACTATCCCACCAAAACATCCATGTTGGGAGGCAGACCTGCACAAGAGGAGTGGAAACTATTATCTCATGCAGATGGTGGAGCACAGGCAGCTGCTGTCCAGCGCGTCACTGTAATTCACTTCATTCTCCTGGGTGATAAAAATGCCTAGGACATGATTTGAGCCCTAGATTTGCCCACTTTACCATTAACACCACTGAAAACCCACAAGTGAGATTAAAAGCATTTTGATTTATTCCAAGATTTAAGGGACATCAATAGATCAAATCATTAGAGGACCTGCGGGACAATATAAGCATTTTAAAATAATATTTGCAAAGACACTTCTCTGATTAATGCTCGACATCAGGGAGAGTGGGTGAAACCTGGGGCGCTGAATCACTGCGCCATCGCGCCTTGAGAAAAACTAAGACACAATAATGTATGATCTTACCGATGCTGTTTTTCAGAGTCATAACCAGTGCATGTGTTGCGATGAGTCATTTGGAACAGTTTCCTGTTTTCACTATTTTTACATCTATGCATAATCCATGTTAAACGCACATTCTGCAGGCCATACATTGATAAAATAATTTGTAGATAGAATTAATCCTCCAGTCACACTCTTGGCATGTTTTCATACTTTCATACTTGAGAGATGTGCAAGGAAATGTATCTGTCTTTTTCATGGCTAATATACCTGCACTTCTACCATCTCCAGTTTTCCTTCCAGCAAAAGCATGGATTCACAAAGAACTCCAGCTGAAGCCACTCGATATTTGCCTCCTCAAGCGATCCTTGCTTATGCAACCTAATATATTGGGCCGTGCATGCGACGTCCCAGAGGGAGGGGCTGCGCAGGAAGGCGGGAAGGGGGTGGAGACAGCGTGCCGTGTGTGACAATGAAAAGCCAGGCGAGTTGAGGGAGGTGTCGCGGTGGGTGGATGCGTCGGTAATTACCCCGGTGGCCATTGGTGGAGCTGTTGACATCTCTCTCTCTCTCTCTCTCTCTCTCTCTCTCTCTCTCTCTCGTGGAGTGGGGATAATTTGAGAGTCTTCTGGCTAAATCAATGCGTCAGTGGCAGCTTGCTCATTACCCAAGCCACCGTTGCATCTCAATGAGGCAACAAGGGAATTTCTATTAGCCACTCGGAGCTCGATCTCTCCCTCTCTCTCTATATTTCCCCCCCCCCGCCTCGAGCTTGAGTCCCTCTATCATTTTCACTTTGTCCCCTATTCCCTATCCACAGTCAATCAGTCACTCTTCCTCCTCGCTCAGTCTCCCCTTGTTTTTGCTATTGCCTGATACATTTCTCTCTTTTTCTTCCAACCCACCCCCAAACCGATTGTTCCCCGGAGACATAAGGAGCGATGGCTCTGCTGTTGCATCATGCACTCCTACCATAGCTGCTGCGGTTTGAGTGCGCGCTTGTGTGTGTGTGTGTGTTCATGCATGTGTAAAAGAATGTGCGTGTGTGTGTTTGCATGACTACATTTATATAGATATAGGCTTGAAAAGTTTGTGGGAAAATATCTAATTCCAGAAAACAAGATCCCAAATTCCCGTTCTAAAGAAAGCTGAGCTCTGACCCTGCTCTTCAGCTTGTCTGTATTTATCAGTGATTCTGTGTTCCTGCAAGTGTGTGTGTGTGTGGGTGTGTGTGCCCGTGCTTGCGCAGTGCACATGTGAGTTCCAGTGAGTAACATCCCACCGCTGAATGGAAATGAAAGCGGCTCTGGAGAAAAGCCAAGGCCCAGATTGCCTGCTTTCTCAGAGACAAGGCTCACGTCACAGGGCTTGGAACATTGCCTTGTACAAAAAAGCGCAGACACACACAAACTGGACACACATTCACACACAGACGTGCAGGGAAGCACTAAAAGGGAAGTACACAAAGCGGAACACCAAGGGCACTACTCTCTGGGAGTCCATTTCACCTGGCCTTTTTACTGCACAAGACTGATCTGAGAGCGAGATGTCTGACGAAAGAAAAGGGTAAATTGTGCCTTAACAGCGAAAAGCAATAAGAGATAAAAGGAACGTATAGTGAGTGAAGAAAGAACAGCTAATGTTAATAGAAGAGTAGAGTCAACAGTCAGCGGGAGAGGAAGACAAAGAGGAGCGAGAGAGAGAGAGAGAGAGAGAGAGGCGACAAAGTGTCAGGTCTGTGTTTTCCACCATGGGAAACAGAGAGCAGAGAGACATCTGTTCAACACGACTTCAGGGGGCTTTTACTCTGATGTCAGCCTGTCACCACATGCAGGACCGCAGGAGAAGATACATGCAGAGAGCCTGAATACACACACACACACACACACACACACACACACACACACACACACACACACACACACACACACACACACACACACACACACACACACACACACACACACACACACACACACACACACACACACACTATAGCATGCACTGTCCCTCTTCCTTTCGCCTGTCTCCCTCTCTCCATCATGACAAACCTACAGCTAAACAGAACCGTTATAAGAAACAGGAAACAAGACTATGTGGCTTCATCCATTGAGCTTTTCATCTACCATTTAGACTTTATGTGATTTGTTATGTGACTTTATTTTAAAACAATTATTATTACTATTATTCCATTGATGAATAAACAGATTTCCAGTATAATGCTGAACACGTGCTACAAATAGAAAACCATTTAGCAATACTGATTAATAACAGATCATCATAAGTCCTTTTTGGCCCATATTTGGAAGTAATGTGTAACTAACACCACTGCTTCTGCCAGTCAAAAGTAGTGTAACCCAACATAACAGTGCTGTAAATGAGTGAATCAATCAATCAATCAGCATTAGCTCTTACAATAGCTGACAACACTAAACTGATATAGACAGGTGTATCATGAAGAATTTAAATAGACATTTAAAAGAAACTCAAAAGTTACTTTTCCTAGTTACTACTTTTTATTTTGTAATTAGCATGAAACAGTTGAAATAAGTAACTAGTACCAGTTACTAATTGCTAATTTTCAGTTACTTGCCTGACACTTCCCACTAACAGTCACCCATTAATTCCATTAGAACAGATTAAACCTGAGAAGAGCCGAGAGAGGAAAGCTTCAATAAACTATTTAAAAATGAGCCCTTTTGTTCAACTGTAGAATTAATCTATAAACTCTGTAATTGTCTTCATTAGCTGTTTGGCGTTTTCAAAATGTCACCGGCCACGACGTGACACCTGACTGCCCCCCCCCCCTTGCCGACAGCAGCGGGCGGTGAACTTTTCCAGACCTCTGTTCGCCGTCTTGTTCATCTCTGAGGCCAGCGGCAGTGAAAATACTGCAGTCATTAAAATGATAATGATACAGACGGAGCAACTGACGATGTATTGATCAACGCAGCACCCCCCCCCCCATCTGTGGCGCTTCACACAGCCATCAGACGCATGTGTGTGTGTGTTTGTATGAATGAAGTGTGTTACGCGTGTATTGTCAATAATACTAGAGCTCTTTACTGCTGGACATAAGGACAGTAATCGCTCAGAGCGCAGTCACAGAGTCAATTTGTACCAGTAAGTGATCACTCACACACACACACACACACACACACACACACACAACACACACACACACACACACACACACACACACACACACACACACACACACACACACACACACACACACACACACACACACACACACATGCCTAATGTCAGTGCAGAGAGTGCTGAAGCATTAGTCATGTTTGCAGGAGCTGATGCTGGCTTTTATAAATCATGTTAATGCTCATGAAGCTGTCAAAGGAGCCTTGCAGACATGGGAGGTATCCCTGACATGCTTATTACATGTTGTACATCACTGGACAGGGATGTGTGTCCTGACTTAACGGCTCTGAATGAAGCTGCCGCAATGCAATGATGCATGTTGCAGCCTGATGGACACGTGCGAGGCGGTTTGGAACGTGCCACATCACTTCGAGACAGAAACACAGATTTGACTGAGGACCTCTCAAACACCTCTTCACTTATCCTTCAATGGCAAGAGCCCTCCTCAGTTTCACGCTCGTGATGGGGAAAGACTCGAGTACGAGTAAAACCAATCTCTGCATTCCGTCGCTCGTCCGTCACAGGCCCATCTCATTTGGAAGAGATGTGCTCGCCGTGCATGTCTGAGCAACAAATGCCAATCAAGTTGTCAGGGGCGTTGACGGACAATCCCCTCCGCCACTGATGACTGATGGAGAAGGTTTGAGAGGGGCGGGTTGAGTTCACATCAAAGGCTCTGCGAGTGGCTGGCTGGGTCAGCGGGGGTTGCTATGGCATTGCTATGGAGACAAGGCGGACGTAGAAGTGGTTTATGTCGGACGCTAATGGGTGGTCCACACCCGAGGTTAAAGGAAAAGGCGAGATATGTGCGTGGGTGTGTGCGCACTTGTGTTTACTTAAGGATGTGCTCTTGGATTTGCATACACGTTGTCAATTCCATCCTACATGTGTGTGTGTGTGTGTGTGTGTTGAACTTTGCCAATATATAGTCATGCTCTGACTGGTGTGTGGATTTCCCATTACTGCAGCAGTGCATAGGCCATAGACCCACACACACACACAAACACACACCAACCTGCCCAGAGCTGATGACGCAAATAGCCTTACAACTCTGGCTTGGTGCAGCGCACAAGTGCAGACAGGGAGGGACAGGAAGAAAAGAGAGATGGAGAACAGAGAGAGAGGAGGAGGAGAAAGAGGAGGAGGAGGAAGAGGACAGAGAGAGGAGATTACTGTCTGAGGAGTTCTATGAGTGGAATACAATCTGTCCCAAAAGCATATACATTTACTCAGGCAGCCCGAGCCATCAGGGAAATTAATCCAACCACTAATCTGCATGATCATATCATCCGTTAACCTATAGCCTCATGACTCTCCTAGTCTGGGGAGAGAGAGAGGTCACATTGAGTAAAAGAATGAGAAAGAGAAGGTGAAGGAGAAGTGCAAATCAATATTTGGAGGAGATGGGGTGTTACCAGCTCCAGCCAGTTGGGGGCTCCCTTTTGCCTCACCCCCCAACCCTTCTATTTTCTCTCCCTCGTTTTCACTCCTCCCAACTCTCCTGCATCTCTGCCAGAGGCCTCCTTTACATTTGCCGTGTAACTTTGTTTGTATTTGATGCCTTTCAACTGCTCTCTCTATCTGGTTGTTTCTCTCTCCCTCTCTCTCTGCCCTTCTTTCCCATTCCTTTCAATCTCAACCCCATTCTGTCTTTCTCTCTTTTTGCAGGCACTGCAACCCTGTCTAGTCACTGTGTGGTTTTACTGCAGAGACGCACAGAAAAAGACAAACGGCCATCAAAATTAGACAGTCAGAAAGAAAAGGTATATAAGGAGATTGGAGGTGCAGAAATAAGCAACAACAATAAAAGAATTGAGAGAGAAAATACACAATACGTGTTCCTGATTGTAGAGGCTGAAAAATAATAAACATGGACATCAAATACACAACAGACACATGTGCTACAGAGAGCAAATGATCCGTACACGCACAGGGATGCTGACACTCTTGAGAGGACAGCGCTGTTGTTGCTAGGAGAGGAGCAAAGGTGGGAGGAGGGGAGAAAAGAGGGTGATGATGAAGAGGAGGAGGAGGGGGGGGCAGAAATGAAGGGCTGATGGGGAGACAGTTGGACAGAGCGAGCACGGGAGATGGAGGTGAGGAGGAATGTGGAACACGGATGGTGGCCCTGTTGATTAGAGGACAGCGGTGTAGCGGGGGGGACGGCACCACCAGCTCCCCCACCCCTCCGTCAGTAATGTCAGTGATTTCACATACCATCACCTCACTGCAGAGCCCCCCCCACTCCATCACACACACGCACACTCCAACAGCTATAGCTTAGCCAATGAAGAGGAACAACGGAGAAACACCCAGGGAAGAGTGACACAGAAGGGAGAGGGGTGACACAACTAAGAGAGGAAACATATGTAGAGAAAAATGTATGTAGAGAAGAAATGAGAGAAATAATAAAGAAGCTAACAGGAGTCATGAGACATAAAGAGAGAAATGCACCTCATCATGATCATGATAGAAGCTACTGCATAAAAACTTCACAGCTCAAAAGCCAGTTCAGGAAATGTTACACAACCCGGAATCTTTGAGATAGAGTGTTACTTGATTAGAGTGAAGAACGTTTCTACAATGAATTATTAATGCAACGTGTTACTATTTCACACCACTCCTGTGAGGCAGAGAAGACTGTGACACCAGGTAAATGAGCAGCTTCCTACATCTAAAGGGCGATTTCACAGCTACCCTTTTTCGGTCCGGACCTTCAGACTTTTAAGTTTAGTCCGGTGGGTGTGAAACTCAAACTCAAGGTTCAGACCAACGGACCAAAAAAAACTAAGTTCGCCCAAAAGAGATGGAGGTCTGGATCAAACTGAACCATGGTTTGCTTCATTTACAGAGTGAAAACATTTTCTGGGGGATAGTTTGGACTTTCGGACCAATTGCAGGAGGTGGAGAGACTACACCTCTGACACGCCGACATCGGACACACGCCCGTCTACAAACCAAGTCAAGTACTGGTAGACGCTGCCTACGTAGGCGATGATAACAGGATGTAAATACGTCATACAAAGGCCTTTAGTCCACTCCTTCATTTACAATGTTAAACCAAAACCAACCTGATCAAATGTAACAAAGACATGAACCTTGGTTCAGACTTTCGGGTGTGAAAATACCCTTCAACGATCCGATGTGTATATCTCGCCATAAAGCGCTTACATAAAGAAACAATTCAGGAGAAATAAAATGATCTGACCACACTTTGCACCATCAGCACTGACATCTCATTACTTCCCTTTATAAATGGAAAAAGTCTTTTAAATATATCCGTTCGCTTTCAATTACTGCAAGTCGTACAGGCTGAATCGCACGGGGCTTCTCCACGAGTCTCTCACTGCCTCTGTCCTTGTGTAGAAAAACACACAGGAGCCACCTTAACTCTGTAACCCACACTCTATACCAGAGGTAGCCAACACGGTGCCCGTGGGCACCTGGTCGCCCGCAGGGACCCCGCGAGTCGCCCGCAAGGCATGCTCTAAATTAAAAAAAGAAAAAGAAAAATTTAAATGAAGAAAAAAAAGAAAAACTGAAATTTGAAATAAAAAAAAAGTCAAACCGCCATCTCACTCTATGCAGAGACAAGCTAGCGGGAGCAGCAACGATGGCGAGCTCGATGTGGTTTTTACCCCCCCAAACTAAAGAAAACATGGCAGAAAAGCGAAAGAAAACATACTATTTTCATAATGATTGGGAGGAAGAGTTATTTTTTACGACAGTGAAAGAAAAATGTGTGTGTCTCATTTGCGGGGCAACTGTTTCGACGGCAAAGTGGCACAATGTGGAGCAGTGGTCGCCAACCCGTCGATCGTGATCTACCGGTCGATCTGCCAGTCTTCACTGTTGATCCCCCAACTCTCTGGACTCACTGGCTGTGTGTCCGCTACTGGCGTCTGAGCTGCTGGTTTATCTCCTGCATTTCCTTCAATACAAGTCGGATTATGTACGAGACTAGATGTCAGGACTCTACGGTCTGAAGATGCGCATCTTTCGGTCTGTCGATAATAATCAAAGCCCCGTTGGAACAAATGAGTGGATTCAGAAAGTGAAACGCTGGAGTGCTTTTACTTTGAAACGTGTTCGGAAAGTGTTGTAAATACATTTGTGTCATAGACAGATAAACATTTTGGTTCACAGCAGAATAAACAGAGAAAATGATCTTTCACCTGAGTTTTTATGTTTATCTGATGAATTTATGTCACAAACAAATGGTTGCAACACTTTCTGTAAGCCTTTTCAAAATAAAAGCACTCCAGAGTTTGTTAATGATATCCATTCCCTTGTTTAAAAAGTTTTTTTTATTGTGAAATATTTGCGGGAGCGGAAAGATGCACGGCTTCATACTGTGTAGTACTGGTATTTATTTGAGTACAAGGGACTTCTTTCATACAGGGCAATAATCATATTTGTGGCCATATTCAAATCAAAGCCTATATGTAACAACATTGTGCTGCAGTAGCAGCTCCTCTGCAGAACATGATGTGGAACTGAGAAGCTACATATTTTGCATTGTAAATATGAATTGATATTAATTTGAATATTGTCATTGAATAGAAAAAGTTGCACAACTGCCTCTCTTTGTGTATATTTATTTCTTGTACATTCAGCCTTTAACAGAAATTGCAAAAAATAATAAATATGACCCTCCTAAGTGGTTTTTTTGGAAGATATCAGGGTGTTAGCTCTCGGCTTACGTTTGGAATTAAAAAGTGCTCTTGGGCTCAAAAAGGTTGGTGACCACTGCTCTATACTATGCTGCTGCTGTTTACAAAAGCTGTAGTCAAAGCACCCGAATTGACTGAGGTTTAACTACACATGGGGACAAAGTCAGTCTGTGTTCTGTTTGAAGGGGATTTTTCAGTAGGAGGTGACTCATTTAAAGTTGGCGTGTCTTACCTGTGAGACAAGTAACATTGAGATGAGGTGTCGTGGTTCCATTCACCCAGGGAGAGGCAGGAAAGAGAGAAAAAAGAACCAAGGTTAGTGACGAGGCACAATCGACAGAAGAGAATAGTGTCAAGTCATTTCTTTATCCTCCAATTCATGGCCGACTAGATCCCATCAAGTCACAAATGTTGACGAAGTGATTAAAACGACACACACACACACACCAGCCTCAGAAAGTGAGTCGTCTTGCTTTAGTGTGGAATTACACTGTATTACATCTCTGCCAATCATTGGACTTCACTCTCAGCAGTTTGAGGCCTCTCTCTCTCTCTCTCTCTCTCTCTCTCTCTCTCTAACAGACTTCCAAAATAAAGACCCGGCTGTTTACCAAGCCAGAAAATCCCGAACGGAATCACATTTTGCCTTTCAAAGGGCGTTTGAAGTTCCCGCACAGATGTTGCTGTCTTTTTCTTTTTTTATTAATTTTTATTTCATGTAAGAGATTTTCCCCCTTGCTCTTTCCCCCCACCTCGCTCTGCACAGTGTGACACTCTTTCACTCCACCCTCCCCCCCGCCAAACATTCCCCCATCCCTCCATCTCTGTCCCCATGATCACAGGGAGAAAGTTTTATCCGGCAGAGAAGCATCTTTTGAAAAGTTGTCTCAGCAGTGGGGAGAGAGAAGGGGAATCAGATGTTGATACTGAAAGGTAGATGTTAAGTTATCATGCTTGTACGCATGTTTGCAAACATACACACGGTGGCGACCGGAACAGCTTCGCATTCCTGGGCTTTACAATAACTTTACAGTACGATAGAACCTCACTGCATCCTGAGAACTTCAGTCTTACTTTTGTTGTTTTGTCTACAGATGTTCCGAAACCACTGTTCCCTTCCCGATTCCAATACATCTCTGGTTTTGTCCACCAGTGTCCATCATCCAGCACCGTTACAATGTCATTGTACCTGACTGTGATGACAGTAAAGATCTTGATTCTGTGCTCATCAACATCATTCAGTCAGACAACACCCACAGTCAGTGCAGAGCCTCTCATTGCTGTTGAAACTGTGTGCATACACAATATGACACATCCAGTCTAGAAAACCAACATGAATGTATACAGAATTCACATCATAGTTTGGCTAACATTACAATCAATTACATCAAAGTCTGTACGATCGCTTGATGGCTGTGACGTCAACATCATGTAATTTGAGTCGTGTTGTAACACTGCCAGATCTGACTCCACTTACTGAGTCCCATTGTTTTACAGCCGACAGAAACGATTAATGAACCCTTTCAAAACTAGGGTTACAAAATGCATTTCAATATATGTATTTGAATAAAATAAAAACAAGTACCAGAAAGAAATCGTTCCACGTCAGGAAACTCAGTCACCGTTAATTTAACTCATTCTGAAGACATGAGAGGCCTTGATTGGTAGATCAGTGTATTCACCAAAAAAACAATAGTTCAAACTACAGAATAACTTTTATCACAATCAACTTTTTCAAGACCACAGATAAAACACGTGTAGTACCTTTGAAGTACTGAGATTTTAAATGTGACACAAAGCCACACTTGACTGATATCCTCTAATACGAAGGTCAGCCAAGTCCCCCTTAAAAGCTGTTTTAAGTAATATACAATTACCTTTCCTATAAAACCTTTTGCCGTTGAGGGGGCTTGTCTTGAAAGCCAGGCAGCGAGAGCGATCCTGTCAGAGGGTTTACGACCTAAACAACCAGCAGCCTCTTGAGCTGTCACGCTCAGGACCATAGTACAACACCGGTCCACTCGTAGGTTAACCGTGTAGTGTCACACCGTTAAATTCAATTGGTTTTTTACGACCTTTCCTATCTGTCCCCAAGGGCAGGCTGGAGAGGGGGCTCTGACAGACACCATGGTGAAGCAGAGGGGAGATGAGCGAGGGATTGAACGAGTGGCGGAGGGAAGGTGAGTGGGAGAACTGTGGAAGGAAGATGATGACTGAGAGGATGAGTGGCAGAGGCAAAACAGAAAAAGAGAGGCAGAAAATACCCAAAAAAAACCTTCCCAGCAGAGAGAAAAGAGAATCATTCATCCTCCTCGACAAGAATGATGTGTGTTATGATTCTGGCTGAGTAAAATGAGGCCAGCTTTGATTACGCCTCTCTCCTCTGTTAAAATGGATCTCTGCATCACATACATATAATATTCAGCGGAGCGGTGCAGGAACGTGGGCCGCTGTACGGCGCACACAGAAGAACAAAGGCGCTGGTTGAAAGCTTCCTGCAGGAGCTAATTGCAATATTAGGGGCGCTGGCCAGGGGAAGAAGAGGAAAATAACACCACTACTAATTAAGAGAAGAGAGGCATTCACTGATAGAACAGTGGGGAAGGAGAAAGAAAGAAGAGAGGGACAGAACAGAGGAGAAAACCAAAGGAGCCACATGCTGAGGGTGGGAGGATCGGACTGAAAAGACGCACAGACGCACAGCGGAGCCACGGCCGGAATGTTAAAGTGTCTATGAAATGCATGCGTGTGAGCTTGTAATAGCAGAGCATGCGTTTTTGTGTGTGTGTAGATGTGTTCATGTTAGACTATAATCTAAATGAGTCTTGTATCTTTAGAGATTAATCCAACCCTGGCCTCGGACGTCATACTCTAATCCATCTGCGTAAAACAAGCATCGCTCTGCAGCTGGTTCCTGACCACGACCGACCACTGATGATACAGTGCAGACAGTCAGCTCATGTGTGGCGACAATATGGGACGTACGTCATAAGCAGTCATGAATTACAGTTAAAGGTCAAATCCTGGTGATGTTTTCACTAGTGTGTTTCATCTAAATTGTACCAATTGTTGTTTTCTTTACCCTTGAATGGGCCCTTTATATTTAAATACTTTATATTTACATCTGGAGTGGGTCCTCTCTGCGGAGGTTTTTTACAGTAGCCCAGACTGGACAAACTAAACACCTTTTAAGTTTTTATGACAACTGAAGCTACCACAGGTTGTCTTTAATGTTTGGAAGGGGAGGGTGAGGTGAGGGGTCTTCAGCTGCAACATGCAACTTCACCACCAGACGTCACTAAATTCTACACACTGAACCTTTAAGCAGGCTGGTTCTATGCTTTTTTTGGAAATATAACTCTCTTGTCTTGACTGAATTCTCCATAAACACAGTTTCATGGAGGGAGGTCACAGAGCTGCGGCATGTCCAGTTTGAATCTGAGCAGGTGAATGCACTTGAGAAGTATCTCATGTTACCTTTGATTACCAGTCTTACATATAACAACAGCAGCAGAACACTAAGAGGAGTGAATCAGGAAGCCAAGCAGAGAATAATGAAAGCACCGGAGTGGAAAACGGTTCTTATTCCCCATCAATTTCTCTTTGTTTGTCCCTCTCCATTGAAACAACATGCGGGCACCCTTGACACTGTAATGAAGCTCCTTCGGTTCCTTGAAACAGAAACTGTTGCGTGCTTTGATTTCTGAAAGCCTCCTTTCTCATCCTACCCTTCACTTCCTCCGTCCTTGTTTCCATGTGCCTGTTTTCTCCTCTTTCTCCTTTCTGTCTTGCTTTTCTCCTTGTCCCCACCAATCACCTTCGATCACCTCATCCCCTCCCCTCTCTCCGACCAACCTGATGGTCCCGGTTGCCTCTGAGCCATGTGCTGTGCATCGCGTGCTACAGTGTGCTGTCACAGGGGAGGTCAGAGGCTGGCACATGTCCAGTCCATACAATCAGACAGGCTGTTCGCTCTGACCTGACCAGACACCCTCGCATGCAAAACAGGGAAAAAAGGGAAAACACAACCGAAACCCATATGCTGCAGGCTTTTAGATGTACATACATTACATACACAACCACTGCAGAGAGGAGAAAAAACATGTGGATCATTAAAAACTCCAAATTCATTTGTTTCTATACGAGAACTATCACAGTAAATGTGTGAAAAGTGAGGGCCAGATGTGTGCTGGTACACGAAGTCCAATAATAGCTGTGAGTGGTGTGCGTGTGTGTGTGTTGTGGTGTGTGTGTGTGTGTGTGTGTGTTGTGTGCGTGTGTGTGTGTGTGTGTCCAGCTCTACTGCTGTTCCACCTGAGATGAGCCACCTGATCTGAATCACAAGCGTCTGATTTGCTGAGAGTGGGGCTCAGGTGCATCCCACCGAACTGAGAAGAACACCGCAGGGACTCGGGATTCCCTGGCCAGCCGAACACAACACGCACACGCACACACACGCAAACACACACACACACACACACTCTCACACATACATGCAGGGACTTTAAAGGTAGGAGCAGTATTATATAGGAGCGGTGTATGAATCAATCCCAGACACAAAAAAGCAACTCCCTCCCACTTCTTGTGTCCCCTCTCCATCTGTACCCACCAGGTAGTATGTGCATCTTCCTCCTACCTTTCCTTTGTCTCATGTCAAAAAACAATACTAGTACTGAAACATAGTTGAATAATCTCTAAATTGATTGAATTAATGACAAATTGAAACGTGATTATTTGTCGTCATTTATCAAGGACCAATTTTGAAAATGTGGGTTCAAGCTTCTCAAATGAGGATTTGTCCTTTTGATTTGATTTAAAACAATTATATGTTTTATATTGATGAATACTGACATCAATTGCAGCTTTAAAACTATTTCATTTAATTTGATTCTTCTCTTTCTCTTTATATTTTTTACAGCATGATCCGTACCACTTGAATTTTGTGCATTTACCTACAAGTTAGCACAGAAAATTATGACTGAGACTTGCTCTGCATCAGTTCAGTTCGGCCTCTCTCATCACTTCCTCGCTGCATTTATCAAAGCTGTTATCAGGTGACACTTGCATATAAAAGGAGTCGAGGTCACATGAAGACAATGCAGAGATTTGTGTCTGGACCACACGCGAACACACACACACACGCGATATAAAAACCACGACAATCCCTTCTCACTAATCATTTTTCTACGACCTCACGCACCTTCTCTGCTGAGGCACAATACTCTTCCATCTTCAACCCTTTCTTCTTCTTATTTGAGCTCATTTCTTTGAGCTAAAACATACAGGTTTTTTTCTCGCTCCCTCTCCACCCTCCTCTGCATCTAATTCGCTTTCTCCTCCACCTTCTCCTATTCCGTCAATCCCTCGTTTATGTTTTCCCTCAGAGGAGAGAAAGT
The DNA here is from genome assembly GCF_022539355.2 of Hippoglossus stenolepis. Classification (NCBI taxonomy): domain Eukaryota; kingdom Metazoa; phylum Chordata; class Actinopteri; order Pleuronectiformes; family Pleuronectidae; genus Hippoglossus; species Hippoglossus stenolepis. The sequence continues at coordinate 20,892,964 of NC_061487.1, read as the reverse complement.
GTGCATGATTAGTTTTTATGGATAACGCGATAGCAACATCTCTACACACAGAATCATTCCCCCGAACTCAGTGGATGTGTGATGCTCCCTGCTTAGAGTCAGGCTTAACGCTTGATGGCCATAATGCAGAATTGATTTGTACAGGCAACATTATCTTCACTGTTTATTCTCTCGCTTCACGCTCGATGCGTTCTTCTGCAAAACGAGTTTCTGTACTTTTTTTTTCGGGCTGAGACAAGTTGTTCGCAAACTCGATTAGAGGAGCTGACATCCATGTAACCTCACGGAGACAAATCTTTGGAAGTAAGTCTTGTATTTGAGATGAGCAGAAAATGACACGTCTCCACGGAAACTCAACTATAGCGAATGCAATAGGCATTTCAGTGTTTCACCATCGGGCGGCTTCATGCTCACACTGCACAGGGGGGTGAAGATTTTTTGACTTATCCGGTACAAAATCTATCAACCTAGGCAGAAAACAGAGAGAGCCTCACAAAATAAACTCAATGCATATGCACTGGCTGCAGTTTTCCGTCTGTAAAATAACATTTAGAAGCGGGAGATTTGCACAACGCAAGCACTTTTTTCTGTCGATACCCAGCTGCCTCATCGCTATACCCCAAAACTATATCTACATTATAATCTGGATTTTCATCACAGTGGCACAACGCCTGCTCTTCAGTTAGAGCCCTCATCTGAAATTAGGCCTCTAGTTTCTCAGTCATACAGCAGCAGTGTGTGAATGACTGCATGTGAGTGTGTGTGTGTGTGTGTGTCTGACAGGTTCCATTAGGACTCTGAGAGCTGGACTAATTGGCAGTAATGGGTTTGTGTGCGCGTTTTGGGGAGGGAGGGGCTGGTGAAGGGGGCTACGGGACTTGTGTTTGGCAACTTCTCTGGAGAACGACTCCACGGAAGGTTCTCATTAACACTGCTTTTCACTGTCCTTTAGAAAGAGCAGTGTGTGTGTGTGTGTGTGTGTGTGTGTGTGTGTGTGTGTGTGGCGGCTGCATATTAACTATAAGCATGCACAGCTGAAAAGTAATTTGTTTGCACTTCTCCCGCTATGTCAGCTTTCCTGCTCCTTGTGAAAGATCGCAGGGTGAATAAGGAAACCATGCAGCATGAGGGAGACGAGTGACAACACAGGAGCTCATGGAGTTCATTTCACCTTTTCACAAACACACACACACACACAAACAAACACACGCACACAACCAGAGTCACTGAGCCAGCACAGTTCTCAGTCAATCTCTCTAATCTCTCTAATTGAAGAAGGCTTTCATTTGTTTTTCAGGCGAAGTATCCAGCATTTTAGACAAATGAGCAGGTAAGCGAGAAATGGAATTTCTTGTCTTTTTAATCAATGATAGAAAGCTATAGCATCTTTTCAATTTCAGAACACAAAGTATGACTGGTGAAGAAAAAAGAGATGAGGATAGTGTATATTTAAGCATTATTTCAGTTAAATTGTTTGCCATTTTAAAATAAATAAGTAAATCTCGAGGGGCTTGGTGTGTGTTTCTGGCTTGTGTGTGTGATGGGGGGGTGGGGGGGTTCGGGAGCAGTGACTCGCACTAATGTAAATTACACCTACCAGCCCTGCGCCGCGGCTCCCTTCCATCCACATGCAGACCGGATAACTCATGCTTTGTCAAGCTGGAAATTTCCCATTAATTCCACACAAACGCACACAATCCATGAAGGCTTTTTCCCCCACTAAGCATTATATTCATTACGTTTAGTTTGGGAGTGCCCCCCCTGCCTTCTAATCGATTGAATTGAGGCTACGACGAACAGTGCTTTCTAATTTGACTTGAGTAAGTGGGTGACAAATAGTCCAGCCAGAAATCAATGAGCGGAATTATGTATACACAGGGAGGGTGGGGGTTGATGCAAATGACTGTATACACTGACGAGGCACGAAGGCAGACTCTCTCTAAGCCATGCAAACACAACGCAAACCCAAATCAGTATCTCAACAAATCCTCTGTTTAATCATGTGTGCTTTGCGTGAGGACAATCTAATAACACAAGAGGACAATCATATCCCTATATACATTATTGATGTAATGTATAATCCAGTACAGCGTCACCCGGCTTCACAACCTGCAGTGCAACTGAAACATAAGTGACACAAAGCCAAGACTTTAATTACATTTCTACTTGTGTCATTAATGAGTGTGTGTTGCTGGTGGACACACGAGCTGTGTCTCCATTCACGGGTCACATCCTTCATCGCCTGCATTCGTGGACCGATTGCGTCACAGCGGCGCCACAAGACTGTCCCAATTCCAAGGCGCCTCAAAATGCGTCCGACAAATGTGTTCTACCAACAACGGAGGCTCCACCGGGTGGATCCTTCCCGGGCCAGCCTGTCCCAGGATTCACTGCTCTAGGGCTAAACCTTAAAAATGGCACAGACCAAATTTGGCATTTTACCACAGAGTACTGAAAAATGCCTTGTTATACCTGTAGGAGCCACATTTAGGTTTATTTATAGGTGATGAGGTGTACAAATGTCAGTGAGCCAATAAGCACGCTGCATTCTTGTACCAACATCTAATAATGCCAACGATTGGCAGCTACATTATGGTCAGAGACGGGGCTCATGCGTCGTTAAACTTTGAGAGCATTGACTTTAGTGTGCGTCAAATGGCAGATTTTAAAATGTCTGAGAGATCAATATTTGCAAAAAAGCCACAAACTGGCAACACAATGGATTTCAGGAAACACTTGAGTGTGTATGGAATAAACGTTAGAGCAGCGTTCAACAAGAAAGGACCACAGTCATCTTCCTCTCAGTGTTCAAGTCCTTCATACTTTACAGAGACTCCACCACCAGAGTGTCCTCGTCCCAGATTACAGAGAAAGACACTTTAACTGGGCCTGGAGTACATAAGGTTTCACAAGCAGAAACATCAGCCCATTTGTACACGGTTGTTTACTGAATTTGTGATACAGCTGTTGTCTGGTAACGTTAAGGTTTGATTCCACAACAATGCCAAAGGTGCTGAAACACAGAAATGAAGTTTAACCAACGTTGAGGTAAATAGGTTTAATCTTTCAATGTCGAAACTGCAAAAAAATAAATAAAAGTTGTTGTGTGATATGTGTCAAAGGAACCAGTATCAAAGTGTGACCATCATGATCTGCACCCCACGCATGTCACCCAGTGGCTCGAAGATTAAGTAAAATCATCCTCCCTAGTCAAAGTGTGAAATGTGGTATGAAATCCAGTTGATATATCAAGAAGAAAGATGCAGTATCACCCCTACTTTCTTGATACTTCAGTAGATATTGCACTGAACCATGGAAAAGGTTAAAAAAACTACAGTTTTCCATTAGAATAAATAAAGCTCTAGTTTGTAGTTACTCATGATTTAACTAATAAATCTAATATAATGAAGAGGATATAGAATTCAAACTAAGTGACAATAAGGACGACAGAGAGAGTAGTAAGAAGATATAAAACTATTAAAACTGCATTATTCCCACAGAGCTGTTTCCTTGACTTCCTCCATATCTGTGAAGATGTGGTAAACAAACAGTGTCCATGTGGCAACTGGTCAGCCACCAGTCTGATGAGCTGGTGCTGATGTTGTGGTTCAGGATGAAAACAACCCGCAGGAGTTCACTGGAGCAGACAGAGGGATTGTCAGACCTCCACGCTTTCACACAAACCAACACACAACCAGGAAATGTGTGAAACTCCACAAAGTGCTGGAGGCAGAAAAACAAACTGGTGCAAAAAAAACACTCACAATGGTGGGAAAAAAAAGTTTGTGTACTTTCTGCAGACATTGTAGTGGAGCGTGTGTGTGTGTGTGTAGAGAGAGAGAGAGCGAGAGAAGGAAATTAGATTAGTGAGGACCCAGTGTGATTCCAGCTCCATCTCTAGAGGAGGGACTAATCAGCACATCATTCTTTAGATTGCCCCCTGCCCTCATAACAGCATTAATGCCCCCTACACACACTTGCAAATACACAAAAACACATACAAAGGGTAACTGCTCTCTCCAAAGGCAGTCCTGCCCCTTGCTAATAGAGAAATAGACCTCTCTTTGCTGGCATTAACCCTCAGCTTGGAGGATTGCTCTCAGAGCACACACACACACACACACACACACACACACACACACACACACACACACACACACACACACACACACACACACACACACACACACACACACACACACACACACACACACACACACACACACACACACACACACACACACACTAAAGAGAGCGGGGCTCATGTGAGCTCTCGAGAAAGGAAGCAGAGGGAGAAGAAGCGATGACAATAAAGGTTTCTCTGCTTTGACTTAGCCCCTGTGGTGATATTCAATAATCCAACTGTAAAATGAGAATGAGAGCGGCAAAAAAAATACTTTGCTTTTTCTTTAATGACAAATTCCACCGAGGTGTCTGTTGAGAGATGAGGATACAGCAGCAGCAGAAAATGAAAATCGATAGTAAACGGAAAATTTACATTGAACTATGTAACTCTCACTCTGTGCATTGTTTGATTAATGCATGTGTACATGCACAGCTAAATAAATTGGTCTCTCACGTTTCTCAGACTGAATTTTTTGGCTGAGCTCTCACATTCATGTATTTGCTTTAACTATTAATAGGACTGTGAACTGTGCACGTGAGTCCTCATGTGTGTGCATGACAGAAAAACAGCTGCATAGCGTCTCTAGAGGTCTAAAACTTAAAGAGCTTTTAATTGAATTCCTTTGGATACTTTTGGATGTTTATTGATAGGACATGGGGAGAGAGAGAGAGAGAGAGAGAGAGAGAGAGAGAGAGAGAGAGGGGGGGTCAGGGCCTACATATGTGGGGCACTAGTTAGCAGCTATGATACAACCCATTGAGCCTTTTGTAACTTAAGATATGCTTTTTGAACTTCAAAACTTCATATAGCAAGAGAGTTCTTGATTTGAATCCTGGGTTCGACCTGTGCCTTCTCATATGGAGTCTGCATGTTCTCTGCATAGGTTCTCTCTAGGTTCTCTTGCTTCCTCCCACAGTCTAAAGACAGTGGATCAGTGACGCTCTGTCCAGGGTGTACTCCCCCCCCTGCCAAATACCAGCTCCCCCCTCCAACCTTTTCAAGGATAAGCGATATTTATAATGTTTTGTGTGAGTTTACAGTTACAAAGCAGCATGTTCCCCACACAGGATTTAAATGACAAATACAAATGGCACGAGTAGTGGTAACACTTTTCCTCTTCAGAGTTGAAATGCTGCAAGTTCAGAGAAAACACGATTCATGAGATAACTGAGACCAAAACAGTGGCACCCTGCAGTGGCAGCTTTGAATGTGTTGTATTTCCCTGTAGGAGTCAACAACACTGGTTAAAAATCTAATGTTAATACTTAACCTTAAAAAGTTTACAAATTGAGCTTTTACTGTTAAAGAAAACTCAACACTTGACAGGAATCAGTTGCTGCTGTATGGAGCCTTTTCAATTCACTCCCAGGATGAAAACTTCCCCACACAATCAGACATGTTTCTCTCTTCCAGCCCACCCTCCTTACCCCCTGCTGACACAAAAATAAGAGAGAAAATATAGTTATGGATTTTTCTATCCACTGTGCCATCAAACAATACAGTAACACAGAGGCTACAGAGTTACTGACGTGACGCAGAGAGCAGCGAGGTAACACACCTCGTGTTTTTCACACGGCTCTAATGTTGAGCTCGAGGAAACACATGTATGCCTCTAGAGGAAACATAACACCTACAGTTCTATACCATACAAACAGCTGACGTGAGAGTGTGTGTGTGTGTGTTCTGTTGTTAAGCATGTACACTATGTTACCTTCATTTATCTTAACTAATTTTTGCTTCTGTTTATTTTTGTACTTTGAGAACACGGCGCCATCAGGCAGATGTTATCCATACAGGCCCTGTTGTCATTGAGCAAACAGCCCAACAATCACCCTCATTACTCACTGTGTGATCATAAGCGACAACACTGACACCACAGTGACAAATTACAGATTCATTCCTTTTCTTGTCTTTTTGCGTTACCCCCTTTTTTTTTGTTTCTTGTTAAAGTTACATTGAAAAGTGACGACTGATACAGCAACAGCTGGTGACACTAATGATCTGTGCAGTGTGTGTGTGTGTGTGTGTGTGTGTGTGTGTGTGTGTGTGTGTGTGTGTGTGTGTGGTAGACTGCAGAGTGCTGCAGAATCCCTCTTTCAAAAATCTTACACTTCTACAGTCATATTTATTTGCCATCCCTCCCCATCGTTCTCTCATGCACTCCCTTTGTTTCTCCTCTCTTTTCAACGACCATCATTCCGTGAACTGTGCTTATTGTGCCCGACTCCAAAGCAGCTGTGTCTGAGCTTTACCCTCCCAGGACGAGAGAGAGAGAGAGAGAGAGAGAGAGAGAGAGAGAGAGAGAGAGGACTGTTCCCCCGGCTTCCAAGTCGGCAACACAAAAAAGCCAAGCCACAACAAGCCAGCTAGCTGCTTCACAGAGTTTTCAACAGACTCGGTCTAAAGGCCTCAATAATGAGCCCCATTCAACATAGCCAGGGGATGTGAGGACGAGAGGCTGGAAGGGTCAGCATATTAGAGGAGAGAGAGAGATAGAAAGTAAAGAGTGGGGATGTAAAGAGAATGAGAGGGTATGAGAGAGCGCTGTTGGGTTTGCAGCCCAATTTAGTTTTGAAAATGAGGGTTGATTCCCCCGTTCGGCTGCTGTACGGATTTTAAAAAGCTCTTTGGAAGCTCTGACCACAGTGTGGACCTCCACCGAGTCCTCCTGCCCAGGATTAAAACACTGAACATCGGTGAGTGGAAGCCTGAGTCTGAGTCAAATGTAAAGGCAACAGGAAAAAGAGACTATATTGGAAAACAGCACTGTCACACTCGTACACAGGAATACTCAAAGAGGAAGAAGACATGCATGACTGCGCGCACACGCACGCACACGCACACACACACAACACACACACACACACACACACACACACACACACACACACACACACACACACAAATGTGAGGCTGTCCTAAAATAAAGCTAGGTCAAGCGACAGACCAGCGCTCCGCAGCAACCTCTCAGCTCAATAAATGCATCCACACGGTCGGAGCAAAAGCCAGGTCAGCCGGTAAGAGGACCGGTTTTCCAAGTAGAATGGAGACAATGGAAGCTGGGGTCAATGGGTTTACCTGGCAGGAGGTTAGAGAGATGAGGCGAGGATCTGCAGAGTGTTGAACATGACGAGGAGATGGAGGAGAGGCGGAAGGAGGAGATGCAACGAGACGAGAGGGGAAAAAACATCAGATATTTACGCCACAGCAGACTTGAGCACAGACTGCCATAACATATAAAACATATCCCTTCAAAGAGAATCGGAAAAATGTGGAGACGGCAGGGTATTTAGAGGCCAGTTAAACCTGTTGCACATATTCGAGATGTGTGCATGTACGTATGCTATGGGCCAAAGTGGAGAAAGAGAGGAGGAGGCAAGAGCTCAGCTAATGGGGCATCGAGAGACTCAGACGGAGGAAGAGCGAGGACGGGAGAAAACTTCCTCCCATCAATTATTAAATAATGGAAGTAAATTTCACACAATGAGGAATGCAGACGCGAGCTGCTCATCCTCGACCGAAGTGGACTTAATTAACGATTCTGATCTTGTTTTTCTCTTCTTCAGTCGTGTAATGTTACTGCTTCAACATTCCCCCCCCCCAAAAAAAAAAACACAACCTCTTCACGTTCTGAAGGAAAACAACAAACAGCAGCAGAGCAACACAGACAAATGTGACTAAATAAAAGCTGACTAATTCAAATGTATTTCCGGCGCTGTGGTGACAACAAACATAACACCCAGGACATTGTCGGCCAACTTTGTGTGACACTGTTTTCTTCTGTTGCTTCCCCTGCTTTCCCCTGTCAGCGAGGCAAAACTAAATGGGAAAGGACACACAATCACATCCACACAGACCATCGGGGTGTATAATTTGATCCTGCAGCGCCAAAGTCATGACTGCCAAGACGACAAAGGAGAGAGGGGGCGGAAAGGAGATTGGGAACGAGCTTGTAAGAAAATAGAGAATTCTAATTTAAAAAATAAATAAATTAAAAATCACAGTTACAAATGAGATCCCCGCAAGAGGAGAAGGTTTTCAGCAACCTTTAAAGCCTCTGCTAAAAATACGACACCTATTTCTGCACAGGGAGAGAAATAACTAACCCGTCTAACTCTTCTCCTCCATCACCCACGGGGGGGTGCAACATGTGCCAGTCAAGTGGGGGAAATGGGGTCAAGCATCTTCTCTCACAGTATCTCTAACATTTAGTGGGAGAAGCCGCATCTGCACCGAGAACAATCACAAGAGGAAAAGGTTGTGAAAATAATGGCAAAGTCAAAAAGCACTCAGTAGAGGGCGAACCTTAAATTCAATCAACCGGCACCAACATGCACACACTCATAAATATCAGTCCCCCTAAAAATGGAGATCAAGATCCATTATTTATTCACTGGGAAGTCGGTGGAAATGTCAAAAAACGCCTCACAAAGCTAAAGAAAGTGACGAATATCTCCGACCCAAAGTTTAACGGGTTCTGTCTTGGCCCGTGTCCCATCCTGCCACCATATTTCATGGAAATCCATTATGTAGTTTTTGAGTTATACTGCTGACAAACAGGACAAGGCTGACAACAAAACCTCCTTAGTGGAGGTAATAATCGAATAATCGCAGAAATCTCTGCCTGTTCGTCGTCTGTCGGCTCAAAATCCTCGAGAACCGTTCATCTTATCGGCTTCACACTTGTGCGTACGAATGCGTATGAACGGGCACTGCACTAGTAGCCTATATCTCGAAGCTGGAATGAATTGGCATCTATTTCATGGACAAACCTGCAATAAAACTGATCAGTGCTCCATGAGCTTTCTTACTAATAAGCCGTTTGAAGTCTGAAAAAGTCCTTTCACCTCAGAGTCGAAGGTAAAGTAGCAGCAAGAGAGTCAGAGGAGGCATTTGTGTGCACTGTGTCTCCATGAGGAGACAAACAACCATGGTGAGTTTTCACATGTGGCGATGCACGGCCATTTGGATGTGCACAAGCCTACACCCACACACATCATCATCATCATCATCATCATCGTGTGTGCAGCATGCTACAGGTAATTTATCCCACAAGTGAACAAAATCACATCGAAAAAACTCTCATTCATCTCTGTGGACGTGTGTAGGAGCGAGCGCAGAGCAACAGAGGGCAGATGACAATGTCCCTCGTCAGACCCTTCGCGGCGCATGAGGACTGCTTAATGCAGTCACTGGTAGCTGCTGTGGCGGAGCACTCCATCTCTCCGCCCCTCTGTTCCTCCATCCCTCGTTCCTGCCATCATTATCGTTGCCACCAGATAGCAATGATGCGGGGAAAGCCGCCGAGTGGTCCCCACATCCCACACCTACTGCCAGAGAGTGAGAGAGAGAGAGCAAAGCCGACAGCGAGGGAGGACGTGGAGAAGAGGAAATCACCACAGAGAGAGAGAGAGAGAGAGAGAGAGAGAGAGAGAGAGAGAGAGAGAGAGTCGAGGGCTGCGAGTGAGGGAACAGCACAAACAGGTGAAAAGAGGGAGACGGAGGGGGAGAAAAAGAGGAATAAATGGAAGGAAGAGGCAGAGACGGCAGTTGTTGCGGTACTGACGTGTAATAAACTGCATGAAGGAGCCTTCAGGGAAACGTTATTTTTTAGCTCAACACACGTCACCTTCAAGAAGACAGACACTCGCATTCGACGTGACGCACACGCACACAAAAAGACTCACTGTGAACTCTGTGTGACTCATAACCTCATTCATATTCATGAGAATTCAAACACCAGCAGACTGTCCTGATAAACAAAACTTTGGGGAAGTCTTCGCTTGTGTCAGAGCGGTTGATTAACGTCGTCTGGGTCGCAGACGGTTAGGCTGCAGCAGCAGGTGACGCAGAGCAATGCATTCTGGGTTTTCAGTGGCATATCTCTGGTGTTGTTAATCAAGACGGTTATCTGGTGTAAACTGAGCAGATGCCGAATCTAATATCTGCCGTCTAACTTCCCGTCCTTTTGTTAATTTGAAATATTTAGCAGTGGGGACTCAAGGATGTAATGGGCTTCGCTACAATAATCTATTGCCACCAGTAAAAGGCTCCTCCAGCAGCTCTGCCTTCACGCCATCAGAATATCAGATACAAAATACTGAGACTTCTCTGGAGGTCGAACACTGAAAGATTCACTGACTCAATGGTGGATGTGCTGATGAGGCCAAGCTGGGATCAAGGACGAGTAAAGAGCGACACTCAAACTTTCTTAGGAAATGGAAAGAAGGAATCCGTACTTAAAATAAGTTATGGAGGATTTTTTATAGTTAATTAATAAAAGGCCATTTTGCACCTCATTAACAGCCTTTATAGCAACATTTGGGGAAATGGGAAACAGCTTTTTCTCTTTCATGCTCAGAGTTAGATGAGAAAATTGATATCACCTTCACTACTGTGGTAAATATGAAGCTAATTAGCATATTTTTACCTCGTTTGTTTACACTATCATTAACAATCCTTTTGTTTAATTCAAGCATATTATCCAAAATGTTGAACTATTCAATTATTAATCTCATAATCTCAAACACCTTGAAGGACTTGTGCCTCAACACATTGGTTGGATGAAGAACTAACTAACTAACTAACTAACTAACTAACTCTTTTCCAAAGGAAATTAGTTTCAATCTGCAATATGATGATATACAGAGTATTATGTGATGATAGAAATATGTCAACCCTTTCATATTATGCTGATCATGTCTTGTTGCTCTCTCATGTTCTTCCACATGGCAGTGATGGCACAGATGCATCCTGGGAACTGCATGAAGGCAACACAAACCAACAGGGAGGAGATTGAACGTGACGCAGAACATTGTAACTCAGAACGACCTCGACCAGTAGAGACGAAATGAGGAGGTTGTACCTTGAAGACAGATTTACTTTGCACTCCAGAAAACTGTGCTTTCGTAATTTCCCTGCACATCAGTCCTCAAACGCCAATGACATATTTAGGTACATGCTTAAAGAGGCAATCTAGAGGAGTTCAGTCGATTTGGTAACACCTGCAGTAACCGGTTGTAGCAGCAACATGGTTTATTACGACAGGTCACAGGTTTCTGGAGGCAGCCAAACTAAATATTACCATTTTAATAAAGAAGTCAGACAGTAATTGGCCTTTTCCATCATTCCTTGAGCAACCGGGATCTGATTTAATGCTGCACACAGCAGTGAGAGGAGTTGGTTACATGGCTGAGAAGTCAGAGGTGTGCAGCCTGTCGCCTGCAGCACTTTATCTAACAGCTCACTGCTGCTGCTCCGTCTTGTTCTTACACTCGCTGCGATATTTTAAACTGATTTATATTTTCTAAATTCAGGCTCTATATATTTGTTTGTATTCTTTTTTTCTATCATTATAATTAAGTTTATGGTTTAACTGTAAAATATCAAGCCTCAATTACATTTCTTTGTAATAAGAGATTGATTATAACACGAAAGAGTTCAGGGACAACAGATGTGCATGAGGTGGAAATCCATTAGTCTTCCCTTTGACAAAACAGCAAGTGGAGGTGAAGGAGCCTGTGGAGAGGCAGAGTGACGGTGAGCTGGGAGTCCAACACTTTAAATTGAGTAGAAAGAATAGAAATCAATGTTAAAATGACTCAATCTCAACCGGTGTCATCCCTCCAGCAAATGATTCCCTCTGTGCTCCTCAGGTGTTTTAAGCACTGTACTGCAGAAGTGAACTATTTGTTTGTTTCTCTCTCATTATCCCTCTCATCAACCCATCTCGCTCTCTCGCCCACACTTACTCTTTCTCTCAACGTCTCTCTCTCTCTCTCTCTCCCCCTTTATACTGTCCCCCTACGGACCATCCATTAAAAATCAGCGGGGCTTTTGAGCAGGAGGAAAATCGATGCCTCAGACATTCTCCTTAAACACAAGCGATTTTCAGATCCACTTTAAGCGCGAGAGTTTTGGAGACAATTTCATTGATGACCTGGGCACAGTGTGATTTCGGCTGCTGGATAAAAGCAGCGAGAGGAGCGCTGACGTGGGAATGACCTTCGTGCATGCGGCTGCTGCAGGATGCATAAACGGAAAATAAGGACAGAGGTAGAGGTGACAGAAAGAGAGGAAGGGAGGCAAAGATGGAAGAAAATCACAAAACGAATTGGTTGAGGGTTTTCCTTTTTTTTTTTTTTCAGCGAGAAAGCTCCTCTCCTCTGTCACTACCCCTTCTCTTCTCCCACTTTCTCTCACTCTTCTCCTCCTCCCAGCCTATTTTTCGGAGATTACAGCACAATGCATCTGCCAGTGGAGACAGCAGCAACACGATGCTATGACCCAAATACAGCAGTGTGGTGTGATGATTGGCTAAGAGATGGAGCAGGGGTGGGGGTGGGGGTGTGGGGGGAGAGAGTGTGGTGCAGCACATCCTCAGCAGCACCTTTAAAATTCAAACATTTATATAAGCAAGACCCTTTCTCTCCCTTCATTCATCGATCTCTCCATCTGTTCCTCCCCCCACCATCTCTCCTGTCACTCATCCGTTACTCCTCGGTCATCCCACTTCTTCTCTTTCACTCCCCATCTGCTGTCTTTCCCCTGTTCTCGTCTTTCCTCCTCCAACGTCTCTGCACTGGCTTCCCTCGGAAACGGGGGAGAACGAGAGTAGAGCGAAGGAGAGAGAGAGAGAGAGACGGGAATTAAATATGAAGGAAGGATAGAAGGACGGAGGGAGAGAAAAGCAACGCATAGTCATTCGTTTCTTGATCAAAGCAACGGCGTAAAAATTCTGTGGTACTGCATCGCAATCCGGCAAAAGCACGCAACGCGCCGGCTCTCTCATTTACGACTCCGTATTCAACTTGGAATTCCTCTCATCATGCCGGCCTCCATCATCACCTCATTAAGACAACGAGCTGACTCTCCATCTCGGCTTCTCCGTGGTGGTATTTAAGCAGTGGATGAGCCAAGTCCTCTGGGGATTGATGTCCATAAATGTCAAAGTTTTCAAAGAGAGAACTGGCTCCTCACACACTGTACACTGTCTCTCTTTCAGTATAAAACCCCCCCTGGTGTCTATACATAGTGTGCTCATGTGTGTATAAGTCTTTAAATGCCTCGCTCATGTCTACCTCTGGTGCGCCTGGATTCCAGCCAGACTCCTTGGAAGGAGAGAAACCACCCCTCGGAGCCTTTTAACCAGCGAAGGACAAGGATTGCACTTTTTTACTCAGACAAAATGTTTTCAGCTCAATTCTGGACATTCAGTGCACATAGATTGCAGAGTTTAATTTGCAGATATGGGTAGTTTGAAATCCTATGGATATGAGTAACTGAAGGCAGCCAGCCTTCTCTGCTTCACCAGGTTCTTACACCATCTCCACCACTAACTTATATACCGTTACAGCCTGATTGGTAAAAGCAACAATCTGCCTCTTTTATTCTGAATACAATACAAGCAATGTGAATAAAGCAACACATCTAAACTTAAAGGACTATTCCAGCAATATAATATAGCACAGAGGCCCATTAAAGTAGCACAATATCAATACAAGAGAGGCCAGGATTTCCCGACTTTTAGCTCAGAGCGTGGGTCTAACTTCTCTAGTCAATAAAACAATTCAACTTTATTTGTGTAGCACCTTTCATACAGTTAGTGCAGTTCACAGTACTTCACAAATGAGCCAATAGTCAAGACAAAGCTAATAAAAATGCTGATGATTAAATACTTTAAATAGATTTAAAAACTGTAATAACAATAAAAAAGTACAATAAATTGAAGTTAATGAAATGGGATTCAATCGTCATTGAGTCAGACTATGTATTTATTTATATAGTTGTTGCAACTATTGAAAAAATAAAAACTGTGCAGAGATAGAAAATCAATGCAAGAAAATGCAGTGATTCAACAGAATCCTGAGACAGAAACAAGCTGAATTTAAAAAAAAAAGCTCAACCCTTTCCCTTAGATTTGTTTTAACCTCCACGCCTCACTTTACATCAGAGGAGGAACTAAGTTAATTTGTCCAGTCCAGCTGCATGAGAAATGTTTTAAAGACAGAACTATAACTGAACTTTATGTGTAAAACTGGTGCATTAGCCCTTTAAAACCCCCGTAAGGCGAGTCATGCTTTTTATTTTTCATGAGGTGATGACAGACGGGCAGAAGAAGAGCCAGAAAGAACAGTGATGACTACAAAAGAAAGTTAAAACACCAAGAAATGTGCTCTGAAGACAGACACCTCATCTTCAAACAACAACAGATGACACATAAGATTAAGATTCACACACCTCCATTCATCATTCACCATCTTCTGTGCTCCCTGACTAGATTGAACCAATCCAACCTGAAGGAATCGTGTTGTTTAAAACAGTGCACGTGCCACAACCGCTCTCGTACTCATCCAACTCTGTTTGGTGCAGCTCAGGAATCACCCTCCTCAGGTCGACCCCCCCTTTGTCAAATCTCTGCTGAGTGCACATCATCATGTAGATGTAAGCAGCCTCCATGACAGCCAACCTGCTGGTGTCTTCTGGGAAACGATGATAGGCCCGGGCTTCTCCCCCCCACGTAGCTGCACAGGCGGGAGAAAACAACACCAGCAGAGACGCAGACAAGTTGCACCGTGCGCACTGTCCCCATGGGACAAAAACACATTTAAGGTACATTTGGAATAGGTTATTTTTCAGTTATGTGCAATGGAACTAGGTAGGAGACGGAATAGAAATAATCTTGTTTTGGTCACAAACTTAGTGTTGGCATGTAGAGGTTGAACATGACTGTTTTACCAACAAACACACACACACAAAGACAAATATATGCATAAAGGTATAAGCTGCTGCAGCCTGGGGTGACGCTACAGGTTAATTCCCTTCTGCATAATCGGAAGTCTACAGTCAAAGTTGCCTCAATGAAGCTGCAGGGACCACACACACACACACACACACACACACACACACACACACACACACACACACACACACACACACACACACACACACACACACACACACACACACACACACACACACACACACACACACACACACACACACACACACACACACACACACAATTTATAGAGCTCTGTTTCCAGCCCCCTCCCTTTTCTTCGTTTTCCTCCATCGTCCTAACCATTTCTTCCCATGTGCTCTAAGAGCTTGTCTACCTCTGAGCAATCAAATGACAAACACTTTCAAAGTGCTGCAATGTGATCACAAGGACACCTTGTTTTGTGTTCCCCTCCCCCCCTCACCCGCTCCCCAGCTCCACACTTCTTTCCCTCCCAGGGGAAGTAAATGAGGCCAA
This sequence comes from Hippoglossus stenolepis, assembly GCF_022539355.2. Classification (NCBI taxonomy): domain Eukaryota; kingdom Metazoa; phylum Chordata; class Actinopteri; order Pleuronectiformes; family Pleuronectidae; genus Hippoglossus; species Hippoglossus stenolepis. The sequence continues at coordinate 20,877,581 of NC_061487.1, read as the reverse complement.
ATTTTCTCTTTTCTCTTATGCAACTTAATCAGAGCGATGACGCTGGTGGCTGCTTATAGAGCAGGAGGAAATTCTTCACAAAGAGCAGCCTCTTGAACAACGCGTCCTCTTTCATATTCTCATTCATTCCGCCAAACAATATGTTTTCGTGATGTCGTGTCGGAGCGGGCCTGGGAACGTGCATGCAAATGTGAATAAGAATGAAGTCAAATCTACAAGCAGCGCACATCCAGCACATTATCGACTGTCTGGCACGCGGGCACTTTATTGTAGCCTCACATTATAGATCACAAGACAAAAGAATCTCCCGCTCACACATCTGCCGTCTTTCCCCACAGCTACTGAGTGAAGCTTGTCCCAACACCAACAACACAACTCCGCAACAATGCAGCACTGACACATCGCACTACGGAACAGACAAATTGTTTTATTAATATTCAAGGATGAACGAAGGCTGTTTGGTGACCTCTACTTTCATGTGAGCAGAATAGTTTATCGTATAAATTCTAGTGGAGGTCATGACCTTATATACACATCTCGATACAGATTCATCAGTTTTTTTAATTAAATGCAAATAATGAATATTGCCCACATTTAAATAAACATACAATATGGACCCTTCTCTCAATCAAAACAAAAGACCTAGTTTGATGACTTTGTAAAGCAGCGTTTGCCCTGGAGATTAGAGCAGAGATGGAAAAATCCCAGTGTAAAGTGGATGTGGCACAAAAAAAGCCAAACCAAAATGAATAGCCCATTACCTTGAATAAAATTGTGGAGTTCTCTGGGTTTTAACATAGTGAGAACATTTTGGGGATAATGTAAGAACACTAGTCAACAAAAGATATAACAAGGGTCAAGTTGTTTTTACACATTTTAAGGAAGAATTGTAACATGTGTTTAACAACCTAGAACCGGTGAAACTGTTCAATTTTGGATTAATGATCTGTTAAAAAAACTGATAAAAGAATTGTTTCAGCCGTAGACTACTTTGATATGTAGCCTATTTACAGACTGAACACGGGTCAATATGTTGTAACCACAGTCAGTAATGTGAGTTGGGGATCTGTCCCAAACTTCAGGTTCACTCACTTCAACTCAATATCAGCAGAGCCTGTTCTAAACCTGCCTGTTCGAGATGAACTAATTGCTTGAGGTGATGCTGGCTGCAATTTTCTCTCTGAAACTGTAAAGGTGACCTGCAGTGATTGAGCCACAGCAAATAAAGAAAGTCTGCAGGACTCAGTCCACAGAACCACGAAGCTGCACCACAGCTGCTGCACACACGGCTGTTCAAAGTTCAAGCTCAACTCCGTACACAGAACCCTGAACTGGACAATCAGTCGTCGTTGCCATTGTCATGAAAGCACACATTGACGTAAACATGCTGTTGTGACCGACACTCCTAGCCGCTGCTGCTACAGACCACTGGTCACCCGTTTATTCAAAGTTTGTTAAAATTGAACGTATCACATGTTTAAATTCCACCAAGTTGGACATTGCACAAGTGTGAAGTCGATAAGAGGAACAGTTCTTGAGATGTCGGAGCCACAAACAGACAGATAAAGATTTCTTGAATTAGTAGATGGATGTATCTTGATGCAGAGACCTTCCGTTTGGTTTCCCTGACGCACTTTATGTGTAGGTGCCACATCTTCATTTATTCATCAGGCTACATATCAATTTATTTATCCATTTGTCTTCCCCCCTGAGCATGCATTCATCCCTCATGCAAACATTTAGCATCGGTGGTCACACAGTCTCAGCAACATGAAAGAGCAGCCACTTGGCTCGAACTTACATCAGTAGCTAGGAGGAGTGCCTCGGGCACACAACACACAGCTACTTCTCATTCACCGACAGCGCAGCAGTGTTTGTGCGCAGCGAGCGTGCACGTCTGTTCTCCTCAGTCTGTGCATACGTGTGTGTTTATACCGTAGGTGCGGCACGCAAGCGTATTTCTGGGAGGCTGCGCTACTCTGCCTGGAGCACATCATGAAGCAAGAATGATGGCCAAGATTTGCGAACACCCGGGAGGAGAATCAGCGAGGACACAAAGGTTCAGGTCACGAAGGCACAGGAGTATGTGTGGGCGCGTGTGGTCAAAGCTGGGCATTACCTGCTGCCTGACATATAAAGAAAAACAGTAGAAAGACAGCTGCGGCTCTGATAGAGAGGCACGAAGAGTAAACGAACATATAAAACTGGTCAGCGGGTACAGAGAGAGATGCAGAAACTACAGAAACAAAAAGAAGACTGACAAGCAAGACGGGAGGATGGACAGAACAAAGTGGGAGAAAAACAGGCATAAATGGACAAGTAGACAAAAAAGTAGAAAGGGAAAAGAAACAGACATAAATTGGATGTGAAAGGCCTTTTAAAAACATGGCCCATTTTTATCCTCTTCTTTGGTCTTTATTTTGGACCAAATAAAGCTCACTTTTTCCCCGAGCACGACAAGACCAAATCAATAGTGCTCCCAGTGCACACCTATTATTTTTCAAAGGCTCCTGCAAAGACGAGAAAAAGGGAGGAAATGCAGGAGGCGGGAGGAGGATGTACGGCGTCTTCCGCGGCACAGGGGAGGACACACGGCAGATTGGTAAGAGCAGGGTCGCGGGTGAGAGGAGGCTGTGATTGATGCAAAAGCTCCATTCGCGCAGGAGATCAAACAATATGGATAAAGTAAAGACGCTGGGTGAAACATTTAGGATGAAATCGTGCCGATGTGTAAATAAATCCAAATCTCTGATCTTAAATGCCAGTACATAACAAATGCATTCATCTAAAGCCAGGTATCGCCATAACAGCGGTGTTCAAACAGCATAGTTGTATTAATGTTTTGGTTGTCCTGCTTTTTAGGTTGTTTGAACCTATATGTCTGCTTTGAAGCCGCGGCCTGTTTGATGTGACTTATACATCCAGTCTCCAGGCTTCTTTGTTCAGAGCCAGAAGCTTTCAACGTTATTGCCCTTCTCTTTTCAGAAGACACACCTGATGCACACACACGTCAACACAAAGAGAGATACGCTGCTTTTCAGACACACGCAATGAACTCTGGACATTTTCCAGAGGGGCTGTATGTGAGCGCCTGTCACTTGTCAGGCCTCCTGATGGCAAAATGTCAGAGTGAGCACATTTGAGAGCACAGTAATAAAAAAATCTTTGGAAAAATTCACAGCGAGCGATAGGACGTGTAGATGACATTTCTAACACGAAAACACGCACATCAGAAATGTAAAGAGGTAAACATACAGGATGCTGATGAAGATGTCCTGCTTCCTGCATGCACCAACCCTCAAAGGACATTTTCTTGTTGTTGTGAACTGACCCAAACAATCTCCAATCATACGTGAAAGGCCAACTGGGCAGGGGGGGGGCGGCTTCCTATGATCAATGCAGAGGCTCAAATTATCCTAACTCCACTCTGCATGTTTTTGGACTGTGGGAGGAAGCTGGAGTACCCAGAGAAAACCTGCGCTGACACGGGGAGAACATCCAAACCCACATGGGACTCGGTGGAACCAGGATTCGAACCAGACAGTACTAACCCCAAGTCGCCCATGTTCAGGAGCTCATGTCTGACTTTATAGTTAAAGTTGTAGACATAAACATACAAACTGCACCCAAACAATCTCATTCCTTCCCTCGCTTCTCTCGCTCCCCCTCTGTCTGAGCACCAGAACCAGATCACAACCTGACGGACGATTCACATCTTTTGAACATCTTCGAAACCGAAAGCCTACGAAACCGTCCGGATCACAGCCCCCTGTCCTTAGCAGCCATCCCCTCCACAGAACAGCCTGGTGATGCTCCAGCGGTCCTTGTGACAGTCCAGTGCCGGTCAAAGAAGAGAAAATTGTGTTTCCTCCCTCTCTGTGAACTTACTCTCTCCAGTCGTCCACATCAAATACATATTTATGCAACTGAGGAATAAAGAAGGGGGGCACGCTCAAATGAACTCCGACATCCACTCAGTGCTCAGCAAATTCTTTTGATGAGTCTCAACTCCGAGCGAGTGTATTTGCATCTCTTTTTTCCTTCTTTTTGATCTGCTGCCCCTCTCCCAGCAACAGGTTGACTCTTTAGCAGAGGAGATGTGAGGGGATAAGACGGGTGAGGGTTAGTTTTTTTTGTTTTCTTTGCTTCCACTTAACTGGTGTTTATCTCACGATCCGAGTAAGTCAGCGATGCGATGAGAAGGGGAGCCGTTATGTAACAGCAGCCAAACGGGAGCTCCACCAATGAACATTGTGAGAGGAGACTTCTGCTTAGTAACATAATCACAGAGAGGAGAGACGGAGAGCGAGGAGGAGATGAAATAAAAAAAGATGAGGGATGCCAACAGGTAGAGAAAAAAAAAGGATGTACTCCAGAACAAAACAATGGAGAAGATGAGTTGGACTCGAGTAGCAGCGAGGGACGACCAGCAGAGAGAGAGAGAGAGAGGATGACCTACTGTACAGTGTGGTATGTATTTTTTTTGTCTGTGACTGTGCCTGTGGACAAATCCCTTTGTTTGATGTCGGCATGTGATCTTCAGAACTGAAGCTCCGACGGGAGGCAGGAAGGCATCAACTCCCACCTCTGCAGCTACCTGCAGCAACATGCCGCCGGTCTCCTGGGCAACAGGCTGAGAATAACAGCACTGAGGAGTCAGGGCGATACCCGGCGATGCTGATTATTCATGTGAGTGTCTGTGTGCAAGCAAAAAGCAGCATTGTTCACAGCTCGTGCGCTAAAATGTTTGTTTTTTAAATTTGGTCATGCATGGTAATACTTGAATTTTGTAAATACGGATTAAAAGAACTAAAACACATTAGAGTCACAGATTTAGAGATATATATATGGTCGGTGAGGTTGTAATATAAAGCCCTCGTCTACACTAAACTGGGGATTTTTTGGACTGTTATTTTTCCCCCCTAAATCTCCATCCTCATGACCTTTGTGTGAATCTCCATCCAGACGAGAACACAAAATCGACTACAAACGCGAGCAGGCCGGGGAAATAAAGGCAACGATCCGTCAAATACCACAGAAGAACGCTGTGGTCAAGTTATATTAGGTAAACCAGCGCCTGTAAATGCTGGTGATGTGGTGCAGACTAGCAATGTTAACCAATCAGAGAGAGCCGTTGTTGTTGTTTCTGGCATTTGTCATTCCTCGCTCCCCTCTCGTTTTAGACATGTACCTGTAGAGCTACAGTTCATCAATGTGATCCATCAGGGGGTGTTGATGGTTTAAAGTCATAGTTGACCATTTTGGGAAATATTTTGTTATCTCAATACCAATCTCACATCTGCACCCAGCCGCTGGTTAGCTTAGCTTAGCATAAAGACTGGAGACAGAAGGAATGCAGCTATAGCCCGACGCACCCACCTTCCCCTTCTCCAGCACAATACTTAACAACCCCTTGTCCAGTTTAAACTGTAAAATCAAATTGTGTTTTTTACGGTTTTGCGGGATAAGTGATGGACTAATTTGGAAGAGTTACTCGTATAAACAGAATAAACGTCTCTCCTGCTCTTTAAAATGGTCTCATTCGTTTCTTAAGAAGCTTATTTACCCAATTCCATTTGCCCCTGTATAAGAAATTAAGTGTGAGGTCTATTTCATGAACGCAGCAAGAGATGTGTTCTATTATACAGTACAGCCGAACTGTATCACCAACCCCATAACCTTAATAGCCAAATGTCCAAATAATGGACAGCAGGCTATTAAGGCAGCTTGATTTATTCTTGAAGGAAGTAAAAAGGGTTTTATAGAAACAAAGTAAAGAGGCTGCACTTTAATCAGTTTTATAACCTGGTGGTTTCCGTGTGTATTAGAGGTAAAACATGTGGCAGTGAACATACTGGAGTCCTTTTATTACAAGGAAGTAATTGGTTTAGCATTTTACAGCAACATGATCATATTCAAATGTATTGTCTAATTTTTCCACTTTCCTGGCTGGACCGATCAACCTGCCCAATTGGAAACCTCCTTTTTTGTCCACCTACAATCATCGGGTCAGAGACTTATTGGGCTGCCTGAGGCTGGAGAAACTGAAATTCAGCTCTGGTGGAAAAACCTGAAAGTTTTTACACAACCTGGTCCCAGTTCTGGGCCTTTACTTCGGAGAACGAGAGCCTCTCTCTCTTTCACATTTTCTCTCCCTCTCTGTCTCCCTCTCTTCCATATTTCTCTCCCCCTACAGAACATTCATGTACTTATAGATGCAATGGGAAATACACGTTATATTTTGTTTTATTATCTATATACTTTAGGTTTTCTAACAATCCCACCAATTGGTGTATTTATGAATTTTCTGATTGATGTGCTTGAATTACGAATATGAAATAGTTATGATACAATAAAAAAAGGAGTTCTTTCTGATTAAGTTTGATATTCATCCCATTATTCATTGTCATATTTTCTTTATGCATCACATCTATATAGCAAAACCCTATCTGCTGTATCTACAGGATGGACGGACGGATGGATCAATGGACGGATGGAAGCAACATCATTGTCAAATCAAACACCGAGCAGGCGTCTTGCAATACTGGGTGACAGCACGACTGATTTCCCACTATGGAGAGGTGTAATGATGTCCGATGTCACGCACACTTCAGATACACACATCAAGTGATGCACTAGGACTCTGTACGGAACATCTATACTTTTAAACATACATACACGTAATGAAAAACAGGGAAATTACATTTAATACATTCTGTATATGTGCTAGATATATAGAATAAGTCATTTCAGTTTCCGCACAGACTAGTAGCCAACGAGGCGTGCATGTGTTGGTGTTTTCACGCTGCTTTCACATTTACATTGCTCTGAAATAGCTACAGAGGAACATTTGGGAGTTGCCTGATGCAGAAAAACATTTGAGCATTTGAACCGAATGTGTTCCTGCTGAACTTTTTCTCCTTTTCCATTATAAACTGTAGTGACTGACATTTTTTTCTCCCACACTGATCCCTTTCACCCGCCGCTCCACTCGAGAACAAGTAGCCAAATGCCCTTTCCTCGGCCCCTCCACTTCCATGCATCCTCTCCCTCTCCTTTCCTCTTCGTCCTTATCACCTCGCCTCTCATCTATGACAGGACACGAGAGCACTGCAGCTTCCAGGTCCTGATCTGTATCTCCCGTACGCTCTCCCCCCGGCCTTGCTCCCCTGTCCATGACTCGCACTCTCCCTCCACCTATCTGGTGCTCTGCGGCTCATGTCAGACCAGAAACACACCCTGATCCCTATCTCGGCGCTCTCTGCAGGATACAAAGCGTTCAGACACAAAGCAAATGATATTCGCTCGCTCTCTTTCTCTGTCAGCCTCCCTCCTTCGTTCAGTCCATGACCCTGTGATGAAAGTGTAAGTGGTTTCCTATGCAGAAGACAATGTAAACCCTTGGAGAAAAGTTGTGCAGAAGGTGATAACACTTAACGTTAGTCCCATCCAGATTTAAATGCACATTATATCTGCAGAGTGTAAATGTCTCCCCTGCTGAAACAGCACAGGCAACTCCATCCATAATCAGTAGGATATTACAGACAATATGATTTGGGCTGATGTGGGTATATATATGCTCAAAGGCAGGTTTGGATGGCTGTCGTTAAAAAAAAGAAAATTGTCAATTGCAAGACATCTCGCTTAAAAGCCACTTACGTTGCAGAGTGCATAGGAATTTTAAAGGATGTGGAAATTGTGAGGTTAAAAAAAATGTTTGCGCTTGAGGCTGCGTATGGGAGCGTATTTGTTCCCTTTCTCCACCTTCACTTTTCTTTGCGCTCGTGTTGGTCCTTCTGCGCGACACTCGAGCACAAGTACCAACAAACACACACACACACACACAAAAAGGTGCTCTGGATGTTGCCGTTGCTGGCTAGTTGCCAGGGTGACAGCGCATCACAGGGTTAGGAAACAAACAGCCCATAATATAATTGGAAACTGTACAACATGACAAAGCCGCGTGACCTGTCCTGTTACCCTGGAGACCTCCATCCATCCCATCACACACCCAGCTGCACACACCTCGCTCCACTCAGTGAAACGATGGAGGCTCGTGATTGGTCGCACAGGTGCTTATAGGAATAAAAGAAAGTTAAGGAATTAAAACTATCTTCTGTTTTAAAATTAGATAAGAAAAAGCACCTGATGCTTTGATTAAAAACATTAAATTCTAACGGCAACTTGTGCGGATAAAAAAAAAGAACGAATTATTATTAAAAACTGAATTGTGTGTGCAGCAATTTCTGCACATTCTCAAATATATCAGAAGAAAAACTTGCTGTGAAAGTGCGAATTAGAAAAATCCGCAGGAAAAAAAAGGGTTCAGGCAGAGAAATGTCTCCTGGTGGCTGTCCTAGATTAACGCTGAAGCATGACTGCGAGAGTGTTGAGTGACCGAGGGAGTGCGTGTGTGTGTGTGTGTGTGTGTGTGTGTGTGTGTGTGTGTGTGTGTGTGTGTGTGTGTGTGTGTGTGTGTGTGTGTGTGTGGGGTTCGGCCTGTGTATTGAGTGGTACATACTAGAAAGCGCTGCAGCATTACAGTAGCTAGCTCGAGCCTCCAGAGTGTTTAATCTCCAGGCCTAATAAGGATCAATGTAAATGCAGAGTGATACTGTTCTTTCCAATGACAAGACCTGCCACCGAGCTGAGAGGATCACCCGACACTCCTCCTCCTCCTCCGAGCGCACGTCTCTGGCATGCACAGCCAGTGTGTGTGTGTGTGTGTGTGTGTGTGTGTGTGTGTGTGTGTGTGTGTGTGTGTGTGTGTGTGTGTGTGTGTGTGTGTGTGTGTGTGTGTGTGTGCACGCACGCGAGCTTGAGTAGTCAGTCAATACAGGCAAAGTACAAGAAAACAAATTCTCAACAGCCCTCGTATCAGATTCTCTATCAGTGTCATGTTTTCATACACCTGCACGTGAGGCAGGGGGAAAGCGGACACCGCATGCTAATGCAGGCCACAAAACAATACCAATATCAGATTAGATCTGTGCGGTGAAAGGTAGGCAGATATCTTCAGTAATATAACCACCACTCGCTATTAATGGAAGACGGATCACGCCGGACTGTAAATGTGACTTATCTTTACGGTGCACTAAGTCCCATGCAAAGAGTGCGTCCAGCCTCCAGATACTTCATATGTTATTCTGAGAGCGCACACAAACACACACAGTGGTGGAGAATATGAATAAGGCCGAGAGAGAGATGACACAAATGTGCTTGGACTCAGGTTCAGAGAGTGTCGGGAATCAAACGGCGCCTTTTGAATGTTGATCAAACGACACTTGTTGGCATTTAGCGCCGGGTCAGATTCCTTATCTTTGTTTACCTTTTTCCAATGCATGTTGCATAATACAGGAATAATGTCATCAGTTCTAATCTGCACTAGATTTAATGAATTACTAATTATACCCAGGGGCATAAATATCATTATAGGATGATATAGACTGTTTCAATAGATTTAGCCAATATGAGACCTTCACAGACATTTCGGTATCTGCGTTTATGTTTCCCGATGATATGAACACTTTTATTTAACAGAGTCAATCATGCAGAGAAGATGTGCAACTGGCTTTGAAAAAAAAAGATTTTCTTAATTCATATTTGGTTGTATTTGGGTTTTTCTTGTATTCATGGTTATCTACAATAAAGTCTATGTTAAAATACAATTACTTTTTTCTCTGTCATAAGGGTTTGCTAATGTCATCTTTGGAATCATCTAGTTTTATTTGATATATTGGCTGATATATTGGTATCCTAATCAAATTGGCACAATAATTCATAAAATGTCAATTTCTTTTATGTGGATATTCTAAAATCAGACAGCAATAAGGCAACAATCCTGAGGTGTAATCTATTTTTATTAGTCATCCCATTCATTGATATCTTTCAAGTTATCTAAATATATAACATTTCTCATTTCTAACCGTAGTCAGGGATGTATCTTCAAACTTTGTTGCTGTTTCCCCACACACTTGCACAACACTGGTGTGAATTCACTTAAAAGTTTCAGATTTACACTCAGCGTGTTGTTAACTTTACCCTCTGTGCTTGGTAAAATGTGCTCGCTGCCTGACGCTGTCCCAATCCATTAAGCCAAGCGCCACTTCAGCTAAACTGCCCTCGGAAGGACCTGGCCTCAATAATGTATACAACCATACAAGCCTCTATTACTCACAATTAATAATACATGGACTGGCCGCCTGGCTATCCCCTGTCTCACTATTCTCTCCTTCTCCCCATCTCTGCCTGTTAACAGTGATGGGCTGCACCATCTGGCACAGAGCAGGGGCTGGGGGCCGCGGCTGCTGGAGGAGGAGGAGGAGGAGGAGGGGGAGGGGGAGAACGGTGAAGTTCACAGAAAGTGCGGAGTTGGAACCTGCAGTAATACAGACAACTTATTTTTTATTTAATTTTTTAATAGTGTCTGAAAACTCCTTTTAAGACGCTACAGTGACCTTTACGTGACATCAATAGCACGTTCGACTCGTTTTTACAAACCAGTGCGTGAGAGAAATTAAACGTGGCCGTGCAGCTATTTGGGGACTGGAGGCGTTTTCACTGCATGTGGACGAACGTGTACGTAAACTGCTCTAACTGTTGAGAAGGTCAGCCATCACATTATATCAGGTTTACTTGGTGCTGCTGCTGAATGCCGTGAGACTTGCTGTGGCTACAACCATTTCAACAAGTAACATATAACAACATATCTGTTTCTGTGTGTCCGTGCCATACAGAGGAGACCCAGCTGCTCTATGAGCCTCGAGTTAACACCCAGGATTCCCTCATGACACGTAGAGCAGCACCTTCAGCGTGAACTGAGTGCGAGGTGGTATTTGTCGGTGCATGAGCTCGTCTGTGGAGGAAAAGAGACAAGGAAAGACAATCCTGGAAATGAGTCCTTCTTAAACTGTCTGGACTAATCATTTGATTTGTAAAATGTTAGAAAGAAAACACCCAGAAGTCCCTAAATCGCACAGTGATGCCTTCAGATCACATTTATATTATCCACAAATAAAGAACCAAACCAGATTTGATTTTAAGTAATATTCCAAATGCACCATCAATACAACTATACAACATTTAAGATTTGATGGTAAGGGAGCTTCAGATTCACCTCGTAGCACTGTCGAAAACAGACGGTAACTACCATCAATCTAACAGAACATTCTCTCCTGTATGTGTTTATCCCTATAGTGGTGTAAGTGTCTGCCTGTCCTCCTTTGTTTACTGGAGATACAGGACTAAGCACACAGGGAAATCATCGGAGGATGAGTCCAACCAACCGGTGAGATTGATCCTGTTGTAGAGATATTTTTTCATCGACGAGAGACTTTGATTTTTACATTTTTTTTGCAGCTTCTGTTGCGGATTACATTTCACAGTTGGATTATTTTAGACTTCCTTCTGTGGAGTTTGTATACTCTGACTACTTTTGATGTAGATTGTATTATATTTTCATTTAAAGTGACTTTCACTCTGCTCAGGGAGCTTGTTTGTCACTCAAGGACAATCCGTGTGGGACAATAAGACAACAAGACAGGTTTTAAAGTAGGTGTAAAAACGATGGGCTGAATACACTTGGATTTCCCCTAAATCTCTCTCTATATATATATAAATTCATAAAAAAGATGAAAGCTGAAAACAATGGAAAAATACCATCATTAGAATCTAAAAGGATAATAATTTTTACCCATGTATATTTGGAATTAATCATCATTTGTGAAACTGACCCACAACCTTAACCATCACAACTAATGCCTATAACTCTTAACTCTCAAAAAGCCTGTGCCGGCAAATATGTCCTCACAAAGATGGTTTTGAGCCCAAATCGGTCCCGACACTCAAGCAGTCAGTCAAAACTGTAAAAATGATGACGTCAGCCCCGTCGTAGCTTATGTTGTTATTTTGACTCTTTAAAAGCAAATGTAAACGTTCTCCTGGTATTTCTCTGTCCAAACTGAAAGCTGCATATCTCCCACATCCCCAGCTAAAACAAAGCAGGAAGTCTTCTCTTGAAAACCATGTACCTACCATGTGTTTGAATGTGTGTGTGTGTGTGTGTGTGTGTGTGTGTGGGGATGTGGGGATGCACACGAGGTAAAGGCTAACTAGACAGTCAGAAATGCCAATGTCTACCCTCTACAGCGTAACCCTGACAGCTGTAGAGGAGATACAAGTGGACATCTAGTAATGCAAATGCCGAGGGTTCACTGGCCTGTGCAGCCCGAGGCCGCGCTGCCCGTTACCACTCGCCTGGCAGGAAAAATAAATACAAAAAGACAAACATGCTGAAGATACTGCACATGCTGCATACATGCATACAGTGGTCCGAAAGTCTGAGACCAGGTCACCTGAGGGGAGAAATTTATCTCAGACGCACTGATATCGTCTTTCTGTGTCACACGTCTCTGTCCTGCAGCTACCGACAACAAACTGTATCTCTCTCTGACTTCCTCTCTCTCTCATTTGCCGTTTCCTGTGTCTCCACTTTGCTCTGTCCACCTGCACTAATGGATAACAGAAGACAGATTACACCCCCGAGGCCCAGTGTGTGTGTGTGTGTGTGTGTGTGTGTGTGTGTGTGTGTGTGTGTGTGTGTGTGTGTGTGTGTGTGTGTGTGTGTGTGTGTGTGTGTGTGTGTGTGTGTGTGTGTGTGTGTGTGTGTTTGTACGCAGACTGTGCATGCCGGATCATGAAGAAGAATGTATTGATGTGTAAGTGTAAACAGAGGTGAAGATTTGACAAAAGTCCTTCTGGGTTCCGTGTGTGTGTACAGATGTGCACAGTGTGAAATCACATACAGTATAGCTGTGGGACGTGTTAGAATAGGTGGTGAAAGAAGCTGTTACTCCCCCTGCACTTCATAACATGATGTGCTGCATCCCCACTTTTTCTGCTCCTCCTCTTTTTATCACTTTCCTTTTCTTCTTATTCATATATGTTATTCAACACAATCATTTCATATATGTACGTACTGCATGGCTCATTTTCTGGGTTGATTTTTGTGGCAGCTGAGAATTTAATACAGCTTATTAATAAATACATTGATTCATTCATATTCCCCATTCAAATGGAAAGACTGCTTTTTTCTATGAACTTCAAAAGGGTTACCAAATTCAACACCTGAATTCACAACACGTAGACGTCAGATACTCTATCATCTAACCAATCAACAAGTCCTAAATAACTAAATCACTGTATACGGGCAGGTGAAATCCATGGTGCACATAGACCAGACAGACACAGACTAACCCTAACCCCTGAAACTCAGTTTAACGTTCAATACCAAGGCATCAATCTCATCCATCAGCTCAGCTCACAGGCTCACTGAGAAAATGGGAAAACAAAGAAAACTACAAAATGACTGGATTTAAAGTGTTTGTGTGTGTGTGTATGTACGTGTGCTTTGTATGTTTGTGAAGGGGTGTCCTGTGGAGAACTCCAGACACAACAGGCTTTTCCCTGCAGGACTCTTTCTTAGCGTGACAGCCAGATTAACATCACAACCACACCTTCTCGAATCTCAGGGGAACACAGGTGCGCACACACACTCACACGTGTATGCAGACACCAATATACAACAAATCACTCAAGCTTATCTCCCACCTGTTTAGCATTTTCAGATACGCGCCTGTGTGCATGCAACATCCTATCAGTGTCAAGTAACACAAAGGAAAACGTTTATTCACAAATGTATACAGTCGTACAGAAACACAGCAAAAAAAAGCATAAACTCTGGACCTTGCTGGCCCGACAATTAGCTGCATCTCCTGTCTGACAGTGATGAGGCCATAGTGAAAATGTAAATATCATTCCCTTTGCCTCAATTTTATCTGTGCCACCATCAAAGCCTCGCTGGCATTTAGGCAAATCTCTCATTTTAAGCCCCTGAGAGGGAGGGGTCATGGTACCCCCTTCCTTGCTCCCTCAGCCTCTCCCCCCCTCGCTCACGCTACAGAGTTCACAGAATCGCGACAGAGATAGAGCTTGACATTTCCCTCCGAATGAAGAATGAGGGGGGGACATAGCAGGGATTAAGCAGCAATGGGCAGAGAGAGAGAGTTAGAGATCTGAGGAGAAGGAGAAAAAGGGATCAATACACGAGGTCTAATAAAGGGAGGATTTATTGGCACCTTGCAATAATGTGAGGCGACGTCAATACGGCTCTGGGATTGTCTTAAAAAGAAAGGGAAGAGCTGTGAAGTGGAGGCGAGGGGAGGCTTCATGCTTCCTTCAGCACTGCGGAGAGCTCCCAGCGTCGGCTTATGCAAACAGCACCGGGACAGCTCCTCTAAGTCTCCATGAGTCACCTTTCACCCGCTTTCAAGCTGAAACTATTCCCTCACTCCCTGCTGCAGTCGACCTCTCCGATCTCTACCTGGCTGTGTCATATCTGTTAAACTTCCACCCTCCAAAACCACTGCTGTTATATATTTCTTTATTTTTTTAATACAGGTAAATTATAATCTCAGAAGAGGAAAAACTAGCCCAGGCCAGAATTGTTGGATCAGCCAGCCGAGTAAAAACTAAAACTGGAGAACCATGGACAGTTGCTTCATTTCACTTAATTCACACAAAACACATCTACACCATAAAACCTTAACTTCAATATTATACTTGTATATGATTTCAATTAATCGAATAAGCAGAACTCTATGAAGTGAAAAATTGAACTTTATAAGTACAGACAACACACACACACACCTAAATATGGTTGCAAGCAAAAGGACTAAATCTACTGTCAGCACTGCAGGAATCAGAAGGGCTCATAGTCTCTATAGACACCCACACCCACACAGCAAATGCTGAAATCATTTTGTGACTCTGGGCATCTATACATTTTTGATGCAAGGAAAGTTCTCTGCAAACGCACACCTCCACACAAAAGTATCCCAGGGCACACACTCCCTCTGTTGCTCTTCATGCGTCTGACCTGACAGGATCTGCAGGATAACCCTTCTTTCCACAATCCCCTCCCTTCTTCACCTCCTCCTCCTCCTCCTCCTCTCTCCTTGCCCTTCGTCTCTCCTCCTCTTTGCCTCCCTGTTCTCTGCGCCCCAGCTCTCATAGCGGCCCTGCTCCCTCCATCGCTCTCTGTCAGCTCATTGCTTGACTTATCTCGCAGTGCAAAGCGGAAATTAAATCCTGGGCCCTGAACCCCCCTCCTTCCCTATGCCCCTTGTTTTCTTGTTCTATACCCCCCCCCCCCCACACACACACACACACCTCCACCTTGCCCATGTTACCAAGTCAATGGAGCTAATTTATGCTTTGTGAGCGTGTGTGTAGTGGCTTAGTTTCTGTGTTTGTTCTTGAATGGGAATCAAAATGCCTCGATGATTTGTGAACCAAAAGTCAAATCATGAGTACAAATGTTTTTGGGGTCAATTTAAGTTTGCCTTTCTGTATGTAAAACATCCCCTCTCTTGTTTTGTTGTCCAGTGTCTCTCTAACTTTGCTTCTCCATGGGTCAGTCCAGCTTTGGGTCTCCTGCTCTTCCCTCAGAGGGGAGTAAAAGTAAATGTATAGCACAGAGGAGTAATCAGGGTACTCTTAAGCATTAAGTCCATGCTACAGAGGGAATCACAGTAGATTAAGGAACTGTACTTGGCTGTATTAACATGAAATCGTTTCATAAGCTCTGCTAATTCAACGTCAGTGCAGGAGCGAGGAGGTTCTCCCCTCAGACGACGCCCACACGGCCCCTGATGCTAACGTACTGCAGATATACACACACAGAACCGCACACACTAACAAAAGCCACTAATCTAAGACCGGCTCCATTCCGTGTCCTCCAGCTCATTCATATCTGACAAGCTTACGGTGTAGTTAAGCATTTAGCCTCGCCTCGTTCTGGAACTCTGCTCGGCTGTGACGCATACACTGCAGAATGTCGGTGATTCGTCACCAGCCAATAGGATTAGCAATGCTGGGTGTTGCATTGTGGGTACTCTCACGCCTGGGAGGTATGGCTCAGTGAAACAGACGTTGGTGTTTTGATTTTATTCTGCAGCAATGAATGGATAGCCAACAAGAACAGAGCAGAGCAGAACATGACGGCAATGTAAAGTGTGACCTGAATCTGCTAATCCACTCATTGGTAGTCGTACATCTCGCTGCCATGAAAGGAAAACATTTGAGACGTGACACAGATACGTGACGTCAGCAGCAACACCACACGTCTGACTTCCTGTGTGACTCGGTGTTGAATCTAACTTTGTGGTGAAGAAGATACAAGGACACAAGAGGCACAACAACATTCAACATGAAAACACATCACAGACTCAAGCCTCCGTATGCGGAGCAGCGACACTACCAAGCTCGTGGTCGCCTCAATATTTTAGATTTTTACTGATGATGTGCTTCACAAAAACCTCCAGAATCCCCCACATGTTCATCGTCTATTCGCTAAAGACATGAACATCATCACTGTAGTGCATATCATTAAACTAAGGCTGGGAATCATTTGAAATTTGTAAACACTATTGTTAATAATAATAACAATACCTTCCTTTAAGAGAAAAAAACAAATTCCTAAAGAAAAGGGTTCAGTTCTCAAAATCATTAAAACAAGTTGTTGCCACACAAGACCATAAAATAATCAATAGTTGGAGACACAGGAGATTAAAGACGATATGCAACAAAGAATAAAGAAAAAAGTCTGCAGGCTAGTTTGAGTTTGGATATTCTGGAAAATACATTTCAGAATTTAGAAAGAAAGATCAACATTCAAATTGTAGATTGTGATTTTGGTGTTTAAATGATTGAAATATGTGAAAGGGAATATTGCCCATCATTACCCTTGAAATATTCATTTGTAAGAGATAACAAATCGAACAAAACTGACTTTACAATTCAGTGTCTGCACTCAACAGTTCAGTGAGCTACAGACAGAGTGTGGTTGATATAAAAAGAAAATGCATTGAGGTGTGATATCAAACTCTACATTCAACCAACCTTATGATACAACTGTTAATTAATTGAACAACGTATGCTGATGGTGCGGCATCTCTCGATTCCAAAGTGAAACCAGTGAGTGTATTGTTGGTCTTTTCGTACTTTTTGGATTTAACTGAGCAGGAATCACCAAACACACGACAAACTCTCCCACAGTCCGACCTGAGATCAAACAGCCTGCAGGGCCCAGGGAAGCAGAGAGGAGAGACACCTGGCCTGCAGAGAACAAGGAGCCCCCCCACTGTGGACCGCCACACCACACACACACCACACACGCTACGATAGACACTTACAAGATCATAAAACACACTAGAGATACAATAATTACTCACCATCTGACAAAGTACATGCAATCAGATGGATGTGTATACCAGCAACAAATCAACACACAGACGCACATTGTCATGCTGTCTTCACTAGATACACAAACAAACAAGTAAACAAACAGCAGATCCACATAATGGCTGCCACACAGACGGCATATACCATGCAGCTCTCTCTCTCTCTCTCTCTCTCTCTCTCTCTCTATCTCGGGGGACGGTGGAAATAGACGAGAGTGAGGGATTTAGAGAGTGCGTGGGTGAGTGCCAACACTCAACAGAGAGCAAAAAACATCAGAACACGTCTGAGTGGATTATAACTTTTCCACGTCACGGGCAGGGGAAGTGAAGAGGGAGGCAGGAGGAGAGGAAGACGGAGGTGCGGGGCTGAGACTGCGCTGTCACACCTTTCAAACGTTTATCACCGTGAATAAATACCTGCACATACAGTACACAAACATACAGCGATAAAGACTCCGAACTACTCATTCTGTCACTATCTCTCTCTCATACACACACACACACACACACACACACACACACACACACACACACACACACACCGTGGCAATACTAATCTCCCTCTCTGAGTTATATCCTCTCCACCCCAACCCCCCTCTCTCAATCCCATCCAATGGCCCCCATTTTAAAAATCTGCCTCTGCAGAGGGCGCCTTCAAAGCCCAGTAATCTGTCTGGGGAAGCTGCAGTGAGTGAGAAGGAGGAGAATAGCTCTGAATTAGATCCCCCCCCTCTCTCTCTCACTCTCTTTTTCTTTCCTAAAATAAAACCCCCTTTTCATTTTCTCCCTCTGCCTCAGCTCCAGTCCCACATTTCTACCTCAGGATGCTGTGTGACTCATTTTGCCGCCGAGCTACGTTAAACCTCCCGTCCCCCCCACTGACAGCCGTTAGTTTAAACATCCCCCTCAGTGAATCGCGTGGGAGTAGAAATCTTTACATTTAGAGTCGTTGACGGCAGATGATGACAAACGTATCACAGCTCTGCAGACGACAGGAGGAGATTTTCTGTAACTTTTAGGGAAGAAACTTGAAGGAATAGTTTTTTGATTTTGGGGGATTCCACTTAGTGAGAACAGTCTCACTCTCTATCCAGCAAATTTATGGCAACAGCCTGAAACGGGTTAGCTATGCTTAGCTTAGCATAAATATTGGAAGTGAGGGTCAACAGATAGTAACATAATAAATATTCGGTAAAGTATAAAGACAGATTTTTGCTCCAGAGTGAGCAATCACTTGTTGAACAGAAACTCATTTTGTGTTATGCCTCCTCAATGTGTTTGCACAATACATAATATGCATTATATTTGTATATATTGGACTTTTGTTATATTGCTATAAATGAAATGTATATCACAATAATTAGATATTGCTTTACTGCCCAGCCATAGTCTTAAATCAACTTAAACTGCCCATCAGCTGCCCATGTTTCCTGTACAGTCTCGAGAATTTGCGTCTATAGAGCTCAGCAGAAAAAGCAAACAAGGTTATTTTCCCAAAACGCTCAACAATTGGTTTAATGATCCAAAATGGCTGCTTCAAAGACCTTAAGAGACACAACAATTTAAATATCAAAGCAACTGTTCCAATTCAATTTTGATAAAGCCACTACAAACATTTAAAGAAAACATTATGCTACGATACCATGTTCATACCAGTCAACATTAATCATTCTAAGCAAACAGTGAAAGTGAAAACTGACAGTTTTATATGTGCATTTTGTCTGATTTAATACATATTAATTTGTTATATTAGGTTGTGTTTGTGTTTTCTTTTTTATTAATATTTAATTATAATAAAGTTAATGGTTTAACTAATAGTATAAGGAAAATGTGTTCTCCCCAATATTGGTATTGGCTGCACATATATATATACTAAACATTATCCTTGTGATATTGATTCCAGCCAGTGCTACGTGCAGTAGTGACCTATTACTTACAATGAAATCAATTTGGAGGATTTCCATTCCAATATATTTAAGACCCGTCGTGTGGTCCATGCTAAACATTAATATTAAATCCGCTGCCCCTCCCTGCCGGAGCCCCACTGAATGAAAGCAGCCTAAGCCCATGAAATGAGATCATGGAGTGATTATGAAATGTCTAAGTCCCAGAAACAAACGTCTTAAATGGCCCCTCACAGGCAATCACTGCAGAGGTATTATGTAGTAGAGGTGTAGCTTAAAAGATTACACTTGGAAGCCCTTTAAATTAGTTTCCCTTATTGTGAACATGGGACCAAAGGTATTGCACCAACACACAATCCGAGCTCAAAAAAAGTTCAAGCCCATAGTGGGGGAATTTCAAAAGTTACAGCAACTGCTCCAGACCAGTGAGGGCCGACTCCGAGGGCGCTGTGAAGAAAGGGGCGCCTGAATGAGATTAAAGCCTGATGTGTGGTCAGGAGCGATATCTTTCTTAGGAAGTCAACAGGCAGAAAAGAGGATAGGATGAAGAGGGGGAGAGGAGAGAGGAGAGAGGGGCGAGGTGAGAGGGCTGGGGGACGGGGCAGCAGGAAGGGAAAGCAAGGTTGAGGTGGAATACCAGCTCGCTCTCAACCCTCATATTTAAGACAATTTTGCAATATACAATTTTGTATCCTTGACTTGATTGAATATAATCTGACGTTTTGCAAGATCTCCCAAAGTCAACATTTGGACTAAGACAGGACTAAACACAGGACTGAGAGCAAAGACAGAATAGGATCGGGCCTGAGGGTTGGTAGAGGGCAGACGCAGAAGTTTTCAAAGCTCTGCTTCTCCTTATCACTACACATTGATCTGACCTGACCTCTCCTCTAAATCCACTCTCCCCCTATAAATATTCTGCTTTTGTTTCTCAGCCTCCACTTTGCTGGAAGCCTCTCCCCTAATATCCACTATAAAAAATATATGTGTTACGATATGTTTTCAGAAAGAGATGCATTTGGGGCAACTGTTGTACAAAAGCATTCCAAAGACATTTGTTTAGCCGTGTTTAGCCTAATATTTGATTTTTAATGACCCATACCACATCCTTCCACCAACTTCCGTGGCTAAACCGTTCAGTAGTTTTAGCGTAATCCTGCTCACGATCAAACAAACACAGATGAAATATGACGTACTCTACGGAGGTAGTAAGCGCAACCAGGTGACTACGACTATTATTCTGAAGTCACCTTTGATCCCCAGATTTCTGTGAGTTTCCAGGTCTCTGGAATCACAGCTCCACAAACGTTCCTTTAAAAGCTAAAGTGTGTGGTCCTGCGTCTCCGCTGGATCGTCCAATGTGTGCGTTCTCACTATTAAAAGGTTAACAAACGGTTAAATCTGACACCTTTTTAAACGATGTGAAAATCCTCATCGTGTGCAGCAGGCGTAAGATGCTCGACAACGTTATCTGCTGCTTTTATTTTGTGAATAAAGGTCAAAGGATTAATTTTCGCTTCCAACATGATGTCATGTGGCTCGACATCCGTGGCTACAACATGGTGTTCGCAGCCCGCAGTTTGTCAAAATGAACTACACACGAGAACATGCGTGTGCAGAGACAAGCACTCTGCTGCGAAACGGGTCAGATGATTGAGCCCCGACCCTTTTAAACCTGTGCTGAATATGATGATGAAATGTGGCGGATTATTGGAGTCATCGTTGTGGAAATCTGCTCTAATGATACTAAACCAGACAAATATTCATGCAAGATTCTTTCTGCCAAACTCCATCGAGTTCTGCAACAATAACACACTAAACCCTCCACTTTTCCTCTGGAGTGGCTCAACTGCAGTAATGCTACTAAAATCCATTTATAAAGCCTCTGATAACTACATCCATACACAACCTGTGATCCACTTTTAACTTTTGTACTCATTCTTCTCGTTTTCTTTTCTAATCTTCGAACCTTTTCTCCTACTTTTCCCTCCTGCTTCTTGCTTCTGTTCCAGCACCTTTATTCCTCCTTTCTTCTTTCTCTCCTCAATCTCTCTCTCATCTCCCTCTCCTCCTCTGTATAACCTCTGTATAACCCACTGTGGATTAAGGTGTTGTAATGTGCTGTGCTGGAGGCGTCGTTTTGAACACATACTTGGATAAATCCTTCCTCAGTGCTGAAACCATGACGGCAGCTGAGTAGCTTAAATCTCCAGGGACACAAACGCAATACAAGGAACATGCTGGGGTGTACACCCACCCAATAAACACACACACACACACACACACACACGCGCGCACGCACCAGAAATGGACGGAAGACGCCAGGAAAGGGGAAGAAAATGGATAAGTGTTGCGAGGAGGAGAAACAAATGGGGAGGAATAAGTGGAGATGTTGTAAAGGAACGTCTGCGATTATTAGCACAAGCATGGCAACAAAACTCTTTGTCTTCTGTCCCGTTGACTCTCTGTTACAATAAATGCTATTATGAAAGCCTGTGTTTATCTTGCAAGAGCCGGAGATAAATGCAAACACGCTGAAAAACAGAAACACACACAAAAAGAAAAAGTAACCCAATGTACGAAACGATTGTCAATTGACAAACAGTAGTGCAGCGATAAATACCTGAAAGTGCGAGAAATGTACAATACAGGGGGGAGGTGAACAGTATGTAACTACGGACATGATTCAATAAATCAGTGGAGTGTTGAGACTCCATTTAGAAATAACAGAGGAGAGGAGAGGATGAGAGGACGAGGAGACGAGAGGGGAGGAAATGAGGAGAGGTCGAGGAGAAGAGAAGAGAAGAAGAGGAGAGGATGAGGAGACGAGAGGAGAGGGGAGGAATGAGGAGAGGTTGAGGAGAAGAGAAGAAGAGGAGTGGAGAGGGGAGGAATGAGGAGAGGACTAGGAGACGAAAAATAGAGAAGAGGAGAGGAAAGGGGAGGAATGAGGAGAGGACTAGGAGACGAAAAATAGAGAAGGAGAGGAAAGGGAGGAATGAGAAGAGGTCGAGGAGAAGAGAAGAAAAGAGGGGAGGAATGAGGAGAGGACGAGGAGACGAAAAATAGAGGAGAGGAGAGGAGAGGGGAGGTCGAGGAGACGAGAAGAAGAGGAGAGGAGAGGGGAGGCTGTTTAGTGGAAAATAATGTCTACCCACTAACAATATGTGCTGATCTTAGGGGAGGGGTGCATTTGGGTGTAGCTGTCAAGCGAAGCCCCTCGCTGTGTGCTTTGCATACGCAAGCAGGTGGTCCTCTGCACATGTCAATATATCCCGTCTAATTGAATTGAATGGGATAAGAAATGCTGCCGCTCTCCATACATCTTCTATCTCTCCCCAGCCCCACAAATAACCCCCACACACACACATGCACAGACACACACGCACTCTGCCCTCCAGACCTGTCATTCTAAGGTAATTACCTGGCCTCACTAACTGACAGGGTTACGGCAGCTATAGACCCCAGGCTTTGGGAGTCGTTAACCCTGTATTTGCCCAAAATACCCTACACACACACACACACACACACACACACACACACACACACACACACACACACACACACACACACACACACACACACACACACACACACACACACACACACACACACACACACACACACGAGGGCGAGACACAATCACTCCAAGATAGAACAATAAATATGTGTGTCTGACCGACTTTGCCCCTACCTATTTTTAATTTATTTCTGTGCTCCCGGGGGTGTCTTAATACAGCTGCACAGAGCTAATAAAGAAAGGAGGAAGGAGGAGGCAGAACTCAAGAGCATCTACCGTCTACACTGACCTCTCCCTCAGACCTGCTTTCATGGGACAATGAAAAAAACTGAAGGAATGAAATAACCTTGTGAACAATGCTTGGTATTGACATAAGCTATGTGGAAAAAAATTTGAATAGTATAGTTAATACATACAAACACACCTTTGAACACAAAAGCCTGCATGTAGCCACGTTTGCAAAAGCCTGTATGGGCATTGGGTTGGGGGTGGGGGGTGGGCGGGTAAAATGTATGTATGTCCTAAACCAGTCAGCACTTCCCATTATACATGGGATAAATGGGGACAAACAGAGGAGGATGGGATGACCGTGACCTTAAGAATGACTGGGACAGCAGTATGTGTGTGTGTGTGTATTGCTCAATGTGACAACGACATGCAGCCTATAGGAGCACAGTGGCCTACTTTCTGTCCATCATTAGGGGGAACAAATGATAAGAGGCTGTTGACGTCCAACATCCCAAAATAGCTACATTTTATCACCATTATAAATGTACCTGTTAAAAATAGAAAACTGGGAAATAAATTATAATTCTGATGTATATTAGCCATTATAGGATATCAATAATGGGCGGCTGGGGGTGACCAGAAGGTCGGCAATTCGATCCCAGTCTTGCCCATCTGCATGCCGAAGTGTCCTTGGGCAAGATACCGAACCCTGAACTGCCCCCAATAGAAAAAAAGGTGCTGCCCATAGATGTACTGTATGAATGTGTGTGTGAATGGCAATAAATTGTGTCTCTGATTAGAGACACTTGAAACAAGCGATCGTCTGCCTGTTGGAACACGTCCCAATCAGAGCACACCTGCGCCGCTTAACCACGACAAATGTTGGCGTCGCAAAAAACCTCCACGAGCCATCATTTAACGTTCCATCATTTTACTCTGGAAGGGAGATTATGAGCGTACTTAATTTGCTATATTTCATCCTAAAACCTCCTCGGCTTCCCAAGCTGGCGTTGCATGAACAAGCCGCAGTAAACGTTTAGGTATTAGGGGGGGGGGGACAGACTCGAGGAGAGGGAGCAGCGGCGCTCCGCGTTCTCCACCTTAACTCTCTCTGCTCACTTCTTCCTTCTGTGTAAATTAGCGCGGGGATAATGGCTAAAACATCTACAAGCTGAGAAAGAGAGAGAGAGACAGAGACAGAGAGAGAGAAAGAGACAGAGAAAAAGAAAGACAGAGACAGAGAGAGAGAAAGAGAAAGAGAAAGAGAAAAAGAAAGACAGAGACAGAGAGAGAGAGAGAGAGAGAGAGAGAGAGAGAGAGAGAGAGAGATGAGGCGCTTGTTATAAGTTTAAATGAGTGAATGCTGATCACGGTTTTTGACCAGGGAACATTTATCTGTGGATGAAATGGGAAACGATCAGGGCTCATTAATGTTCCACAGCAATACTGCTTGCATTTGTGTAACCACACACAACCACATGCATGCACCATCACAGATTCCGTGCGCAGATTTTTTGCATTTCGGCATATTAACCATGTAAATTGCACATGAGCCAAGAACATTTTGCTGATGCCCCCATATTATAAGCTGTGTGTTGTGCTCCTGTCAGCGCAGCTTAGAAACAAACGGCGATATGGTTAAACAGAAATGTGTCACCATTTCATTATGTCGGCCAGAGTCAACATTTGTAATGGAATCGCTAAATCACAATAAACTGTTGGAAGAGCTGCACGTAGAAAAGTGGCTATTCTGCTGCAAGACGGTTATTAAAAAACTGTGTGTGTGCGATGTCTACATCTTTGTAAACACACATTTGTGCACGAGTCCAACTCCTAATAGGACACAATAACTGCCCTTTCATACACAAAACAAATATTAAGCAGGGAGTAGAATAATGTGAGGACACTTCTCACAGATCTAGTTCTCACAATAAGCTGCGCAGCGAAAATATCCACTCTCTAATTCACAGGGAATCAGCCAGTGAAGTCTTCCAGCGAGCACTAAACACTGTGCACGTGTGAAAGCTGTTGCGTTTGAGTAAACAAACTATTTCTCTGTTCCTAACGGTGGGCTAAAAGAGAGATTTTATTTTTCACGTTTTTTTTTTTTATTACATACATAAAGAAAAGACATATTTTATTCAATTTTTAGTTTTGAGTACCTTTGTTGTCCACTTTGCTTTCATTCCTGGTGAAAGAGAGAGAAAGTCTGCCAGTGCTCGTAAAAAAGAAAATGCCATTTCCTGGATTAAGGTGGGAAATAGGTTTTGGCCTGCACCCAGGGATATGGTAATTGTATCATTCATGTCCCCTGCTCAAAATTGCATGAGGTCCATCTGCACATAAAAGAATAAGACACCTCTCTGTGTGCCACCTGTGCACAGCGCTCACATCTTTGCCCGCCACGATATAAGCTCATCTTAAGTCCAATCTATATTCACAGAAATGCCACCGACTTAATGAACAAACCCAACGCTGTTATTTTGACTATAAAGAATATTCTGCTCTGTTGGACAGATGGAGGTCAGTCCGTCCCGTCTTCTCCGCGTCTCCCTCCTCTCATGTTCTTCATGTACTCTCAGGCCTCGCTTGTGTCTGACTCGCGCTGACCCTGGCGTCGTCCTCTCGCGAAGACACTCCCCTTCTTTTTCCTCTGAGGACGCCGCTCTAGAAGCTTCCAGAACTCCGCCACAGCCTGACAGCCTGAGCGTTGTCAATGCCCATGGCTCCATTCAGGGGCCTTCGCTACACTTATTACTGGTGTCAGGCCCTCACCGCTCGCAGATGACACCAGTCTGACCCTGTCAGGAAATCAGCCGCTCTCTAAAGGGCTAGGAGCCGCACAACACGCCTTCCAGGGGGATGGCTGCTGCGGGACTTCTCATGCAAAGAATCAATGCATTCTGACAGCCTCTCACTTCACTGTTGAATAAACCATACATATTGAGTTAGCAAACAGGTTAACACAAGCAGACATGTCCCATTAGAGGCAATGTATGGCCGCGGAAGATACGCTGCTCTGACATTGGGCCCAACTGTTTACGGATAAGCACCTGACACACCCGGAGGGGGAAAAATACATTTAAAATGTATTTACTGAGCGTAACAAAGCCAACATCCATCTAATATTCTTTCTTTCAAATCTGAAAAAAGTACCTCGGAGACAGAGAGCTGACGCTGACAGTTTGGGTGAACCTCTCCAGCAGCTCAACAAGTTCTTTACTTAGCTCTCTCTGGTATTTTCCGTCTGTTCCTCCGCTCATTTCAATAACTTCAAAGTGCGCAGCCTTTTCTTCTGCTGCCTCCCTGGCTGCGCTTTAGCCTGCGGTCCCAGGTAAGACGGGCAGAAATTAAAACGGAGAGAAGGTCTTTTTGCCTCTTAAGTAATGATCAAAGGAGCACTTCATCCTCATCGGGATTGGCTGTGCTGTGTTTCTGGAACCTCTGTTGAAATCACAGTCATTTCCCACTTGAAGGCCTGTTTAGTGGAACACTGAGCAAAACTCTCGCTCTTTTTTTTCCCCTTCTTTTTCATAATTGTGCCTGTAATGTATATGCCGCCACGGGTATAAGATGTCCCGCTGGATTTTTGTCTATTTCTGTAATTTCTCTTTGAGAGACATTTAAAATCCATTTTGCAGGGAACGACATATAAGACAGAAACAAAGCATTTCATTTAGGGGGGAAGCGAGAACGAAGCATTGAGGTTAAAACCTTTAACCAAGCCTCTCGAGTGGGGCTCCACTGAACATCCAGTGTTCGTCTGTGACAAATTGACCTTCCCCAACCTTCGCTCTGAGCAGTCAGGAGAACGCACGCTTCGGACCCAATGCATCATGGTCAGGAAACAAGGTATGTGTGACTCTGACAGCTGCAGCAGCTGGAGAAGATCATCGCCTTCGATTACTGAGCACCGCTGACATGTTTATGACCGGGCGCATACAGTAAAAAACACGTAGATATACTGCACATATAAAACCACATATGCTGCGTAAAAATAAAAACCTGTGCACCCACACTCACTCACTCAGAGTCTCGAGCTTTTTCTTTTTTTTTTAAAGCTTTACACTGTACACTCCACTCCTATGATGCTCATAGGCCCAGCTGGGAGAAGCTGATAAGACCGATTCTGGGTACAGAGGGTTAAGGAGCTGCTCGGGGACACAGGCGCAGCTTTTTCAGGAATATTCTTATTGATTTTTAGGCATAGCCAAAGCAGAAATAGCTGTGTCTTACTCTAAAATATTTCCACTTGCTATGTGGCCCTCGCAAAGAGATAGAGAACAAAAAGGTTGGAAGGAGAGACGGGGAAACCCACCAGGCTGAGAGACTCCGAGTAAAGCCGCCCGCTCCTCAAAGCCAACCCGAGCTCTGAGAGGGCTTTCCCCTTCCTGTTCACCCTCATACCCTCCGTTCAACCAGGCGGGGGCCAGCCCTCATCTAAAACTGTGCCTCTGCAGAGCCTCTGAGAATATACAGTTATTAGCCTTCAAGTTTCCTTCAGCGTAGGATGCATGGGCCGTGACCCCTCCTCGTTCCTTTTATCACTTTGGTTCATCCCTCCGTTGAGGCGTGAATAAAAAGGGATGTTCTCCTCCATGTGAACAGCTAATGAAGTGAGGGAGGTGTTAAGGTATGCAGGGTCGAGATAATAACAGCAAAAAGTGAGTGTGTGTCGCATGAGAGGGAGAGAAGGGAGAGAGAGGAAGGAGCCGGCGCCAGAGAGAAACTGAAATGGAGACTGACATCAAACAGATTGGACAATAATCCACAAATGGATGTAGTGGATGATTTTTCAATATCTTTGCTCAAGCAGAAAACACAACTTGTAGTGACACCCATGAAATGATTCGCTCGCAAAATGGAATCACAGGAATATCTCGAGAGGAATAGAGAAATTCACCGCGGCGTGCACGCAACACTGGAGCACGGCGAAATCGTGGCAGTTAGACACGCACACTGGAGGAGCGGCGGCCGTCCTGCCGAGACAGGTGGAACAGCTTGTGTTGAAAGTCACTTCATAATTACTTAACAATAATAATATCGCTTAATAAAATCTTGACATCGAGAAATAAAAAAAGAAGGAATGGAGAGATAGAGGGAGGAACCCTGAGCCGACTGCAGAAATGAAGGATATAAAAAGATTTACGAAGACTTGCTTAAGCTCTCAGGTCAGACTGGGCCGAATAATAAATCTATGCACCGATCGTAAAAGGGGATAAAGTTGAGAAATTATTTCACACAGTTTCATAAGGACTGACCGGCGGCTGCAATTCAAAACGGCCTGGAGGAAGTGTGTGTGTGTGTGTGTGTGTGTGTGTGCGCGCGCGCGCGCGCGTCCTTGTATGTGCGAGTATGTGATAAAGAGAATCAGTGAGAGAGGATGAGTGGTTATGCAGCCTCGGGCTCTTAAAGGGATGGAGAGTCAGGAAAAAGAGAGAAAACAGGAAGAAATTGGAGGCAAAGAGCAAATAAAATCTGAATGTAACAATGAAGAAACATCGTAAAATAACAAATCTGCTCATTCTATTTCATGCTTATTACCGAGACTGAGCCTGTGTGAGGGCATCCAGAATAAAATGGGCCCTATATGCAGGTGTTAATTACAGCATTAGTGTTGAAAACTGTTTGAAAAGTAATATCTAATAGTTGAGATTTGGAGTAAGAGCAAGATAGAGCTAAATTAAAAATACATTTTTTGGGTCGTAACCAAGTTAATGAGAAAATTATTTCCCTCTCGTTTTTTATGGTGGGAAATATAACAATCAAAATATTTGTCTTTCCCCAGATGAAACAACGCTTTGCGTCTTAATGTCACCACAACTTGAGCTCGTGCCCTGTCTGCTTCTTTATTCCTCCATTTCTGCTGTGTGTATGTGTGTGGGGGGGAGAGAGAGAGAGAGAGAGAGAGAGAGAGAGAGAGAGAGAGAGAGAGAGAGAGAGAGAGAGAGAGAGAGAGAAGGGGATGAGGATAAACTTGTGGTATGCATGCGACTCTTATTTATGTCTTCCTGTAAAAATGCCAGCCTCTTTAGTGGCCCTCTTTCACCGCCGCTCTCCGTCTCACGCCCTCCCCATCATTGGCTAAGCTGGGGGGGAAAAATGGGAGAAAAGAGGGAGAATGGGTTGAAAAAGGCTTGGCTGTAATGAAGGGGTGGTGGGTGTGTGTGTCAGTGAGTGAGTAGAGGTGTGTGAGTGTGTAGAAGAGAGAGAGAGAACGGTTGGAGAGCGTATGATGTTCCAGCTGCAGCAATAAGCCTGTTCAAGGACACTCTGTCTTTTACACACACACACACACACACACACACACACACACACACACACACACACACACACACACACACACACACACACACACACACACACACACACACACACACACACACACACACACACACACACACACAGTCTCAGATCTACCTCGGGAAATTAATCACTGCTGCAAATTGTATAAGTTAAATACATTTCTTAATACCCCGGAGACTAAAAGGAAATATTAGAGAAAGTGGAATTTATGATTGATCAAAAAAAAACAAAAAAAACACAGAGAGCCTGGATTCTCTGATGTTTATGACCTTTATCAAGGTTTATCACAGCAGACATTTATAATCCAAGTGGAGGAGGCTGCACCGAGTAGGACACAGGGTCCTTTGGAAGCTGATCACAGGACGCAAACGTAATAAACGGGCTCAAAGCAGCCTGTAGACAATGAGTGTGTCAGCGTGATAACAGCCAGATATATGCATTGAGTAAAACACAGGTCGCGGGTCAGTGAGACTCACGTCCAGAGCAATAAATCACGTGAGGAACAGTCTATGAATTCATCCCGGTGGTTACATGCCACTGAGAACTGAAATGATGGCTTCATTTATTGTCAGTGACGTCTGGTG
Source organism: Hippoglossus stenolepis (assembly GCF_022539355.2). NCBI lineage: Eukaryota > Metazoa > Chordata > Actinopteri > Pleuronectiformes > Pleuronectidae > Hippoglossus > Hippoglossus stenolepis. The sequence continues at coordinate 20,847,739 of NC_061487.1, read as the reverse complement.
TTTAAGGATCTGAGATTACATTCAATAACGTCTGGAGCATCAGCGGGCTATTGTTTGTCTGTCAGAGCCTGCGTGAGGTGACAACATGGGGGGGGGGCCTTTGTGAGCATGTGCGTACAGTTTGTGCGCATGTGTGTGTGTGTATTGAACGGGTTGTATACAGCATATACAATAGGGTTGGGGTAACCTGGATTAATGCATCATTTGGACGTGAGGGCAGAGCCGGAGAAAAGGCCAGATTAACAGGGACAATAGAGGGGGGGGGGGTTGGCTGGCAGAAAAAGAGAGAGCTAGAGAGTGGGGGAGAAAAACAAAAGAGCAAGAGGGATGGAAAGAGCGAGAGGGAAAGAGAGGGAACGTCCAAAGAGAGGTGGCCAGAAGCATATGGGAAACAGTACAGAGAGAAACATACACAGGGAAACAGAGGAAGGAAAAAAGGCCAAATGAGGGATGAGAAGGAGAGAGAGGAGGTGAACCAGAGAAATGGGTAGATTGACAGAAAGACTGAAGAAGAAGAGATAAGAAAAACACTTTGACCTTGGACTGTAGGACTGTGTGACTCCACACAGACACACACCAGCAGCAGCAGAAACACACACAGGGATAAAGTCAAATATGCTGTTTCCAAACGCCTGTTTATATGTTTGGATAGATAAGTGTTTCATTAATAATACGGCTGTCGTGCAGCCAGCTGGTTGACTGTGCGCTTTGTCTGATCCAATAAAAGCCAAGTGTGTGTGTGTGTGTGTTCTTAAATCTGCACACATTCAAAACAGGAAAACAAATTTCACCAAAATAAACACATCTATACAAAGATAAACTCCCATCGCATCACTCGGTCCAGTTCAACAGGGGGAGGAGGACAAAGCGCACACACACACACACACACACACACACAGTGAGTTCTCTGGCTGTTTCCCTCCCAACACGGTCACAAAACCGCACACTTGCAAATCCACACACTGCAGCATTTCTCAGGGTCAATGGATCCATTATCATTTAAATCTTGCAGTGGCAGCCTAATCTAATTTAAAAAGAAAAAGTCACTTAAAAACACACACACACACAAACGACAACAAATAAATATTTCTATGCTTGAACTCATTAAAATTGTCACCGCTCACACAAACGCACCAAACAGTTCCTTTGTGGCGGTGGACAGCTGATGTTCCCAAGGCCTCAGCTCGCTCAGGGCCGACTCACACAGTCAACTCCCCCCCGCCCCTCAATCTCCACAGCCACCCCTCTGAAGTGACAAGTCCACCCACCTCCCCCACCCGTCTCCTGCTTTAATGGGACTTCAAGAACAGGGAGGCACACGGCACTCGGCACAAACATAGCACGCGTTTCCTCGAAATCACAAAGCCCCACACACACGAGCGGATTGTCCAGAGAGATCGAGCTGATCTCTCTCTCTCTCTCTCTCTCTCTCTCTCTCTCTCTCTCTCTCTCTCTCTCTCTCTCTCTCTCTCTCTCTCTCTCTCTCTCTCCTCTCAAAGAACCGCCACCCTGGTCATGTTGCCAGTCACCAACCACCTGCCCTGCGCACCACCGCATGCACAGCAACATCACCCCCCCCTCCTTCCAATCACTCCGTGTCCTCTCATCCCATCATCCCTCTGTCAGCTCACTGGCATCCTCCCTTGAGATTTTTAATACCATTCTCTCAGGTCTATTGCTTTGCAGTGGACACCAAGCATCACCTGATTCCGACTGCACAAGTGTGTCTGTGTGTGTGTGTGTGTGTGTGTGTGTGTGTGTGTGTGTGTGTGTGTGTGTGTGTGTGTGTGTGTGTGTGTGTGTGTGTGTGTTCTATGTGTGTGGTTTCACATTTCAAGCAGTGGTTTTGCAAAATGGGGCCAAAACCTCCCAGGGGTCCCGGAGTGGGTTCGAGGGCTTTCCTCCCAATATGAGGAATTTAATGTACTAGAAATAACGTCAATCTAAGTATAATAACACAAATCTGTGATAAATCTGTTTTTACCAGCCGACAGATGCTTAACGAGAACAACGATTTGGTGAATTATCAACAGGAATCCCGCCTGCAATTGATGCTGGGCTTTCCCTGGAGTTTGTTTCAGGTTTTTAACACAGGAAAAACATTTTTTTTTTTACACAAATCCAATTGACTTTTTGGTGAGAAAAAGACGAGGCTGTCGCTGACAAATGCTGCCACTGAAATGCCAGGTTTAAATTACTCCTCAGGTTTAGAGATTGAGAGGGGGCAAGTCCATGCTCAGTTCAAATCAGAACAAACTAATGTGCTGCTCATTGTCATTATCATCTACACCGCCGACGGGCTTGTTGTCAGTCTGGCAGTCGCACAAATGCTCATTGTTGGTATGAATAAACAGAGCTTGTGAAAGTTATGGTGGCTCTGACAGATAAAAAGATCTCTAATAAACAAATAAAGGCAAATTTATCCTCAACGTTAAATACGTATGCAGAATAACGGACAGAGCTTTCTATCCGTACTTTGGCGAAAATAGAGCAGTGCCATCGGAAATCATAAGGGGGCAGTGTAGCCAATAATTCGAGAGAGATGACCATGGGGCACAAGGAAGAAATTTCAACATGTCGCAATATATTTCTCACAGACCACTGCTATTTACAACCCGTTGTCAGAAACTATTGCCTCTGCACTGCCCTCTAGTGGATGCATTGCTTAACAACTTTGCCATCGTAAAGGACGTCGAAACGGACGTCTCTCTTTTCGGCCTAAATAATCCTTCAAAAGTTTTCTCCTTCAGTATTTGTTGCTACCTTTTCCCTGCACTCAACTGTCCTACATTTGACCTCGAGATTTCAATCAATCCCAAACTCTCTCTTGCTCTTGGTCTCCGATGCCAACAGCTTTTCCTTCCAGCCTTTTTGGCCTTTCTGAACTGCCAACACCCCTCGATTCTGCCAATTCTGCACACACACTGTGAGCACACACACATCTGACTGACTGACACTTCCACTCAGCCCTTACTAGCGGGAAATCCTAGAGCAGCGTTTAAACGCTCGGTCAAGCCCTGTCTGAATGTGGTGCTATGGGCTTGACAGGACTCAACTTCACTGGGACTCAGTTTGGCAGCGCCGCACGCATGCACGCACACGCACACGCACACACACACACACACACACACCATCAACGCTCCCCAACCTTCTGGCCGTCCCTTATCTAGGCCATGAAAACAAATCTGCAACAGGAGGATTCACCTCCATGAAACTGAAATCTAATGATGGAAAAACATCATCCGTTCATGTGCATTAAAAGGATTCTGCAGCAATTAGTAGCCGTGAGAAAGAATTACAAAGACGTATTTGATATGTTGGATCATTTGCAGGAACATTTTAGACTCGACATACTAAATCATTTTCAGCTCAGCTGATGCTAAGGTTAGATCACTAATCTACTGTGGTGAGTTTACAGTGTTTGGAGCCATTACCTGAGATGATACACTGCAGCACTGTGTTGTATTCACCCTCTCTTCACCCTTACCTCAGCCTTCCTAAGCACCTCACTGATCCTCAGAGCCTGAGGCCATACTGTGCCTGCCTGTCTGTCTGTGTATGTGCCTGCTTGTGTGTGTGTGTGTGTGTGTGTGTGTGTGTGTGTGTATATATTGTCTCTGCATTATGGATGTGTGTTCATACACATGTATTCTGTATGCATGTGTATGTCAATTCCTTGGTGTACTTGTAGAACTGTGTGTGTGTGTGTGTGTGACATGTTAGTTGAGTTTGAGTTGCACCCGGGGAGCACACAGGAAGAAGTGCCTGGGGCACACACACTAAACCCAGCCTAAGGTCTGATACTCCCTTGTGGACATGCATGAGGACATCTGCAGACACCATGGACACGTAATTGTTCTCATTATAATACTTTCCACTGTGTGCATTCACAGTTGGTTCCCCCATAGCATAGAACAAATGAGATGGTACAAAGATGTCCACACGAAGACTTACGCACACACTCTAAAGGCTAAATCTGCGTCAACCCCAGCAGACCCTCGTGTACTTGAAGATGTGGAAGGTAAAACACTAGTGGAGCCGAAGTCAGTTTGCATGAGTCCCTATGAGGAGCAGCATCCATCCTTAAGAAACTGTTGTTAACACACAAAAGGTCAGATAGAACAGATTTAACAGTCAGAGTGATGCTTTGAATAATTTGTTTTAATCTTTTTTAACCTTTAGTTTTCTCTCTTGCCTTCTCTCGTTAATTTTCCAATTCACACACACACACAAATATATACTGTTGGTATATATAGTAACAGACATCATCAAGATGTTCTTGTTGGGAAGAGCTGGGATAAACAATCATTTGTGATTCATGAAGAAAAACTTCCAATTTTTCATAAGCAAAACAACGAAGTAACCAGCCTCCGCTTGTTTATAGAAAAGTTCTCATGTTAAAGGAATAGTCCGTCATTCAGGGAACTCCACTTTCTTGATGTTATTGCTAAGAGTCAGATGAGGAGATCAATATCACTGGGTAAATATGACAGTGCTGCCAGAAGCTGGTTAGATTAGTTTAGCACAGAAACAGGTGTGAACAGGTGGAAACAGGTGGGAACAGGTGGAAAAAAGGGAGGAAACAGAGGAAACAGGTGGAAACAGGTGGAAACAGGTGGAAACAGGTGGAAACAGGTGGAAACAGGTGGAAACAGGTGGAAACAGGTGGAAACAGGAGGAAACAGGAGGAAACAGGAGGAAACAGGTGGAAACAGGTGGAAACAGCGAGCCTGGCTACTGGCCTCCTTAGCTGCATACTTAGCTTACATGCATAACAGTGGTATCAATTATCCAATCTAATTATTGGCCATACAGCGAATGAGCTGATTTCCACATTTCTTTCATATATATTTTTTTTAATCAATAGTAAAAGTCCACTTACACAAGTTATTTTTTTTGTTCTACCTTCCTCAGAGTGTCACACATGCTGTTAATATGAAAAAAAGATATGCGGGTACATGCTTGTCGCCATGTCTGACCTTTTTCTATGTTATCTGGCACACGTGCACATTGATGAGTTTGGTCACATGAAGGAGCAGCATTGGCTTTTACCTCACTTCAGTCCCTTTGTTTAACCCGTTCTCAAAGTGCAATGGTTCTCTTACACTGTAACACGCCCAGGAAGAGACACACACACACACACACACACACACACACACACACACACACACACACACACACACACACACACACACACACACACACACACACACACACACACACACACACACACACACACACACACACACACACACACGGGTCTGTGACATTAATGAGTTATCACAGCTGACAGAAAGCAAGGGGGGAAAGATGGAGCGAAGAGGAAGACGAGGGAGGAAGGCTGAGGCGGCAGTGCCTCTTTAGAAAGGCAAATGTGCCCCGGCCCCCATTGTCTCCCTGCTGACAGGCAGCCATGGGGGGGCCGAATGCGAGGGGGGCTCTGTCATGTCAGGGATTCACCAGTATCATGGGAGGTGGAAGAGGAAATAGAAACACGGAAGCAGCAAGAGGTTGAAAGGGTAGGTAACATCCAGAGAGCGTGTGTCTTTATGTGCGTGAACGTGCTCTGGCAGTACGTGATCTGGAGAGTGATGACAGTAAAATGAATGGATGCTACACTCTGCAAGTGTGCACGTACAGTGTGTGTGTGTGTGTGTGTGTGTGTGTGTGTGTGTGTGTGTGTGTGTGTGTGTTGCATGTGTCCATAGAGGTGTGTCATCCATATTGCAGGTTGTCCACTCTCACCTCACTGCCTGAGGTTCCACGCCGCCACCCCCTCTTCTCTCTCCACAGTGAGTGAAGAGAGTCTGGATCCTCCCCAGCTACAGCTTGAATATGTATGCGTTTGCAGATATGTACGTATAAATAAGAGATGAAATAAAAAGCTAAATCTAATAGCAGACCGAGAGTCAGCCAGAGTGCAAGAAACAGTGGCTGCTGAATGCTTGTTTCCCGGGAGAAACGTCACGCTGAGACGAGCCAGAGAATGTGAGCCGACCGAGGAGTAACCTTTGTTGCTTTAATGGTCACATAGTGAAACATCAGTCACTTCTTTGTTCCATGAAACACTTCTGATGGCAAATTTCTCCATACGGCCTATTTGTTTACAGGATTCTTATCACCTAAACCGTATTAGCTATCAGGAGTGCAGCGCCCATTCTAAACCCGTCCGTCTGTGAATGTGCTGTTTGCTTGGCCTGTTTTAATGCTGGTTGCAGCTTTTCTTTCTCAATCTATGAAAGTGACCTGCAGTAATTGAGCCTCGGGAAATAGAGCCCGGTTGTGGGAAAAATCGCACCAAATTTGACACTGCATTTCCTTTGGCCCTCAAAATGTCCAGTGTGAAGCCGATAAGATGGAAGATTTTCGAGATATGCGTTCCACATACAGATAGAGATTTCTGAGAATTGGAAATATAGATGTAGATACAAAATATCGGGGAACAGACTGTAATAATAATATCATATGTATAAAGAATTTGTTCATGGCAACACTCTTTTAATAGTTCGCAAGCACAGAGTTAAAAAAAAAAATCCATATGCCTCTAACTTTCTGGGTCACATTCAAACACAACTTCCTGGTTTCTTTTGACATTAATTCTTTCTAAGCCTTCTTTATCCCCCCCATATCTTGTTTTTTTTTACTCGGGATCCTTCACTCTGTCTCGGCATGGTTGAATTTCCACTCACACCTCTTGACGCTGCTCTGCAGATTAAAACGCTGCACTTACAAGTAACCCCCCCCCCCAGAGTGAAATCCTAGCCTAAGTGCAACAAACGTAAAGTAGATTTTAAAAGGGGCATAATAAGTTTGTATTATCGTTCAAATGCAGCACAAACATCATCTATATCCCCGTGATGGAGCAGAATGACAAGCAAGTGACTACTTTGTGTGGGAAAATGACAGATTTTGGCAATAGCAGCGAACCTGACGTGAATCTGAGCTCATAGACGCTTGATCTCCTTTGTGTTTGTGTGAATATACAAATGAGTGTGGTGTCATGCAGGCCCAGAGGAGTTGGTTAGATCACCCGGCTGTCAATCTGCCCGCGTTTGTAATGTGTAATGGAAACCAGTGAATCATTTTGGGTAATTAGTTTCCTGTGTCGTCTGCAGTCTCATCCTTGAGGGACCCAGGGACATGGGGACTGAGGCGGGGACGAGTTTATGAGCCCCCTTGCCACAACGCTATGGCCGCTAATAAAGAAACAAACACGGGAGAGCGAGGGGAGAGACTGAGATAAAGAATCTCAGTGAGACGGACAGAGACCTGACTGAATGAATCATTGTTTCAAATATAGACAGGCTAAAGTGGGCAGAGAAAAAGATACAGATGATTCATGGCAAATGACCATGGAGGCCGAGGTTGACAAATGGTTTCCTCTGATGTCTCCCACCGCGGCCATCTGCAATGACGAGTCGGCGCAGAGCTCAGAGTCATTAGTGAGTTATTAAAGAGAGAATATGTGTTTTAAAGTGGAGAAGAGCTTTGATATTGTTATGTCTCTGAAATGTCAAGGACAGAAAATTATAGATTTTTAAACCATTTAAAAAGAAAAGAAATATCCTCTTCCTCCAACATGACATTTGATTTGTTGCATTTGTTTTTTTTAAACTAGTTAATATTTTTTTAAATATTGCATTTTGACCCCTTGATAAAAAGCTTGCTAAAATGCATTAGTTACAGTTTATAAGCCATTTATTTCATATGCACACAATTATTTAGATAATATGCAAATGTACTACAATAAACCTGGCATCATATTATTATTATTATAGAATAGATTTTATGTATAAGTAAATATCCCACGTGTATTCCTTTACAATAGAAAACCTGGTGTATGCGTGTGCATCTGTCTCAGAGCAGCACAACGACCAACCACAGTTAATGGGTTTCTTGCCCTACAACCGCCCCATATTGTACCACACAGACTTTCTCAATGTCAGCTTGTCAGTGTGGACTCTGAGGGCCTGACTCCATCTGACTCCTCGGCACACTCAGGTCCTGCCACCCTCCCATCACACACACACACAAACCCTTGGTCTCGCCCCTCTCGCCATCTGACATAGATTGCCATGGCGTCATCAGTCAGCCCTGTTGGCACGGTGACCTCCCGTCACCTCGTCGGGTCACCTTGGCTCGCCCCGGCCCCCTGCTGGGAGAGGGCTTTTTTTTTTGCGTGTGCGTTTGAGCATGCTTATCTGGCACTTCTCCAAACCTCCCAGCACTGAGCCACTGCCCACCCACTACCTGACACTCCGTCTGACGGACTACTTTCTCCATTTCCATTTCATCTCTCTCTCTCTGCTCATCCTCTTTTCCCTTGCACATGACTCAGAACTAAACGGCAGAATCGCTACATCCAGTAATAGATAATGTGAACTTCAGTATGTGTGTAAAGGTTCAGTGTTTAGGATTTAGTGGCATCTAGCTGCACAGTTGCATGTATAGGATGCTGGACTTCTGGTGACATAAACCTCTATAGATGACCAATGATTCTTAGTTTCTTCTGATTTCGACACTGATAAAAGCATAATTATGAATATTATTTAACAATCGTGCAGATTCTCACACAGTGGACCTTTAAGTGTGCGTTGAAACTGGAATGATTCTCAATAGCGTTGCGTAACAAGGGCAGCCATCTGCTTCGCTCTGGCCCTTGGTTATAGCAGCGAGGCCTAATCCACTACATTGTTTGTTTATGTGCATGCGCATGGGTGTGTGTGTGTGCGTGCGTGCGTGGCGTGCGTTCTTAATCTGCCTGCGTTTTCATAGCACTCGAGTGGGCAAGTTGGTAATCTCACAGGGCCGGGCCACAGTGAGATTTAATCCTTGTAGCTAGCCTCCATCTCTTTTACTCTCATGGGTTATCTATCCATCCATCTATCTATCCATGCTGGCATTTCCTCAATCGTGACCTTACTCATTTTCCAGACCTTTCTTTTTACTTTTTTCCTAAAATCGTCAAATCTAAAGAAATAACCCATATTTTCATCCCCATGTTGTCACAGAATAATCTGCACTTTCATCCCACCTGACCCCTGTGATGACACGATGGAGTCTAATGGTGCTGAAACAACTGCTCCATTAACAGAAGAATGATTAATTGCCATTTGATGATAGGTTGATTTAATACTTCAACTCATTTACCAAGATCATTTTTGGGCCATTTCCACAAACTCATGTGAAAATTTGCTGCTTTTCTCAATAATATCCTCTGGATTATGGATTGTTGGCCCTGTAAAAACAAGCTATTTGAAGACGTCCCCCTTGGGCTCTGGAAAACTGTGGGTGGCCATTTTTCACAGTTTCCTGTCATACAAATGATTTATCACTAATTTGAAACAACCGACTAAATAACTGATAATAAAAATAATCATTAGTTGCAGCCACAGACTTTGATCTTCTCTGAATTTCTCTGAAATCGGCACCATTCCCTCACGGCTCTTTGATGACATAATATTTCCCGTAAGTAGAAGCAATCCCTCGCGTCTAATGTGACCTGGAGTTTGGAAAGGCCCGGGGAAATGCTGCAGTGGATGAGGTGCACCATCAAAGTCAGGAGCGGCAGCCTCACCTATCTCTCTTCTAGAGCTCTACTTATCTCTGCCTCTCTCTCCCTCTGATCACAGCTGTTGGGGGGGGGAATGCCATTACTGGAATGAGATGAGAAGTGCATGATGGGAAAATCAAGGAAAAGTATAAAGAGACGAAAGAAGGACATTGAAAGTGTTGTAGCGGAAAAAAAATACATTGTTAGCAAGCTTCTGCAATTACCCATACAGATGTTTGGCATGTTGGTTACCATGGTGACTATATGTGCGAGTGTGATGGTGTCCCTCAATGAGGGCAAACAGGTGTTGAAGCAAACAGGTGCAGTAACACGGACACAAAGGGTTTAAAAATAACTGGCACTCCCACTCTCCCACCAGCATGTGCTCCTGCAGAAAGCAACTCAAAAACAGCTTTGCCGTGTGTTCGGGTGCAGAATGTTGTGAATGGATATAAAGTGTTGCTCATGTGTGTACGGGTGTGTGTTTCCATGTGTGGTGAGGTTATAGGAGGGTGGCTGGGTAAACGCAGAGGGGGGTCTGACTTCAGCATCACTGTCTTGATTGGAACCACTCGCTGTGAGATGCTGACTTGCTGTCTGAACTCACACGCTCAGCGCATGGTGTGTGTGTGTGTGTGTGTGTGTGTGTGTGTGTGTGTGTGTGTGTGTGTGTGTGTGTGTGTGTGTGTGTGTGTGTGTGTGTGTGAGACACAATATCCAGCATCAGTAAAGTGGCTTTGTGATGGATCATTTCTCACCAGCACAAATGTATTTTCCTTATTGACTAACCCATGAGCCAAGCTGCAGGCAGCTTAGTGCATTATGGTGACAGACCAGCCACATGCTGCAAACTAACAAACACACACATCTACACGGTGACAGCATCATACCAACAAAGCAATTTGCGTGGGAAACACCATTTGTGACATTTCTGACATGTAGAGGGTTGAGATACGAGCGCTGGTGCATACACACACACACACCATATACACAGCAACACAAACACACAAACATATATACAGACTTCTCCCACCGCACATTAAAACCTACACAAAAAAGACTCGTGGGGTCACTGATAAAAGTCTAATAATGCCTGAGAGAGAAAATAAATCATTAGAGAAAGCCGGGGGAGTGCATGCAGGCAGGTGGTGATTCTGCTTACTGAGCACATAACATTATTTGTGTCCAGGCCTTTTCATTTTGGTGTGAGGTAAGACTGCAGAACAGGAATTTCAAACGGATTGTGGGAGATAACAATAACAATGATGGGGAAGAAATGCTTTTATAGCCGTGTTGATTGCATGCAGAGACACGAGAGAGGGGAGTTACAATAATCTGTCGAAGCAGCATTTTGAGGCATAAACCACAAGAAAAAGGTAGAAATTCAAAGACGCAAGGAACAACAAGGACACAAGGAGTGAAGCTATAGGCTATTTAAAACGAGACAGGGTTGGGCTCGGCAGGATGAAGATACTTAGGTGAGGAGGGAGCAATGAAAGGAAGGGGTCATTCTTGTACTCCATTTCATTAACTTCACCACGATAAGTGAGGATACAGTCGAGAGCGAGAGCGAGAGCAAGAGAGAGACATGCTCACCGGGGATCCCATTAGACTGAAAAGGGGGTAATACAGAGTGATGGAGGAAGAGCAAAATACGAGGGGGAGGCTGAAAGGCACGGAGAGAGAGAGAGAGAGAGAGAGAGAGAGAGAGAGAGAGAGGAAAGACGAGATGTACAGGCAGAAGGAAAAAGGAAGGAGAGCAGTGAGGGGAGAGGAAGAAGCTGATGGGGAGAGGAAAAAAAAAAAGCTTTGAAAAAGATTGGGTTTGGTGAAAAAAACGATTAAAAAGACCTCAGCTCTTAGTTAGCTCTCTCTCTCTGCTGAGGATTTGATTTTACTGCAGGACCAGGGAATTCGGGGGGGAACCCCTATAGAGCAAGGCACCCAGTGATTTTAATAAGATTTGCAAATTTTTGATTGGAAAAATGTGAGGAGTCAGACAATTTAAAAGCTATTACATGTCAGAATAAAATAACATCTCTTACGCCGATGTGGTTTGACTTAATTAACTTGTTTTCACAGGCTGAACTGAGATAAACACAGGCCACTATTTGTGTTATCATAATTGGAATAATCACTCGCACATTGGAAGAACTTTAACAGACTGCGTTTGTCACATAATGCAAACGCAACACTTCACCCTTTCCTATTGTCGGGTGTTGTCACATACAACTAGAGGCTATTTTTTTATTCAGGGGGGTTGATAAAAGCAATGCAAAAGGACAAAAATATGATATAATGAATTCGCTATGAAACCATGGTTAATGCAGATATTATGGTGAATAGGCATTAGAGGCTTCAAGGCGCATTTAAACATACTGCACAGCTAAATTAGGGGATCCATTACTTGATGCGTTTTCGTATAGCAACACGTTTGACTGTTTTAATAACTAACAGTGCCAGTTCATAATTAAAAAGGGGCACAGTGCAGCTGCATAATAAAATACACTGAACAGATCCACTGCAAAGCTACAAAGGAACTTGTTTTTAGAGACATCATCATGATTTAATAGCATAAGAAAACAAATAATGAAGAAATTCATGCAGTCACAGTGTTACGTTCCTCAGAGGAGGCCATTAACCTGGAGACAGAGAATAGATGAAGAAGAGCTGCTTACTATAGGATCCATATCACATGGAGCAGGTCCTCTGGTTTCTACCCATCTGCCCCCCATCAGTGATAAGGTTACTGATTTCCTGAGGGGGACAACGTGTTGAGGAGGAGAATATGATGAAGGTTGAGCCCAACCAACCCCTATCAGTGTCATTAGCTCCACAGGCATCTCCACTCTGACCCCCTCGACCTCTGGCCTCAGAGATTAATCACTCACACAGACCAACACTGATACCCCCGTGCACATGTGCGCTCTCACAGAGATGTGGAAAATAAGTGGTATGTACATATTCATGTGTAATGTTCTCCCACTGCAACGTTGGAGTCATAAGTGAGCAGCCTGTGTTTGGCTCATCGGAGGGTGATTATTAAACAGCATCAGAGCCAAAGCAGCTCCATCCAGTTTATCACATCCCCAACTCTGAATAATCTGCCACTAATGAACACACACAGTAAGAATCTGCATGCATGTGCTTGCGCTGTAAATCAAATGGGAATTTTTCAGAGGGCTGCAAAGTAGCCGAAGGTGCAATTCAACGTCTGTGTTTGAGCGAATGGCGACCGTATGGCCGCGTGTCTGCACACACACACACACAAAATTATAACCATCCCTTCTTTTCAAATGTTAAAATACTTTTTAGACACATTGAAATTACATTAAAAACACACGCTGCCTACGAGCAGTTTCTGAAATGAGCACCATTCCTTTACTTCAGCCATTAAACCGGGAAAGTGCCCAAAGGGAGCCCAGTAATCGCTTTATGCAGGACGGCTTGTATACGACCGGAAAGACAGAGGACCCTTCTCCCCCTCTCCGCTTCACGCTTAGCCTCTCCGTGAGGTAGTTAGAGATCGGCACATGTGCGAGGCGCATGTAAAGGCAAGGGGGCGGCGTCAGGCTGAGAGCCTCCGCGTGAACCGGAACAGGCCTGATGCGAGTCCTGGGACTTGCTTAATGAATCCCTCCGTAGTCTGAACACACATCCCGGGGCCCCAGGAGAGGGCCTCATCTCTCACCTCCGTGCCCTCGTACATGGGACTCCTCATACGTGACATAGAAACCGCTTCGGTGTAATTCACAGGGAACTGGAGCACTTCATTAAAAAAGGAACTTCAGAAGGGGACGAGGGCGGGAGGGAGGGTCTTTTGCTAAAGTCAAACAAGACAGGGGGGATATTAACAGCCTCTTCTGAACAAGTGGGAGAATTAAGGGCATGAGGAGCCAGGTGACGTGGCCAAAAGTTCAACCCTCCTTTTGTTGCACTCGTTTGATATAGAGTTCACTGCAAGTGTTTGCGAGGGAGGAGGAGTTTAGTGCATTTGTGTCCAATGCGCGGCTCTGCCTGTTTATAGTGTGTTTAGAGGAGAGAGAATGTGTCTTTTAATTAAAGGGTCCGGGTGATTTAGTGCTGCACTCAGGGAGAGAGACTGCGAAAGAAAGAGTGAGAGCGGGGATGAAATAAGGAGACGAGGCCCAGAGTGAGGCTATCACATGCAGCAAACAAGCACATCTCTCTGGGGCCTAATGAGCCTGATCTAGCCCGGACTCTTCATCAGCCGGGACGGTAAATTCTGGAATAACAAATCATTACGCCGACTCAAATTATGTCTGTCTCCAGGTGCGTGTAAATGTATTCCTGTGGCTGTCTGTCTTTTGTCTGGCTGTCAGCGCTACGAGACCTCAAAAAAGTGCTGATACACACCCCGAGGAACGCGAGGATATAAAACCGTGCGTGCACACGAAGAGGAGTCCTCCAGGTAATGGTTTGAATATTTAATAAAGGCTCATTAAGAAGTGAATATAAGAGGTTGAGGTATAATGACACCGGCGAAGACGAGAGTAATAAATTCAGATCCCATGCAAGCCTAATCAGCCCGAGTCGTTCAGACACAATCACAAGCTTAGGGGCGTCGGAAACACGAGAGAAAAACACCACATTTTCCCCCATTTCCAGCTCGGAGGACGTTGCATCGCTTTGATTTGACTAAACTTTTTAAGGTCTTTATTTTATTTTTACTTGTACAAAACGAGCAATGGAGTACAGGGTTGGGTTTCGTATTTTTTACCCCAATACCGGTGCTAAATCGATTATTTTAAAGCGCTACAGATGCTTAAACGGTGCCAGAACCGAAACTTTTTACTTTAAACAAATGCACAAAAAAATGCATTTGAAAATCTAACCTGACTCCAATAATTTGACTATAAATAACAGTTTCAGTGCTTAATACAGTAATAAAGTAGTCTAACTCCAATTGTCTCCCCAGCACCGTGGCCAGCGATGCCCTCACTGCCGGCCAATGTGCTCAATGTGGGGTCACGCAAGGAATCAAACACGTAACATTCCTTTACTTTCAAATGTATCCGTGTGTCAGCACATGGTTCATTAAGTTTGTCGTGTCGATCCCTTTAAACAGAAGCAAATATTTGCTGTATGACCAAGTGTCGGAACCTTTTGATCGACATTTTGTTGAGTTTCAGGTAGCTACTTTACGTCACCTGCTGTCGGAGCCATGTAAGAGTGTGTTGCCCTCAGAGTTCAGTGCAATGTTAACTAGGCACGTGCAGTGATGTTTAGGTCGCCGGATTCCAACCGGTAAATAACTAAAACATCATATATACACAAAGAACCACAAGTCTTCGCCTGTACTAGAGTTTCTTATGTCATGTGCAGCTTTTGGAAACAAATTATTTCATTCAAAGCATTTTATACAAAACTTCTCATTACGGAGTTCCTTGTCACTGCTTGATGATGACAAATGCCCGACATCCTCAAATCTTGGCAACCACAGTGTTGTGATACTTCAAACACTAATTTTAAATGTGAGGAGCAAATCGAGAATTACACACACGCACTCGTCTTATTTCAATGTCCAATTACTATTGCCATCTTCCCCTGCAGTTTGTAACTCGAGGTACGATGATACATTCTGCTCAGATCAGTCTTCACAAGCAATTACCAGCGCTGGCCCATTAAAATCAACACAGGATATGCCTCTTCCATTAGATATACTATGATGGGCTGCTTTCACATTGAATTAGCCCATTTATACACATTACACACACACAAATGGTTGTGTGTGTGTGTGTAATGTGCAATTGTATTTTTTTATGCTGCAAGTATTTGGTCATTTTTTCCCGTAACAGTCGGAAAGATGACAAATGTGGTGAATAAGAAGAGTAAAGGGGGAAGGGGGAAACTCATAATATTAAAATTCATGAGCTATACGTGCTCATTATATCTGCTGCATTGTAAGTAAATAAATACCTAATTATGTATCTATACAAATGTATATGTGTGTGGCATGTCCGACTGGCAGGTATATACTGCAAGGGTGATTATATGTAAAGATTAATTGAATTCCGGCTGCTATTGTGTCGGCCCGCAACACTCGGGCTTATCCAACCCTGAATTGCTGCCAGTGGGATCTAATCATCCTGCATGAAATGAGCCCCACCTGAGCAGAATGGCGGTGCGGGGTCTGGAGGCTGCGGGGGGGAATACCTCCATTAGGCGCCAGGCGGGGAAACGAGGGAGCAGGAGGAGGAAGGGTCAAGATAGAAGGCAGCGGCAAGACACGCAGGAAAAGAGGGATAATGGATACAGAAATAGAAAAGAGGGAGCAGGTTGCAGTGAGTCTAATAAGTCAACCATAATAAACTCTTTCTGAGATTAGGTGTGTGTTAAGAAATGTAGTCAAGCTGCTGTGTGAGGTTCTTTGTTACATAAATGAGGCCTCAGTTCACACCTGGCGTTAAAATGTGACCTGTGACCCTTTGTGATCGGATCTGATTTCCCCTATATGACAATATACACGTACGTCATTTGCAAAGGGCCAATTATGTTGTTTGTAGACACTTTGCAGAGGTCTCTTTGTGGTGGTAAATAAATAAGTGTATGAGAAACAATGAAAAGGGTAAAAATCTGACATCAGAGGATATCGGCCCCTGAACGTGGCCCAGGACACATTCGAGTTCCCACAGTAAAAAGAATGTGGGACCATGCATCCTAGCAAACCTCTCAATGTGGTCAGAGTGATGCATCTTGGGTGCGTTCACACCTGTACTTAGAGCCGTCCAATTTTTTCCACCCGGGATGGATGTAAATACCAGGTCTGAACTGGGTCAAAGTGAAGTGCGGCACAACCTCAATTATCAGCCAATCAAAGTGTCATAACTGTTTGCTCGAGCGATGTCGTCTAAATGTACCAGAGAGAGGAATCATTGTAACATCTTCTTAGCGCACTTAAAGCAAACAGTGATCGTCCTAACTTGATGTAAACCCAGAGGAAGCTGCGACGTGTCCGCCAAAGCAAACAGGTAGAGAGAACATTACACAAAGAGAAACGCTAGCCCCATAATGATCCTAATAACACACTCACTTGAGTCATGCGGTGCCACACGTAGCCCTGAAAGCCACAGTGGCGCATGTGTGCAGAGACACAGATAAATGGACGTGGACACTGCTGGCTCCCATTCATGCTCTCATTACACAAACCATAATAAATCAAAAACAAGGACGAGGACAGCAAACACAGCTGATCAACCAAAATAAAAAGGTACTGAAGCACAGCCGCACTCTGGTACCCTCAACATGTGATCTGGCACTTAAAGCTGTGTCCCTGTGTTGCTATGGCTACTGACTCCTCACATCAAAGCACCGAGGCCACTGCAAGTCATCAACCACATGAATACAGTTCTCTATATGCAGAGCGTATGAAATACTTTGCAAAAAGTGTCGGCACTGGCAGGTAAACTTTTGTGAGGTTAAACAGAGGACAAGATCGAAGAGCAGGGGAACAAGCTTCCAAAATGTCCTAAAGGCACTGGGAAGTGTGTGTGTGTGTGTTTGTGTTTGTGAGTCCTCAGGCTTCGCACTGAGAGCAATCTGTCCTGCTGTGGCTGCATCTCCTCCTGTGGTGACGTCAGAAATCTGCTGCAGTCGAAGCGAGAGCTGGGATTCCTGTAGAAACCAGAAGTCGTCCACTCCTGTGCCGCACACAGCACATTCCTGTTTGTGTGTGGTTGTGTGTGTTTGCCTGATTTGAATGACAATGGAGGCACTGACCCTGAGAGATGCTTTACTGCTGTGACTCCGTTTCTCACTCAGAAACTGTCTCCTTCTGTGAGCCCGGCCTCCCTCCTCTCCGTCTCTCTCATGTTCATCTGTGGTCCAAAGAGTTACAGCTCTCAGACGCTGGAGCATGCAGCGCACACTAAAACACTTGCACTCAGACAAACACACACGCGCGCACACGCACACGCACACACACACACACAAATAGCGCAAAACTACAAAAAGCAGCCACAACATCAGCAACATCCGCCTCAGGAATAAGCAGCTTTTAGTTATGAATAAAAATACAAAAAACGACATTCCGGGATAAAGAGATGAAACCCGCCTCTACTGCATTGCTCTTTCCCTTAATCACTCCATCAACTGTTCCATTAGACAGAAGAGTGTAAAAAAGAGGAAGCCATAACGAGAGAGACAGAGATAGAAACTAGAATTAAAGGTCATCTACCTGCACTGGTCACCTGGAGTTTTAATCCATGTCTTTCCAGACTCTACTACAGGTGGTGAAGACTTAATTCAATAAAAGTTATTGAGCATATTTTCTCCGATTTCTCATTAAAAAAAAATCCCTCACAGCATTTCTCACAAATCTTGTTGGTGAAAGTGCGATGGACTCAGAGGATTCAAAAACAAAACTCTGTTAGAAAGGAAGTGGTCAAATGTACTATTTGACAATCTCTGCACATAAAAGTAATTTGACTGATAACTCTTTCGTTAGAACTTCACTAAAGCTTCTCACCTTAGAGCTGAAAGATGTTTAGACCTTTGAAGGGAGAAGCAAAGTATCTATGTATCACTCCAAAACAAATAATGAGTCTTACATTGTAAGTTTTATTAAACTTCTCACCAATTTCCTAATTGGTTCACGAGGACGTACGGACAGCAAAAAGCAGTAAAATGGAAATTTATTGGTGATGCAGAATACATTATGAATATAGCACTCGATCTTCTGATGTTTAAAGTTATTCAGAGCGTATCGCCTGACACTATTTTACGAGAGGTTACGCCATGATACAGAGCTGAATGCTGATTGGTTCACCATCCGTCTATAATGGCAAAATCCCAATAAGAGAGGGTGATAGCCGTATGAAAAGTTTTATGCTGAAAAACTTTGATAAAACAAAACAGCGCTACAAGGCTCGAGATTCGGAGGAAAGGCAAAAACACAAAGACTCAAACTGGACTCGCCGCATCGAGTTTGACATCTGCCTGCATGTGATCTGATTTCATCCCCGAAACAGTCACGACAGCGGATTTGACCTGGCAGCCGACTCAAAGCACCAAACCATTCTCTGATGCAGTGGCAACACAGGAAAAAAGAAAAGAAGAAACAGTTCGTCTTGGCCGGACCACTGATGCAGTAATACCAGCGATCCGGGTGGAGGGGGGGTGGAGGTTATCATAAACTGGCAACAACGTTATCAGAACAGCAAACCGAGCCTGCCCTCCACACCTTCTCCGTGAATAACACACTCCTTGATGCTAGTTCTCTTTAGTCCGGCCAAGTGTCAGAAGTCAGAGCCACAGAGACGAGCGGCCAGCGCAGGTTGTTGGTTTGTGACCAGTCATGCTCATCTAACCTAATCTCAGCGAGGCCCGTCTGCTTCGCTTCACATGCCAGGCCACATCTCAGGTGTTTCAGGTATGGGCGACATCGTGCTTCATAGCCTAAAGAGCTGACAACAGAGCGGCAGCAAAAACTCTGAATGCATCCCAATTACCCCGTCGCTGCCCCCTGGGACGGGCTGCACGCAGTAAATGAGCGCACGTTTTCATTCATGTACTTTTCCTTGGAAAACAGTCAGAGGGGAGATGCCAGCAGGTCTGGGATCGTGTCATTTAATATTCATTCAGTCCCTGTGTTCACACTGGAAACACGACTTCAATGGGTTTAACTTTTCAAGCAAACTGATATTTCCTCAATAGCAACACATCACAAGTTTGGATTAATATGTAAATATAAGCAAGTTCTTTACTTTGATACAAAACCACACAAGTTTTAGCTTTCA
Source organism: Hippoglossus stenolepis (assembly GCF_022539355.2). NCBI lineage: Eukaryota > Metazoa > Chordata > Actinopteri > Pleuronectiformes > Pleuronectidae > Hippoglossus > Hippoglossus stenolepis. The sequence continues at coordinate 20,828,428 of NC_061487.1, read as the reverse complement.
TATTTTATATAAATTAATTATATTTAAACTTGACTTACTTAGTTAAAACTGATTCAGTGAACTTTTTTCTGATTATATTCAGAGGAACTATTTATGAATAATCAATTTCAGTTAAGGTCAGCAAATCCATATATATATATATATATTACAAGCTGAAACAAGAACATTCCTATGGGTCAAGCAGGCATATTATATCGGAAAGTTTAGCCAACACAACAGGGTATGTACCATATTAATAAGATGTAATACTTCTTTGGGGCCTGTAGATGATTTTGTAATGAGAAAACTGAAAGATAACATTATATAAAGCAGAGCTATGACAGACGTGTGAATTGTAGAAGTTTGCCGCAGCAGTTAGAGAACTGTACCAAATTCAAGGTCACTGGCCCACTCACCTATTTGCTAATGGATAAGGTTCAGCAGGACACACAGCAATGGCGGGATGAGTGCAGAGCTTCACCCCCTGATCTGAGGACAGCCTGCCAAGGCAAGCTGAGCTGACAGCAACTAAAGCCGAGGCTCCCCACATGTGCTAATCTCCCAGATTTAAATGGGAACACAGCACAAGTGCACAGAGCAAGGCGAGCCTGTCTGATCCACGGCCGTATGTCCGAGCACAAGCATGCACACATGCGGCATACCTGTGAAAACACACAGTCATTCACATACTCATTTCCACGGTCACATCTAGAGACAATGCAGACGAAGAGAAATAAGTCAGATAGGGACAAACTTGGAGGCACGCATGATGAGGCAACAGAGGATTCTGCTGCCTGTTGTGATGCTAACTTCAGATTGCAGCCACTTAAAGGCTTGAGAGAGAGCGAGAGGGGCAGAGCAATGAGAGCAGCAGAGAGAGAGTGAGTGAGCGAGCAAGAGAGAGTAAGTAAGATGACCATGAGAGAGAGTATCCCCCTTTCTTTCTTCATAAGAGCAGACTGGGAACCAGCAAGAAGCAAGGAAACCATGACAACCAGACAACCAACCTTGGCAACCAAACGGGCGTTCTCACAGTCAGAGCCAGACAGGCGTCTCAGCAAGAGTTAATCTGAGCTGGGTGAGAGAGGAGAGAGAGAAATATGCTCCCTCCATCACCGACATGTGCGAAGATGTTAGATACACTGTACGTCCTAAATTCGCCATGTTGAGAAAGAGACTTTTGCGACTGACTTAAACGACTGAGCAGCAGCATCAGAAGTGCACAGGGACTCGGGCTGGTGGTTACAGAGATGTCTAGAGGCAAAAAAAAAACCCGCCACATATATTTTTTTTATTGAAGAAAACAGTGTGAAGTCGTATATAAATGTAACAATTTGATGCACCGGTGAAAAGAGAAATGGTGTGTTTCGGAGTTTCTCTCTCCGCGGGGAAACCAGCGCCGTGAAATTCTAAATGGCACGAGGCGATAACACATTACGTGAAACCCGGCAGCCGAGCGGGGCCGGCGACCTCAGAGAAACACAGGAAGACATGGACAGACTGAGGGGGGGGGAGACCGTGTTTGTGTGTGCATGGATGTGTGTGTACTGTGTCTTGGTATAACTGGGGGAAAATGGACCATAAAACCATGTTGCTCTAACCTGATTCTCCACGCTGTATAACATGGCAGAGACACGGTGACGGTGGATGCGCCGAGTTCGGATAAAACCCAAATAGGATGTAATGGGGCCTGTCCCAAACAACACGCACATAAATAGACACACTCACTCGTGATTGCCCACGGAGACTGTTCCAGCAGCCGTTTGCATATTCACCGACCTTCCATCTAAGGATTGAACCCTCTCCTCTTCTCGAGGTCAGCAATAGAGAGATAAAAACCAGGGAGGAGGAGGAGGTGTATAATGAAGAGAGTGATCAATACTTTTCCTTAATTAATAACCTCCGCCGCAGTCCGAACATTCACGACCACTTCATGCCGTCTTGGTTCAAGGGTTGTTTTTTCCCTTCTTCCTCCGCTCCTCCTTGACTTCATCCGTCTCTCTCCTCCCCCTCTCCAGTTCTCCACCTCTCTCCTCATCGTTAATCTCTGAAAATCATTGGCTACATACATTCCTCCCAATCGATGCAATTCCACAGAGGTCTTGTCTGATTTACCACATGGCTGAGTCCCTGTGTGAATCTTGACTTCGCCAGGGGAAGGGGGACGGAAGGGGGACGGAGGAAGGTGGGAGATGGAGCGAGGTGGATGAGAGGAGAAGTTCAGTAAATGACAGAGACCATCATCATTATATAACATCAGCCAAAGTCACAGACAGGTGGAAAGACTGCAGGCCAAGTCTCGGCTCAGTTTGCTCAAGAGATGGTTTCAGGCCAAGAAATTACCACTGATGCAACAGAGGCTACATCCCCACTATAAAGGTCTGCATTTGAAAATGCATCAACTCTGCTACACACTACTCCGGAGAGACGCTAAAATCGAGAAGTTGGGAAACGCTGCTGACCCTGTTTGAAAACTCTGGTGCAGCATTTGACTCTGGATGGGCAGAAACGGTGATGTCTAGAAATGATGACGTAGACAAATGTTTGCCAATAGGGTCTTTTCAGTCACAACATAGCCTTTGCTGATTCGTCAAGCTCCTATCACATGACCCCCTTCCGGAAAAGTAAAAAAACGGCATAAGCCATAGCTACCAGCGTAGAACGCAAAATAGATAATCAATTACAAGCATTGCAGAGTCTGTTGTCTTTGCTAAAAGCTGTTGTGTAGTTAAATTCTACATTTACAGCTACAACTGCTTCATGCGTAAGAGACAAGCTAATAATCGAGCAATCTACGACAATTGTGTAACTAACAGCCACATGTTTCCTGTGTACACCAGCACGCCCATGTCTTCCTGTGCGTGAGCATTCACTTGATATGCATTTTCAAGTGCGTTAATAAGGACGGGAAATAAAAATGATACACAGCCAAAACACTCATGTGGACAATGATTTTTTTCATTCTGAAAGTAGTAGTATGGATGTAGCCTGAGCCTAGACACACATTTGAGATGGTATATATCCACACAAGCACACAAATACACTGACATTACTTATCAGCTGACACACACACACACACACACACACACACACACACACACACACACACACACACACACACACACACACACACACACACACACACACACACACACACACACACACACACACACACACACACACACACACACACACACACACACACACCATTTAGGATACATGTCAGGGCTGAGGGAGAGGGGCTTGGGCGTTTGCCACAGTCCAACAGCTGAGACCATGCAGGCCTTGGCTTCCTGCTCTCCAGCTCTCATCCAGCCTGCTAACACGGGCTGCTACACAGCTGGGAGCAACACTGCACAGCCATTGGGTCTGGGCTCCTCTGACCTGAATGTCAGAATGGGCCCATTTAACCCGGGGGGTCAATCACCGTAACCCATAACACCAATTTTAGGTCGAAGATGGCAACATGGGAGATGGACACCTGTGTTTGAGCTCGACAGTAGTTTGAGGATTATTTTAATAGCACACAGACTAGGGGTCACCCAGAGTTTGAGCACCTGGTCCATTCACAAGCCACACGCACACAATCATTTAGTTTCTGTGGATTTGCCAAGTGGTTTTTCATTGACAGCATCGACTGAGCATTCCCTCTTCACTTGTCATCATCAGGAATATCATGTGCTGTGAAACAGTATGGATCTCCTCCACCAGACAGGAAATCTTTGGGAGTGCCCATTGATCCGCATCAACCGTCCCCAACTCACCGGCTATCAATCAACATCAAATTAACGGTTTTACGTTAACGTGCAATTTACCAGACTCGCAGAATGGTGAAGTTAATTTGCGCATGTGTAAATGAAAAGAAATACAAAACGAGAGATCTTCTTTAAAGCCCTAAAACACGGAAACAAACACAACCTCATGTTGCATCAGAGGAACACACGCTGAGAGGTACAATCTGGCCGGCCCTTCGCTGACATGGAAACACAGAGAATAGCAGGACTCTGGCTGAAATGCCTTGTAAGCCTGGGGAGCACGAGAACAAGAACTCTCCAGCAGATAGACAGAAACAGGGAGAACTAAATAGAGAAAGAGCGAGCAAAGACGTGAAATCACAGGCAGCTTTTTGTCAGATGAACAGTCAATATAAAGGCCCCGAAGCACAGATGATTTCACTCTAAACATCAATCAAAGAATCAAGGAGCCAACATATCAACCTCCAACTGTTCGCCTGTCAATATCCAAGTCTCGCAGAAAACAGGGACTTACACTGGATTAACAGCCAATCTCTTCCAGACAATAGGCCTCTATTCCGCTAATAAACAGCCTACAGGAACAAAGTAAAGGCGAAGCATGGCAGTGTTTTCCGAAGCATTAGTGGAACAGAGTAGCGATTCAGTCTTAAGTCGGTGCACTGGTGAAAACACAAATCCACAATCTTCAGCTTTGTCAAACAAAGCTTCGAGATTCTGAAACTCAAAAGAGTCTGATACTCGGAGCCCTGCTGCTGATAAAGACAAATGTTACCTCACTTACTGTAGCACCGTGACATTGATTAGAGGCAAATACAGAACATTATACAGCCCAACAGGCAGCGCAACTCAGTGTCTGATTGGAAAAGGTGCTGATTGACAATTTTCAAAATGACAGTACAAGGTGACGGAAATGCTAAAACTCAGGTATAGACACAAGGGACCTCCATGAAGCATCTCATGAGCACAATGCCAGGTTCTGCCATGCACCTAAGCACAATAACTGGCTTTGCCTTGGTAAATGGCCGCCATGCTTCTGTGGCTTCAGCCGCAATCAGTAGCCAGCCATGCCGACACTCCGTATCTATAGACCCCATCAAGCCCCAATGCACAGCTGACAAAGACGGGATTGCTCACACAGTCCGAGGAAACCGGCGAGAAAGCAATAAAGCTGAAGGAAAGCAAGTGGAGAGAAATATGGGGGTGTCGAAGACTGACAGGCAAGTCCAGAATATACTGTACATAGAATAAACCATACACTTGTATTCTGAGTAAGAGTGATACATTTAACTAGGATAGCACTCAGTGTGCATATCTCCGCCAAGCCCCAAGAGTTCTCTAATGAAACCACATTTAAAAAAAACTAGCTCAGGATTGAACATATCAGGCCCATAAATCTTCTCTGAGAAATCATTTTTGACAAACACCCTTATCACCTCATGTTAAAGAAAGGGGGAAAATATTTCCTGGATCTGCCCCTTGATCCAGATCTGCACCAACATTTAATGGGTTCTCCCATGGGTGGTCCCCCACATCCCCATGAAATTTCATGGAAATCGGTCGAGTCATTTTTGCTAGCTGCTATCTAACAGACAAACTAAGGCACATGACAACATAACCTCCTTATTGGGGGAGGTGATAATGTGCTACATCCTTCTGTTTAAACTATGCACGTGTGGTGGTTGTAGGAAAACTGTGGCCTGGGCCATGCAGCCTGTGCAACTCTACTTGAACCGTAGCTTGGAGGTGCTAAGTTGCTAAGCTGGTGTGGGCCAGCCCATTCTACCTTTGGGCCACGTGAGTGCGTGAGTGAGAGCCGAGGGGACTTTGGCTGTGTAGGGGATTAAATCAGGAAGCCAAACCAGAACCACTGTGGTGGCCGCGTGTGTGCGTGTGCGTGTGCGCGCGCGTGTGTCAGGACACGGCCTAATCACTTAATGAACATGGAACAGCACCACTCTACTGAACAGGACAGCCAGATCAACCAGAGGCCTTCCGCTTTCTCCCATCTAATAATACCAGCCAACCACAGCCTGGGAAAGTACACGAGGGACTTAGCCCACTGGACGAGCCCGGCTGCCACTCACGACTGGGATGGGAGTTGCCAAACCAACCCCTTTCCTGGGACTGAGATCTGACAGATTAACGAATGGTTAATGGGCAAATGGGATATTATGCACTGTCATTAATCTGAATAGGTTTGGCATGAGTCAGCTACACAGACGCCAGTAACCAGGGGATTTCTTTTCTACTCAACACGCATACACTCGTAATTCAGGGCACTGCTGTCACTGCACATTTAAAACATGAAAACCAGGCCGAAATGAATGTGCTATTATGATAATATGCTCTTCCATCCACCTGTAACTCAGTTAAACTTCTCCTGATTAAATTACCTGGCATGTGAGGGCCAAGGACACAAGTTATGAGCCATGTGGACCCGTAGCTTCCGTCCGTGTGACTGACATCTCAGGGTAGCAAGAAAAATGCCCCAACACTGAGATAAATACATCCTGAGCCACGGATGATCTCAGCGACACCACGTCATTAAACGCCTGTACCCAGCAGACCATACTGCCAGCTCTACACCACCATAAACAACCATTAGACACTCCTGAGAGCCATCTGAACGTCTGCCTGTGAGCGAAGGATCCTCCTGTAAACACAAACGATTAAATGCGAGCTGTAGGAGAAAGGGAGTCTGGCTAAATAAATACTACATTTTTTTGTTAATCTGCTCCAAAAACCAAAAGGGAACAAAGCTTTCAGCATGAATTCTTAATGTTAGATCATCCTACAGTCATCACACTGCAGACATGGGACACTGAACTCAATGCCCATGGATGGAATTCAATTTCTGGTGGGAAACACGCGCTTTAACATCTGTAGAGAATGAGCAAAGAGAATAAGACTCTAGTTAATGACCAGTGGGGACTGGCCGGGTGAATGAAGTGACCAGGGAGGCTATTTCAAGAAAGCATGTGCACAAACATTTACACGAACACACGGCTGCTCGGCATGACCAGCTGGACCAGGTATATTATGGGGAAGTTACACCTTTTGTAGCCGTTTTTTTTCGACAGCAGATGGGAGGAAAATCTCAACAGACCGTGCAGGAAGAGGAGAGGAAAAGTCTCTTTCTCTCTCTCTGTAAGGGCGGTGAGCTTCCAAAGCATCTCTCCTGCCATCTCTGCCTACACACTGGGCTGTGCCTGCCTCTCTCACATGGCTCCACTGGCTGCATGTACTTGACCACAGAGGATTCTCACTGTGCAACGCTGACAACAGTGCATGGGCTGCTCCTGCACAAACCAGCCAATGGAATGAAACACCACCTTATGTATCATGAATGGCTCATGTGCAACTTTAACAAACTGCAGTGTCACCGCTGCTTGTGCTGAGATGAAGCATGTGCTCCTTGTTCAACGAAGCCCGGCAATTGCATCCCCTCGGGTGCATGAATATAGAGCAGTGAGGCTCCCACTCCCCTGCTCGTGGTGTAATCTGTCAAGGTGGGACCCTCTACTCTATACTGGAGGAAACCCACGTATTGCAGTCAGAGCCTGTAGGAGAAAACGCCTGCCTCCCTGCTCCCTTTCCCTGCCTGCCTGCCTGCGGACTAAGAATAGATCAATGTATCAGGCAAATCGGGATTAACGGCGTTGTGCTCCAATCACAGGACGCACAGATTTACGCACAAGCACACGCACAGAACCAGGCAGCCGGGGCACCAAAAAAAAAAAAAGTTCATTTTTACAGGACATCACACTGTCATCGTTTGTGTTGCCGGACGTTCTCCACGCTGGAGCAAACACACACACACACACACAAAGACACACAATCCAACGCCGACGCACAGCCAACATCACCTAAATCCCTCCACTCCTCAATGCAAACCCCCCCCCCCCAAAACCCTATCCGTGGACAGGTGCAGGTGTCATGGCAGTGAGTTCTCTTCCACCTGCAGACACCCCAACAAGCCACAACTGGCTCCCGCAAAAGATAAATCACGCAATTCAAAATTTAAAAATAAAAAATAAAAGGTGCATGCGGGGGATCTGTCCCAACTCACCTGTCTGTCCCTTCCCCAGCGTCTTCTCCAAACGGTAAGGTCCCACGTAATTGGCGTGTTGGGCACCGCTGTTGTCTTTGCCGGACGATGACATGTCGAATCTGTGCGTAAAAAACACTTTAGCGCAGACAATTAAACACTCCTCCTCCGAGCCGCTGCCGTCTTCTCTCTGTCTGTCTGTCTCTCGCTCTCTCTCTTTCTTGTCTTTCTTTGGTTGTTACTCCACAGCCTTCTTCTCTTTCTCCTCTCTCTCTCTCTCTTTTTTTTCTTTTCGTCCCTGCCTCACTCGCAGCTTGAGGAGGTGAGCTCCTCTCTCGTTTCTCGCCTCCTTTCGCTCCTACCGCTGCAGACGAGCCGCAAGTGCCTGGAATATCATCGTCGGTGGAAGCTGCGCCGCCGCTGTGCGTCTGTGGGAGGTGCTGCCGAGCCGTCAGGGGAGGTGGAGGTGGAGGGAGGGAGGGAGGGAGGGAGGGGGGGTGATGGACAGAGGAGAACAGCCAATCAGAGGGCCGGACAGCCCCTCGTGCAGCCTTGTTGCAGGTGGGGGGTTTAACAGTTTACATCTTTGTTATCTTTATTATTCCCAAGAGAGAGTTTAGCTTGTAGCAGTAGGAGTCAACGCAAATGTGCAGATTACAGAGAGTAAATAAGACTAAATGATGGATTCAGGACAAATGTAAACAGTGTGTCATTGCAATTAAAGGAGACATATTATGCTCATATTCGGGTTTGTCATTTTTATTTGGGTCATTACTCTAAAAGTTTTACATGACATTACTGACAATAACTGCCCAATTCATTTGTCATGGCTGCTCCCTTCAACTCTATCAGACATTTTCTTATGTAAAAAATACTTTGACACATTTTTCCATGATGTTACAAACTGTTACTTCTGATCAATGTTGTAAATATTGTTATTTTGCTGATGTGGTCGGTTACATGAGGCATCTATCGCACTTCTGTCCGTCCTGGGAGAGGGATTCCTCACACGTGGCTCTCTGAGGTTTCTACTTTTTTAAGGGTTATAGGGTATTTTGGGGTAGTTTCTTGTTGAGAGTTAGGACATTGTTAAGTACTATATGAGATAAATTGTGATTTGTGAATATGGGCTGTACAAATAAAATTTTATTTGATGTGACATGTGCTCATGTTTCCCCATAGGGTCCACTGCTGCAGCTCCTCTTTTCAGCCTCTGTCTGAAAACCTCAGTTTCAGCTAGATTCAGCTTTAAGCCCTTTCCTTTCCTAACTCCTTACAGCTTCTCCTTCACATCTTTCCTTCCCCTTGGTACATATTCCATCGGGAATAGTGGTTAGGAAAGGAGATTATTTGGACTTTCTGAACGCACCCCTGGTCTGCTCTGCTCGGCCAGCTGGCCCACCACTCCATTGCCCAATCCAGCTGCATACTGGACCGTGATCGGCTTCCAAACTTGTGATATCAGCAGCTCCTCTTGTGCCTTAAACTCAGATTTAAAGTGAGCACAGAGAAACTTTCTCCATGTGAAAACAGCCTTCCAGTGTAAAACTCCATACATAAACTGAACCATTGAAGCTAAAACACCATTACTCCAAACACCATCTCTCACCAGAAAGTGTTCATAAATATTTATACAGACTTTATTTACTGAGGTGCTGTTACTGCGGTCAGGAACCACAGTGTAGGCGATTATTGTCTCTGCCCGCTCTTATTTCTTTTTCACTTCGTCCTTTCTCGGTACTCTCCTGTCTTACCCTTCTCACTGTATGGTGTGTGTGTAGCAGGGGGAGAGTGTGTTTGGCCTTCTGATTCATTTCACACCCCACTGGTCTGAGACCTGTGACTGTGGCTCTGGCCTCTGTCTGTTCCCTCGCACCCTGAGAAAGTACAGGTGTCAGGGGACACATGCAGGAGAAACACACACACTTATTTGTGCACACTTACAAACACACTTTGTGACCTCTAAATATTCCTTGCAAGTTTAAAGGGCGGGGGGGGGGGGCTGCTGAGATAGTAAGCAGAAAGAATTGCATCACACCCTAAGCTGCACTAAAGCCAAAAACATTTCAGCTTTTATGGTAATCTGTCCAATAATACGCACACCACACAATTATCGTCATTGCATTTCAATAATTTATTTCATAAGAAATTAATTTGCTTTAGTGCATCATCTAGTTTACATTCATCTTCCCTCGGCGCGCAAGACAAAACACAATATTGCTTAAACATTACACAAATGTGCCGTGTTGTAAATTTAAACAGGCACTTACAAGCCAAGTGTGGAAGTGAAATTCTATTTCAGGCATAAATCCTTTACGTAGGAGAGAAATATTTACACCTAGCAGCTCAGTATAGCAAAGTAATAAAGGAAATGCATTGCGATCCTTCATGAGAACATTTCCTCCCTGCTCACTTTCCATTCATGAAGTTTACAAACCGGCACATGCCCCAGTTTGGTGTCTTTGAGGTCCGTGTTGAGCATGTGTGTTGTTTCCCCTGCTGCCCTTCATCACGCTGGGAGCTGGGTGTGAGCAGGAGGGAGGCGTGACCCCAAGTGTCGCCCACGTGACCGCGTGGTGCCAGGTGGACCGGGCATGTGATGTCAGCGCCGTGCCAGGTGGGCACCATCTCAATAATGCATCATGCCCAGCTCTGGCAGTGGCAGGCGCGTCACTTTGAAGTGTTCCAGAAACATCTGTAGCTCCGGTTTTTAATCACCTTGCCCGTGCCACCCTGCGTCCCATCAATCCTTCCCCTGCTTCCTCACCGTCTGCATCCCTCTCTCCCTGCTGCCTGCAAAGAAATTAATGAGGAGTGGTCTCAGTTTGTGCTTGATCCTGTGTGAACATGTGAATGTGCGAATTCAACCCCACGGAGCCACCGAGCTGCAACAGGACGAGCAAAATTCAAAACGGCGTCTCACTTTCATCAAAGTGTTGTGTTACTGTAGATAACACAAATTTACCACAGGCTAAACAGCAATCCGCCGCAATCGCAGGCTGTAACACTCCACAGGATTTGCATATTAATACTCTCTTCCCCAAACAACTGATCAAACCAAACAATCCTGTAATGTTTGAAATTCAATCATGTCATTGGAATAGGGTGTACACAACCCAGATGTCTTTAATGGAAAGTTTATCTTTCATCAGATCTGTTTGCTTTGAGAGAGATGTGATGAGAGATGAGGTGAGGCAGAGGGGAGAAAAACAGAGGTAGGGAGAGATAGAGGGAGCAGTGCATCAGAAAGTGGAATGTATTTAATGTGTGGCTGGAGTCCAATAACCTCTGGACATTAAAGGGAGCCCGGACTGCATAATATCTCCACCATAGCATCATATAATGAATAGCTTTGTAGCACAGTCCGACCCATTCAACTGGGGGGCTGTTAACACACTACCTTACACTAAATATGTGCACACACACACACACTAACCCAACCGCACACTGGCACTCACACAAATTCACACTCTTGTAGTAGGACAGTGTTTCCACCCAGGAACAACAGCAACACACACACAAACGCGTACATGTGAACTCACAGCCCTTCAGGGTTGTACAAACTGATTACTGCCAGCTAGCTGCGGACTGGAGGCTGTTGGCCTGTTTCTGGTTTGGCCAGCATGGTGTGCTTGATTAATTAGTGTGTCATCCACATACAGAGGAGACTATTAGTGTTCATCTGCAAACATTTAGAGAACTAGAGAGCAGGGGAGTGAACGCAAGGGCAGTGAAGGTGGATTTCGGCGCGATCAGACCTCTGGCCTGACAAATATGAGAGTGATTTTTGGCGTTTTTGACTTGAGTGCAACATGCAAACTAATGAGCAGCAAAACTTAAAAGAGAAGAGAAAGGCATCAGTGATGAAAAAGAGAAAGAATCTGCTCATATAATGTTCAGGAGATGCTGTTTCTCACAACATAGATAGCTCACACTCCCATAACGCACACAAGAGACGTGGGGTGTCAAGAGAGGCACACCCAAGGGAAACAAGAGGATTCAGGTGACAGGCTTCTGTCAACATGTAACACATATCGTGGCTCCCATTTCCGTCCTTCACATACAGGTTTTTGTGCTTGCAACAGTGAGTGAATGCAAGTATTTGTGTGCTGAGCAATTCCCAAAGAAATAAAAGCTGCATCCCAAACTGAAAAGGTAATTAAATCCGTACTCTTAACAGAGACGTAGCAGTGGGTGTAACACGAGACGGGTTTTTATATGCACAGAGCAGGAATGTGACTTAAAGTCACATGTACATGGAGATGAAGCCTCATAATTATTCGGACACTGGAGGACACTTGTGCACGTCTCCGAGTCTGCACGAGGACTTTGGAGCGTGGAACACTCGAGCCCTCGCCACTTCTGTATGCAAATTAGTGGGATCACAGACCCACTCAAACACACACACACATATGTTCCACCATACAGCTTGTTCATGCACCGTGATCAGCAGTCAGCTGGTGTTCATTTCAAAAATGTCACTACAGTGTGCTGGTGGTACACTAACATGCCCGTGAGTGAGGCTGTGGAGGGAATTCTCACCAGAGGGAATACACTCACACACACACACACACACACACACACACACACACACACACACACACACACACACACACACACACACACACACACACACACACACACACACACACACACACACACACACAGACACACAAACACACAGAGATAGATAGATAGACAGCTGCAGCTCCACTGCCCCCTGCTGGTTAAAAAAAAACACATTCTATCACTCCCACAACCTTTACCTCATGACAGGGGACCTTCCTAATGCCCCAGTAAAAGGATGTGGATACACTGGAATCACAACAATACAACATCTTATCTAAGTTCAATTAGATAAGATCTCAGCAGAGCAAGAGAGACACGTATTTCCACTGACATCATGGAATCACAACCACAGTCATCTGACCCAGTTTGCTTGTATTTCTTCTCTGTGGAGCTGCAGCCTCCGAGTCCTGAACGTCTCTATTAGCAGACAAATATGCTGTAGAGTTAAGGTGGATTCCTCCTGTTGTTAGTCTTGGGATGGTAAATTTCAACAAGCCCTGAAAATGACATTTACATTTAACCTCTTAATACAGAGAGAGAGAGAGAGATAGAGAGAGAGAGAGAGAGAGAGAGAGAGAGAGAGAGAGGTGGACAGTGGAGCTGCGACTAATGTGGTGAGGATAAGAACACAACCAATAACATAATTGTTCATTTCCATCCAAACATTCATTTACGCAGATGCCTAAACACTTACAAACAAGTGCACACGAAGCTAAGCATTTCCTCTTTAATCATGGCTTTTTTGCCATCGCAAAGAACATAATTGCAGTATAAGAAGCAAACTGTTGGTAATCAAGTGGAGGGTTGACAACAGCGTCGGATAATTGGTTTGACTGCGCGCCTCACTAATCACAGGGACGTTTAATGGCAGCGTGGGGTGATGGACTGAAACTACTACATTTGGCTGTGATAAATTCATCGGTCGTTCGTTCACCATCACTTTGAGTTTAGAGATATAAAACACACTTATGAGAATATAACTGCTCTTCCTCCATGGTTATAACTTCATTCAGCATCTTTTGCAATATGTACTATGTATTTTCACATTTTTTCCCAGGCTTATTCTGCAGAAGTTCTTATCCTACCCATGCAACTTCAGCAACTAAATACAATCATTAATTCACACTCTCACCATTTAACCTGCAGCCTTGTTCCTATAGACCTCACATGCATCCTTTAGATTCCCGACCAGACAAAAGAACAGCAATTTAAAAAGCTTGGAGTATTTGCCAATACCCATTTACTCACTATTAAGAGCAGTTGCTTGTGGGGCTGACTACACAGGTGACCTTTCTCTGTTGTACACTGCCTGAGTGCCCTTGAAAATGACTCACACACACACACACAAACACACACACACACACACACACACACACACACACACACACACACACACACACACACACACACACACACACACACACACACACACACACACACACACACACAAAGCAAGCTTTCCTCTCTAGCCAATTTCAAAATCTGCTTCTGGCAATGTCACCCGCTCAAGCCTTTAGAACAATCTCTATGTGTACTGTAGCTACACGATCTTAAGGGTTAAGCTGAAAGAAAAAAACATATGGCACATCATGTATCACACACATTGTAGTGCACGATCCATTTCCCAAGCCACACTGACTAACATTTTACCATCATCTTAATCATACTCCTTATGTTCACTATGTTCATATCTGTGTCCAGCTTGTGGGGAATATCTGGTCGCTCACTCTATTTTTACTTTCAAGAATATATCCATTTGGTGAAGGAGTTACATCAGAAGATATGTAACGTACAAGGAAATGTTCTTGGTGGTATTGAAACAGTCTTATAATTGCTGAGAGGCAAAGTATTCTCCACAGAGAAATCAAGAAGATGAAAGTTGAGCACAGCTCCATCCTGCAGTGAGGTCTTCCAGTGCTGCTCATTACTCGATTGTATCCGCCACATCAGTCCTCAAAGAAATTTGCTAAAAGATGCTGTTGTGAATTAAACGCAGCTTCATACTTTCTCCAAAAAACCGAGTCAGCGTAGAGACTGCAGCGGAAATATAATAACACCGAAAGATGCAATGAATCCAACAACGAGATGAACTCGTCAAACCTAAAGTGTCTGTGTCAGGGTGGAGAAAAGAACCAGCAGCACAAACCAGAGCTGTAAACCTCTCGTCTTCTGTTGCAACCATAGACTGTATATTAAAAGGTTGCAACAAGTCACAAATATGTCTAGTAAACAGATGCCTACACATTTCTGCCATAAGAAGTGTTTCCCTGCAACTGGATGTTGTTGACGGGCAAGGACAGCCTTGAGTTTACAGTATATGACTCAGGCTGGCAGTGCAACACACAGCCACCGGATCCCACAGCAAACATTCAAGAAAAATACAAGTCACACAATGTGAATTCCAGTTATTGGTCAGAAAGTTCAAATGTTGTTTTGGAGAGCTGCTCCTATCATTGAACTTGTTTTAAAGGGTCAGTGTGTAGAATTCAGTGACATCTAGTGGTGGGGTTGCATGTTGCAGCTGAATACCCCCTCAGCTCAACCTCCCATTTCCAAGCGTGATAGAGAAACTTTGGTAGCAATCGTACACGCTGCACCTTTTTATTAGACATAATATAAAATTCTTGATTTATCAGTCAGTGCAAGCTAGTGTGAGAACAATCCATACTCAGCAGTACATTGTGTAGTAAACAAGGTCAAGAGTCATATAATAATATAATAAGCACTCCCTAAAATTATTTGAAGAACAAAATAGAGACTTGCTGATTGCCGAACAATTAAGATACATTTATGTTATGCATTTATTTTGTGCACTCAAATGATCCATTAAATTAAACATAAAAAAATGTCAGTGTATATCTTTGCTACTGCCAATAAAATATAATGACTGCATTGTAGTTGTCACAGTAATATGACTATAGATTGTCTGCATAATGTCAAGGAAACAAGGTTAAACTCTTTAATATTCTATAAGAAAGTATTTGTACAGTTACGTTTAGGGAGATTATAGATGTACAACAGGTGAGAGTGGACACTTCTCAGATGACACAAACAGTAATTCAACTTCATAGCATCACCTTGTTAGAACAGAGTAGCTTCAAAGTCACACTGTAACTTGCAGTGGCTTTTGTCTTTGTCTCAGAGGGACGGAGTCAGGGAGACTGAGGATGGAGGATGGAGGTGGGGAGCTGATAGAGAGAGAGAGAGAGAGAGAGAGAGAGAGAGAGAGAGAGAGAGAGAGAGAGAGATGGAGAAGAGGAGGGAGACGACAGACGTGGGCGATGCAGGGGTGGCAGGAGCAAGCGACAGTGGCAGATGCATTACCAGCGACATCGCCATCCCTGCTGATGCCGGACACTCTCTCTCTCACACACACACACCACACACACGTACACTCACACACTCACACACACACGTGTCTAAGTTGATTGAAGCCAGTGGTTCGGCCTCACGCCAGGCACAGGGGGAAATGACTGTCACCCTTTTTCCCCATCAGCCCCCTGCCTCGACCAACACGCACAGTCACACACGCACACACACACATCTATATATATATACATCTCCTATATTCCCTCGTACTTTTTTTCCTCCACTCTCCTCCTTTCTGAAATGTCAGGCTGGCACAGGGGTTCCTCCGGAGAGCAATAGAAGCTGATTGGAGTTAAAACAGTTGGTGAGGTCTTCCCGCCCCAGCATCTGTTGGATCACAGTCAGCCAACCTGTCATCTGTGAAATGAAGGCTATAGTATGGGAGGAGTGGGGCCACAGGAGGGGACGGACAGCCAGACTGAACCAGAGATAGAGAGATAGAGAGCGATGTGCGAGGAAGGGAGAGGAGAGGGTCACGCAGATTGGTTTAGAAAAGGTTATTGCGTAAATTAAAGAGTCAATTTGTTCGTATTTAGCAGAGGAGGGAAAAAAGCAGAGGAAGACAAAAGGGATCAGAGACGAGAGGCAGCGATGGGTGAGGGGTCGCACGACGAGAAGGACGGACACACCTGACCTTCAGATGAATCACTCGATTCCTCTGCCCTCATGTTTCACTGCCTCTGAGCATTGGGCTGAGGAGCAATCCCTTTGACCCCCACCCTTCTTCCCTTTTACTCCTCCGTCTCATCCCTCTCTCTTCTCTGTCACCCACTGCTGAACCCACCCATCGCCTCCACCTGCTCTGTCCCCCCTGAGGGAATCATTTTCACTCTAACAACTTCAATTAACCTTACCCCTTCATTCACACCAACACATGCCGCCATGCACACACACACACACACACACACACACACACACACACACACACACACACACACACACACACACACACACACACATGCTCTGAGAAGACCATGTCTGCACATGCACATGCACATCTCCCCCTCCCATATCAGTCACCGCTGTTAAGGTCACTGGACTGAGAGAGGGAGGCTCCGCAGAGCTTCTCTGGTGACATGTGAAAGAATGCGAGGCTACCAGCCACAATGCATGTGTACACACTATCCCTAAGCAAATAATAGTGGCACTGTCATAAATCCGGTGAAATAATTAGAGCTGAGACAGCCAAAGGAAAGGTATTTAATTTCATGCTCCAAGAAATGGCAAATGGCTGTTTCATTTTGTGCCCCAGGATTAACTTTGCATGAGATACGTCAAGGTTGGAGAGGACGTATATATGTTCAGTGAAACTAAGGTGAAAAGAGGACTCGAAAAGAGGAAGGAGGCATACACACACTCACACACACACACACACTCACACAAACACACAAACACACACACAACCACACAGTTTCTCTGAGCCAGTTTTCAAAATTACACCACAGCTTTTTGATGCTGAAATTGCAAGAATTAATCAAATTCTGCTGCGCTGCGCAGGAAACTTGAGAGAGCCAAATGAAATACGCAAAGTATATTGGTCTACTTTGATTTGATAGGGTAGGATCACTGTTTCTAAAGCCAGCTGAGGGGTGTGTGGGGGGCTAATCTGATGAAGCCACACACACACACACACACACACACACACACACACACACACACACACACACACACACACTGTTTGGCAAGTTTTCTGGTACAAAGCAGATCTGGAATGGAAGGTTTGGTGGGTTTCCAGGCCGCACAGCAGTAAACAGCTTTCAGGGTCTTTGCTCTGCCGTTAAAAAGAAGCTCCTGCTTGTGTGTCTCTGTGTTCATGCAAACATGTTAGCGTGTGCAAAAGCAGCATGTGTGTGTGTGTGTGGTTTAAACCCACACAGCTGCTCTTGAAATCAGACTTGGCCGGTGTGCGAGCGCCCGCAGGCTGGAAACTCTGGCCTTTTTACTCATTTTCATCATCGCTTAGCGGCTCCATAACAACGCCAGGCTGCTGTTTGAGCAGCGACGTCCAAAAGCCAACAAGTGCCAACATTGTAACCGAGGCGCTTTAATATACTGTAATGATGAGATAATAATCTTCAATCATGGCAGATACACGGGGACAGTGAGGACGCGCCATATGGATTCCAAACCTCTGTTGATTCAGATGTTGTTTTCTGCACTCGGGCTTGTATTTTCAATAATAACTGATGAGGCTACAGCTTGTCTGATCATAGCTTCAATTAGCGCCCGATAAGAACCCGGAGACAAGGACTGATTTCTCATCTGATTATAATAATATGACCTGTGAAGGAATTAAGACTGCAGGCGCAAAAAGAACAAAGTATAATCACTTGTATAGCACAAGCAAATGCATGCACAGACACACAACCTTTAATCATGCACCAAAACACACTCAATCACTCCACAACCGCCACCACCACCCTTTTCCCCATATCCAGCAGAGCTCTCCCCGGGTTTATCAGTGCATAATTGCTGCTGATTGGTGTATCATTGCTCTGGTTAATCTGCCTGTGGGTGGCTAATACAGGAGCTCCATCAGGGATGTTATCAATTGTAGGCAGAAGGTGTGTGCACGGAGTGAAACTGGTGGGGAAGGAAAGAGAAGAAGCAGGTAGTGAGGAAGGGGGAGAAAGATGTGAAGGAAGTGACTGTGGGATGAAAGGGGAAGAGGAATAAGATTTCTGATCTCATGTTGAGGGACAGAGGAAGGACGAATTAGGGAGGAAACACCCGAAATGAGATACGATCCGTGGGTTTGGGGGTTCAGGCTGTGTCCGAGTTAAAGTGAGCTGGATGCTGTTCTGACAACAGTTGTGGGAGTGATCTCATTCCCTGCAGGATCTGATTTATGATTGATGTGTAGCCCTGTTCCTCGGTTGTGTTTCTAAACAAGAGGCTGTAGGAGGAAGAGGAGGAGGAGGAGGAGGAGGAGGAGAGGTGATTAGATTCCTCTCCATTATGCTGCAGACAGAGACAGGTGGGATATCACCTGCAGCAGCCGCAGCTCGGTCCCAATGCCCTGTGCAATAACAGCATGTTGGCAACTGACCCTGTGGTGAGAGGGGGAAGCTATCACAGCAAAAGCTTGTGTTTCTTCTTTTTATTCCACTGGAGGGGGCTTGCACTGATTGAATTGGCAGACACTCCAGAGACTGTTGAAAGCAGTGGTACAGAGAGGATGAGGACGACGACTAATTCGGCAGCAAGGACAAGCAGAAGTTGCAAAGAGAGGAGAAGTTTTCACTGAAGGCAAACTGAGGACATTTAGCGACAGGAGATGGAGTTTGATGTCACACACATCTAATGCAGCTTCATCTGTCTCCAGCAGTGTTTTATACTGTCATATAGTCTCATACACACACACACACACACACACACACACACAGAGGCACATTAACACATTTTACTGATGTTTTCATTACTTTTCAAGCCACAGCCCGTGTGTTAGATGTTGTTTAAACTGGAGCGTTGGGACTGACATGAGAGGAGAAGTGGCCTGAGTGGATCATTTTGCTGTAGCTTTGATTCACTGCAGTGTTGTGATGTGGAGAAAGGATGGATTTTGCAGCTCGCTACCTCAAAACTGTGAAACATGTTGTAGAGAAACCGATTCTTCTTCAGCTTTACTCTTTTGTCTGTTTTACTGTATGTGTGTTGATGTGAATGTATGTATGCAAACCTGTATTGTTTGTTTATGTATGTGTATATCTTTTTAATGTACATATTGTATTATTTACACCTCTTGTAATCTTTGTGGCACGTTTTGTGTTGACCTTTGAAAGCGGTTTTATTATTCAATATTATTATATACTATTATTATTAGTAGTAGTAGCAGTAGTATATTTAATGTTACTCAACAGTCTGTAAATTAGGATTTTGGTCCATGTGACAATGTTGCAAGTGAAGAAGAGAGTTTGCCTGATGCTTGTTCTACTGGCTTTATAATAGCACCGCCTGCTGGTGAGTTTAATTTATTACACCAGTGTGGTAAATAAATGGAAATGCAAACAGAAATTTATATAAACAAAACCAACCGGGTTAGAGGAGGAGAACATCGATATACATATACATATGTACAACATATACATATACATATACATATACATATACATATAGTTTGATCAGTTAATAATGATATTCTTTTGTTTAACTTGCATGGACCCATATTTCTTTGACCGCTGTGGATGTACGTGAATCTCATCATTTGGATTTAGTCTTTATTCTGCCGTGAAGTCTCAAACAATAATCACACTCATCAGACTGACATCACAATTCACACTTCTGCCTCTGCTCTGCGACAATATTCGTTGACGAATGTACATCGACTGGACGACCTGGATTCAAACCTCTGTGTCAGTAAACATCTGGCCTGCTGAAGGGTCCTTGAGCAAACATGATAACACTATAAGGATTGTTTTCTGTGGCTGCAATTTGGCCTGCAAGTGAAAATTGACAAAACAAAGAAAATTCAATATGACAAAATGTATTTATCAAAAAACTTGTCTGTAAATATAAATTGTACAACTGGCAAAAGCTTATATAATGTTCTTACTTTTGCTGCTAGAAAATGTGCGGTCACGGTGACTTAGGGATAAGGGGCCTCTCTGTTAGGGGGTTGCAGAGACATTGTACTACAGCTGCTTCTTTTGGAATGTCTCGCTTGTATTCTAAAAACTAACAGATCACTTCTACAGAGTCTGAATGATCTGGGACCTGATTGTTCTTGCATCGTGTTCCAAGGAGTCTCCTGAACAGGAACTGTGGCCCTCTGTGATTTAACCTGTGACCTATGACCTCCTGTATGTCTGTGTTTGTCTGAGCTGACTATTTGTGTTCTCGTGAACTATTATTGTTTAAATGACGGGTGTGTGACCCATGTTCATGTGCAAAATAAACATAAATTGTTAAAGAACTCTTATTTGTCCCATGTACAAGTATTTAAAACCAATAAACAGAGATGTAAGTGGGTTTTTAAATCTTTTTTAACATTGATGTGAAAAACATTTTGTTGCTGATTCGAGAACTCTATTTGATACTGAAGGATGTTTTATACTCCACACCTGAGTGTTGCTCTTGATGAGCTCATCGGCTGGTGGTGACTGACAAAGGTGTGATGACCCCCTCCCCCCTCACCTGGACACTAGGTGTGCCTGTGCTTCAGTCCCCTGAGCTGTAAAGGCCTCGCCTCAGTCATGTCTTGTTCTCTCTGAGGGACGAGCTCCCTGTCTCCCGACGGCAGCATCCCTTTTGTTTTGCTTAAGGACACATGTTGTGTTGTTGTTTAGATCTTGTTTTGTTAAATAAATGTCTGGGATCATAACAGTCAACTCGTGTCTTCTCCCTCCTTGTCACAGACATGGAGCCGGGCTGTGACAAAGGTTTAATGTCTAAAAGTTTCATAGATATTAAAGTGATGGTTGTGGATTTGCTTTGGCGTTTCTTTACCATTTTTTGTAGTGTTTTGTCAGGACACTTAACTGTGAATCTCGACCTAACGTTGATTCAGTGATGCTGCTTGAAAACAAAATCCAGTATCCGAAAGTTTGTTTCCCCCCCGAATGCTGAATGACACAATAGGAAAGTGTTATGAATCACTTTCCTATAAACTTCACATATGTCTGAGGGCGCCAACAGCGGCCTGTAGTATATCCGGACCTTGGGTAGTGGGGGAGCACGAAGGTTTGGTCCCGGTGTGAGACAGACAGTTGACCCAGCATGACGAATACAATTGAAATGCTATGTTGCAACTATTATGCTACGTGTCTGTCAATCAGTCTGACAGAATAAGTCAAGAGAAGTAGCACAAGTGGCTGGTCGAGTCATAACCTTAACTGTGTTGTAATTACTTACAGGAAATAGCAGGTGGCGCAAATAAATTGTAGTTCATCCAAAGCCAGGAGCAGGGACTTCCTTGTATAACTAACACATACCCCAGTGTGTTAATGTTACATCAGCAGCTATAATGACACAGGAAACATATATGAATTAACTGTATATTATTATTATTATTATTGATATTATTATTATTATTGCTGTTGTTGTTGTTGTGGTTGTTGTTATTACATGAGTCATATTTTAGAAATTCCCTGCTACACCGTCGAGCTGCTATAATGAGTATAAACTGTATAAAAGCTGGATTATACAAAGTGTTGTGAAACTAGGCGTTAAACATCAGTGTGTGTTTCCTGTAACATGTGGATGGTGGAACTGCTGATTCACGCACATGTTCCTGAGTAACCTTCATATCACATCACTTTCATTCAGCTCCGTCCACAGGGTTAAAACTGGAGACGATGAAGAGCAAATTTCGCTGGAAAAAATAACGAAGTATGATGCGCACCGGCTCCTCCCCCGCATCCGGCCTGAGGCAAGTCGGGACGTGACCGGCAACATGCGCCGCGGCCCTTAGGCCCCGCCCCCCCAAGCTCATTGCGAATGCGCGCACGTAGTGTTCAACGGAGGAGCCTTTAAAGAGACTCGCCCCCTTCCGCAGCACCACTTCTTTCTGCGGAGAAAAGCTGCCCACGGGGAAGAAGAAGACCCACTCCGTCTCACGTTCTCACCCTCTCTGCTACTCGAACCTCAAGGTAAGAACTAAATCCCTCTGGATTGTGAGCTGCGTCCGGCTCGCTCGGGCTCATCCGGGACTTGTCTCCATCCATTTCCTTGTTCAGGGATACGAGCTGATAAAGAGACTTTATCAACCTGATGCGCATTTTGTTAGGATCTCCCAGACAGAGCAGGAGGCCAGGGGAGGTGTGGCGTCAATGATTATCGATTGATTGGTTACGGGTTTACTATTTTTGTTTTTCTGCTCACGCCTTTTCCCACATTGGTGCAATGATGTGCACTTTTTTTTTTTTTTTTTAGATGAGAGCGATTACTACAGAATAGTCGAGGCGGCATGACGTAGGCCTGTACGTTTCCTACACCTCAAGATTCAAGAGCGCCGCAGAGCCGCGTATAACACGAGATGGATGGGAATCTAAATAATGGACATGCGCCTACAAGAACCATAGAGTCACTGGCCAATGTAATCCACGCGTAAAAATGCAAAATATCAATATTAGGTGCTAATATGATTATAATAAGTCGACGGAAGAGCCCTTAAGTGATCGATCAGTCAATCCGAGGTATTCGATCAGGACATCAGAGGATCGTGTTGATGTAATAGACCGAATACACGCGCTGTTACACAAGTGCACCTCCGCGGCCGGTGTCCATCTGGCACGTGAGAATGAAAGGCGCTGTACCCAACATCATGGTCTGTGGGGGGGGGCCGGTCTTATAGTGACAGCGATGCTGCTGCTGATGTATTATCATCACTGCTGTTTTAGTGCTTTGCCATTTTTATGATCACATCAATTATTTAAAAATATTGATAATTTTTCAGATTAATCAAACTAACGCCTTTCCTGGAAGTGTTGGCGGCTACAGTCGATCCATTACATTAACAGAAGAGACAGTGTTCCCCCAACATGTGGAATCTTACAAAGCAAATACAAGTTTGGATAAAGTCATATTTTTGTAAGATCACATAGTTTAGATGCATTGACAGTCATCTGCAAAATGTGAAAGACTAAAGCACCGCTGTGATACCTGACACCCTATCAGAGCTCAGTAAACCCTTAATAACTTACCCTGCCGGTGATCTGATTAAGTAAATGTCATTATGTGCTGGGAAATATGATCATATGCAGAAAGCTGTGATAGTCGTACAGATGTGTGGAACAGTCCCAGAAACTCATATAATCCAAGGATTGGCATTAAACATCCATCTCGCTCTCACTCCTACCAACCATATCACATTAAGTTCCTTCAGCTCCTAATAATCCTTCTTGTAATCCTCATTCAGTGAAGCTCAGAAGTAATATGGCTGTTTGTACAGCCCAGTGTAAAGAAAGGAATGCTGGCCAGTAGTGAACATATGCTGTAATCCTTTACTGTAACTTAACAAAGGGGTTTCTTGTAACTCGGCTAACCTCAGGGTCACGTCCTGCTATGTAATAAGCCTTCAGCTCGCTCTGAGTGAGAGATAATTGGATAAAGGGACATAAGGTATGACTGTCCCACCTACCATGTCTTACTATTGTGTGCAAACTCACCCTGGAGAGGTTTTAAATATCCTCTCAGGGAAGGTATTACAAAGCACCGTGCTGCCCGTCAGGTACTCCAGATGTCCTGTGTGTCACATGACCAGCGTCTCTACATCACAGAGACACGACGCAATCACGCTGGTGATGCAAGAGCCTGCAAAGCGGTCAGCCCACCCGCCTAGTCAGCTCAGACAGGAAGCATAAATAGTAGCGTGTGTGAGAGTGACGTCAGCTGGGGATGGTCTGTGCCGCACGGATACAGCCAGCGGAATTTTCCCAGGCAGGGGTTGCTATGGAGACCTGGAGAGGGGCTAAGGAGCAAATACTATCAGGAAACCATATATGGAAGTAAATAGTGAAGAGTGTCAGAGTTGGAAGTATAAAACAGGAAGTTGTGGTTGATAGAAGTTGTGTTTTGGGGTCATGAAAAAGGGAAACTTTCATGACCCCTTTACAGAAACTCCCTTTTCTGTGGTGATGACAAAATAAAGGGAATCCCAGTCCTCACAGGATGAGAACGTGCTCATGCACCCCACTTGTGAGGGCCTTCAAATAACCGCCACATACATTATGCATCTAACCCTCCCTCTCCCCCTATTACACTCTGCCTACCTGCTTTATTCTACCACCTCTTACTTACCTTGTCCTTCCCTTTTACTATTTCTTCTTCCCACTTTCACTGTGCCTCTTTATTTTATCTCAGATGTCCACCAAGGAGAAGCTGATCACCCATGTGATGAAGGAGGAGCCTGTTGGCAGCAAGAACAAGGTGACGGTCGTGGGCGTCGGCATGGTGGGCATGGCCTCCGCCATGAGCGTCCTGCTGAAGGTGAGACGGGAGAGAAAGAGTCGATTTTATGTGATGTATATATCAATGTAGTGTAGAATGAGCAAAGAGAAATATGATAACTATGATAACTTCATAGGTAAATCTATGAAGGAGGCTACAGAGTTATTAAAGTAGTAACTAGAATGAACCTCCTCCAAGGCCCAACAGTCGCCTTATGAAACTACATTTAAATTCACTAGATTCAGGTTTTTATTTGGATCTGATCTAAATTATGGATAAACCGATATGAGGAGTAGATTTAGATGAACCTGAATGAGTTAGCAAACCCACAGCATTATGCATTATGGATGGAATATTAAGGTTATGCAAACTAGTCCCTGACCTGAGAACAGTCAAACCTCTGTATTGTTTGGTAGAAGGAGGACAAAGGAGAGAAATCTTGGCACTTCCCTTCTAATGTCCGGTTCCCTTCACTCTAATATAGCCTGATCTTAGCGAGCTGAGGAACAACAGAGGCCAAGAGAAGCCAGGGGTCATTCAAATTATAATGCATCTTATTAGCCAAGACATGGCTTCATATTTATATTCTGTAAATAGATATAAAAGTGAAGAATACCTCTGGGAATAACAGAGATCCTCCACATTTGGCACAGGTCTCAGTGTAGCTCCATTCACTCAATAGATTTGCTGTAACACACACAATACAAATTGTGTGGTGAGTTGTCAGAATGACTTACTCTATGTAATGTGTATCATCAGGACTTGTGTGATGAGCTGGCTCTGGTTGATGTGATGGAGGAAAAGCTGAAGGGTGAGGTCATGGACCTGCAGCACGGCTCCCTCTTCCTCAAGACGCACAAGATTGTGGCCGACAAAGGTGAAAATGAACAAATATTAACCACAACTTTTGCTGAGAACCTTTTTATTTTTTGCTCACTGAAAAAACTTTTCAGTGGCTGCATCAGAACACTCTCTCTATCCATGTTTTAGACTACAAAGTGACAGCCAACTCCAAGGTGGTGGTGGTGACTGCCGGCGCCCGCCAGCAGGAGGGCGAGAGCCGTCTCAACCTGGTGCAGCGTAACGTCAACATTTTCAAGTTCATCATCCCCAACATCGTCAAGTACAGCCCCAACTGCATCCTGATGGTGGTCTCCAACCCAGGTGAGGAGGAAGTGAGCGTGAATGACGGGGGACGGAACGTGTGAGAGGAGAAAGTGCGGTACAGTTTGAAATGTTGTCATTGGCTGATTCTTCACTTCTCTTCATTCTTCTCCCTCCCAGTGGACATCCTGACCTACGTGGCCTGGAAGCTGAGTGGCTTCCCCCGTCACCGCGTCATTGGCTCTGGCACCAACCTGGACTCCGCCCGTTTCCGCCACCTCATGGGACAGAAGCTCAACATCCACCCTTCAAGCTGTCACGGCTGGATCATCGGAGAACACGGAGACTCTAGTGGTACGAAGATTCAACTAAAAATAACATCCGCTGTGAATGTTTGTTGGTCTAAAGCAAATCATTTATTATAGATTCATCATTTGCACGTTTCATGATCTCATGATTGTTTCTCATAGTGCCCGTGTGGAGCGGCGTGAACGTTGCCGGAGTTTCTCTGCAGTGCCTCAACCCGAAGATGGGGGCTGAGGGTGACACCGAGAACTGGAAGGACGTCCACAAGCAGGTGGTTGAAGGGTGAGGACCATTCCTTTTTATAAGTAAACCAGCATCGAGCTGAAACATTTCCTGCTCACACTCTGCCACCTGCACGGATGACATCTGTCCAGCAGATTTATGGCTGCAATTGTATAAAGTCGGAGCCATAAAATTAAAAACAGGTCTGTAGGGCTCAATGGTTAACAATCACCACTATTCATAAACATAAAGGCTAAAAGTCCCAGCAGGCTCAGTTGAATCCAAGCGCGCTGACTTGCTCAGGTGAGGAATTTGAACATGGAACTGAGCCCAGAGACAAGCAGAGGCAGGCATTTATTTATAATTATTAAAGCCTGGCTGCCACAACACACACAATAGATCTGCTACTCTGTTACACAAAACTTCATGACCTCACTTTAACATCCAGGTTCTGCCTTAATGAAATAAATGAGGATATTAATTCCTGACTAAAGAAAGGTTTTCTTGATATGACCTGTCAACGCTACTTAATCACCACTGATTACTTATGTGTTTTGGATAATTAAGTTGTCATTCCTTTGATTCCATTGTCAGCCACTCAACCTGAGTTAATTTAAAGGCTTACGAAGCTGTACTTTATATATCGGATTTGAGTTTTTGGTGCACTGCCTTCCTCATAAATGATTAACATGGACCAGATATATTTACAGTATGAGCTACCGTGTGCACAGCAGGAATACAGGAGTGGCAACTACAAACTTCCCCTACAAAACAGCATTAGATACTGAATTAACATGCATTCTCAGAGATAAACAGCTGAATTCTCTGCATAAAAACATCTGGAACGAAGATAAATGAATGAAGACAGAGTAACTTTGTCTTAAATACCAAAGCCGACTGAAAGCTTGATTTTCTTATTCGTCAGAGAGACATGGCAGTTCTTCTCACTTCAAATTTTTTTATGATCATTTTCTATGTGCACTGCAGAGCCTATGAGGTTATCAAGCTGAAGGGCTACACTTCCTGGGCCATCGGCATGTCTGTGGCTGACCTGGTGGAAAGCATCTTGAAGAACATGCACAAAGTTCACCCCGTGTCCACACTGGTCCAGGTGAGGTGCCGGTTAGCAAGTCGGACAAATCCTAGATCATGATGTTCCTGCTGTTGATTCATTTACAAAACAGTGTGCAGATGAATAACGGGTTGGTCCTCTTCTTCCTCTCTTCGTCTGTTAGGGCATGCACGGAGTGAAGGATGAGGTCTTCCTCAGTGTCCCCTGTGTCCTGGGCAACAGCGGCCTGACAGACGTCATCCACATGACACTGAAGCCTGAGGAGGAGAAGCAGCTGGTGAAGAGCGCTGAGACCCTGTGGGGTGTACAGAAGGAGCTCACCCTGTGAAGAGGGCGGCTCTGAATTCTCAGCTCCACCTGGAAGCCACACCAAGCTCTGCGTGGTTAATCTCCACCTACTGTACCTCCTGTGTCCCTCACGGCAATGGACGATTGAGACTTTTGAGTATCTATAAAAATGTCCCAAGTGTTTGTAGCTGACCCAATGGAAACTAGATTTTAGTTGACATGGGTATCATTTTCCTTCGCTGCCTTCCTTCCTCCATCACTAAATATTCAGAAACACATCTCATACCTTTAGCCTTCGATCTCAGTGTTGAAGAGAGGGGGCATTTACATGTTGTTCTGACTATACATCAATTGTAAGGCCTTTGCATATTGAGTGTATAATACTATGTACTGTATGTTTACGTGTACTGTTGCTGTTACTTCTGTGCACTCCTCGTTCGTATTTGGTAGGGATTCTGTGGTCATTACCGGTTGTTTTTTTTCCACTTGGGAATCTCTGTTCATTTTTTTTATTTGGAAAACAATGGAGACATTCCATTCTCTATGAGGAAGGCTTCCTAGAGAGTTGATATCAATCACTGGACTCCTGTGATACCAAAGTACCTTATCACTTGAGACAAGCGATGCTGTGCAGTCTACTGGTTGGCACTGAAGCCTTAAAAAAACTAAAACAAAAAAAACACACAAGTGCACTGAGAGAAATATATATATTTAAAAGGCAAGCTGTTACAAAGCAAGGTCACACCGGAGATACTTAGTGAGGTTGCTTATAAGGTAACTTGCCATAATGTAACAGAGACCCAATGGGAAAGAGTCAGCTGGAATCATGGTTATGAATCATAACGGAAGGTAAGAATCCTGAAGGTGTTGTACGTACGTGCACCCTAAATACCCTCAAAGGGTGTCTGTATTTATTTGAATCCTGACTTTTGGGAAATAAAGAACATTAACAGAGAACTATACTATTATTTATGACGTAAAAATACAGATGAGATCTATTTATGTATTGATGTTTACACATTGGATAGGGTTGATCGATCACTCACAGACTTCCTGTCAGGGCAGCTGGATGTTGATTTTTATTTGCCCGTAACATCAAATAAATCTGCCAGGATGACGATACTGACGTGTCCTTTGTCCTTTGCTTGTTTGTCGTGCAGTCTAGCAAAAGGCAGCTCGTGTTTACAGGGCCGCTGAATCAGCTGCTCTCTGTGCAAATCTATGGGTCAATACATGCGGCGGATTAGAAGCTTCTGTGCTGGAGAAATGTGGTCACTGCTGCAGCAACTAAAAAATACCAGCGCGAACTAGCCACTGCGCTCTGAAATACTATTCATTAATGCTACCCTCTGTGGTTTGTTTGTCCAACAAGTGTGCATGACAGAGATATAACTAAGAGATACAACTGTGATCAATAAGCCATCAAACAGTTATGAACTAGAATGGGACTAAGTAGGGTGCATAGGCCCAACAGCTGTACCAAATTCTCACACTCACAGATATTAGTCCTCTAAATATGCTTTATTCATCAAGATCCTTGAATTAATCCCTGAGAAGATGGTGAAATGTGAAAAAACGGTTGCAATCTGGCAGTGTTAAAGAAAATAAAAAACAATTTCTGGATCTGCCCCTTTGTCCAGATCCAGGCCAAAACGGAATTGTTTTTTTTTTGTGGCCTGTGTCCCATCCATCCAAGTTTCATTAAAACCCGTTCAGCAGTTTTTGCACGATCCTGCTAGAAAACAAACCCAACAACCAACGGGCAAAATCATAACCTCCTTGGTTTAAAGTAAAAAAAATAAACTGGAATAATGATCTCAGAGAGATGGACCTTTAAATCAGATTTACTTTATTTGTACTGATTTACATAAATCTACAGATATAAAAGAACAGGTGGTTGATTTGGAAACAAAGAAAAAAAAAATAACAGCAGATATTCTATCATACAATTCAAAGTGCATTTAGTAAAAGGCTAATTTAAATGAGACCTGTTTGCAAACTTTACATAAGTTACCTTTTTTTGATTAGTACATAGTCCTTTTTTTTTTTTATATAGCCTCCAACGTTCTGGCATTATTCACAACTTTTTTTTTCTGAAAATCTAAACTTCTCAGCAGGACTGAGAATAAGTGGACAGCACAAGGGAAATAGAAAAGTAAAAAAAAAAAAAAGATTTCCTTTTAGATTTAAGTATGTCAAGACTGCCACCTGCATTAGTTAGAGACAGTGTACAGAGTAAGAAGACCACTGTACGAGACTGACTGGTTAATGCAGTCAGAGGGTAGACCTGAGCAGCTGACATGCGATCAAACAGCCTCACTCACACCATCATGAAGACAAAACATAGATGAGGGAAAAATAAAGAGGAGTGTGGGTAAGTGGATGGTGCTCACAAGAATTCAGCTCATTGATAGATCCAAACAACATAGAAATACAGTTCAGGGCCATGTTGATCATCACGTCTACTGTATGAGAGGAGATTCAGTTGACTCCATGGCTCCTGAACATGACCCAGACCCCAGGCAGAACTAAATCCTGAGGCTGAACCCCCGCCCTTCCTGAAAGGTTGCCCTGGGTATTTATATCACAGCCCAACCTTTTCAATATGAGGGGTGTGGGACAGCGGACACATGGGGCTCTCTACAAAGCCCCTCGCCACTAGCCCCTGACAATTTGTGCTTACTAGCCAAATGACTTTGTCTGGCAAAGAGCAAAAACCTGTAGACCACGGTGTAATGCAGCATAAACATGTCGACACAATAACGCACAACCCAGCTTCACCACAAACACTCACACACATCATACACAGAATAAGCTCGCAGCTCACTTTTACCTGTATGGCGAATGTTTTCGTGTCAACCACAGTTAATCATTTGTCGTGTCTGGTTCATGACCGTTGACGCATAATGATCTCAAAGAAGTATTTGGTCAGATCAAAATACAAATGGTGTAACACTACAACTGTGGCCATACAGTTTGAAGTTTCACTGTGCTAAACACAACAGTCCAATTGTTCTTAAGCGTTGCTGTTCCGGTTTCTTTCAGATTTCATAGTGAATTTTTATAAAAAAGGAGCAGCGATTTAAAATAAAAGAAGACGTTAAAGGAGGGAATAAAACAAAAAGGGAAAGAAGGGAAAGGAAGAGAGATTGAAGATACGAACGCTTCCAGGTAGTGTGTGGGAATCAGTAGAGGTCGCTGAGGCCGGCAGTCTTGCGGGCTTTCTGCATGAGGGCACGAAGCTGGAACTGCTTCCTGGACAGGAGGCGTACGTGCTGTAACAGAAGAGAATAGGAGTGAATGTAAACCTCAGGATGAAAACGTGCTAACACTTTTTTCTCTTACTCATACTTCTGACACGGATGGTCACCTTTAGGAAAACTTCCAGGTCAATGACCCCCCTGCGGAGAGCCTCTCCCAGATAGAAGATAGTATCTTCGATTGCGTTCTCCTCAGCGTACAGGTTCAGAATCTGTTTGTAAAGAGGAGCGGTTGGCACAATGACATCATCAATGTCATTGTTCTCCGACTGGTTCTCCATCTTCTCCAAGGCCTCGCTCAGCTCCTCGTCCTTTCTCTTCAGCAGCTCAATGTTTCTGTCAACCTCCGTCTATAAAAAAATTACAACCATAAAACCAATTGTCAATTTTGTTATTATGGAAAAGATGTCGATAGAGGACATAGAAAATACATATATAACTCTCACCACTTCCTGGTCCAGTCTTGAGACCATCTCCTCCAGTTTCTGATGTCCTTTCTTCAGGTCTTCCTCCGTTCGCTTCAGGGCGTCCAGCTCAGCCTGAGCTCTGTCCATCTCCTCCTTCATCCTCCAGCGAAGTTTGTCACTTACTGCTGAAATCAGAGATGCGCGGATGGTGTCCTCACCAATGGTGCCATCCCGGCTTGGACCTTAAGATGAAGAGGTTAAAAAGCGATGAGACGCGGTGCTTGAACAGTTGTTTATTGTCCAACATGTCCTCACAAACCACTGAGCAGACGTAAGACGGGATGAGTGTCAGTCTTCCAAATTATAATCTCTCGTCTGTTGTTTTAAAAAATGACAGTGAGTTTCTTAAAACTGCTACAAAATCACCCAAATGTTTTCAGTAAGGTTTAGATTTTGTGATTGTGAATGACACGTGATATAACAAATCATTTTCACACTGAAAACATTCAGTGGTTCCTTGTTATTTGCCCAATCACGCATATTTGGACAGCACTTCTATTTGCAGAGCTTTTCTGTGATAAATCATTCACACAGCCGTCAGGGACAATTTAGGGTTGAATGTCTTGCCCAAGGACACTTTGGCAAGCAGAATGAAAGAGACGGGAATCAAACCACTTACTGGTTATGTGACAACCCAATCTACCTCCTGAGCCAATGTTCATTTATTAAGGTAATAACTTGGGTAATAGCGATGGTAACAAGCATCATTTGAGATCCCCTACAAAGTAAGAGGTTGTGAAAACAGAAGCACAAAGCTTGTGACACATCTGAATAATTCTAAATTTGAGAAAAAAAGGAAACCCCGGAAAACTGGTGTAATCCAACAGAATATGTCTGCAATAAATGGTACTTTTCTTAACTTTAAGGCTGTAGTTTAACATAGTGTTTTATTTGATTATATAATATATCAAAGGTTTACAACATTTATTAATGTATTTTAGTGAAGCTTGATATTGAGGGTGCAATATTGTGTACTCCACATATATACTGTAGATATAAGTCATACAAAAGCCCATCGCAAAGTACATCTTCGAAAAGCTGCCATATACCAGGTTATGTAAGTGTTAAAACACTGATGGATGTCTGCAGGGTCACGACCACTTCATGAGCAGTCTGGAGACAGCACTACAAATGTCAGAGTTGATCTGCCTTGAGATCAGGGTGGTGTTCAGTCAAACCCATTTCACAAAATGTAGGAGGTGGAGAGGCGGCAGATGGGTCCCCTTATCAGAGGTCTGTCATTGTGTGCAGTTACTGTTCCAATGCTAAATATAGCACTGTGCTCTACTAAGGTTTAGAGTGTGTGTGGCAGGAGGGGGCTGTTCCATTTCCTTTCGGGTCCATCGTACCCTTTGGCCTTTCATGTGCCCCACTCTAGTTACAGTAATGACCTTTTAGTGGCAGCTCAGCACGCCATCATAGTCAGAAGGTGAGAGATTCGGAGTCAGAAGGTCAAGTGTCTTGATTTCTAGTTGACTAAAGACCACGGAAAATGGTAAAGATATAATTTTGTCTGGTGTGAATTGAACCTTTGGTTTAATATTAAACCAGTGTAATACAATTTCACAATAACCAACACACTGCTGTACAATTAAATACTATCTAATCGTTTCTGAGTGAACAGATTCCATATCTTGTTGCGTTAGAAAACAAGTTTCAATCCAGTGCAGATTTCAACCTTTAAATGCACCTTAGGTATAAAGAAGAAATGAAGTTCCCCAGATACTAAATGTAACACATACCAACTGTGGAGACTGGGGTCTGGGTGGGGTAGTGTGCAGGGCCGCCAGTGGCTGGGTATGAGTTGCCCCCTGGGTACCCTGGGTATCCTGGATAGCCTCTGCAAATAGATACATGATCAACGAATAGCAGACACTTTACATTATTTACTTTCAAAAGTGTATAAATGCTGATGTTTAACTTTATGATTCAATTGACCTGGCTATACAGTTTCCCAGCAACAAATATGCATGTGGGTGAAATGCTACAGTAGAAACCACACAGACAAGCCAGGACAGGTTTTTTTCTTTTGAGAAATACAGTATATATGTGTTAGCTGGGTGAGAGAAGTTAGAGAAGTGCTTGGCAAACATCTTACCCTGGGTTAGCGTTTGGACCGTATGGTGACACTGCGGGCATACCAGGCATGTAGGAGGCTGAGATAGAGAGTGATATTGAAACAATCAGGTCCAGGGACATACCGAACATACAGGACATTCACCCTCACAGACACATGAACTGTCAGTTGTTTTAAAGGTGAGCTAAGAGCGCCATCTAGTGTATAGATGATGAAGTGTACATATTTTACCGGGGTTTTCAGGATGTAAATTCTCTGACGAGCACCATATGACTTTGTAGGAAAAGGGTCTGTGGATTATCCTGAAAACTTGGCTTTTTCTGTTTACAATTAAAAAACAAAAATAAGTCACTCACGGTTTGGGGGTCCAGCTGCCTGGAAGGATTGGTAAGGGGCTTGTGTAGTGGGGCGAGAAAACACAGGAGGCTCCTCTCCAAACACCACAATCATCACCTGAATGAGACCATACAGGTCTGACTGGGGCTGTAGGAGAAACAGTGATGGTTAACTTTTGCTTACCAGTACAAAAAAAGCACTCATGTCATAGGATCAACAGGAAAGTCACAGTTAAATTTTTATCTAGAGCACAGGTACATTCATGGCACTCGTGACTGCCCCATTTTAAAATCAAAGGTATAACTTACTTCTATAGTTTACAGTAGTCTATGATAGAGCCTATATCCATAGATTTCCAAAAGTCACTGCCACAATCAAACCTCAAAATTAATCTATGCTTTTATTCCCACACATTCCACGTATCATCATTGCCTGAATAAACTATATTTCGATATGATGATTAACGACCTCGCACTCACATGCTTCCACTCATGTAGATAAGGCAGGTAGATCTTGCCATTGGCATCGATGTGCTTGCCAGTTTTGATCATCATGGCATTGGTGGGTTTGACAAAACAAATGGGAGGGTTGTAGGGGTATGTGTCAAGCAACCACAGACACACTGGGATGTTGTAGACATTGCCTAAAAGAAGCAAACACACACAAAGTGAAAATTAGACCCTTTCAAGTCTCAACAGTCTCATCTTTCCACCCTGAATGTTCAACCAAGTGTTTTAGCTATTTTAAGGCATCCTTTTGTATTCGGTTTACAAAAGCACATGGGAATTAGTCATTTATTGACATTATAGACATAACTTTGTCTCGATATCAGACAGGATAGCAATGCAAGCAAACCCAACCAAGAAATTAAGAACAACTGGATTCAATTTGAAGTGGAGCCAAACCAATTCATCATCCAATATGAGACTTTCAGACATTACAATATGCATTATTTCTTACGTTTTATACTAAATTAATTTGTATTTTCAAAGTTCTACATATTTGATTGTATTTGTGTTATCTTTTTTTGCGAATTTCTAACAAGTTTTTGCAAAATACCAAGCCTCAATTGCATTTCTTTGTTGTAAGGGTTTGATCACAACCTCAGCATAACACATAACAAGAAACAAGAAAAGACACAAAACACACAACCCCCTCCCAATAAAAAGATAACATACATTTGTTGGTGAAAAATACACTAAAATAAAAAATACAATAACATTTTGGGGTAGTTATTGCTTTGCATTTGTAACGTCTAAAGTACGTCAAGTTTGAAGCACACCAATACATGTTCTGTAAAAAGACGCCTACTATTTCCTAAGTGTAATTTAAAAACATAATGATGAACTGATGAAAAACTAGTACATCAAGAACATGAGGTAGCACAATAACACTCATTACCACTTTTGCAGATAAATATGCTTCTACGTGTTTATGTGTATTGGTTTGGTCGACCTTACTTGTCCAATGTTTTACAGTATTTGGGCCAACAGGTGAGAAGTTTTACAAAGTGCAGGATAAATAGAGTGAGGTGGAGCTGCCACGCATACAAGAGGGAGGGAGTTGGTGAACTGATCAAAAATACTTTGGAATTTAACAATGGGACGATGTGCAACGAGATTGTAAAGAGAAAATGTTTTTGAAGAAAAGAAGAGTAACGTTCTTTACCTCTGTAGCTCACTGGGACGGTGCCTGTCAAGCTCATCAGGTCTCTTGTGGAGCCGTCGTTGAACACTGAAACACAAGAACATCCCATGTCAACAACAAATTGAGCATCATACAATCATACAAGATGCAACTGAGGCAACCAGTATCATTTAATTTACCATAAGCGTCCATAACTGGCTTCAGGTCCTTGTACTGGGAGATGACGTTGGTTATCTCACGAACAGTCAGATCCCTGTATTTGTATGACTGGGCGATGAAAACACAGACAGAGGAGAAACCAGGTATGTTAGTACAATTTAAGTAGAGACACAGATGCTGACAAGCACAGACACTTTAACATGGATGAAACAAATATATTTAAACTTCAGACAAGTACAGTCATCAAAGTGGAATTTTATTCATTAAGACGTCAACATTAAAAAAATAGATGTATATGTTGTACAACAGCATGTTACAGTGTGGGGTCATTGTTGGGAAAATGAAATAAACAACAGCAATTTGCAAAAACAGGGAATCGTAGTTTAAATCATGATTTTAATAACATTAGTGATGTTAGCAACGATGCTACATAGCCAGGGAATGTAACAGGCGATTATTGATGGTTCTTAGCTAAATAATTAACATGACATTAGCGACCCTTTTAAAATAAAGTATTTAATGTACTAAATCCGTAGAGAAACATAAAGCAAGACTCACTCCCGGAAGTTTTAACCAGCTAACTAGCTAATAGCGCCGTGTTTGACATCGGCAACTTAAGCTAACTCGCTAATGTTGGCTACATCAGTTCAGCTGCGGTCTTACCTTCAGCATTTTCTTCAGCGCAGCTTCGTTGACAACCGCCATGTTTTCTAAATATCTGTTTATAACCTATCCCACAAATGAGTTTAAGCGAGTGAGCGGCTGTCTTCACTCTGTGGTCTGACAGCTAACACAAGCTAACGCCAGCTAGCAGGACTTGACTGAATGCTAGGCTAACGTTAGCCCAGCCTCGGGCCCGACTACAGCTGAGACAATGACTCGGTGTCTGTACGGGATCCTCCGGTCCAACGCGAGCGGTGTGTTTGTGTTGAAGATGCGTCTCGACGCAGTGAATCAACCGAGAACCGGTAAAAAAAGAGACGAGAAAAACGGCGAAGGGAGAAGCCGAAAAAAACAAACACACGATCGTCAACAGAAGGGATTTCCGGTGTAGCACCTGACTGCTTCCGGTCCGCGTGTGACGACGGTACAGCGCAGTGGTGTGTTCTTCCGTGTCGCGGCTTCGAGGCGTGTGTCGAGTGATCCAGGAAGATTGTTGTGAAGATCGAGGCTTGTGTTGATGACGTATGTGGTGATGATCAGAGCCTCGCGAGCCGGTCGCAATGGACCCCCCCTCACCCCTCACATTTTGTGGACTAGGGACTTTATTACCCAGCACTGTGGAAAAGTTGTTCTTTTTAAATTAAAAATGAATAAAATGTTGTCCCTAGTCACAAACCAAGTAACACAAGCACATTCACATCACAACCCTCTGCCCAATTTGTTTCCACTTTCCCTTTGGACCCCTTCCATTGTATCATAAAGACAGACACCATATTAATAAGTTCATAATTTATGTATTGGCATCACAAACATCATTCATTAATTTATTCAATTCGAAGCGTCACACACCAAAACCATGGTGTCATTATAATCACTCTGCCCGTTTTACATTTATTGTCCACTCGTTGGCCCAGTAGAGCAAATGAAGCACCAGTAAGCTTCGGCCCATGAGTGAACCAATTGGATGGAAAGCTTCGATGCTGCATGAAGCTTCATCTCGCCATCACTAGTGGATATGTGGCAACACCTGGATTTGTCATGTTGTAAAATGTCATGGTGACTCAGAGGAGGTGAGAAACTTCCCCCATGTCACCTGTACCTTTATCTTGAAGAACCAGTTCAACAAATGACTAACCCTAACCCTATAATTTGAGTCTACATCTATAGATATCCAAAAGTCACTGCTGAAATCAAACCTAAAAACTTGCTTGCCAGTTTTGATCATCATCGTCACCCAGTGAAGACAAAAAGAATATATACTTCCTATACAGCAAACTTGAAATTAAGAAAGTAGGCCCTGAAAATGAAAACTTAAAAACACTTTTCAGATGCACTAATCACCGTGTTTACTCCAAGTGGAGAAACTGGACTAAAGAAAGAGTTCGGAAAGCTTCAGAGGTGTTCATTGAAAAAATAAAACACCATTTACACATGTCAGAATTTGTTTAGCAGACAAAGGAAGATATATAATATTTAATTAAGGCTTGGTAATATGGCCAAAAATATATATCACGATAAATGTTTTCATAGCAGTTAATAATAATTATTAATGTCAAATTAGTATTTCTAAGTTTAGAGACATATTTTTGCTCCTGAGTGAGAGAATGACCAACTCTTGATAAACAAGAAAACATTATTCAAATCTGAATCAGATCAATTATGCGTTACATCTCCTCACTTTGCTCACACAATGAACATGACATGTATTAAACTCTTATTATATTACTGTGCGTGGAAATTATACTGCCATAATTGCTATCGTTTTATTGCTCAGCCCTGAATATAATATGGAACCACAGTTGAAGCATAAATGACACGTGACATTTGCTGAAAGTTAATCAATATCTACACACAATGGGTTTATTTCTTAATTCACATTGAGAAGAATTAGAGTTCCTATAGCACCATTTCTTTTGCAGTGCCATAAACATTCGGGAAAATTCTGTTTTATTCTATTTTCTGTCAAATTAAAAGAAGCCTGACTCTTCTGTAATAAACTCTTGTATAAGGCTTCACCTTGATGTGAATTACAGTCTTTTCTCGTCTCCAGTCAAAAGTCCACAAGATTTATGGCCGAGGTCACAGCAGATGCAGTGAAATCACAGTTTTATGAGCCGCCAGTAAAGTAATTCACGTCTTTCAACACAGTTTTACAACCGCCAAAGTGATCTGGCTTGTAACAACACGCAAAATAAAACAATCTCAAAACATCAGGTGCTTTTTAACATTTACAGTCGTAATCCTTCAAAAGATACACAGAGTTGCAGCATTTGTCTTAAAAATCATGAACTATAAAACAATCAATGGATACCATCTGACACTGAACACGGGATAAGACACACAACCAGTTTTACACAAATGATCGTCACATTCCACACAAAACACTAACAGTTGGTTTCATATGCTTGAAAGGAAGGTTGACCGTCGTCTCTGGGTAAAGACAGGTACGAGCTCCCATCTTCCTGTGAAAGCACCTCTGCTTGTCTTTGGAACTGTAGCCGGCCTAGAAAAATATATATATATTTCTTTCAATAAATATTCTTATCAGTCACAACGAAGTCATAAACATGTGGACAGGGGAAAGGTCCCTTCAGATTTATGAGTGGTTGAACTAATCAGCTGTGGCCTAGATATGGATCTGGGATCTGTCTTATCAACATGGGCTTGTATCTGGGGCAGGGATGTTTGTGTTGTCTTGAATCAACATGGTGCCTCACTTCTCTCCCAGTGTGAGCGTTACTTACACGAGGCGTGCTCAGGCTCGGAGTGGGGCTGCATGCACACAGGAGGGCATTCTCCGAACACGACCTGCATCACCTGCAGGAGGCTCACGAGGTTACACTCACCCTGACAGGAGGAGAAGGAACAATCACACCAGTGTAGCAGCGCCAGAAAATGTCATTGTAACCTGTAAACCTCATTGTCTGTTTCTTTCTTTTTAAAATGCAGCTCTGTAAATGAATATAATATAATGTTTTGGTTCTTCACACTCTTCCACTCCTCCAGGTAAGGCAGCTCCACTTCTCCGTTGCTGGAGGTGTAATTTCCTCTGATGATCATCATCTCTTGTGTGGGCCTGACGTAGCAGAGAGGAGGCGTCTGAGGGTAGCTGTCCTCAAGCCACAGGCACATGGGGATGTTGTAGGTCATGTCTTGTGCGACAACAAGGGAAAGTTGTGTTTTACTTTGCATATCTTGAGTAATTTCACAATTGATTTTCATTTGAAAGGAAACGGTTTGTGATTTATCTCGTTTTCATATCTGCCCTTGCTAGTGTTTGTGTGCTGTTCGTTTTGTTGCTCATATTTGTCCTCAGCATATACTGTATATCTATATACCTTATTTTACATAATTGATATTGTCTATATCATAATAACTGTTTTAAATATGTAACTTGTTATTTGACTTCAGCCTGACAACTTTACACCAGGCAAAAACAAGGGCTCTTTGTTAACTCTGGCATATTTACAGTGTTGTTATTAATATTCCAAAAAATGAACTTGTTTCTATTGAGTTACTAAATTAAAGTGATTGTTACCATTAAATTTGACAGGGAGGGTTCCACTCAGACTCATCAAGTCCTTGCTGGTTCCATCATTATAAACTGTACAAAGAAAATGACAACGTGTATCGTTGAGATTATTAATTGAAATGATCTCACGTTTAATAAGATAAGAAACTGTTATTTTGCATCTCACCAAATTGATCCATCCTGGGCACCAGCGTTTTGAAGTTGGCCGTTGCAACATTTATGTCATGAGCCACATGCTTGCGAAGATAATTCTTAAAAACAAAATGAAAAAAAAACCAACTTAAATGTACAGTTCCTTAATTATGTTTGATGAGAATTAATTGCGCCTTCAATCGATTATCATCATTCTTACCTTTGGCAGCATTTTCCTAATCGAGCACTTGCTGTACGACATGATCACGATTCATCCACAGGGGAAATATGACTTTGTATCCCTTCGATCATCAACACTCAACAACACTCGCCTCCCTCCGTCTGTCTGGGATTTATGGACAACCACTCGTCTTTTATGACTCTTGAAAGCCAGTAACAGAGCAGCTTCACCATAAGACACGTCACCTGCCCTAAAAACTATTAACTAGGCTACATGGCTTAAACTAAAAAGACTGGGACACAGTATAATGTTGGACTAA
Source organism: Hippoglossus stenolepis (assembly GCF_022539355.2). Classification (NCBI taxonomy): domain Eukaryota; kingdom Metazoa; phylum Chordata; class Actinopteri; order Pleuronectiformes; family Pleuronectidae; genus Hippoglossus; species Hippoglossus stenolepis. The sequence continues at coordinate 20,788,057 of NC_061487.1, read as the reverse complement.
CTTACTTTGACTATATTCATGATTTCCCTGCTAATGTATTTGTACCTTTACACTTAATCAAAACTGATAATCACCATTGCAAACTGCAGATCATTAACGATATTAACCTGTAACCTCTATCAAAGCAATGCAGTCCAGTGGAACCATATGGGTCAATGGAGACTGGCTGTCTAACTGAATGTAGCACGTTTGATTATATATTTAACATGTGTTCATATATTATTAGACAATAAAATAAAATTACTTGCCGTGTTGAGGTGCTTACTCAGAGTGCAGTATTTCCTGACAACACACACACACACACACACACAAACACAGTCCATGACTTCAGAGGACTTTGCACCAACTTTTAACCTTAACCATAGTTACTACTTACCTGACTCTTACCTTAACCTAAACCTAACCCTAAAACAGGTCTTCACCTAAAACTTTAATCATCTATGGAAGACAAGATTTAGGTCGCCACCACACAAGTAACACCTGGACCACACACAGTTTGCGCAGCTATTCTTTTTAGGACTTTGCATTAATTTCCATTTATTATGGAAAGCCTAACCAAAACCTTATCCCCACCATAATCAATTCATGCCTAACCTTAACCAGGACCTCAGAACGTTTTGCCTCATTAGGTCCTGGCTTTGGTTTTTATCATTGTTTATGCTTAAGGGGGAAACAAAAACAAGTACACACACATAAACTCCATCCTTTCCATGAACTAGTTGTTTTCTTTTAATAACTCAGAAGTTGCTTATACACTAAAGTGACGCGAGACAAATATCTTCCAAATATTGAGGCAATACCAAGGCCCCGATTAAGTGGGACAAAAAAAACTTGGTCACTGGTGAGGAACTTTTTTGTCCATATATATATATATATATATATATAAATGTTTTGCTAAGTTTCAAAGTGAGATAGGTGTGCCCAGTTCACGTGTACAATCTACAGTCAAATTTCCTATGAACAGCTCTGCTGACGGTAAAACTCATGTGCAAACACAACATTTATGAGCGTCCTCTGAACCTTGATCACGCCCTGTACTTCCCACATTGTGTTGATTACAATTTAACCCATACATTACGATCCTGCCAGGCAAGCAGGGACAATACCTTTCTGAATCTATTATTTATACTGGGTGGGAAATCAGTTAAGCCATTTTTGTAAAAAATAAATATATAAAAGTATTCATCGATGCTGTTAATACACTTAAAAAACAATACACAAAGCAGCCTATAGGTGGCAGCAAATCTTACATTTGGGAGGAACTTGATGTAAAGTGTGACGGTTGAAAGTTCAAGACACGGCTTCATCTTTAACATCTTTATTCCTGTCCTGCAATACATTTGCCACATTTTTTTTAAAGAGTAAATACATCTTAAATAGCTAAACAGTTGACATTTTCACAAATTCCTTCCACGCCTCCATTCCACAGTTTGCAAGGGGGAGAAACGAGCCCTTGAGCACACTGTATTCCTTGTGCAAAACTCCCAATGGTCCGTACAGTCTTTGTCATGCTCGCCAGGTTTTCTGACACATATAATTGTGGTTTGCTGGCTAGAGTATCACCGTGGAAACATGACGCTGATATTCTAATGTGATGGGAATTTGAATGCATAGATCTTTTTGGAATTCTATGGTATTATTATGAATGTTTTGTTTAAAGGTCGACGGGGAGATGACAAGCACGCTATTCGGACTGTAATTACATGTTACGAACTCTTCTTCTTCTTCTTCTTTTTCCATTAAAAGTTTTTGAGTACAACGGGTGAAAAATAAAAGTTAGGAACAACACAGCCCCCCAAAGGAATGGACCAACTCCCGCATTATTTCAGTATTGTAAATTTCTTTTAAACACAAGGCTTCTCGCAAACAATATCTAAAGACTCCAACACATTCACAGTTCATATCTGTCGTCTAAGCAGAGAAATGAACCCATAAAAAACAACTTGACCACTATCATCCACACATTAACTAGACTGGTCATATTTTTAAGCAATGTTATGTATGGAAAAAGAATCACTTTACCTGTACAAAATCAATACAAAATAAAAATTCTGTTGAAATGAGGCAGTGGCAAAATAACATTTGACATCTTTCATGAAGGAGGAGGAAGAGGAGGAGGCGCGGGATATTTTTAAGGTTTGCATCTAAAAGGTTGTTGCCAAAATCTGCCTCCAGTGTTTGGAACGTTATTATACATGACCAATTCTCAAAACTGTGAAAGTAAAATGTGTACTAATTAACTGTAATAATTTGTGTTAATTAACATCATATATTCCAAAGGAACAGGAATCAAACTCCATGAACATGAGAGCAAGACAACTTGGCTTGTACTGGACGTTGTCTGAAAGAATTCGCTTTAATTTGTTTTGTTTTTCAGTCGTGTTAAACAGGATCACATTCACATGCTTTTTACAGAGAACAACCCCCCTTCTATTTAAAAAAATAATAATAATAATCAGTGTAGTGTTTTTATGGGCTTGTCCTGTCTTTTAATTTCTGTACAGTGCATGTCTAAACTCAACACACCTCTATATCTTTTTTCAGTTGCACACAATAAAACATGAACAAAACAATGCAGCAAACAGAACATTATAATCATCTCAGGTAGAGCTTGCTGCACACATGAGGTACAAACTAGATAACATAAGGCCAAGTGAACACAGAGCAATCTTTTTTTCATTTAGGCAGCAAGTTAATGCAGTTGTGGAGAGCACGAGATAGTCAGTGTTAAAAAAAAAAAGCAAAGCTAAGATAACCCAACATCCACCGCTTACTATGCACAACAGCCCCACATATAAAGGATATATATGGTTGTGACATGATTAGCACCTGACCTGTATTTGTGTCTTTGAAGAGCTGAGGTTGCAGTGACAGAGGAGTAGTTTTGAGGATAGCGTGGCGTGAGGGAAAAACGGAAGTGAGGCAGGACTTGTGCATTACGCTCTGCGAAGCTTTCTGGTGACATCCGTAGCCCTGGTTTCCAGGACTGTCCCAGGACTGAGGAGACCCTTACCGGACCCCCCCACCTTATCCTGAGCCGTATTAACCACAAGGAGCGATCCTTGGAAAATCTAAAAACTAACTGTAATCATCATGTAGTAAATAAGTTATACACGCTCTGCAGTTACTGGAAAGAAAGCTGGAAAGAAAATCACCTAACACCACAATCTGCGTTCATCCATATCTACAGGTAGCCTCTCCTGCAACTGCAATGATGACAACTACATTTTCATGCACTGTACCTCAACCGAAGTAAAACAGGAAAATAAGTAGTCATGAGAGGTGGTTTATTCCCAATACTTTGTGTTCATTGGACAGTTAAGAATCCTATTGCACCAGAACCTACGTACACTAGCTGTTACTATTATTATTAATTCACAAAGACAACTCTTAGCAAAGAAACATCTGCAAGGAGAGAAGGCAGCTGAATTCTTGAAATTCATCTATCTCTATATTTTCCATTTGAGATATCTACCCTGAAAAAGAACTTCTATGTCAGGCAAGTCATGGAAAAAAAAAGTCACACCAGGCGTCGTTGGAAACAAACACCCTCGCTCACATAGTGCTCAGGGACTTTCAAAATCCTCCAATCACCAAAAATGTTCCATATCAAAAACAAAATCAAAAAGACCTTTACAGCTAGGCTAACTGTTAAACAACAATGACAAATAATAGTCGTTCCCATGTCAACCTCCACCCCCGGTAATCAGTATGACGAAGCCAATCGGGGGGAAACCAAAGGCAGGCGGAGTCAGGTGGAGATGTAAATTCATGTAAGAGCTGTTAGGGTAACTAATTGTCCATTCCAGTCCTTTCCATTTCAGTCAGTCGGTCCTTCCAGTGGTCAGGCAAAGGGGAGCGGGATTAGGCAAATGTAGGAGGGCGGTTGGTGACACCCCCTTTAAGACCAGTGTTGAGACTGAAAACAATAAGTTAGCAGAAAACGTGTGGAGCTACCCAGCGAGGCCGCACTGGAGTTGACAAAGAGTCATTAGTGGTGTTGCTCACAGGTCCGACGAATGGACCGAAAAGAAACAAAAAAGGGACCAGACCAGGCTTGTTCAGCCAGCCAGTTAATAGGCAACAATCCAAAAATCCTCCTTTCCATAAAAGGTCTATGGTTCAGTCAGCTCTGGTGGTTTCCTCGAGAGCGTGTTTGCTTCAATCGTCCTCTTTTTGAAAAAGTTTATATTTCATCATTGAGTTGTTTTTATCTTCCTGCCTTTAAGTCCATGCTGCCACTACACGCTGTAGCATTTATTCTCAACGTCCCACTGTCAGCTGGGGACACAAGAGGCGGACAGAAGTTAGTTAGATTGTTGTTACTGAGGTATATGCAACATGTGTATAAAGCTTTAAGAACAGGAGCAACGTTTGCATGATTCTCCCTTTAGAGCCGAATGAGGCGTGGGCATGATTAACATGATTTCATCGTTTTCAAGAATGTGACTGATGAAATACATTGTGATTCATTGAAATGCTATATGCCAACAGAGAAGTTTTAAAAGTTGTGTTTCAGACAATTACAGACAGATTACATTCGTGTTTTATTGACAAAAGCAACATTGAAAATAGCAATTAAAGACAATTCAGACCCAGATGATGTGCCTGCTGACCAAGGCTCAGTGGGTAAGAGACATGTTTGAGGAGGAATTTCTGCAAGATTGTCAGCTTTATTGGTTCTTTAAAAACATTTTCATTAACTTTAGGGAAAAGACAATGACTTACAATAAAAACCAAATGTTTAAGCTATTTTGTGTCTCTATCTGCTTCAGTTTTTGTAAACGATGGCAATTCTGTCAGCTCTTGAGAAAACCCAGGTTTTAGTGTGGCTTTTTATTTGGCGCCCGAGGTCTTAAAGGGTGAATGGAGATCAAGTGTTTTTTTTTTTACATGTGATTCATACAATGTTTATAAAAAGACATACTGTACAGAAAACTTTGAGACATGGCACAAGAAGATTTTTGGCAGAAATGTCTCACCTGCATCACGATACCACACAGCGACAGCTCATACAGTCCTGACCGCTCTCGTCAGGTGGGTTCAGCTTCCTCAGTTTATGCTGTCTGATCTCTCTGACCAGTGTGTAGAACGCGTCCTCCACTCCCTGCAAACACACACAGACACAACAAACAGCTTCAGCAAGATCTGGACACTTCTGGTAAATTATAATTCGAGTACGCTGACAATCCAGAGGTTTCGCAACATTACCATGGCAACCCTGATCATTTCAGTCACCCTCAATCAAGAAATCATAATGACGAAGTTATCGCTGACTTCTTTTGCATAATCTAGCTTTTGAATGAATGACTGTATGTACCTACATCAAGTGTGAGAGTGGGAGCTGTGCAGTGACTTGTCCTTACGAGGCCTTTCAAATACTGTAGCTCTGTTCTCAAACCAAGGTAACCTGGCTATGAGTCACTGCCTGCGGCATAATAAAATGTTCCCAGCAACACAAATCACATCACACCGCGGGGCCTTTCACTTGCCTTCATGTGCATGGATACATAACTCAGACAGAAAAATGGACAAAATAACATATTTTACATGGCTTATACTGGGACACTTATTGAGTGGAGTATCCATAAAATCTGGATATTTAGGATTTGTGAGGGATGGTGGGAAAAATTGGGCAAATTTGTAAGTTTATAGCTTTGTTTGTGTGTGACAGAGAAAGAGCCAGATGCTTCCATGACTGTGCTTGTACAGAATGTGGGTGTGTGGGCTTCTTGTTCGCTACCTACCTGTCGTGTCTTGGCAGAGGTCTCGATGTAAGGGATGCCATAGGAGCGGGCGAGTTCCTGGGCTTGCCTTGTGTCCACCGTGCGCGCTGGGAGGTCACATTTGTTTCCGACAAGCACCATGGGAACGTCGTCTGAGTCCTTTACACGTTTAATCTGTTCTCTGTGAATTTCAAAACAGGAAAATGTGATGAGTGGTGTTTCATTTTGCAAAATGAATGCAATTTCCTTAAACCATCTCGGCGCTGTATTTAATCACAGTGACATCTCTCTTGGTTGGAAACCTCCCAGTTTCATAAACAACAGCAGCGAACCACCCAGGGAGCTCTAGGACCCTGAGGAAGAGCCAGGGCCCGCTGGTGCTGGGCTGTGCTGCACTGCTGAAGGAGGGAGCCGGAGAGGAAGGGAAGGAGGGGGAGGGATGGACAACAGGCAGGCTGCGAACAGCATTACCTCATCATTACAGCAGCCAGCGCCAAATGCCAGGCAGCCAGGGGGAACTGAGCGAGAGGAGTGGGTCAGATCAATCAGCTCAGCCCTTTCCTCCCTCAGCCACAGTGCAGCAGGATGCATCCACCACAGTGAACCCAGCCCATCTGCAGTCAACACTGCTGATGCTGCTAACCACCACACTGTCTCCATGTCACAGCAGACATGATAACCTCTTCCAGGTGCACAAAATTGATGAGATATTTAAATAACTCCAACCGGGCCAGCACCTATTCTAGCATGCAGCCCAAGATCCATGAATGCTTTCACACACTGCACAGAGACACCATAAGTTTAGTTAAAGCTGTGGCCAGAGCAGGCTAAGCTGCAATGGCAGAAAGTCAAACGAATGTGTGTGTAATAAACACTGCAAAAACTGTAGAGGAGATGGCAAAGTAAATACGCAGCCTCTCACTCGCCTTGTGCATGACTGGCAAGTGGGTGTCGGATGCGATGAGAGAGACAGAATAAGGCAAAGATAGAGAACACACTGTCATCTCCATCTACGCACACACACATACTTCTCCTTCCCTGTCCTTGGGAGTGCTACCTCTCCCCGCTCCTCTAATTGAGTCAGGATCGATTTCATTGGCTTCATGCTGTAATCCTTCAGTTGGGGGCTAAGCCGTGTTAAACGCTACAGCATGACATCAACCCACTGCTGCAGAGAGCTGGCACACACACGAATACACACCCCTCTCCCTCCAGAGCCCAACGGGAGTCCCTCTAACACACACACACACACACACACACACACACACACACACACACACACACACACACACACACACACACACACACACACACACACACACACACACACACACACACACACACACACACACACACACACACACACACACACACACACACACACTCTGCACTGAACCTTAGAGGAGAACAGAAAGGATTCTGTGTCTGAACCCCATCATGACTGGTCTTACCTCGCCAGTAGATCACATCATGCTCAATAACAATGTCTAGTCTCATAACTTGTGATGGCTTCTGCTCTGCGTCTTTCTTTCACACGTACACACCTGTACTGGTGAATGTCCTCAAAAGACTTGGTGTTGTTGATGGCAAAGACACACAGGAAACCCTCCCCTGTCCTCATGTACTGGTCCCTCATGGCGCTGTACTCCTCCTGACCTGCAGTGTCCAGGATGTCCAACAGGCAGGTCTCCCCGTCAATCACAACTTGTTTCCGGTACGAGTCCTGCAGGAAAAAGAAGGAACAACTTTGCCTTTCACATTTGCACCAGGAGATTCTGCAGGTTAGACGTGATCAGAACAGGAAAATCTACTGTTGTTTTCAGGTGAGGGGTGACATCAGGGAAGAGCATAACATATAAATTCTGCTTTTGTTTAACTGCACATCTACACTCATCAGCCCATATCACCAAAAGCTCTTGTTGTCTTTCCAAGTCGATATCTTTTTCAGTGTCTTCTTCATGTATGGCACCTCGTTTGTATCCTGAGATATTTGTATTCTTTTTGTTTTCTTTAGTTTAGCATCTGTCATGTGTGAGACATGTCAGCAACGCACCCACACTGTATTCTCACCAGATTCACCAGAGTTTTTACTTAAGGACTGGCTGGAAAAACTCTGGAGAATGTCCACTAACAGACATTTGCATTCTCACATACAGCCCCTTTCAGAAATGCACTGAACTCTGGATATTCGTCCGAAATTATCCAGAGTTCAGTGCATTTCTGAAAGCAGCTTTAGAGGTGGTGAAGACACCAGTGAACTGTGTGAATGAGCAATCTTAACAAAATCTGACCTAAAACAGATAAGGTGGGATTTGAGGCCACTGTGGGACCACCACTGATGATGTCACATGTATTAAGTTTATATCTGTTTTCAACTCCCTGTCCTCTTCCGGGTCAAATGACCATAAAGAGATCAGAGGAGCAGGGTATCCGAGCCAATGTTTAGCCTTCCAACACACAGCCACAAAAACATGGAGTGCTGTCCCTTTGTTTGTTAGAGCATAGGGGCCAGGAATGCAAATACACAAAAAGGACATTGTCTGGCCAGAGGCAGGCGTGGTGAGAAAGAGAGGGAGAGAGTGGAGACAGAGGGAGACCAGGAGAGGAAAGAGAGGGGAAAACAGTCTCACTCGATTCCCTCTACTCTCTGCAATGTCCTATTTTCATGAAAACACAAAAATAACAAAGAAGGGCAGTGTAAATATTTCTTCTTTAAACAAAATTAGAAATTTCATCCCAGCCTGACCATTTGGAAGAATTACATTTATCTAATTACATTAACTTAGTTTAGACTGAGCTGTCTCAGGGTTTAGACAATATTGTTCAGCAGTGACATGAGTTTGGCAGGAAGGAACTTTCTTTTTAAAGAATATGCTCAACCCTTCTGTGGCCTTCAACAAGAACAGTGTGTAGAACATGCAGAAGAGGGCCGCACCTCTATGGTGGGGTCATATTCATCCACAAAGTGGTTCTGGATGAGCTGGATGGTGAGTGCACTCTTGCCCACGCCTCCAGCTCCCACCACCACCAGCTTATACTCCGTCATCTTTTCCGCTGCTGCTCACCACACGCACCACTGCCGGAGAGAAGAAAGGGAGAAGGTGCAGGTTAGCACACTGACAAAAATAATACATAGACATACACATTATCAGAACCACTGACACACACAGGTTTGAGGAGATATTCTCTGCCATGATGCGGTTCAAAGCCACCTGTACTGACAAAACTTACATGTAGCCATTATTGCCTAGAGAAACATTAGTGGTTTGTGTGTGTGTGTGCATATGTGTGTCTGTAGTGGGGGCTGAGGTTGAGACCCTCAAAGGGGAATGTGAAAAATGTGCTGAAGGTACTCAATGTTCCAATCCTCTCCCGCTCAGTGTTAGCAGCAGAGTGTGTGTGTATATGAGAGGGAACGATAGGGGGAGAGAGGAGGGGCATGACACAGGCAGACTGATCCTCATCACTCAGGCTTCACATTACTCATGTCTCTTTTGAACCCAAGGTGATAGACACCAGAGCCAGTGCTGTCAGATAACAAGAAAACAAAAACACACAGCTATTACAAAATATCACTGAATAGAATTTTTAAAAAGCACTACACTACTACGAGAACCTGCACATCCCTATTTCAATAATAATTTCAATAATATATCAGTTCCCTATTGCTAACAACGTTGGGTTTTTGCCAGGTGCCATGTTAGTGGTCGTTTTGCCCTGGTTATTTCACAGGGATTAATCCAAAGCAACAGAACAAGAGGCCTAAAAGAGGATTTTATGACTCCAGGTGTACCTTCGGTTGCCCTCTGTGGACCCACTGAATGCACTTAATAGGTCTAGTCAAAACCCCAAGCATAAATCAAAGCATTTTATTCAAGAAACATGTCAGTCTCTTGAGAAAACATAAGTGATGTCCATTTTCTGAAGGCTAAAACTTACACGGGGAAACAATACCTTTAACAAGAATGTATGGACCTTGGGTATTTGAAAACAGGAATGATAAAGTAAAGCAGCTCCTATAGGTAAAATTTACAGTCGCATTTTGAACAGTATTGGAATACAAAGTTCTGCTAAATTATTAAAAAAGCTAATAATGGGAAACCTTCGGATATGTATTTGAGAATTCACAGTGAGGAAACAGTTATGTAAAAGCATTAAATATCAGCGTCTGACATTGGTTGATCACTTAGAGATAAACACAGCAAATCTTTATGTGTGAACTGGAGACACACAATCTCCCAAATTTAGTGACACCAACATATTTCAAATGCCAGCTGCCATTCTAACCATATTTACCCTGCTTTAACCTTTGCAAGGGAATGCAAACTTCAGCTAAGTAATGGTCAATTTGGGGCATTTCGGCTTCAGATATGTATTCTTAAACTATATGATGTCGACGAGGTGTCCTCAGTTAATGTGGGAATTTTGCAGAAATGCTAGTTAATTGTGTTATCAGTTTGAACTATCGAGTAAGCTGGAAGCACACATGTATAAACATGCATGGACACAAGCCCACAAAAAGGTACACAAATACACCGAGCACCCTGCAACACTACTGGCCAGTGAAATTCCAGGCATGTTGCGTCAACTGGTAGAGTGTAGTCATATGGGTGTTTCCACTACATACAGTGGCTAAGTGTGACTCAACTTATTGCAAAAAAAACCAATGACCTTAACATGACCGGACACCAGCCCAGTGGAAGGCACGATGAGTCAGTGCTTAAGCGACAACAAGACTTTCACAAGACTGAATCCAATGCAAGCCAGAACTAGTGTGACCAAACCTACAGCCAGCCACAAGTAAAGTAAGCTGGAGGCCCATAGCAACCGCAGAAGCCTGCCACGGTTACAGCTGCAGTTATATACGGACAACAACGAGCTGTCAGGTGAGGCCATCATAGTTATGTCATCGAGGGCTGAAAAAATTCAGATTATTTTGATAGATATTTTAGTGAGAATGGCCATTTTTACATTTAATTTCCACTGATAAATAAAAATCAATTATCTGCATCACAAGAGGATTTCTCTTTGTCGAAAGAAGATGATTTTTAGGCTGAGGAATCTCTGTATAATCCGCACTGCTGCTCCTCTGATTTTCATATTGTATTTGGCCAAATTATTATTGAACAAATAACTGTTCAGCCTTAATATTAGATATTACCTCCAATGGCATACAGGAAATCACTGGGAATTCCTGTATCTCTAAAAATAACTCAAGTGGCAGTTAAATTTCACTTTCTGTTTTGACAGTAGTGAGCAAAGACTCTGCTCCAGATGTTTTTACACTATTATATTTTGAATTCACGTGACCATAAATTTAACAAGAAACCACCCTTACACCCAACACACCCTAAATTCCTCAAAAGCAGACTTTCTCATGTCTTGCGGTTCAGAGTAAAGAAAAGGTCACGTTGGGTTTAACATCGCAACTCATTGACAGTGTCTCACTTTGCTGAATGTTCCTGAAGTGAGCTTCAGAGGAAAAACACTAACCTGCACCACCTGCTACAGTGTGTAATCAATCTGTCAGGCTTTCATGAGCACCTCAGGTCACATACGCTTTTTTCTTTGCATTCTTCAGGGTACCAATTGTCATCCCAAAGATAAGATGCACCACATGTAGCTCATTCAAGACGAGCTGTGAACTTCAGTCTTCGCTGGACTGAGCAGAACACGCTCACACCCTCTCTCTGGTGCTTTATTTCCCCAAGGAGCACGCGCCCACGCGCCCACACACACACGCCCACACACACGCCCACGCCCACACACACACACACACACACACACACACACACACACACACACACACACACACACACACACACACACACCTGGAGTGAATATTAAACTTGACTTGTAGAAACAGAGGAGGAACAGGTGCCTCTGGGAAGTTTTGTCTAAGTACAACATGCATAGTAAACGTATAAAGTTATTTCAGTCCTGGGAGAAAAGTAACAGACTTGCTAGTAAATTTGTTTCTGGGTGTTAACAGAAACTGTGTGCACCTCTGTAAAAACCTCTGTTTGGGTTATTTGTGTGCAACTGTGCTGCAGCAGTCTAAGATTAGCCAAGACTTAGACTGGCTCACTCGTGGTAATGATTGACAGAAAAAGCAGACTGGTGCAGTGAAGACACGGCCATTTAGCTGCACACATTCAATCACAGACACACATGCGTGTTCCAGCAACACATCCTCGATCCCACAAGCCCTTGCTTTGCTCGCCTCAATGGAACAGGTATAGCTTTGAAGGCCCTTCAACAATTTAAACAGCGGTTTGCCTGTAAAATAAACCTGTGTCTATAATTTTCAAGCACAACAGGGAGGGAAATATCCCGACCCCTCAATCCTGTGACCAAACATTTGGCTTGCTTTTCCCTCACTGTAAATAAATCAACCTGGTACACAGTGCAGCTTTCCCTGGCCGGAGTACAGAGACCGTGTGGAGCCGCAGGGCCAGCGTCGCCGCTCAGAACCTGCTCTAAACAAATAAACAGCAGCTGTGCGAGACTGGTGCAGGGCAGGCAGATGCTGGAACACCTTCGGCCACTGAGGGCTACAAGCTCAAGGCAGGGCAGGAATTTAAATCAGGACTCGTCAGGAACCACATGTTCAATTCAGAAACATGACACAAATTAATTCATCTGATAGTAACAAGTCAGTTTTATTAGTAATAGTCACTGGTTAATCAGATCTTCCCTAGATAGAAGCATTTTCTTATGAACTTTTATGCCAATAAAACAGACGGAATTAAAATGGTGAGTTGTAAAGATGGAAAGAGTGGGATGCATAAACAAATAAAAACAAAATGAGACTGACACCTGCCCTTTCACAAACACCCACCGCTCTCTGACGTGGTTGGTTATAGCGTCTCATCTCCATAATCAGATTTCGAGTGTACACCTGCCAAGCGAATGGAATAAACAGCCTAAAATGCAGATTCAACTCATGCCCACAACCACAAGACTGGAGGAGGCAAAACAAGACAGCCCTCCATCTCCTCTCAAACTAGGCCATGTCTGCAGCTGATTAATAATACACACACACACATATGGAGATGAATATGAAAAATAATCATTGACAGACATGCTCTCGCTTTCTCAGACCCACTTGTTGTCTTTTATGTAGATAGAGAAAAGTAAAATCACAGTCAGAGCACATCAATTTAAAAAAAATATTTTATCCACATACAAGGACTAAGCAACTTTTTGTCAAAGTTCTTTTGTTCTGTGCACTCAGATGTTATCCTGTCCCATTGCCATAACCCCCATATACTCCTCTTTTATATTACATTGTAATTGATGAGTGCACAGACATGAACAAGCACTAATAACAATAACTCCAGTAGAAAGATGCACACAACCACAATGATGTCTCACTATGCTCTATTTTCCTTTGACAAATTCTGCACCTTCAACCACTGTTTATATACAAGACTCTGAAACAGGCAATAGCTGCAGACTTGTCTACAAGTTGGTCCCCAAAATCTTTCATGGCTGCTCCCTTCTTGATCACAGAGAACTACACAGTATGTCTGTGTTTCGAGTTATTTATAGCACGCCACCTCCAGCCTGGGAAAATTAACAGTTCATTTTGAAACCCTAGAACCCCGCTTGGACCAAGAGGATAATCTTACATGACAGCTTACGGAGGGTGCGAGCACAGAGCAGCGAGAGAGGTGATGGAAGGAGAGTGGCTGGGGGGGGGCAAAGGAGCAAGAAGGCTACTCTTACTACATGCCAAGGGCACAGCAAACCACAGAAGGGAGGGAGTCACCCTGGAAACTGAAAAATATGTGAAGAAATCAATAATGAAAAAGTCAATAAAAAAATCTCTTGACTTTTTTTCTGTGAATCCGTGTAATCTGGAAAACGGCTCCATCACTTTATATGTCATGATGCAAGAAGGAGGGCACACGGACGGCTGTCTTCCTCCGACATGCATTCTGCTCCCCATTTAAGTGCTTAATTGGTTAAAGTATCCATACTGGCAGAGCCACATGCCCACTGCAGAGATAATAGATTTTTAATGGAGCGGTGATGGTAAGGAGACCCTCTCTAGGGAGGTATCACGGTCGAATACTGAGACTCCAAGACCCATCATAGAGCCCCGATAGCCCACCGCACCCTCCTGCAGCTCTCCAATGACATCATCCTCCTAAACAGCATCCAAGCATAAGTGTTGACAAGCAGCCGGGGAATCACTGTTCTGCTCTCGGAGGCCAATGAAACAAAAGTAAGTGAGGTAATTATTAATCATTAGGTGTATGTGATAAATCCAGTTAGATTATAACACATTTTAAACAGGACTATCCACTTAATACTTATCTAAGACAGTACCTCCTGCAGTTGTGCTCATAGAGAACCTCAGTTGAACCTGAGTATATGCTAGAGAGAATACGTGTGCACACTTAAACAAGCTGCTCTTAAAAGACACTGGGGTCCGTGTGACCTTTTCCACACTGGGTCATCCTTTTAGCGTGTTGGGCAGGGTGAGACGGTGGAGGCAGCAGCACAGATGAAAAGGTCAGCTGACCTCCACACAATGGCCTGCCAGTTAGAGGAGCCATGAGGCTTATCATCTGACACCAAACACCCCGAAACTCATCAGTGGTCCTCTTTTTTTTGTTTTTTTTGTTGTGCTTTTGCTGCAGTCGGAGGAATGAGTGAATCTTGTCCAGTTGTGTTTGAGTGCATGTGAAAGCACAGAGGGCCACAGAAATCATACTGTGGGTCATGTAAACAAAAATTGCCATCTCCTCACATGTAAACATGAACTAAATTTGTGAAAGCAGTATTGAAGTAGCCACTAATAAAATCTTGGTATCCAAAAGAGTCCGTTTTGCTTTGGCTTGCACCTGGACACCACTCGGGCTCCAGCTGCTCCGAGAAGAGGACAACAGATAAACATTACACCTCCATCACTACATGGACTATCTCCAGCTGTTTCCCAGCTGCCTTGACTCAGAACTACAGAAGATGACGTCAAACTCAAACGACGAACACTGGTCTTCCTTGATGGAATCTAATGTTCTCCCACCTGTAGAGTACAGAGAGACTTTACCAAAAAGTTTTAACATTTTTACCTTTGATGGCTGTAAAATCGAATCCATTCTTCTCTGGAATTGCAATACCTAAAACATGAATAGGCCAATCAGCCGAAGTTTTATTAATATTTTGGTTTTAGCCCTGAATACTTTTGAAAAAAAAGTATCGAAGTATCGTCTGTGTGCATTGAAATTTTTTCTTGCGTAATCACCTATTTCAACTCCCTCTATGTCCTCCTTAGAACTCACATTAACAGATAGTATTTCCGTGGCAGTTATAAATATGGTGACAAAATCCATCTTTTGATCTCAGTCCACTTAATACCACACTAATTCGCCACAATACATTAAAATAAATGATTAACTATCAGCTACAGAGATATTGGGGTGAATTTGGGCGGCTACACCCCAGGAGATCAAGTGGGCCGTCCAATAACCAGAAGGTCGGCGGTTTGATCCCTGCCTACCCTATTCCGCTTGCCAAACTGTCTTTGGGCAAGATACTGAACCCAAATAATTCCACTTGCACATAGATGCACTGTTTGATGTGTGTGTGCGAATCTGTGAATGGCGAAACTGTACTGTAAAGAGCTTTGAGTGGTCACTTTACACTTGTAACATTTTCCAGAGTAGAAACTAATCCATGTCAGACATCCTTCTTGTTGTCTTGTGGAATATGGGGGTTCAGGGCGTTCGCCTAAATTCGAAATATTTGTCCCAATCCATTTTCTTCCACGCAAGCCAACCACGACATGTCACTCAAATATGATGCTATAATAAGCAACAGTGATGTTAAGCTTGATAAAATAAGATATGAATCAGTCAGTGACAATTACATGCCAAAAATTTGACAGTGTACAACAGAACAAAACACTCTTTGCTTTGTTTTCTATGAGGGCCTTCGTTTAGATGGTTTTAGTTCTACTTTTTTTACAATGAGTTGATAACACAATGGATTCTGACAAACACTGTTGTCAGCTAGGGATGAATTAATTGTTTTGTGCAGCAGCCACTATGGCAACAATCGGACTGATGGCAAATGACACATCGGTGCTTTCTTTTCAATCACTAAAGAGTTGTCACAAATCCATGTCAGATATCCTTCTTGCTGTCCTGTGGTGTATCGGGTGCAGATCGTGAGCCAGAATCACATTATTTGTCTCTATGCCATTTTCTTCAACGCAAGCTCGCCACAAAATGTCACTCAAATATGATGCTATAATAAGAGACAGCGATGTTAAGGTGGATAAAAAAAGATATGAAATGAATCTGTCAGTGGCACTTTTAAGCCAAAAAACGAACAAAACATTCACTGCTTTGTTGTCTATGAGGACTTTCGTTTAGATGATTTTACTTCTACTTACAACGAGTTGATACCACAATGGATACAATAAGTTATGCACAGAAAAATGTAATGACAGTAGAAGCCAGGAAAGACAACATTTCAGAAAAGAACAAACCTCTCTGACTGATTTTCAATGAGGACCCCAACTTAAGTTTTGGTTCTACTTTTTGCTTTAGTCGATTTTACAACACAATGGACACAACGACACAGCCTGTTGTCAGCTCGGGATGAATTCATCGTGTTGTTGTTGTGTCATGGCTGTAACCTGACCGATGGGCCATTCGCTTTCTTTTTCCTCGCTTTCACTCTCAGCAGCTGTACCATCCTCCGGAGTACGAACTAATCCCTGTCAGCTTCATAAACGCCTTGTAATGGAATCTGACTTCCGCAGTGATACGTTCGGTTTGACTCGGTGTGACGGGGCGTCACCCTGCCCGTCTGAGTGGACACTGTCGGCGGCTGCAGCCTCGCACTCAACACGGTCTCCGCC
Organism: Hippoglossus stenolepis; assembly: GCF_022539355.2. Classification (NCBI taxonomy): domain Eukaryota; kingdom Metazoa; phylum Chordata; class Actinopteri; order Pleuronectiformes; family Pleuronectidae; genus Hippoglossus; species Hippoglossus stenolepis. The sequence continues at coordinate 20,771,452 of NC_061487.1, read as the reverse complement.
CGGGGACACAAACCGAAATGAAGCCCTCCGGTGAAGACGTGTTCATTTACGTGCGTTTACTTTCGATTATCCACATGTGACGGGAGGTTAAAAAAAAAAAAAAAATCCACAGCGGGCTAATGAGAGTCCCTCCATAGGCTGAGTTCCTACACCCCAAATGGCTCTGGCTATCAACAGGGACCCCGACAGAAAACCACACGATGTGTTGATACATATTTATAAAATCACATATTCCGTAATACGTGTAGTAAATGGGTGCAGACGCTAGCATGGGGTTGGTGTAGCTAGCGTTAACGCCGGGGCGTGAATACAAACGTTAAGGGAGCTAGCTTAACACGTTTAAAACCGCAGTCATCTCCAAATGTACCCAAAAAAACACACACACACACACACACACACACAGAGGGACCTTATTTAAAAACAGCCGACATGTATTTAAGCCAACGCGGCCCCGGCAGACAGGAATGTGCCCGGCATACTTACGACAAGCAGGGGTCTAATTAGCGACGTTTGCTCGGTCCACCACCGGGGAAGAGGACAAATCTTTCAAGAGGAAACTCAATTTTCTTGGTTGGCTTTTTTGTTTTTTTGGGTGTATTTTTGTTGCTTCCCCCGTCGTCTCCAGTTATCTCCCGCAGCTTCTTCTTCTTCTTCTTCTTCTTCTTCTTCTTCTTCTTCTGCTTCTGGTTCTTCTGCTTCTGCTTCTTCTTCCCAGCTCGGGCAGCGGTTTTTTGCGTTTTTCAGTGGGTACAATGCGCCGGAGCGTTCATGGGCTCTGTGGGTGAACCGAGCCCGCGTTGAACAATGTGCTCCCACAGACAGAGAGAGGAGAGCGGGGATGAGGAGCGGGGGAGCCCACGCCCAGCTCCATCACACATGGACCCGCCCCGGTTACCGAGCATGTTGCCGCCGCCTTCACATGCTGTGGGAAATACGGCGACTCGGCCCGACCTCCACCTGGGTTCCGTCCAAACCAGTGGTGATCGTTCCTGACCTGCCTGTTTAGAATGGGGGCTGTTTTCTTGGCCCTGTGGTTAATGCTCCGGAGTCTACTTTTAGATGTATTGTCATTAGTCAGAGTAAACTGCTCCTCAATAAACTGTCACCTTTTTGATTGTTTGTTTGCTTTTTATATACAGTTTATGCTGACAAAACATTGTGTTCATCCTACCTGGTTTATCTGCAGTGAAGATGTTATAGTCTCTTGTCGCACCAGAATCTGCACGTCACTTTGTTGTGCAATTTAGAGTACACATGCAAAGTGTGAAGCCGATTAGACGAACGTTTTGCGAGATATGCGTTCCACATATGGACAGACAGACGTTTGTGATAGGTAGATTCACAAAGTGCCCCCTAGGTTTGACAAGACGTGAAATCACTGCAGATATTTACATGGGCTGTTTTCTCGGCCTGTGGTCATGCTCTGGGTGTTGTTTGTTTAAAAGATATACCTCTTTACCGTTGTACTTCCATTTCACGTACATCTACGAATATATATATTATTTGTAATTTACTTCTTATTTTTGTCTAAACACAGTCCATTTAAAGACATTTAATCTGTAAAAGAAACTGTGAAACCACATAAAAAGCCAATCTTGTGCAGTGAAATAGCAAAAATCTACGACATCGTATTATCAGGTTTCAGTAAATAACACACGATTATACCTTTATTTTGCTCTTGTTCACCCTGACACTGCATCACAAATACAATGGGTGTGTCATTTAGATAATCAACTACAAATAAAATGGTTGTTGAAACACATACAAGTTCCTTTCATTAATTGAGATGATCCCAATTGCGACAACATGAATTTTTAAAAACTAAGAGTTCCAATCCCTGAGTTTACAACGAGCACTTGAAGGCAGCACCAGACCACCGGGATAGTAGTATTACAGAGTTTTACTAAATGAATCTTTAATAACAGCAGCAGCATATGATACCTGATATCTGAGTCCTAACCTCACGAGCTGCACTGGTTTTATTAGACACAACCTTATATACAGTCTATGGACATAAACTGTTGCATGCACTACATTTCCCAGGGAGCCACGGGTCGCCCTGTGCCGTATCCAGGAAGTCGTCTGTGGTTGTCAAGCAAACTTTTGCTTCGAAGTGTTTTCAGCTTGTGAAATGCGAGGACTTCCTCTTGAAGCCGCAGTTTTCTGTTACAGGTACATTTATTTAGAGTAAAACTACTATGTGACATTAGATTAGAAGCACCTTTCGTTGTAATTAGCTCACAGTGGAATATTAATTGATTCTCCATTGCGTTATGTTAGCAAAGCAATTAGCGGTTCTTTGTTGGTTAATTTGTTGCTAGCTAGAAAAGACGTGTAAGTTCGTATCGTGCGTTTCAGGAAGTCGTTAGAGATGAGTTGTTGTCATGGGCCTGTGCCCCGGAAGGACCGGCCCGGTTCGGCGCGGGTCCTGGTGACTGAGCTGAGTGGATCAGGTCACATCAACCCAACTCCTACCACTAAACCCTGCGAGGACCCAGAGACAGAAGTGGAGCTTCACCTCTCTGCAGAGAAGCTGGTAGGTTCACACTGAACCATGAACAATGGCTGTATTGTTGTGTGCGATGTACAGAAGAACAGGCAGTTTCAAGGTGAGCTGGGCAGAGAGAATCACTTCATACCACAGGCTTCACATAACCTGTTCCATCAGAGCCATAGGTGTACATCCAAGGCAAATACTGACTAATAACTGGGTAAAATAAAGACCAAATCCAGGTCAATGTCCACTCAGACGTCCGTTATTGTGCTGTCAATTTTCTTTCCACACAGAAATCACTATGTGGAACTTGGGACCTCTCATTCGTGACCTCGCTGGAGTTCTGCGTAGACACACAAGAAACTACACTGGGCAACTTTGGTAAGATGAACACGACTATGGCTTTTATAAAGGCAAATCACAGCTTACTATTTCAAACTTTTATTGGTGCAAAGTTTGCATATTTCAAACAGCTCACCTCAACAGAATAAGAGACTAAAACCTCATACCAAGACCCAGCAGTGCCCTCAAGTTGCACCAAATTTCATACATCACTTCCTTACATGTGGATTATTCCCTGTGCAAACTGATTCGGATCTTTACCAAAATTCAACAGGTTCTTCCATGACCCATACAACATCATTCCACCAAGTTTCGTTGAAGCTCCAGCAGTTGTTTTTGTGTGTAATCTTGCTCACACACAGACATACAAATAAACCAACAAACAAATGGGTGAAAACATAACCGCCTTGGCAGAGGTAATAATGACATCACTATAAATGTACACTTTATCCATACTAGATTTTCTGTTAATTGTGCAAACTTGAATGCAAAAATGAACTAATCATTGTGGAAGAGCATCTTCATTGTACTTATCTTTGTATCTAAAGTCCTAGATTACACAAGGAGTGCAGACATGTCACAATATTGTCTGTACATGTGAGTCATGCCTAGCCTGCAGCTATAGGTGCTACTTTCTCCAGCTAACTTAGGTTAAACGTATGATGCAGTAATTTTAGAATTGAATCAGAAAGGTAGTTTGAAAGTGGAAAAATCTTGAAAAATCTCCCAATCTGATGTAATTAGAAAGAGTTTGGTTTATGTGACGATCTTCCAGGTGCCCTCTTGCCCAAGCTTGTTCAGCTGAAAATGAACAACAGCGCGATCATGTCAGTGAGGTAAGTGTAAAGTTGCATAACATGTTGCCTCCTCTGTAGTCTTGAAATGCAACCTGTTCCTTGTATCACACACACAAACAGACTCATTATGTCGACATTACCTCTTGAAATTTCACAGATTTTCAACAAGTTGTAAATCCTGGAACAGAAAGGGAAATGCGGTATTTGATAAAACTGAATTTGTGCTTCTAATGTATATACTTTGTGACCCACTTTATATTTAGCTTGTGTTTAGAAGCATAGCCAGCATGTCCAAGTCTTTCCTCAAACAGAAATGTAATTTGACCATGAGCAGGGATGGACCCATGGGGATTACTGTCAGACTTTACACGGGTCACATGGGCGCTACAAGAAACTACAAGGTTTTGGAAGCCATAAAAAGACGGCGCTTTGAAGCAGAAAGTCGGTTCAGGAGGGTTGTGGGATTGCGGTGCAGGTGTAGAGCACTGCTTTGCTTCAGCCAAGGTTTTCCAACAGGTAAATGTTTGTGTGCGGCAGATACATGTTGGAGCTTGTAAACCACACGACAACAGACGTTGTGTTTTAGCACAGTCGAAGAGATAGATTCACATGGAGAACAGGTTCACACATCTGTCTCACAATAGGACACAGTGGGCTTTGTGGTGTATCAGTTTTCAGATTCATCCTGGGAAAAAAGACAAGTAACATGCTCAGACTATTCCAGATTCTACTGCCAGTTTGATTGCAACCACAGAAATAAACATCCAGAATGAGATACACATATTGTAAATTGTCCTTAAAACGGGACAGGTGGAGAATTGTTTCCCAAAAGACTGCTGCGGGATCAGAGAGTACAACAGAGAGATAGGGCCCTGTATGCTCCACCCTGAGAGTAGCAGAGCAGAGCCAGCCGGACGTGCACTGCCTCTGATAGCATTTCCTGCTCTGGGCTGTGGGACCTGTAGTAGAGAGGGTGTAACAGGGTTGCAGATATACTGAATGAGACTCTGGTGGAAGGGTCAGAGCAGGGGTGTGCTGCAGGGACAAGTGGGAGGCAGAAAGAGAGGGTTGCATATTCGGGAAGAGAAAGGAGCTTGTAGCTGCAGTGGCCAAGGGACTGGAGGGACTCATTCATGTTTCACAGTGTTGTGCAACTCCCTGTCCCTGCCTCTAAATCAACTTTGCTCTATTTTGTGTTCTTAGAGACTTGGGAACCACCCTCTCCCATCTGCAGGTGCTGTGGATGTCTCGCTGCTGCCTACAAGACCTAGATGGCATTTCTACTTTCTCTTGTCTGAAGGTAGATTTTAAAGCGACAGTTCAACAACTGATGAAACTGTTGAGTGGAAGAAAAGACATGATCTGACTAACATTACTTTTAAAAGGTTAAAAATACATATATTGATTAAAAGAAACAGAAATCAAGTCAATCAAGTTTTCATATTGGTTTTTAAATTTGTTTCTTAACTTTAACATAAATTCCATTTGCTGTGTTGCGCTTTCAACAAATTCCAGTAACATTACAGCATCGATACAGCAACTATGGAAAATTCCTAAGTAATGATGTAATAGATCATGTTGATATGCGATCAGTGTAGTTTTAATCTTAGGTTTCTGTGAGATGGGAAGATACCTAATCTGTCTCTCTGGCTCTCTGTTTATAACAACCTTTATGTCTGCTGGTTTCTCTCTCTATCTTATCACATATCTTCTTGGTTTCTGCCAGTCAACACTGTCTGTTCGTCATTTCCTTGTTTTTCCAGGAGCTGTATGTGGCCTACAACAGCGTGTCAGACCTGAGTCAGCTTGGCATGATGGAGAACCTGCAGCTTTTGGATCTGGAAGGGAACGATGTGGATGATTTAGTCCAGGTCCAGTATCTGGGGTTATGTGGCAAACTCCAGAAAGTCACCCTGGAGGGAAATCCTGTGTGTGTTCGCCCAACCCCCACTGCCACTCAGGTAGGGTAAATATACATTTGTTATAACATACTGTGAAAAGAAATGGCTCTTGAATACGGTAATACGGATAAGTCTTATCTGTCTGCCCCTGTCGGTCTCTGTTTGTCCTGTATGAGTCAGCAGACACTGATACTTATTAACATTGTTCTATTGTTTGCTGCAAAAGTCAAAGATCAACAGGTCATGACCATCAATTGTGGCATCATGCAAGGTTGATAATGAAAGCATAATATTGCAAGAAATACATCTGATGGAGATGTTTCTGGGTTTTTATTGGTTTTCTATGCATGTGTATCTTATCTAAATTACAAGTACGATATGCAATATGATAAAGACTCTGTAATAGCTCGTGCTGGTTTCACGCCACTTGAAGGAACCAGTACCAAGTAGTGCAAGGTTCAGAGTCACAGCAATCTGGCAAAAGATAGAATAAAAACAGAGATTAGGAGCTGAAAAAAAAAAAGCTTTAGCAAGGAGCTGGGCAGCGTTCCTGCAAAGGAAGTGGTACCATTTAGTTTGTTGTGTAGCCTGTGCAGGAACATTGTTAGCCTCCGTGGCTTCAATAGCTAATGGCCCAAATGTCATTAGCGTGTGCTGAGACATGAAAATATCAATGATCTCATCAATCTGTATCTGGGTCTTCGACGCACCAGAGAGGACACTGGGGGAGGAGGAGGGATCAAAATATTCAACAGCTACATGTCAGACACACTCTGCTGTGGAGACATCATGACACAGTTTTATGTTTACATTACAGTGCAGATTGGATCTTTGAAAACTGGTCATTACATTCATAATTTGATGTAAATGTCTAGCACATAAAGTGGCGATAGAAGCTGCATTTCCACCTTCCATGGATTCGAGACACTGTGTGGTTTTTTTTGTTTTGGGCCACAGTGAATGTGTTTATTTACACCCACCAGCCGAGCATTAATTAGGAAACTGGGGCAATGAAGGGAGATGCTGAGCTGAATATGCATTAGGCCTGTGCTTTGTAGTGACTGAGGGGGACTTGGGTTTGCTCTCTTGCCACTCCTCTTGCTCTCTTTCTCTATCCACCACACACACACACAGATATACACATATATCTGCCTATTTCCTCTTACTCAGCCATCATTCTCCCCCTCTTTTCTCTCTCATTTCCTCGTTGCCACCCTCTCTCTTGCTCTCTTTTTTTTATTTCATTCATTGCAACAGTGTGGTTTGGTGAAGGGCAGGAGTGCCAAGCTACAATTCGATCGCTCAGGAGCTCAGTGATTTACTGGACTGTCCCTGCTCTCTCTCTCTCTCTCTCTCTCTCTCTCTCTCTCTCTCTCTCTCTCTCCCCCCCTCCTGTGGGCCTATGTAGCTTCCCCTAGTGTTAAAAAGTAAGATCTTACAGATGAGTTAAAGCGTCACAGTGGTCAAAAGCCAGTGCAAAAAGATCATGAGGGCTAACTAATAGGCATTATGTTATGCATTATTATCTTGTTATGCTATTGTTACATTTAGCACCTGCCCTGTGTTCGGACCCCACGGGCTTGTTTGACGGTATAAACCAATACTCTAGAGTCAGCTGACATATCCTGGGTCTTTATCATATCTAGGGGCATCATGTAGTCCATAATATACAGCTATGTATTATTTAGTATATCTAAACTATTCCGTACTGCAGTTAAATTGAATAAGATATAGGTTAGAAGTGCAATTATTCAATTTTTGGAGCCAAATGGAATACCAAGCACATCAATAAGTGGATGAGTCGACGTCAAGGGCAGATTTGAGTAGTCTGTTTATCACATTGGTCTTTAACTATAGTACATAAACTGAAATCACTACAGGAATATATATATAGTTCTGATGTTTTATTTACAGTATGCAATCCTTAAAAACACTGCTACGTAATGCACTCATGGCTTTTAGTGCACATACATACAATTAAACTGAAGCTGTGTACAGTTAAGTCTCAGTCTGCCTGTTCTTTCCTTTTGTCCCGTTTCTGTCCTCAACATTTCACTCTTTGCTATGCTTCCCCTTCCCAGACGTCAGACTATAGATATCGGGCTGCAGTGAGGGAGTTGGTCCCTCAGCTTCATTACCTTGACAATGTAAGGGTTGAGGATGATGGTCTGAGCTGCAGCAGCACCATGGGAGAAGACTGGGCCGTTCTCCGAAACTCCATCAGAGACTGTAGCCCCTCCCAGAGCGCCACTGAGGACGGTGTGTGCATTTATATGTTGTTTTGAGTTGGTCGAGGCAGGCCAGTTTATTACAGTGGTGTATTTAATGGGCCACTCACTTTTGTATTTGTAGAGGAGACAGCAGAGGGTGCGTGGCCGGACAGCAGACCCAGCTCAGCCAGGCGCCCTGCTTCCAGCCGCTCCTGTGTCTGGCCACTCTCATCAGCGGGCTCCAGACCCCAGACTGGCTCCAGACCCATGTCAGCGACCAGGTCCAGGGTACTCTCCCCTCCTGGATCCAGACCTGGTTCTGCGGACTCTGATATAGCAGCAGTGGAAGCAGAAACCAGCATCCTGACACATGGTAAACCAGTGACTGTTCTTCAGAGTGTCCAACCACAGTCTCTCTAATCAGTATTATAAATAATTTGTTGCTGCTATAACTGTTGTGGCAAAACTACTGACCCATGACAAGCATTTTCCATCTTTTTCAAATTTTTTTTAGTTTTAGTGTCATTTTCTTTTTCTTCTAATTAGCATCACCCTGCACAAACATGATCAGCTCCAGTCTTTACTCAGTAGTGCGACCGAGAGGAAATATTTATGATAAAAGACTTTGATTTTCTCTCATCCTCTAATCTGTTGACTCTTGAAGGAGCTGGTAAGATCGTGTACTGTGGAAACCCAGTCCAAGCTATTCGAGCGAGGCGCGAGAAGCTGAAGGTAGGTGGTGTGTGTTGGAACAACAGAATTCCTTCAGTGAAAAAAATCACCTTGTTCCTTAAAAAAGCAAATCTGCACCAATCCATCATATCATGCACACTGGGTCCCGGAGAGCAGAGCATTTAGTGTCCACTGAAAAGAGAAGCCTCTATGGGCTTTGACAGGCCCATTATGGCTGTCTGGCTTCAGCAGCTTCATCTCTTTAATGTCGTGTCAGTATATAAAGAGAAAGAGCAAAGTATTAGCAGGAGGACAGAGACCTGAGAGAGAGGACAGGCACAGCGGTGGCAGGACACAGGGGGATGGAGATGTGTGAAGGGTGCAGCGGTGTCAGAGGGATGTGACAGATGGAGCCCTCACTGCCGACGCCATGTGATCCGTCACACACACCGCTGCAGTCCCCCCGTCTTCCTCTCTCCTGTCCCTCTTGTTCAGTAAGCCCCTGTTGTGTTTGTTTTCCCTCCTCTCTGTCTGCCCTTTACCCAAGTGTATATCCATAATTGATGCACTCAACTCTTGGGCCTCTATTTTTCTGTTATGTTCTCTCGCCTCCTCTGCCACCAACACACTCATTCACCCCTCGCTTCGTTCTTATAGACGGCGCCCACCAAGTCTACTTTTACCCCCCGCGATCTGCTCATCCACGTACCAGAGCACACGTACGACCTTGAGGAGCCTGATGTTAGGGAACGTGGAGATGTATTCGCTGAACTCAGAGCTTGGCGGGAGCAGCACAGCAGGTACTAACTACTTGCACAGCTCCCTCTCCTTAACACTAAATTATACACTAAATTATGCAAAAGCTAATTCTTAAACCTCCATCTTGCCATGACAGAACATTTGAAACAACAAATATCCGCTATCTACTCCATTTTTCAGGCGTCTCCAGGCCATAGAGACGGAAAGAGTACCACAGGTCCTGGCTATTCAACACAGTGATGAAGAAGAGGAGGGAGATGATGATAATGTTGATGATGATGAAGAAGAAGGTTTTGGTAGGATGGGGAATGACAGGAGTGATGAAGAACATGGAGGGGAGAGGCGTGGTGAAAGCCAAGATTCCTCGTTTCAGTCTCTCTCCCCAGGTGAATACCCATTGAACGAATGTGCTTTATGTTGCTACTAAAAGGACTGGAAATATGAGAGAACTAATGATTTTCTTTCCACAGTAACATTAAAGTTAAGAAAGAAAGACATAAAATAGCAGGAGATTAATGGCTGCTCCTGAACCTTTTGTAATGATTTTTTTTTACAGACCTGCATCACAGAGAAGCCATACCCCCTGACATGGCTCGGCTGTCCCTGTCCTCAGACACCTCGCTGTCCCCTTCTCCCCCTGTCAGTGCCACAGCAGCTCCTGGGAATCGCAAACCGCAAGGGTTTCGTGCACGTCGGCTTCGACTCAGCCAGGCCGACTCAGAACATTTACCTGTTTCCGGCAAAGCAAGGTGCTCCCACCAGATAGGCACAGCAGCAGGACACATAGAGCGGGAACTCCAGCAGGTCCAGCAGGTGACCAGGACGAGGTTACCTCAGGTTGCACACATACACCGCCCGCCACCAACAAGTGCCCCAGCTGAAGGGCATATGGATCCATGGTATGGCATTGTTTATATGTATCAGTCTATGAATTTATACAGTATAAATGTGAAATATTGGTCTTCTGTTACTGCTGTTTAGAACTCCTTAATTATATTTGCTGTTAGAATAATGGATCTTAATCAAATAGAAGTCCCATCCATCCATTAGTTCTACCAATCCCAGCATACACTGGGCAGGAGGCAGGATCAGTCTGTCACAGGGCCGACACATAACTCATCACACTAACATTCACACCTACGGGCACCAAGGATTCATTAATAATCTGGTATAATAAAAGTTGTCTTTGGACTCATGTGTGTTACTTTACTGTGATGTGAATAGATGTGTTCACATAGGGCTGTTGTTCTAATGAAAGTTTCCCTGTCTTTCAGTGTGGACGTGGACTCTTCCAGTGCACAGTCCGGCAACAAGCCCCGCCACGTCCCTCAGATGTCCAAGCTCCCACACAGGCCAGCAATCACTCGTCCTCACACAGCCAGGGCCGCGCTGCAGAAACATCACCCACACCACACACTCCAGCCCTGCAGAGGGAGCTCACACCCAGACTGACACAAGAATGGGCTGACGCGTTGCAAGGGACGAGTATGAATAGTGTGTTATTGTTCCTTATCATTAAAAACATGGAATAGCAGGGGAGGCCATTGAACAGGACTTTGTTCTGAACCTCACTCGCACCATGTTTTAAGGTGTATGTCGGGATTTCCAGTATTTTTCCATGAGATGTTCTTTCTCTCTTTTTTTTTTAAGATGAAGTAGATATTGAAAGCAGAAACTCTACTATTGGAACCAACCTCCTTTCAAATAAGTAACGCAAATGTTTTTGGAGGATATGATGTAATGAAATAATCCCTCTTTTAGAATTAATGTTGGGTGTAATTAATAACCTTACATTTCTATTTCTCAGGTTGAAATGTTTCACTATTTACACTCAAGTGTTACCTTGTATAAAAATAAATAAAACACTGGAAAAATGTATATACTTTACATTATTTTTCTTTAATTACCCCAGAGCTATGAGGTTTTGAAAAATGTAAAGGTTGAGTTAAGTCATGATTGTCCAGACTGTCCAGATAATCATGGTGTAATAACGTATGTTTGCCACTTGGAGGCACTATCTCTAAACATTAAATGAAAAACTATCAATCACTTTCACCTCCTTGAGCAAACAACCCCTCACATCCACCCCCTTGAAATCCCATGATTCATTATTTTCCTCCCTGTTTGAACACATCTACGGCATCAAGTGCGTGATTCACATTATACAAACATAAAACATGCAAACATTGACTTTTCCCTCTGCTGGTGCAGGACAAAATATTGTATGATGTATTATAACAGGAGTAATGGACTGGATCATATATTTTATTAGAATTGATATATTCTATTCTGTGTCATATCCTGTTGTTTTCCAAGTGTTATGGGGAATTACACGGCCATTGTACTGTGAAGGACAATCTCAGACTGATTCTGTCCTGATACACATTCGTGACAAACAGTATTTGAGGAGATGAGGCACACACACAGAGAGAGGCACATTTCACACCCTTGTTGTTCTTCAGGGGCACATGATGCTGTTTGTTTTGGAGGTGTCACAAAGATTTTTTTCACGGAATTCCATTTCAGGGAAAACCGCTACAACCAGATCGCTGATGTTTCCAAACTTGCCCGACCTTATCTGAGAATACCCGATGTGAGCACGTGCACGTGCACTCTAATAAACACACACTATCAAACACTTGCCATATTTCTGTCATCGAGGCTTCAGATCTATCCACACATGCAGGATGTCAGATGAATCAAAGAAATGAAGCACAGGCCCGTCATTAGACCTTGAGAGCACTAATACTCCTGCCAACAGCGCTGGATTAAGAGGTGTATGCGTGTCAGACACAGGAATGTATGATGTGTGTGTACATGCAAGCACAGACGCCCACTCAACCAGGAGACAGGTCTTATATAACCCCGTTACCGTATTTGTTATCTTCTAGCAACTCTTTCCATCATACGCCTTCGAATGTTTTTTTTCTCACACAGCTGCTTCACTTGTGGGATTGTTTCTCCCCCTTTTGCTCCCTGTCAGGTGTTTCCAGGCCCACTTCAATCTCACTCGAGCTATTATCTGTCTGAAGACACAGATGGAGGTTGATGGAATGAAAAATGAGGCCTTTTATGGTGTCATGGTGGGAGGCTGTTCACTTACTCTCCTGTAATTTCTTGGAAAAGGGGTTATTCTCATATGGATTCAGAACTGGAGACCTAAAGTGGCATGTAAAAACGGACTTTCACTCCCCCAGTCAATACCAGTTATTACCTCCCTCATTTAGTTGGTATGTGGTGAAATAATTTCACTGCACTGATGCCTTATCTGGAATGATAGATTTTCTTTATACCAGTTGGAGTTATCCTTATTGTCAAGAGAAGAAACGATCTTGTCTTAACAGCATGCATCGTGTCTTTTATCTAATAAAATACGACTGTAAATCAGGGTCCATAAAGATGCCCTCTTTGACCCAAAAACATTGGAGAACTGCAGGGTCACCGCATCATAAATTTGCGTTGGATAATTATAAAAAACAGGCTTTAGATTATTACAATATTATAATTTAAGTAAATATGACAGATAACAGAGTAAAAACCAACAAATTAATACATATCTCTGTCCCAAATACTCACAAACACACACACACACACACACACGGGTAAACAAACAAACAAACTGACATTTCTAACACACTGAAGCAGAGGAAACTGTGTCAGCCCATGCTGTGAGTACAAGGAAAACAAATACCACATGTGTTTGATATGAATCCATTCAACTCATGATGGTGTCAGGTGGGTTGTACTTACATTCCTCTAAAGTCTCCATCAAAGCTTTCAGAGACATAGCCACAACTAAAAAGATGGTTGTGAATATCAGTGACAAACCAATCTATATAAAAACATATATAAACTAACATCAATATATAACTTTATCTCAGAAAAGGAATAGGTGTGTTAGATTTTATACTATTAGATGAAGATATTATTGACTGGAGGTAACATTTTCCATCAGGAAATGTACCTGGAAACACCTATAGAATGAGTTGAGACAGGCCCGGCAGAAGCAGTTTGTACTGTACATGTTCTTGCCAGAAGGAAAATTCCTTTCACTTCAACATATTTAAGCTGCATAATTCATTTTCTGTTGACACCTTCACAGCCAAAGGCAGAAACACAGTCTTTAATGGTATTCAAAAGGCAGGAATGTATTGTATTCACAGCTGGAACGGCACCCAGTTTAGCACTTTTCTCCAATGTCAAAGAAAGTAATAAAAACAATTCCTGGATCCCTCTGTTTGTCCAGACTCGCACCAAAATGTCGATTACCATACAGTGGCTGCACCAGATTGCACACACACATTTCAGCCTCCTAAATATGTCTTCTTTTTTTCCCTACAAGTTCCGTGAAATATTCTCTGGTAAATGGGAGAAAAATGTTAAAAATTGCCATGTCCACAGTGTTAAAGAAAGTGATGAAAAGATTCCTGGATACATTCCCTGACCTGGATACTCACCGATAATTTAATAGGTTTTTATTTGGGTCATGTTCCACCGCTCCAAAAGATGTTTTTGGAAATCAGTTGACCAGTTTTTGCAGAATCATGCCAAATATCATCCTTTGCAGAGGTACTTCTTCCTATTAACAGCTTTCTGAAGTAAGTTTACTTCAGAAAGTTTAATTTTTCAAAGTGATAAAGTTAGTGAATGAAGTATTCATCGTTGTATTAACAGGCTACACTTTTCCTGTTATACCTGAATTGTGCCATCAAGGTTGGTTTTCCTTCCACATGCTGCAAACCCATCTGATGATATTTCTGTCATATTCATTTTGGTCATACTTAACTGAAATCAGCTAAAACAAAACTGAATGTACCTTCGTTTGTTATTTTAATAAAGAAAATAATCAATCATAAAAAAAACAACTTGCTCATATCAGCATTAACTACCAAGGAAATCCTCTCACTCATTGTTTTGTAATCCTGGATTCTCATTCTGTTTCAGGGTCATGTGTTCATACGAGCAGCGAGAGGCAGTGGGGATTACCTGTAGTTAAAGATAAAAAAGAAGAAATACAACGGGTCTAAGATAGCAGCCTGTTTTCTGGCCTACTAATACTGCACACATGAATTTTAAATGAATATGTTCCAGGGCTTAACAGTGTGTGTTTGATAACCTATTCCTACAGAAGAAAGCCACAAACAGCTGTTGTAGTTTTTTCTGCTTTGTCGTTCCCTTTCAGCTGTTTCCTCTTCAGAAAAGCTGGTTTCAGGGCAGCGATTGTAATTTGTGGGACAAATACAACATTTATTTTAGTCTTACACATGTTTGCAAAGCCACACGTCACACCACAAATAAGATTAATAAATAAAGGAATCTTTGGTTCAGAGAGATGAAAGATGAAGTATTGTAATCTTAGATATTTGCACATATAGGAATCTGATGACACAATATTTGATCTGTTGGTACACCAGCTGTTTTCTTAGTGGTTAAATGCTGTATTATTGCTTAGAAACCTTTTCAGTTTACACAATCTTGATCCAATAAAAACTAATCTTGTTGAGATGAGTGATGATTGACACATGGGTGACTTCCCTTCCTTTTGTTTAGTAAACAATCTTTGCTTTTATGAATGGTTGTTTCGGGTGCTGAAAAGATTATTACAGACACAATTATAACCTTCCGCTTCAAACACTTCCTGCTCATCACAGCTCGAACACATGTTACAACATGTTGTATATTTTGAAAATAGCATCCCCTTCACCAGTGATGCTTTTTGTCAGAAATAACAGTCTCCTCTTCTGCAAGTGAAATCACCTGTAGTCTGCAAACTACAAGGAATCTCAAAGCGTAATCTTTAAAAACCAACCAATATAAAACTGTAGTTAGTTACAAATCCATTTTATAATATATAATGTAATGGTAACTGTAATCTACCTGCTGCCATTTCAGTTACCTCTATGAGAGATGACAGGTTCTCATACTTTTTGGAATCAGATTACATTTTGCTGTCGGTTCTGTGAGTCAGGGATCAGGGATTTAAAAAAAAAGAAATTGACACTTATCCTTATATATACAATGTATGTGACTGTATATTATTGAACATTTAATCAAGTTATTAAAACCACAATGATACTCTCGATTCTCACCTTTATTGTGAAATCCCTGACCGGACACTGTGGTATTGCTGCTTCCTGTTTGTCTCGCGTCAAGCGGAGTTCTGACGAAGTTCTGTCCAGAGGATGAAAGTCTCGCTCCTCCGCGGGAACGGGACCGACCGACTCAACGTCTGTGAGTAATTTAAAATGGTTTATCGCACAACAACACGTGGTGTAAACGTCTGTGGACTGTCAGAAGAGAAGCGACGTGTTGTGAAGTGAGCGCTGCACCTGCAGCTGGGTGCTTCGGGCTAACTGACGAAGAACTGACCCTCTGAACTTTTCTCACTGACCTTGTTCTTGTTGGGCAACTCAAGTTAAAGTTAGGAACTGACCCGCTGTCAGTGACCTTAAGTGGCTATAATGATGTGGTTGTTTTCCTGCGTCACTGTGATTTATGGTCCGTGTCTCATTTTAGCTTCCACAACCACGTTTGTTCATAATTCACTTAACGTGGAGCTAGCTTGAACTCAGCGATGCTAAAGTACAGATGTTAATGTTTAGTTTAAACACTGATATTTAACTTAATGAAACAACGAGGCTCCACGATCACAGTATAATGTCAACAACCCTCCACACAAATACAAACACGGATCATCGTTGTTTCAATCATCAGCATCTGCTTTTAGATTTTCACGACATTACCACAGAACATATAGAGAATGTGTTGTGATCGATGTGAAGGTGGATTCAAATATTGAGAAATTGGTCATTTTACTGACTTATCACAATGAATCAAACATTTTGATTCTTAACTGCATCTCTTCTTATTTTCATTGTTGATCAGTCTGTCAGATTAATCGATGGTAAGAAGCTTTAGCAGTTTGGTTGATTTAAAAAGACAAATACATAATTATTTTTCTGTTGATCAACAAATAGACTCTGTGTGTGTGAGCTCGACTTCAGAGCAACTAACCTGAACATGTACGTCTCTACCCCTTAGGGATGCAGTCATCTGTATTTACCATATACATTCTAATTGCATATATATACAGTGAGGCTTTATGTTAATCAGTTTGTTTGCCATCCTTCTTTACTTACCTGTTCAGTATCTCATGTGACAGTATTTGTCTTCCCATATCTTGTTTCTTGTACTTCCTCCTCTTCTCATCACATCTGTATATTTTCTCTCTTAGTTCCTTGTATTTTTCAAACAGTATCGTTTTCTTCCCCTTTTTCTTTGTCTTTTCCACTTCACGATTCAACTCAACTTTGAAAATGGTTTGTCGCGGCCTCCCCATGCCCATGCCGCCGCTTTTTTTTTATCACTTTTCATGCATATTTGATGTAAGTTCTGAAAAAACGGAAAGCCGTACTGTTTTTGCAATTAGTGTGTGGTCTTCCCTGTCCAATTAGTTTCCGGAGTAATCCTTGATGGATTATTCAGATAGAATTTGCAGGAGAATGTGTGTGAGAAAGAGCCGGAGATCCATTCTGGGTCATCATTATGCAGAACTTGTAGAAGATGATACATCGTCGCTAAATTTAATTTAAAGAGCCAAATATTTCTGATCCTGTGACTGGATATATGCTCTGTGATGAAGTCAAAGTTGATTCAGCATTTTCCTCCATTTTGAGGTTGGCTGGAATTAAATGAAAAGTCGAGTGGGACAAAAAAGTTGCCGGTAAAATGTTGAGTTACTCAATGTCTCTGCCCCCTCCGCACTATGAAATCCGTACATGATGACTCATCTGTCCAGCTGCTCAGCGCCAGAGAGCATAAAGGCTTTTTCTACCAGCTGAGAATCAAACACACCACACACACACACACACACACACACACACACACACACACACACACACACACACACACACACCACACCGATACCCAATCTTCATCTCGCAGACTCTAAATCATTCCAACACCAACAACCCCCCTCTCACCCCATCTTCTAATGTATCAGCTTTCAGGAATTCAGGGAGACTTTCCATGTCGTTTAATATGTTGCCAAGTATCAAATCACATTTCTTTTACCATCAAACAAGTGTAAATATGGCCCTACGTGCTTCTTTTTGTGCTTCAGCTGGACATGGTAGCTCAACACGATGCAGGTTAGCGGGAAAAATACCAGATTGCAAGAAGCTAATCGGTTTTTGGTGATATTTTCTGATTAGATCTAATCTCCAGGTTTGCGTGTTTAATATTGCAAATTATCTGCTGTAAGCCTGGAGCTAGAATGTGCCTGTTATCTATTGACATGCCGATACAGGATAGTTAATCCTCAGGTAGTCCTTTCTGTTACCTTTTTTTGGAAACAAATCAATAGCAGGGTCTCAGACGTGTCATTGCTGTCCAAGCTCTGGATACTATCGGCTTTGTCACCTCCTCTCCGCTGTGGCTCATCAGCTGTCCTGTCACATTCGCTCTGTAGGGAGGTAATTGGGCCCCTTTTTACTTGGTAACTGCTTTTCCGAGAAGGAGACGTGCCTGCCACCGCCGCCGCCGCCACAGCTGAAGTGGGGTAATTTTCTGGTGCTGAGACGATGTATTACAAGGCAGATGATTGTGTTCAAGTGTACAGTGCCTTGCAGAGAAAGGGTTGGATGCGAGACTCCAGTCTGAGTAATAAACCTGCTGCCTAACATTGATAGACTGTATTGTCTCTCTGTTCTCTTGGGAATTTATGCTGGAGAGCCTCACTGTAATTTAGTTTACTACCCTTGGCAGATGCCAGTGTGCAGAGTAAAAACATGATGAACTTCACAGTTAGGGGGATTTTATATTGTGAACTTTATGTGTACTATAGAAGACTAAAGCAAAAAACAGAAGTACAAGTAGATGTATTTGTACAACAGGAAAAGCTCCAGCCTGAGTGTCGTAGCAAGATTAATCTGGTGTCGGTGGTGAGACTGCCTTATGGAAATGCATTTTCCAGTCTCTCTTCAGTGGTCTGATGATACAGTATTGAATCAATTTATTATACCTGAAAAGGGATTTGTGCATCGAAGATTTTTGCAGATGACGTAGCTCTGCTGGCTCCTTTGGGCTCTGACCTCTGCCGTGTACCAGGTTCTGTTTTGAATGAGGATCAGCATCTCCAAAATCTGGAGTATTCTTTTGGAAGAGAATGGAAAGCAACTTCCTACCTAAATAGGAGTCTGGTCTTGAGACAGAGATGGAGATGTTGCACCATCTGCAGTGAAGTAGACAGCTCACTCTTACCCACTTCTCAGTCATTTACATAATGTTTGTTCCTTGCCATTATCATTTTTGTTAGCCAGAGAGAGCGCTTGTATTTTCCTCTCATTGACCAGGCCTGGCCTATATTCTGGTCTACGTGTCTTGCATTGAGATAGTATGACAGCAGGGTTCTGATAATAATAAACAGTCAAAACATTTCAAATAAATTGCATTATCCTTTGGTTTGAATAATGTGAATTTATTCATAATGTTGTGTTTCTGCTATTAGTGCGCATCATTTCTGCAATAAACCAAATGGTCCCAAGTTTAGAATATGCAGTATTCTTTCTGTTATTAGCCCAACTTTAAATATTGCCCACACTATCAAAAAAGATAATTCCAAACTCCCACTTATAAGTAAAAAAAACCCTACATACAAACAAAAACAAATGAAATTCACAGTCCACCACTTTACATTAATACAACGCTTGTGACATGATACATGTACATTGAGACTGTAAAGGGGATTTCCTCTTGATTTCACCGAATAGACCCACTTCAGTGAAGAAATGTAAAATTGCCACAAGTGCGGGGAGGCAACTTTTAAAAGTGCATTTGTTTACATGTTGACGGTCAACACGGTGAAGCTTTGCACACAAACAGATATGAATGGCCTGATATGGAAGGAGACAGGTGCTGTTTGAGGGGAACCACCTGAAGATGAAGCTGTGTCATTAGTGTCACAATGAGCTGCTCAGCGTTGTTCCTCTCAATAAACAGAGAAAAGCTGTTTGCTGGGAGACTGGTGTGGAGATGGAACTGTGAGGAACATAGTTTGTGAGCCCATTTGTAGGATGAGCTTCCAAATGCCTGAACAATATCTATCTTTTCCCCTGTTTTTCTTTTTCCTTACCAAGCTCGCTTCTTTATTTACCCCTGCTTTATCACCCTCTACCCCCCAGCACTACTTTTCTCTTCCCTTCTCACTCCGTGCAAAGGGAGTGGTGTCGGGGCAGTCATGTGACTTTTTGTCTGAACACAATTGCCGGTGTTTGCCATTGGCCGATTTTCTTTGAAAGCGCGTTGGTTTCCTGGGTGATGGGGAATGGCGACACCACTTCACTTTTCTCTTCAGCGTGCGCGCCCCCCCCCCCTAGCATTGCTCTGAGTCGGTCTCTCTCAGTTGCTCTGTGTCGTCCCCAGGCTGTGGTGGATCAGGTAGCCGGTGAGCACAACACACAGTGACAGCGTTGTTGCTCTTCCTGCTTTCCTTCTTCTCCTTTTTTTTCATCAGGCAGGTAGAGAGAACACTAGACTGCGAGAGGTGAGTAACATAAATGGCTTTCTTTGTTGAGTTTTAAGGGCTTTTTCTCAGAGTTTGCTTTTTTAAAATTAAATGTTTTTGCTTTTTTTTCTGGTTGAACACGCGTCTCAACTTGTTTTTTAATCCTGCAAAAGCCAGGAAGGATTAGTCATTGATTAAACAAAGACTAGTTGTTTAAAAGTTAAAACAAATATTTGTCACTGTTTATTTGACAGATGCTCTTATCAGTTGCATTAGTCACCATGGTAACAGGATTTGACATGTTTAGGAAAATCTTGGCTTAGCGCTTTGACAGTATGTTTTTTCAGCATTCATTTTTTGTCAGCCGTATCATTGTGTACTGTGATGTCTTCTAACTTAGGTGAGTGTGTCTAGGACATATGGTATCTAACCATGGTTGGCTTGTCACATGGTTTTTAAATGTCCAACAGGATAATCAGGGACTAAAATCCTGTGGAGATTACACAGACAAGACGGCCCAAAGTTATAACTCTGTTGTAATGAGAGATGTACAGTAGGCTTAGTTCTTTTTATGTCCCATGAAAGATTCAACAGCTGTGTGCGCTCTCTGCTGCGCTGTGCTCGTCATGGCTTTAACACAATATGGGTTGTGTTCTGGAAGTGGGGCCACTTTGGGAGGATTCTCTGGCACGGTTTACCGTCCTGAAGTGGCGCCCTTTAAGTTCCCCGTCTTGGGCTCCACCAACCAGGTGGTCGCTGCTGTGTTTGGTTACCATGACAATGCTGAAAACTGGCTCCCTGCCCCTCCCTAGGATGCACTTTATCTGATGACCTGGAGGATCCCTTGCACGTACACACTCACACCTTCATACACAAACACACTAGCATCTGCTTGCTGACACTTGACCGCTCACATAGGCAAGGGACGGATGAAAGAATAGTTTGCCAGAGGCAGATGAATTGATTTTTCTAAGAATAATGTTGTCAAACGTGTTTGGCGGGTTGGGTTCACTGATATTTGTTGTTTATATAATGGAATGTAAATAAAAGCACTGACTTAAGTAGTCACTGTGTAGTTTACTCATCCAAATTAGCATCCCCTCAGGCTACTCTGTCTCCTTTTTAGGCACTCACTCAAACCATTATGTCTGGCTGTTAACCGTAGACCACCTCAAGCAGGTGTAAAGTCTGGAGTCTCTTTAAAAGCCTGAGTGTTTTTAAAAGATCATTCATCTGGACTTGCTAAAAAGATAAAGCCAATTTACACACATCAGCCACAACATTAAAACCACTGGATGATTTTGTGTAGGTCCCCCTAGTGACACCGAAACCGCTCCGACCTGTGAAGGCATAGACTCACAAGACCTGTAAAGGTGTCCTGTGGCACCAAGACTTATAGCATCAGATCCTTTACCCTTGTCCTGGTCCAGTTCTGACTTTGACCACTCTACTGTAACGCAGCTCCATTTGCTGTAAGCCATGATGAACTGTGTGCTTTCACAGCTATCAGCTTTCAATTATTGTCAGCATTGAGATTTTCAGCAATCTGTAGTTCTTCTGTGGGACTGCACCATACAGGACAGGACTTCTCTCCTTACAGGCTTCAGTGAGCCTTGGGTATCCATGACTCCCTGGTTCACTAGTCACCCTTCTTTAACCCCTGCATACAAAACCTGCCATTTTGAGATGGTGCGATCTAACATCTGACTATCACAATTGGACCCTTGTCAGTGTTGCTCAGATCCTTTTTCAGCTTCCAACCCATCAACATTTGATTTCACAAATTGAAACATTTGCCATTTCATGTCTACTACATGTCTACTACGGTCAAGCAGCCAGCCTGACCACGCACATTCACTGCCGGTTGATGTTTAGTTGCGAAGTGACGTACGGCAAATTATTCGAGTGTTGACATGTTTTTGAAAAAGTGAGCCGGAAGCAGGGTTGGAGTGGGTGTTGATCCACAGCCTGGTAGCGTCTAGCTGATGCAACTAGGAGGAAAAAGGCGCTGAGGCCTTGTTGTTGCTTCTGACGGGCGGCCATGATGTCACCACTGCTGACCCGACAATCCTAACATTCCTGCTGATAGGGCTTTATGCAGACATGGAGGAGAATATGTGCAAGACATGTGGGAGAGATGCACAGACTTGCACACATATGGCCTTTGTCTAATGCTGATTAGTAATCTGGCATATCCACCCACACACGCCCACACCCACGTCATGTCATTAATTCAGTGTCACGTACATGCCCACTCCAGCACACGCTCAAACCCTCCACCATCAGGATAAAGATGGCGATGGCAGTCTCACCGGCCTCATTAAAATTCAACAGGTTTTTAAGTGTCTGTACTTGAAGTTCTGGTGAATCAGTTTTGCATATGTCCTCTGCTACAAACTAAAATATCTGTTGTTGAACATTGTTTCATGAGAGAGATACAACATGCAATGGTGTCATCATGTGTGTGTGTGTGTGTGTGTGTGTGTGTGTGTGTGTGTGTGTGTGTGTGTGTGTGTGTGTGTGTGTGTGTGTGTGTGTGTGTGTGTGTGTGTGTGTGTGTGTGTGTGTGTGTGTGTGTGTGTGTGTGTACTTTTAGAGCATGATCGTAGCTGCAGCTACAAAAGATTTTCTTACTGTAACACAGCTACAGCTTCTCTTTGATCCACTAAAGCCACAAAAGGAAAGAGATGACAGGCCTGGTGCAGTGAAAGCTTTTAAATGCTGTTGTTCCCGCAGGTGTTTGGATAGTTTATTTCCCCCTAGACACCAGACCAGCATTGTAAACAATGTTTTGAAATAACCGGCCAGAAAAGTGAAGGTAACATCGTAGCCTAAATGGAGGGCACAATAGAAAAGCATGTAGACTTGACAAAAACATGTAAGAAAACATTGCTAGACAAACACACTAAGGCCTGAGGCACTGCCTGTCGAGAAAGGTGTAGACAGACAGACTGGGCTTCAGTGAGTGTGTCCGGGGGGCCTCTCCCTTGCTCTGTGTGGGGCTTATGAATCCTTTGTTTACCTCCGACCCCTGACCTGCACCCACCTGATAGCTCCCCTGTTACTAACCCGCATTTCCTGTCCATTGAGTGCCCCACCCCAATTTCTTTTGCATGCGTTATTACCAATATAATTAAATCGGCAGTTTCACCCCCCCATGTTGGCCAACATTTCGTCTTTCTTCTCTCTGTCTTTGTGCATCGACCAGACTCATAGCTTGTGGGTTGGGTCCCCGCTCTATCCCAAGAAATCCATGAGGCTTGGAGCTGTTGTCTCTGGCAAGAACACCACGGTGACTCAAAATAGACTTTCTTTTGTTCTCTGACTCACCTGCACTCCTTGGATGAGAGAGAAATGATAAGATGGGCGTGCAGACTCAACGTCAACATCCCAAACATCTGCGTGCATGAAGAAAAGTTAAGGGCTATACGACAGTCACAACTTTTCCCCTGTACTAATCAGACTGGCTGTAGCCTATTTCCATTTACTGATAGGAACACTGCCAAGCAGCAGAGTGTGACTCTAATGGTACAGCTTTATCTCAAGAGACAGAGAGCGACTATATATCTAGAGGCAGGATTGAAACAAACTGGCTTAGCTAGAAAGGATGAAGGAGACAGTTTGAATAGTTAGATATTTCCAACAGGACCACTTGAAAGCAATGAAGGGACAATGCTGCAGCTTATGAACGATGTCCAAATTGATTTCAACTCTAAAAATAGCTATTCATCTGCAGTAGCTTTTCAAAAATGAAACACAAAGCCATGTTAGAGGTAGAAGTGCTGTTGTTTTTTTTCAAATGATGGTAGTTTAGGTCGTAGCCAGTCCTGACTGGCTCTGAGTAAAGAAGGAGGAAAGAGAGACGATGGAGAAAGGGTGCCAGACTGTGGCCAAAGTCCTGACAACTTGGAAGCTGCTAAAAGCCAACTGAGATTCTCTTATGTGCTTTGTTAGTCTGACCTGAGAGGAGTCTTCAGAGAGAAAAAAATAAGGCTGTGTGTTTTTCCTTTCTGGCCTCTTTTCTATCCCCTGTTTGGAGGGATACAACATTTGTTTACCAGCAGTGTATATGTAGATCCAGTTGAATCTCTCTTCCTGTCATTTTCACTTTGTACTCCCCTGTCATCTCTTTGTCTTCACCTTCACCCTGGCAATGCGTTTTCAATACAAATGCATTTATTTGTAGAAGAATTATATAGTGACACACATTTGCTACTAAAACATGAATCATATTCTGAGCCACGTTTCTGGGAAGAAAACAAAAGTCTTTGTTCTGTTCCTGGTGTGGGATATGCTATATTTATGTTTCAGCAGTGCAATTACCTTCGCTGGGGAAAGCCATCACGTCTGTCATAATGATACACAAGGCATAGCAACACCACTGGAGCAACAGCATTCGCCTGACCATAATGAGATAGCAATGCTAAACTTAGGCATGTTTGGGACAAACAGAGCTTTACTACCTTACGTCGCTTGCCATGAGTTTGAAAACCGATGTCAACAAAAGTTCAGGATTTTGTAACTTGTTTTTTTGGCATCTGAAAATAGAGGGCTCTCATTTCGTTCACTGTCCAGGCTTTTGTCTTGACCAACCTGCTGTCCACCTGTTGAAAGCTGTTTTTAGCCGAAAGCTGAATAAACAGAGCGAGAAGAAGGAGTAGAGGTTTCAATGGGGGAAGTTGTGAAGGGGCACGCCGTAGTAGCAACATTGTGCTATTCATTGTTGATGAATAATGGCCAACAAAGACACTATCAGCATGTATTCCCCTCTCTCTGCTCCCCTCCACGGAACCTATTGAGCTACTGCCCAACCCAACCAGTCTATTTCTCAGCTTTAGAGCCATCTTCTTGTCTCCGCTGAGCTCACTTACCACTCTTTGGACATATTTATTCCTACAATCAGTTGCTAAGCTCTAACTTAGTAGTGGACAGTGATAGAATGCCACCAAATAGCTGACTACAGAGCTGAGTGCATTTCTAGGTTAGCCCAATTGGTTAATAAGTTCAAAAAGGGAGAAGGATTTCTTTCCCGAAAGCGTTTTTAAAAATACTTTCGGCCTCCTCTTTGTTTTCTTTAGCGCCTTTGCTGAATGCAGAGGGAGGGTCGGAGGAGGAGGGAAGGGGGTTACAAGAATGTTTGAGTCACGCAGAAAAAGAGGGATGATATGTGGGGGTCTGACAGGGGAGGGTGGGTTGAAGGAGGCACAGCAGTGGGAGGTACCCTGAGGAATGCCTGGAAGGTGTCAGGAAGGTCTCGGAGGCTTTGGACTGATAATCCTCCACATCACATTATAATACCCTCACCCACCCTGATTTCAGCCCTGTTGTCTGTCTGTCTTCAGACTCTTAGGCCAATACCATGGTCCATTGTATTTTTCCATTGGCCCACATTCCCTCATAGTAATAGTGGATGATAATTTACCTTCAACATATTACGTTGGTGATGTATATTAGGGTCCATGCTCTATATACCAAAATGTTTTTAGAAAAGAGCGACGATCTTTTCATAAGCAGACCTGTCAATGGCCTGGATGAACACCAACCTGCATTAAAGTTTCACAGGCCATGGGCCATTGATTATGTTGGACCCCGCAATAAGGAAGATTGTTAACCTTCACATACTCTTGTGTTATACAGAAGTCTTTAAATTCACTTGGTCTGGCAATGGACCAGCACATGATCACACTGAAGGGTAATACTTTCAGGGTCCATACATTTTACTTACTTCTCTGCTATGTCAATTCTCCTTGGCACCTTAGCCTTTTCTCACTGTGTCCTCTGGTACCTAAGCCATGCCTCAAGAAACTCTCACCCCACTTCTTTTTTCTAGAGTGTGGTTTAAGTGATTTGTCAGACAACACAGCTCTTAGATGTGCCAAAAGCTTTGCTTTATAGACAGATCAGGGAAACGCTTCACATAGATATGAGCCGACTCTCCGTGGGCCTTTGTGACTCAGATGTCCACAAGCTTCAGCGTTCTACTCTGTGGTCTTTTGTATGCGTGATTTAATTCAATAAATTAATGCAATTATTCCAAGTAATCTATTTTTGGAAGATCTGCTTTATACAGTGTGGTCACTGGTTATGAGGCGCTGTGACTGCGTGTCCTCATAAGTCTCTGAGAATACAATGTGATGTCAGATGAAGGCAAAGTAAACACATGGTTGAAGGAGGTGTTGTCAATGGTCTGCTGCTGCTGAATCATATCTGGGTTTCATAACTACATCGGTTTCATGCAGTATGGTATATTAAATAATTAAAAAAATTCTTTTGACTTTTCCACAGTTGTTTTTAAAATGTCTTCATATATTCCCACCTGGGACCACTTTGTTAAGTTTTCTTTTTTCTTCCAGTTTTTAATTATCAAATGTCTTTGCCTCACATAAGGACAATGAGCAAACAAATTAAGGGAAACTAAGTAGCTGTGTTTGCAGAAGCAATTACAAATCGTTCAGAACTAAATTTCCAATAATTAAAATTAAATTTTAAAAAAGAACTTAACTAATATTAGCTTATCACATAAATATTGGTATTGGTGTCTATGGATTGATAAGTAATATTAAATTGCAGCGCACGAAATGCTGAAAATATTGTTATGGTAACCACTGATTTCCTCGTTGATCCACTAGAGACAGCACTGGCAAGGTTATCAGTTTAGCTGTAAAATTTAGGGCACCCTTATCAAAAACATTTGTTTATGTAATGTGCTTATGTAAATAATGAATATCCTCTGATACGTCTGGAGATTTACGATCTTTAATTTATCTAGCACTAAATGATTCTGTTTTTAGGATGTCATGAGGGACAATACTCCCCGACTCTCACTTTAATTTACATCTAGGACGGCTGCTATGGTATCATGTCCAGTCTTTGGTTTCAGGTTTGGGGGAGGGTGGTAAAGGAGAAATGAATGAGTCCAAATTTAAGTTTTAGGGAGATGAGTAGGTAGATAGAGGGGGGGGGTCTGACTCATGCTGAGAGGCTCCCAAATGTTCTGCCTGACCCATTGGTCACGCATGTCTTGTCTCTGTGTTTGTGTGTGGGAGGTGACTGTGGTGATAGGAACAGGGTTCCGGTTTGTGCCACTGACTCATACATGAGTGATGCGTTGTTTCTGTTATTGATCCGGCTTTTGTTTTGTACATATGTCGCTCTTGTGGTCCACAGTGGTCATATTTAGGTTGCTCCGTTCTCTTATTTCCCCTCAGGGCGTTGTCCAATACTCACACAGACACAGAGACTCTGTAATAGCACCTGGTCGGCTGGACTATGACCTCATTCCAGGAAAAGGAAGAGAAAATCACCTGACGGCCTCATTTGTGTAATCAGCTGTTCATGTGACTGGAGGCCAGAGGGTGTATGTCTAATGCCTTAGGTCATAGATTGTACAAACAGTAGAGACTCATGTGTAAACACGCGCATGCAGAGAGTTTTTTCAAGTTTAAGTTGCTCTTATCTCTGAGTTTTCTTACATGACGTCCTCTGTGTCATTGGAGAACGCAGAATGAGAGAGAATAAGAGAGAAAATTGATACGGAGGGAGAACGTCAAAGCTGAAAACATGCTTTCAACTACCTGAAAAGGGGGAGGTACCAGATCTCTCAGCACAGTGGGAAAGGGTGGGGAGAAAGAGAGAGGGAGAGATAGAGAGAGGGAGGAGTGACTGGGCGGGTGTGTTTCTGTGTGGGTGAGAGACAGAGAGAGAAGGAGGAGGGGTGTAGAGAGAGAGAGAGAGAGAGAGAACTCAAGCAGTCTCAGATCTTGGCTGTGGCGAGGACGCCCAGTAGAAGTGCATTCACGAGGCAGCAAGAAGAGCAGAAGGCGCAAGACGGAGCCGAGCAGAAGTCACGACACTCTTTAAACCTCCTCCTGTGACCACATCTGACTGCCTATGACCTCCGCTGGACTCGGCACACTCCTCCACACACACACACACACACACTGACACACACACACATAAGCCACTTGCTGCCTCGCACACCAGCTGCACAACCGGCTCTGCTGCTCTGTCAGAAGTAAAGGATTTCCCCGAGTGAGGGCGAGAATAAAAACAGACGGAGGAAATTAAAGTCACAGAAGAGAAGGATAAGATCCTCTCACTAGGTGAGTGCTTCTTTCAGAGATCTATTTGAACGTGTCCTTGCCTGGTTCAGGAATCAGTGCTGGGAAGTTTCTGTGAAGTCTGATGTTGTCTGTTGCTTTGCTGTATGTTCCAACATGCATGCGAGAGCTATTATTATTAATAAGTGTGAAGCTGTGCTTGTAGGTTTTTAGTGAGTGACAGAGAAACAAAGGCAACCTTGTGCTATGTCCCCGGGGAGGTGAGCTGTGTGTGCTGTCACATGTACCTGTTGACATTAGACCTGATATCTAAATGTTCCTGTTTGGGACAAAAGGGACTAAAACCTGTTTGGGGGAAACTTCACACTTTTGTGCCCTCGTGTGTTGTTATTTTTTTTGCCTCTTCGAGCATGTCTCAAGTGCTCCCTGTGTGACTCAGGCCTACGGGCATTTTTGCTGTGAAAACATTCACAGAGTGTTATAACTATGAGACAAGTGCAGGCTCTCTCTTACACCGGTCTCCTGTCACACCGGCTGCTCCTTTTACCACTGAGGGATTAAAGATTCATCTATGGAGGTCATGGGCAGAGTTCAGTTCTTTCGCTGCCGCTGCGTGTTCCTACTGCGTTTCTTTTTTTCCTTCTGTTAACGTGCCACAAATCTCAAATCCACCAAACCGCTGTGAAGTCTATTTAAGCATTGACTCATTATTATGCGCGGCTGGCAGCTTGTTTAACATTTCCCATCATGGTTTATGTGTCGGATAGTGGAACTTGGAGCTCATTAGCAGGCTGTATTTGTTATCCAATCAGGGCCATCGATCGAATCACCCCTCCCATGGGAGCTGATTATTTTTTTCTTCTCTTGACCGACTGTGAGAGTTTAACAGTTTTACCTCATGTGCTATCTCTGTTTGTGTGATGCACTTGGTTCTAGGGAGATAACGTCAGTGTAATAGATGGTCCTACAGGAAGGATACAAACGGACAACTTTGAACTAAGCATGTATCGTAGCTTTAACTTTATTCATTTTATCTTTGTTTGTCATGTGTAACTGCACTTTGTATTCTGGTTGAAATATACTTGCTGATACAGACCCTGCATATAAGTGAGAAATCATCAAGTATGTGTATTTATTTAAGGAGTAAAATGTACAGATTTTACAATGGTTGCTCCAGTTTTTTGATGGGACCCAGCAGAGCAGTGATGATATAATATACTGCTAAATGTTCCTTCGTTTTTCCAGTTCTACAAGTTCTGAATCTGAAGTGAAAACCAGACAGCAGCATAATGATGTGGTTGCCGGCAGGCAGAATTATAAAACATTACATTATAAAACTTTCAACTTTCTTCACAGCCTTATTTAGTTACCACTTCTTCTCGTCTTCCCTTTGTGTCTTCCTCTCTGCCTAGATATTTCTTTAGTCTTTCACATGAATGAGCCTGTTTAGCATGGAGCGAGCCGAGTGTCCTCTGAGAGTCATCGTGCCTTGTTCTCTGCATGTTGTTTTCACTTGCTGAAAAACACAGATGAAGTCCCCTTCTTTTCTAAAATCATCCGTCTGTCTGTCTGCCTTTCTTTTTTTTTTTAACCGTGTCTCTATCAGTCTGTCACTCAGCTCACATGGCAAGGGAAACAAGTCCACCCATGCACAGCGAGATCTCTCTTGGGATTCTTGATGGGAATTTTGAAAGTCATTCTTCATGCTGTGATGACTTAATTTCTCGCCGTCCTTATCAGGAGTGTTTCCCAACTCCTGCAGATGCACTCAGGGCCAGTGGTAAATTGAAAATGCCATAACAGCATGTCGGTGAAATAATATGGTCGCATGTTTCGGGTCGGGATTAATACCGGAAAGGTGGTTTCCAACCACTTTCCCTCTGTAGCCGTCTTTCCTGATGTGTGGCTTTGTCTCCCTCTCCCTTTCCGTCTTTCCATGCGTCCTTCCCTGCCTGTGCAATGTGACGGAAGGTAGTGCCGGTCTCCGCTCATGTCGGATCCATTAGGGATGAAAGCACACTGCAGTGATAAAAGATTGATCCAGTCTTTGCTTCACATTCACATCCCTCACACCCTGCTCCCTCATCCTCTCCTCACACCCCTATTTCTAATCCAAAGTCAACCCAGTTTTCAATTCATCAAATCATCTGAACCCCTTTAAATAAATCATCTTCACTAAGTTTGCCAGAGCAAAGTTTTTCCTCACAGGATTTTATGAAGGGGAACATTCTGTTTTTCTTGTGTAGGATGCTGTACTCAAGTTCTCATTGAAAATATCCTCTTTCCTATGAAATACTGTGGCCAGGATATTTAAAAAAGAATGGGTCTCTCCCTCCCTCATTCCCCCGGTGTTTTTGTTGTACCAGGAATGGTAATATGTACTTGGCTTGCAGAACCAGTGAGAGACTGGCAGCCAGCCCAGCATACACAAGCCTTACTCTACCTGTTGTATCTGAAGAGGCAAAGACAAACACAGCAGACCTGTAGTTTGTCAGCTGGAAGTCTATAATTACTGAGAGGAAGGAGGGAATTTGGGGAAGGAATTTCAGTGTAGCTCTCCTTTTAGCTCTTAAGACACTCAGAGTTTAAGAGCACCTGAGAACACAAATTTGTGTCCACACCGATCAGAAACTAGTTCATGTCTTCTGATCCCAGCTGGTGGTTTTATTACCCTTTCAGGCAATGTGTTATTGCCAACTGTTTGGCTTGTCTGGATCTGGATCCCTTTTGATTTATCCAACATGTGCAAGTCACAGAATGTCCTCACAGAGCTCTGCCCACCTGAGGACATGTTCCCAAATGAGTCCTGCAGGACGTAAAGTTCACCTGAGTGATTGTGTCATGTCATGTCTGATTGAACTTCCTGCAGCCTTCAATCGTGTTTGTTGTGTCACGTCATCAAACCCATAGGTTCACTTTTCCTTTTCTGTTTTAAACGTATGAAACTACTTGCAGGTTAGTTGCCGGGGTTATGGCTCATCTCTACGTCCATGGCTCTCAATTCTACTGTGTGTATAGTGATTGTAGAGAGGTAAACATCTCTGCCAGCCCCCTGGGAAGTTCATGTGACTGTGTCTGTGTTTGTGCACAATCATGGATGTGTGTTTGTGCGCCAGTGAGCAGCAGGTTGCTCCCTTGTTCAACCAGCCATGCCTCTCCGCTCACAGAGCTCTCTGGGCAGTAAATAACATGGTGCCTCTGCCAAGGGCCCCGGCCGGATCCAGAAGGGGGGTCAAGAAGCCAGTAAGAAAGAGAAAATGTCTGCTTCGGGGCTCCGAATAAGTAATTCAACAGAAAACTGACGGGAGAGGAGGGAGGCAGGTGGATTTGACAGACTCATCCCTCAAGCTGAGAGGCTTGATGCTAGACCTGTCATCGAATGTAGATGTGTTTGATCAAGCACATAAGAAGAAAAACAAGCTTGTGTAGATGGCAGCTACTGATGCACAAATGCACATTGATGAGCAGAAGTGCACGTGTGCAGTAGAGCCGGGCGAAACTCCTTCGTTGTGATTGATGATAGATAACAAATGTGGATAAGGAGGAAGCATGAAAGTTTGGTTTGGTGGCAGGTGAAACTTAGGAAAAGCTCTCACCAAACAATGAGTGAAAGAAGAGAGCCTGTGACTCCACATGTAGTATCTGTGTTGGCGTAATAACCTGTCCGCACATGTTCATTCTGTAGCATTTACACTGAATACATTCAAGTGGCATGCTTTCATCCATAGAGATGAACAGATAAGCCAAATTCTCAGTGTCAGGTTACCCACTTTCTGTGGTTTACGATGCTGTTTGACTGAGCGCTGCTGAACTGAGCTGCTTGGAGTCAAACCTGGAACCCCATCAAATGTCCCCCTCCAGGTTTAACCTTGCAAGATTGATATGCTTGAGCTGATATGGTATCTACTCCACGGAACAGTTCCTTTATGTTGTCTTCTCTGCAACGCTAACCGTTGTTATTGTTGCTATTGAACCCCCACCCTTAACTAACACTTGTCTTTGTCCAGCCTCTCCTTCATCATTTCCTCCCCCTCCGACCATTTTGCAGTTCCCAGGGGGGTCGCCGACTTGTATCTCATATGTAAACTCAGCAACAGCGGCCTCGTCAGCATTAAGCTGTGTGTTTATGCATGTGTATCCATGCCAAGGATCACCATAGTGATCTCTTGAGTCAGATGGTTTAAAAGCAGCTTTCTGGAAGAGGGAGAGGGAGCCTCGGACAGATATACTGTCTTAGTCCCAGAAGAGATGCTCCTAGGATACTGGGAATCGGCTATAAATCTGCGCCCTGCCCTCCTACCTGTTCCTTACTCATCTTGGCTGTCCACGTATCCTGCCCCCCACCACTGCTCTGACAGACTTGATGGTTACTCCTCCTCGGAATAATGACAGGGAGAGAGTTGTGTGTGACACCCCCACATCAGACTATAAATCAGCCCCATTGAGAGGCCCATCCCGAGCCTTGTGATCCAAAGGCAAGAGAAACAGATTCCACCCTTAACTATTTGTGCATTTTACGTAGGTCAATGTAGGGTGTGGTGTCAACTTTTAACAGTTTATTTTGCCTTGAATATGTCTATAGCCCGGTGCATCAAAAAAATGTCACGTATCAAAAGCGGTAATTAAGTATATGGTCATTTTTTTAACCTTGTTTACTAAATTTCAGTCCAAATATAACAGTTACTTCATAAAGTTCAGCACCAAACCAAGTCAATTGAAATGGTGCTGACTGTGTTCACGATACAAAAGCTTTATTATTAACTAAAGTCAAAACAATGGTCACAATATCATGACGTACTGTGCCTTCCACAATGCTTGCCTGTACGAAGCCCCCCCCCCGTACAGACCATATCTCTGAATACACAATGGCATTTTTGTGGAATGAATCTCAGTCACGAAAAGATAACATCTTATCTGTCTGTGACAGGATGTTGCACGGTTGTGCTGCAATAGGTTACCTGAAGGTTGATCTCTCTCGCTCCATGGCTGTGTTTACCTGTATCCTCAGGTATGTTGGCACTCCCTAGGTAAATATTGGGAGGATGTGAGAGTAAGATGTTTTGCGTATAGCTGACTGACCTTAGCAACAGTGTGTAATCTGCACAGCCTTGTGCTTTCTCTTGAAATACCTTGCAGTTGTTCAAAGAGGGACACATTCAGGATCTCTGGGTTTCAGTTTCAAAGTCGAATCTAATCAAATCCAGCGGTGAATGGATCGCATTAGCCACAGCAGTAGTTTGTGAACTGCCCATGCTGTTCACGACCTCAGATTGATGTGCCCAGGAGGAAAGCGGGTGGAGTTCCTGACTTTCATCTGTGTAAACAGTCATTCAGCAGATGGGTCTGTGTTTTCGTTTTTGTTGGAGTCTTATATTTTTTTTGGGAGTATTAGCATTACAGCCTCGCAGAAGAATGTGCACCTGCTCTGTTCTGGATTGATAACTGCCTCACCGAGAAGACTGAACTTTAAGTCTCCTGTATATGGCTGTTAACACATGATGTGACAGACTGAGCTGCGTGGGTGATGTGTGAGGCTTTGAGCTCACTTATATGACATTTCTCTTTTTTTGTGTTTTTTCCTTGGGCACGCTGATGGCAATATTCCCTTCAGCTTAGAAGAGGACTGGCAAATGTATGTTGCATCATGGATTGCATGAAATTAAAATATGATGTAACACCAACTCCAGTCTCAGTCACCGGCAAAACAGCCTTCTCCCAAATTCCTCCACATTCGAAGGAGATGCAGCTCTGTGAATTACATTACATCGAGTTGCTTGGATTGAATTATTGAGCCCCGTATTTAATTTTTCTTCCTTTCTAACATGGAACGATTTGATTCATTATGATTGAATTGTTTTTGTCCTATAGCCCTTTTTTTTATTTTGCATGGCACTTCGAGAATGAAAGATGGCAAAAAAGAAGAAAACTAAAATGTAAGTGAATAATTGATATCAGCAGACATGGAAGCGACTTTTGAATTACTTATGAGTTTTGGCTTCGAACTTGTGAAACCGGAGGCCACGGCATCCCTGACTCCTCTACGACACACAGCATACACGCATGCAGGGAAGTGAGAACAGAGCAGCCACGCAGGCACCTGCAAAAAAAAAACTAAAGCTATAAATACTGTATGGTGGTGAATTTAAGGTTACTAATTTTCTCTCCGTGTAAATTGCATCCTTTTTAAATTAATAGGTTAACTTCTTCAGTTACATGTTGCAATAGTCCAAAATTATTCCTCCTCCTTTAGTTTCAGCCAGCCTGTCTGTGCTTCAGCTGTGTAGCATCTTATTTTGGCTATACTTATAACATGTATCATGTATCGGATGTGTGTGTTATCTAGCATGTGCACTGTATAGGAGTTCGGCTGGGAACAGAGCGCTGTTCTCCTTCCCTGGCGAGCATTGCTGAGTCAGGTCGGCAGTATATGATTACACATGGGTGCCCATCAGCAAGCTGAGAGCCCTTTTCCCTGGCTCACCCAACAATGCAGACTCCTGTGCACCCAAACCACTCGTCCTAGGCTGAGCCCTCAGTGGAGGCCAGCTCCGCCTGGCCTTCTGCAGGCTATGGGCAATCTAGCAATTATCATTCTCACCTTTAGCAGGGAGCTCTGTGGGCGGATCCATGAGTCAGCGCAAACAGACTTCTTGTCTCTAATGTTCTCGCCTCCGCTCAGTTTCCGGATAGAGAGCAAGTGCAGGAGGAGCGCCAGGCAAGGTATGAGTAAGTGAATAATGTAGTGGTGTTTGGACCGCTTCATTGAAATTCAGAAGTGTGCCAGGGTTTCCTCACATTTCCAAAGTAGAATAATGATACCAAAACTGACTTTCTAAGCATTTTCTTTTCTTTTTTCAAAGGAATGAGATTAAATAATGATGCTTTTTCACTCACCTTCACTCTTTTATTCTGTCTTGTGGTTCGGGCCAGGTTACCATCTGCCTGAGTGAATGCTGCTGGTAATTTATGATGACTGGGATTTCACACTAAGAGCAGTTTTACACAGTGTGACTGCAGTGGTAGTGACAGCCACAGGTGCTGGCCAGACTGAATGACCGTGTCGAGGCCTACTTCAGATCAACTGGAGTAAACGGCTTTCACCTGTAATCCCTCATTAATCATTGATTATCTGCATAGGGATTACACAGCTTGTTGTTGTTATATTTAGTGACCGTGCATGACATCTATCAAGAAATGGTAGATTAACTGAATTGGGCCATTTGATCAGAAATATGAGCTTGCAGCCTTGCAGTAGTGTGAGTTTTAGGTTTTGTAAATAGTATGCAATGTTGCCCATATTTGCCCTTGATTCAGAGGCAAAGATTTCCCCTGTATTAATGAACCACTCTCATTGAGATTTCACACTTGGACCAGCCAATCATGATAATGGAGAAGGCTGAAGGTTGCTGCGACAGATCCCTGAATGCGAGTATGACGACCAAAGCTTATTAGCACTGTTGCTGATTCCTTTGCTCTGAGTCATTAGCATGTCAATAGAGCAGAGACACATTCTGAGGGGGCATATTTTTTTCAAAGAGCTCGTCGGCCACAAGCGTTTGGACTTTGTTCCGAGAAATATTTGCCAAATTAATGTGCTGTGAAAAAATATGCATTATTCATCAGATGAATAAGAATACACTGATGCCTGTGCCATGCCATGCACATTGTTCGGCCTGCACAAATAAAAACACCCATAACCCAGATTTCTGTTTATATGCAGAGCTTCAAAAGTTGTGCACATACCACAAAGTGAGCAGACCGCCTCCCAGACAAAGTAAATCATCCAGCTGTGACTAGTTTTCCTTCATTTTACTGCCTTGAGAGATACTATAAAAGCAAATTATCCTATGTGTGAGAGTCTTGTCAACATTTGACACTTACTAAGTTTTAATATCCACCAATAGATGCCTTCAGATGTTACATGTAGTTCCGTAACATGGTCGGTGGACCCCCTCCCTGCCATCTGGCCGCAGACCCTGGAGCCCTGCTGATAATGACTTCTGCATGGGGTGGGTGGTGATGGTGTTTTGGGAGCTATCCGAGACTTCTGGAGAATTTTGGAAGCATTTCTTTCTTTATCATAGGTCTGTAAAGATCTGTCTGTGTGAGATAAAGTCATGAACAGATAAAAACAGGAGACTAGGCTAGGCCTGTCTTTATAGCATCTCCCAAATACCTTCCGAATGTGCCCAAGGACAGAGTCGGTCGTAGCTTGTGCAGCTCCGTTCAGGCCTCCAGGCAACTTTTACTTTAAAGTTCAGATCTTTTGAAACGATACATCGAGTTGAGCAACATGTGTGAATATATTGGTAAATATCGTTTGACAAACAAAAGCTGTAGAAATTCAACACGTTGCGGCGCGCGTGCGGCGCGTAGCGTGCGTGCGTGCGTGCGTGCGTGCGCGTGCGGCGCGTGCGTGCATGCGTGTGTGTGTGTGTGTTAAAACTCTTGTAGCCAGTATGCAAGCTGGTATTTAACATTAGAAATTTCCCCTATGTAATAAAGTCGTGATCTAGAAAGACCCATGTGATTCAACCCATATTCCCACAGAGAATACATTATAATTGCTGAAGCAACAGAATGTTTTTCTGCCATTATGAATAATTATTGAGCTGGTCTCCACTATAGGCACATTGTGGACTTTATATTTTATGTGTTTTAGGTCTCATTTGTCTTTCCACAGAGAAACTGCTCGGTAGACTAAAACGCTGGATGATGAAGGAGGAGGAGGAATAAAGAATGCAAAGCAGGAGGCGAGGGAGCACAAAAGAAAGTATCTGTTGAGTCTTTTATTAGTTTTATCAGTGGTAATGCGTGGACACAGCGGAATGGCATCAAAGCTGGCACGTCGCCGCAGTGTGGCAGACGACCCAGCGATGCCAGAGGCCACAAAAGAGACAACGCTGTCTGCTGAGTGTGGAACCACAACAATAATATTGTCTCTGCAGTACAGATGAGACCGGGCTGCTCAGTGCCAGCGTGTTACTGGCTCTCTGAGTGTCTGTGTGTCCCTGCCAACCTGGAGCAGAGTGGCACAGAGGGCAGAGCTTCTCCCAGCTCTGTTTATTGTCCTCGAACAGTGATGTCGAACCTATTATGTACACTTCAACCAGCCTCGGCCAGGGTCTTCTTCTCTCTGCTGATACTGATAGGGATTGCTGTTTGTCTACACTTGTTGATGTATCCATCTGTGGTTCAGCTCTGAGGCAGTGTGTGATGTTTACACTCCGACCTTTACTCCTGCCATTGTTCCTCAGACTTCTGTCGCTGCACAGATAGCACAGTAATCGGGTCAGCTGGAACAACCTCTCATAAAGATATAGGCCTAAATGGTGGGTCTGCTCGTAAACATGCTGAAACATAAAAGCTCGTACAGCACATGCACACCCAACCCCTGACCATGGCACCAGTATGACTCAGTATCGTGCACTTCCTTTGCATACGCACACACACTCTCACACAATACACACCCAGTAAGCATACTCTTCATGTAGCCTAAGGGTTCAGGTGTTGAGAAACTACAGTGCATTTTTAAACATGCTTGGAATTTGTCCTAATAAGCTTCCACTCTTTGGCTGGATCTTTCTCAACCCTGTCGTGACTAAGATAATCATTCTAACCTTTTCTAAGGAAGGGTGTGTCTGTCCAGCTGCAAGGGAACTCATGCATTTTTTCTTGTGTGAATGTGTTTTTTGTCTTTGCAAGTGAAGGCATTATTGAATTCTCATGTCAGAAATACAAAAATAAGAGCACGTGTTCAACATGTGTCCAACAATTCTTGTCTGAGCCAAATGTCATGACTTTCAGAGCAGTTGCAGGAAGTTGAGACAGAATTAAACACTAGAAGAAGAAAAAGAGGCAGAAACTTTAAAGGT
The DNA here is from genome assembly GCF_022539355.2 of Hippoglossus stenolepis. Classification (NCBI taxonomy): domain Eukaryota; kingdom Metazoa; phylum Chordata; class Actinopteri; order Pleuronectiformes; family Pleuronectidae; genus Hippoglossus; species Hippoglossus stenolepis. The sequence goes on along the minus strand of NC_061487.1, from coordinate 20,733,838 downwards.
CTCGCCAGAAACTGAGATGCCCAGGTTAGCAGGATTGCTTGAGGTCGTCGCTTCCAATTAAATCTTCTCCAATGATCTAATGTTTGAATGACTGGGATGTTCATTTGGCGCATTCGAACTAGTGTCAAGTACTGCACCTTGAGTTGGTGATGCTTGTATTAATACCATAATGATATTGACGTGGCTACGAAATTAATTAACTGAACTTGTTTTTTCATTTTCTCAAACGGAAAGAATACCACCCGCCAAATTGGCAACACACCGATGTCAGACGCACGCCCATCTAGAAAGATGCTAAAGCGGCCAAGTAGGTGATGGCGACAGGACATACGTTTGTCATACACAAGTCTTAAATGTGCTCCCTAAATTGCAATATGAAACCAAAAATAACCAGATCAAATGTAACAAAGACAAGAACCTTGGTCTGAACTTTCAGCTGCGAAAACGCCCTCAATAGGAAAAAATTGTCCGAATCCAGATGTTTATTTTGAAGCCCTGTGCGTTGACAACAGGGGTTAGTTTTGGCACAAGGAAGCCTCTCGGTTTCCAGCTTGTCCAAAAAGGTCCATCAGCTCACAGACCGACGCTGTCTCTCAGTCAGAGTGGCACACATACAGTACAAGCTGAATCATGCCCCCCTGTGTCTGCGGGGCTGTGATGCTTAACGCTTCTGCCTCGAGTCAAATTCACTGAGGAGCTTGGATCCTGTTGATGAGACACAGACAGAGGGACAGACGGGGTGATGAAAGACATAAAGCGGGTTAGCCAGATGGGTGAGTGATGATAAGAAGAGGGAGAGAGGGAATGGCTCCAATCACTGCTCTTTTCTCCACCACTCTCTCTCCCTCTTTATCTCTCTATCTTCCTGCATTTTTCTCCACATTTACTCTCGCCCTTTCTCATTTCCTCACTGTCTCTCTTTCTCTTTAATCAAACAGAAGGACTCGTGTGTTTCCTATATTCAATTCAGCAGACAAGCCGCTCAAGAGGCTTTTTTCCCCCCCTGTGAATATGGATGTGCTCGTGTTGCAGCTTGGAGTGGTGGGAGGTTTTTGATTGCTTCAGTTTGAAGATTTCCTCCAAAGTGATTGTACATTTTTTGTGATTTTTCTCCTCTTGAGAAAACATGTGACCGTCCAGAGCTCAGAGTTTCATCAGAAACTGTGGCCCTGTGTTGTTTGGGCGGGTGGGGCGCGGGTGAAAGTAGAAGTGGAGGGGGTTAAGGGGTGTGACCTGAGGTTTGAGGGGTGTGGTGGTGTGGGGTTGTGCAGTGTTGACATGTGGGTGAAATGATGACTTTTGGATAATCGTAGTGGTTTGGATTAGGATGGGTGTGTGAGAGTCAGGAATGAATATGCACTAAGCAGTCTGCAGCCTGTGCTCAGCCACAGCATGTTAAAGCAAATATTTTTGTGTCGACTCATCTTAATTTCTGCACAGCGGAATGTGTTGATTGGCAGAACATACTCTGTTTCATTCCATGCTATAGGCGTGCTCCTTGATTCTCAGTCTACCTTTCACAAACAACATGAAGCTCCTTCTCCTGTGTCTGTGTTTCAGTGAGAAGTTACACTTGACTCCGGAGCTGCTCTGAGAAAAGGAGCTGGGGTCAGGCGGATGTCTGGTTCTCACTGCTGTTGCGCCTGCAACAGAGAGAATAGACAGTAACCTGAGACTCACATGGCCTGTTTGTTTCCTGTTAGTGCAGATTATCACATTTCAACAGCCAGGAAGGACAGGAATTAGCATCATGGCAGAGTGACATTCTTAGCTGGGAGATGTTTGTGTGTTTGTGCTCTCGCTTAATGAGATTGTTACGGAACGTACAAAACCTTCAGGTTAGGAACGCTCTGCAAGTCTGTTTGTATGTAAATGACATTTTACATCAACACCAGTGCGGTAGGACATGCAGGTATGTATTTGAACAAAAAGTCAGGAGTTCAACCTTTTTGTTTGAGCTCTGCAAACAGTTTACTCTGAGGTATGAAGGTATATGGTGCAGGCCTGTGAGGCAGCTTTGCAGTACAGACTTGAATATTTAAAATAAATTATCTTTATTTAAGAAATTACAGAAATATAAAAAAAAAATATGACAACTGAAGTAAATGACTTTCAATTATATTTCAAGTGTGTTCTATAGACATAAAAGCTGCAAAAACTGAAGGATCATTGTGTTTGTGTGGGTGTGTGTGTGTGTACTTGTTTTTGTTACCTCTTAAAGACCTTTTCCACCATAAAGAACCATAGTCCAGTCCCTAATGAAGTCAATGTATAGTCCTAATAAGAAGTGCTGTGCAGCTCTGTGTGTGTGTGTGTGTGTGTGTGTGTGTGTGTGTGTGTGTGTGTGTGTGTGTGTGTGTGTGTGTGTGTGTGTGTGTGTGTGTGTGTGTGTGTGTGTGTGTGTGTGTGTGTGTGTGTGTGTGTGTGTGTTATGTATCTCATTTTTATTTGGAATTACAGAATTGAATTGGTCAAAGCAAATGTTCCTCATTTCATTGAATTATTTACGTTTTAGAAGGAAGCAATTCTTTTCTTACTCTGTGACTCAGTTAAAGCTTAATTATGTATTGCATCACAGAGCACTTTGTGCCCTCTGAAAGAAAAAACGTCTGCTGTGCTGAAGTTTCTGGTGTTTGGGTTTCAGAAGCACTCCCCTTTTTCATATCAAGTTTCTCTCCAAATGAAATCACCGCGCTTGGATCACTCTAAAATAATTTTTTACAACATGTGATCATCCGTCCCTATCTTTCACTTGTTTCCTGTGATCTATGTCGTTCCGCATGTCTGATCTCTTGAGGCGTGCCATCGTTCCCTCTGTGTGCCGGTGTCGTGTTGCGCCGTCGCTTTGTGGTGCTGTTGCCACATCAGCTGCGGCTGTTGCTCCCCAGCAGAGTTTGTGTTTGGCGTCCAAACAGCAGCGCAGCAATGGTGGTGCGGGGCAGCCAGGTCAGCGGCATGGAGGGAGGGGCAGGGCGAGGGCTTTGTTAAGAAAAGCAGGAATTCTTCCGGCTGGCAGATGAAGTCAGTGCATTCCTCCAAAGCAGCTCCCTATAGGCAGCTAGTGGAGCAGAGCCAGGCACTGAATGAGGGGCAAGATAATGGTTAGGGCTTGGTGTTAAACACCTCCCATTGAGGACCGGAGAGACAGTCGGAAACAGAACACCATCTGTCCGACTTTGGTTGAAGAGTTGTCTTTTCCCCACTTAGGCTACAAAGTTTGGTTTGCCTTGCCAAGTTCTACAGATAATCCTACCGCTGCCCGAGGCGTTTCACTTTTATGAGCACTGCAGTATTTTATTACCTTGTTTTGAAGCTGAGCTGTAAAAGTACAGGCTTGTCAAAGTGAGGCCTGAACATAATGATATTATTTTAGGTTAGACTTACTGCCCAAGACGTGTTTGGGGCTACCTGCTGATCTGCTCTCTGAAGTCTGATGAGACCCAGTTCTGGTCCTGCTGAGGCGGATCAAACTGAGGGACACACACACACACACACACACACACACACACACACACACACACACACACACACTTGTTCTGTCTCTCCCTGCTATGTTTCTATGACTTTCTCCCTGCGCAAACACACTCTCCCATACATAGACACACTTGAGCTGCTCCACTTTCCCTGTCCGTTCCCCTCGGCAGTAAGCTATCATAACGGCTTTGAAGGAGGGCAGCAGAGCGTTTAATTGGGTTACAGATTGGCATTTATGCTCCCAGGTCCACCAGTTACTGCCGCGGCTCTTAACTAACCACTAGGAACATTACAAAATGCTACACTGCTCTACCCATCGGCTGCTGGTGTCAAAATTTACAATTCAATGATGCCCTCACTCAGCACAACACATTGTTGACGTCAGCACTGTTCTGTTGTGGAAACTGGCATTTCAGCAAAAATGACGCTCGAGTCAAGTGTCCCATGCACAAGGTTGCACAATGTACCTGTGTATGACCTCTTCCCTACATCATGATCTAAGACTCAGTGAGATCACTGCTAGTGTTGTTAGCTGGTTCTTTTCAAACTGTCACTCCAAGGAACTTTGTATCTCCATCCACAAAAGTCCAACTAGGAAGTTAACTGTCTGGATTAATCATCAACCTCATCGTCACACCTCTGTCTCTGCTGTTGGTGTCTTACAGAGCCAGTGCCATGCAGTGTTGACCTGAGTCAAGTCCAGCTGAAGTGATCTGCTCTGAAGACCTTCTTCTCATTTTACCCACCCTGCCCGGTCCCAGATGGAGCTCAAAGTGTGGGTGGACGGAGTGGTGCGGGTGGTGTGCGGCCTATCTGAGGAGACGTCCTGCCAGGATGTGGTCATTGCTTTGGCACAGGCCATTGGTGAGTATCTCAAGCTCTGGAATCATTGTGTCCTTTTTTCCGTACCAGCATTCAAGCTTGTTGTTACTTGTCATTTGTTTGCTGGACAGTTTATCTGAAGACCTCAATCTCTACAAACAGATTCTGCATGTGGATATGAATAGAATCTTAATGCAAGGCAAGCCATAAGATGCAGTAGCATTTAACAACATAACTCAGATTTAGCGCTCCTCTCCGTCTATCAGTGAAGCTGCCTGCCAAGTCATCAGGGAGGGTTTGTCCTAATTTGAAGGTCCTCGTGGAAACTTGGAAGTTATTTGAACATTTTTTACATGTTGTGTGAGCCTGACGCAGCAGCCTTTTATTCCAGTCCTCAGAGGTAGAGATTTAGAAGTATCAGCATCACTACAATGTGTCTGATGTCATTTGTTCACATATCATTGCTCGCTTAGAACACACAGCTTTATGTACGTGAAGAAGGAAAAGATCTTTGTGAAGTAACTCATCAATAGATTTGACAAATATGTGAAGTATAATTTTCACACAGTTGTTTTGTGACGTTCACCTGCACTCACCCTGTGTCTCTCTGTCTCTGTCTCCAGGTCAGACCGGTCGTTATGTTCTGATCCAGCGTCTTAGGGACACCGAGAGGCAGCTGCTGGCCACAGAGAAGCCTCTGGAGTCTCTGGCCAAGTTAGGTCAACATGGCAGCGAAGTTCAATTCTTTCTGCGGCGGACTGGCCCGAGCAGCAGTGACGGACCTGGCTCGAAACCAGACAGAGCAACTCCCCTTCCGTTGCCCATGCTTTCTGAGCCAGAGCCTTTGAAACGCAGCCAGCCTAAAAAAGCACTCACCTTTAACCTGGGACCATCCACCTCCCCTAGAACCAAATCCAATCAGTATAAGAGGTCTCCTCGGGACTCTCCAGAACAGAGAGCCTCTCCATCCCCTTCTCCCAGCCCTGTTTCCCCTCAGGTTCCGTCTCCCTCTCCTTCACCACCTATAGGCCCATCCAAAGAGGAGGTCTTTAGGAAAGTTCTTCAGCAACAGGAGAGACTAAGGGCCGTTGAGGCTCAGCTAGAAGCCCTAGAAATAGACTCACATACCTGGGATCGTCCCAACCCATCTCCCTGTCCTTCACCAGTGTCTGAGGCTCGTCTGCAAGAAGAGGTGGACACACTCGAGCAAGTGATGCGAAAGAACCAGGCCGAGCTTGCCCACGAGCAGTACTGGGAGGAGGAGCTCCAAGCAGAGGTAGAGAAAGAGCGAGGGATGAGGCGGAAGCTGGGGGAGCTCCACGCTAAGCTAGACGACTGCGGACGACGGCTCCACGAATTCTCGGTGCGTTCTGCCCAGCTCGAGCAAGATATTCAGCGGGAAAGCCAGACGGAAGCGACGGCCAACAGGCCTGAGGAGTCTCTCGACGTTGTGAAGTCAGAGCTCCAGAGCCAGGAGTGGCAGGGGTCGGAGCTGGAGGAGCGGCTCTCTGAGACTGACAAGACTCTGGGGAAGGCCGCCTCTCTGCTGCAGGTAAGGAGAGAGGTCACGGTTCTGGAGAGAGGGCTGTAAATCCACATCAGCCCCATGTGTTGCACACGTAGTACGGACCCTCGTAGCCATACTGTAAACCTGTATCCCTCTCCTACCGGTACACTGCAGCAGACACAACAGTACAGAGACACTCATAAAAAGGGAAAGAAGTACTGAGTCTAAAGGAAACATGATTTATATGACATTTTTATACAGAAATAATTATCAAAGAGGTTAGGATAACACTAATGCTATTCACTCATCCTACCTTGTGTGAAATTGTTTGACTGTCTGACATTTTACAGTGCAGCTGAACTGGTTTGGCAGCTATCGTCTTGTATGCATGTTCTGAACACAGTATTGGTGTTGATATTACATTGACATGTATCCTATTCTTGTATCCTGTGGAAAAAAAGACATTAAAGTGGATTGACTGGGAGAAAACCATTTTATTGGATCTACCCAGCTCCAACGCATCATAGTTGGTGATGTCATTGTTTGTTCACTGTTGGTGGGTGTCACAGACACAGTTGTATCAATAAAAGCCTGAATCCAGTTTGAAATGAAGCTACATGAGTTTCCTCATATTCCAGATGAAGACTATGGTATTTACCTCATGGAATTATACAGATATGTATCAGCCAGACTGAAGAAAATGAAGCGCCCATTTAATGGTTGTATGCTAGATGGTGTTTTGAATGTTTAATCATGAAAACTGTTGCACTGTTTCAGTGAAATAAGAGCAAACAGGCTGCATAATAGATTAAAACTGGATGATGAGTGAAGTTGTTCTTCAGTCAGTCCTGTTGGAATGTCTGACTTTGAGAGTGAACACAACAGATTCAGTGATTCCCTGATGGGACGGAGAAGGACTGATTGTCATGATCAATTTCCCCTTTTTACAGAAACCAAACAGAGGTTTTCAGGCTTTGGTGTTTTTCCTACAAACGGTATAATGTTACCACTGTGTCAGTACATGTAGCCAAGAGTATTTTAAGTGATTGTGATATGAAAGTAACCACAGAGGCAGTTTGCCACCCAGGCCGTAATTGTCTGAAGGGAATAAGATGCTTTAATTTCCTGTAAATAACATGTTATCACTGGTAACATGATGCTGCAGTAATGTATTCAGTCCGTGGTTCTGGAGAGGGGTTAACGTCTGGCAGCGTCAGTCATCAGTGAGCTGATTGGTCGAAGCTCCTAGCAGTATTTCAAGTGTAGGTGCTGACGAGTGCAGCATTACTGTCATTCCTGTCATTAGGTTAATGGAGGCAGAGCTGCAGGTGTGAACTGCATCAGCACAATACCTCAGTCCAGCATCACACACACTTGCACGTCTCTCTATAGTTGTGAGGACACATTGACATTATGCATCCCATAGCCCCTCACCCTAACTAGAACCATCACAACTAAATGCCTAACCCTAACCTAAACCTAATTCTAACCCTAAAACAAGCCTTTGAAATTGTATGGATCAGTCAAAATGTCCTCACAACGTCAAAAAGTCCTCACAATGATGCTATTGAACCAAAATTGCCCCTCATAACTATAGGCAAACACACACACACGTACACATACACACACACAGAGACTGGGGACTGGAGCCATAGCATAAAGCTGCTGCCTCCTGAGCTGCATGCAGACACATTGATTTACGCACAAATGGATAGTCGATTAAGACTGATTGAGTGGCCTGTTTGTTTAATGTGTGGGCGCGAAGGTGAGATCCAGCCCTGTCTCAGAGGAGGATCTCAGATCTCCATCTTTTCAGTAATTGGAGCTGATGGATATCTTTCCCTGTGACTTGTCTTTGAAATGCAGCAGCTAAATGATGCATCCATCTCTTAGAACGGCGCCACGGGCTGCTGGAATCTGAAGGAATCAGAAAAACTGCTGATGGCAGTTGTGCAACTTTGATGACTCAACATTGTAGCTTAATGACAAGTCCTTTGAGAACGGACTTGTGGCCTTTGCTGCACCCTGGTGGTGAATTGACAATTGCAAGAGTAGCAGAGTTATTCAAAGGCAGGATTAAGTACATCCGCTTTATAATCAAGAATGAGATTTCATTTAAATTTTACAGAGCAGAATTACATCCCATTTTTTAATTAAAATTCAGTTTAGAGGTCCCAGTGTTCAGTGACTCAGCAGTGACGCTCAGTCATCCTTTGTTTTCCTCACTGATCCATGTTCTTGTTCCATCTCAGGCCAAACAGGAGGAGCTGGAGGAGTTGAACAAGGAGCTGAGGCAGTGTAACCTGCAGCAGTTTATTCAGCAGGCAGGTGTCCTGCCCGCGCACACCCACTCACGCACAGAGCTCCAGGAGCAACTGGAGCAGTTGGAGCTCGCACATCTTCTGCATGATGGATACCGGAATGGAAGTATGGAAACAAACAAAAATAAAGCTTTTCCTCTACATTGGACACTAGGTGGTTAAAGAGTGATTGATCCAAGCAAATCTCTCTCTCTCTCTCTCTCTCTCTCTCTTTCTCTGTCAGGCCGCAGTGCAACTCCAGTGGATTCACCACCTCGCCCCACTGCCAAACAGTTCCTAGGACATCCACGCAACCTGCAAAACCCTCTAGTGTCCAGTCTCAACCCTGAGGGTGTGTATGTGTGAGACCCTGCTGCTTCCCGCGTCCATCCTGCTCTGCTCCTCTCCTGCCCTGCCCACCCTCTGGTCCCAGAGCCCTTTGCCCCCTTTACTCTTTACGCCAACTTGATTTGGTGTTTTTGGTGTTGGGTAGTGGAAGCATCTGTGCGATGGAGGTCCCTGCTATTTCTACTGACACGACTTCTCTTCTGCACGTAACTCTCCGTCTTCTGCTGATTTGTACGCCTACATTTTAACATTTGATTTAATCCGAATTGAATCTTCCGCACTCCTCTTTGCATTTTATCACATTCTCCTGAGCTCTTTAATGCTCCGGGTCTATCTGTCCTCTCACGTAGCTTCTGCTCCCTGCCCTCCTCCTCCTCCTCTCGCTGTTTGCTTCTGGACTAACAGTGGCTGCTTCTGTGATACTTTAATGCATCTGGGAACTTGCTCCTAATCCCCCCTCCTCCTCCTCCTCCTCTGTAATACAGAGTTGCCTTCCCACCCTTAAATCAACAATCGTCTGCCGACAGCTGCTTTTCACTGTATCTCCGTGTCACACATTGATCGCCCTGGGAAGGGCTGTTGCAGACATTGTGATTGTAGCGCTGATTTTTGAACACTGTGACATAGAAAGATACGAGACCAATGTAATTTCAGTTTGCCTTTTTACGTATGGATACGGTTTATATGTGAGGGGGTTTGTATCTATACAATGCCTTGTACTTTGGTGACGCTTGACTTCCAAAGAGCAAGAGCCTTTCTCAGAGGGCTCTGCAAAAATGTATTGCACTGTCCCATTCTCTTCCTGTGTGAAGCCTCGGCCCTTGGTTGCCTACAGAGAAATGTATCCTTCTGTTTTCTTTCAGTGCAACTTATCTTAGGAGCTTTTGCCATTGCTTAAAGAAGGAATACATTTCAGAAGTAGTGCAACGGGGCCACGGCTTGTTACAGTATTTTCTTTTTCCTCCGTTGGGATGGATGCATCTGGTTCTTTTGCTGTCATCACACCTAACATTTGACCTGTCATAACCTGCATTGTGCTTCAGTGTACTGTAGATTAAGGACCAGCTTACTTAACCCAAGTCCTAATAACAACTTGAATGACACTCGGTTGAGTGCTTACCTCCGCCAAGGCCACACAGTCCCCTTATGAAACCAATTTTTTATTTGAATCTGCACCAAATTAGACAAATTCATGAATATCATAAACATTCCTAACTTTTTTTGCATTAAGACCCATGAATTATTCTCTGAGAAATCAAGGAAAATGTTGGAAAATGCCCTGGAAGTAGAAAGAAATTCCTGAATCCGCACCAAAATTTACTGGGTCTGTTCTTGGGTCATGCCCCACTCCTCCACAAACTTTGATGGAGATTAGATTTCGTGAGTTTTTGTGAAATCCTTCTAAACGACAAACAAACACAGGTGAAAACATAACCTCCTTGGCGAAGGTAAACATAAAGAAAACTATTGTCGGTTCACTGCTTTGACCGTATTCTTTACTGTTGAATCACAACCGACCATCCAAACTACCTAAACCAATATTAACTGTATCATAGCACTTAACATTTCCTGATATGTATGATGCTGACAGGTCAAAGTGACGTGTGTTGATGTTTCTCCTTACCGTCTGCAGAGTGGTGTTTTCTTTATGGGATTATACAAATGAATCTCGATTTTAGCAATGACCAACATGACGATAGGACCTCAGTCATAGTCCAAGGGCCCATTAACTGGTCTTGTGTCAGCTTGTGTGTACATAATAATACCTTAATGGAGCCAGGTCTCTCTCCTGCTGTGTCTTAGAGGAAAAATTGTTTTCCCAAACAAAGGGATCATCATCCCCACTTATTTTTGTGTCTTGCAGTCCTGACATCCCGAGAGTCGTCATGGAGATAAAACACGGACGGCAGGGCCAAGGGAAACTTGTTCACTGTTGTGTCACCATCACCTCTTATTTCCCCCCCCCCCTCTTTGTAACTCCTGTCATTATTCAATCTACCATGGATATACATACTGTATAAACATAAGACAAATATATTTCCAGAGTTTCTTTTTCTACTCTAAACACTGCAATGTATCTGTATGAAATGTAAAATAATTTAGAAACCTTTTATCTAGAGAAATTATTCCGATGACTATGTATTTAAATATAATAAAAATGTGTATTGTGTTTTAGATAATCTTTTGTGCATTGATTGGTTTTTAATTACCCTCTTTATGGAACCGTATTTAATTATAATCCGTATTTAAACGACACAGCGGAGCATCTGGGATACCCTGCAGTAAATAATTAACTCACCAGTGTGCACTTTCTAAAAAATTCCAGTGCCATGGATCTCTTATGTGAAATGCATTATGAATATATTATAGGTGATGGAATATGCATGCTTTCCTCATTGCTCGTCGTTTCCGGGCTTTTTAAATCTAAAATTCACAGATGGCTGACTGAAAGTTCACCGGGTGCGTCTTCGGTTGCAGAGGGACATGTGGCAAACTGTCCTGGCATCACGGCTTCTGCTGTTCTGATTAGTGTGACAGTATACGTACAAGACATGATAATAAAGACACAGGAGCCCTGCGGCCTTGTGAGCATTTCAGAGGCCTGACAAAGTATTTAGTTACGTAACCGTAAAGTTCCTTGTATGTTCTTCCTGTCAGTGTAAGGAGTTCCCTCTCCTACTCTTGCCACTAGAGGACAACTGATAGCAGAAGCACTCCCCCTCTAGGAGTCTAAATATGTTCTGTCTCTCTTAAACTTAAGACAAATTGTTTTGTTCGCGTTCTGTGATTTCGGACTGAAAGAAAAACCTCCCTGGCACCGGATAAACACACAACTGCACAACTACGAGCGTCTGCGCAACACTTGTGTCCTCCACCCCTTTCCTGTTTGTTTACCCAGGAGAGTAAATATGCTGGCTGTCACACAGAGTGACGTGAAGTTTCCCTGGTGCCCTGGCTAACCCCACACTGAAACCCTGTGGATTTCTATAAATACTCTGCTGACGCTTGCCAGGTAACATCCTGAGGCATAGTGCAAGCTCTCTTTCAATTTCAATATACAGTAAATATATATATAAAACTCTTTCAAAGCAATAGAAATATATAATTTTTGTTTTTGAATCCCTTCTTCCACTTTCTGCCGATGTTAAGCATTAAGGAGACACACACACACGAGATGGCCAGTTGAGATGTTATGATTAATTATGTGCAATTGGATTATACTGAGAAGATTTAGAGCTGTCTGGCTTGGCAGGAGTTAGATAAGCTTTAAATCCTTGTTTAGTTCTCACTGTCTGGATGAGAGCAGGCCCCCGGTGCAAGACAAGGGGGACACCACACACACACACACACAAAATATAAAAATAGTCTTTCCCTCTTCATGTTCCATGAAATGCTGCATTCACTGTCGGTTAACAGAAGGGTCAGAAAGAAAATAGGATACATTTCAGAAAAATCATTGGACTACACAAGGATCCTTTACGTATAAATGTTTTATTTGCAGCAGACATCAATGTTTCATACGTTATTTCCATTTTAATTTCTATTTCCGTGTAATTTGCAGTTCTCCTACTTGCAAAGTGAAACGTGTCCGGCCTCACCCACCTCATATCTGAACTCCAGAGGACTCCAATTTCATAAACGGGACATTAACAGATTACGCTGGTGATTCAGGACGCAACACTGAAGGAATTATTATTTGCTCATACAATGGCGCTCCACATAAACCCCATCTGAACCGACAATTTTTTTTTTTTTGCTTTTTGTTTTTGAAGGTTCGACCACTTTTGACGGTCACCGATCAATACGTGTTTATAACAGGCTGCGGGTGTCTGGGACACAGCCTCCTTCATGTGGATGAGAGTGAGCATCTGCACATCCACATCACTGAGGGATGATTAATGGGGCCACAAGTTAATGAGTCTGACATACTGCACTTATCTATTCCTCTGTATCACCGTGACTCATGGGACACTGGTGGGTATGAAACATGCGCGCTGATACCATGAAATGCATTACACGGTCAAACAAAATACATGATGTCACAGAAACTTTAATATTTCTTATAAACATATACAATGAATTTCATTTCTTTACTTGAGAGCTCGAATTTGAGCTTTAATACATCTCGGTGTAAATAGGTAGAAAGGAAAGGGAGGACATATTACTTTATTAATAAACAGATTAAAACCAGATTCTTTATAGTTAAGTTACATGTCAGCTTTTTAAACTCCTCCAATTAGAAAGCAGATATGATGACAGTGGTTTTCTTGTTTTAAAAAAAACCACTCAGATGAAAACTGAAACTGAAATATAACACTCACCAATAATCTCCACAGTAGCAGAGGCATAACCAGAAGTCAACTCCTAGAGGAGAAAATGCAAAGGCTACTGGCCCTAAATAAGGTAGAGTGTGTGATAGGAGGAAGTAGACTGTACAGTACACACACACACACACACACACACACACACATATGAAGTCATGTAGAACAGGCCTCTGTCCCAGGGACGTGTCCATGGGAGGGTGGTGGTGGTGGTGGGGGGTGGGGACTGGTTGAGAGGTGTTCCCAAAACCAGGTTAGCCGCTGTCACACGCACAGTGGAACTGGCAACGGGCACAATGTGCGTTAGTCAGTGGCTCACCTGCTTTCAGATGTGTCCACAGATGCGTGAGGCGCACAATCTGTGAAGGAACACGGACAAAGGCTGTGAGACACAATCAGAGAATAAAAGACTGGAGGTGCGGTGGTGAATATCACAATAAATGACATCAGTCAAAGGAAATGTACAAAATCATACATGTGAAATGAATACATTAAATCCTCCTGTTGTCCACCACTGTTACCAACTGTTCCTCAGAATTATTTATCACCGCTGCCTCCCACTCCACGACGTGTGGATGTTCACTGTCGATTTACAACAAAAAAAACCTTTCATTTCAATTGTCACTAAAAAAAAACAAAAAAAGTTAAATCACAACACCACATCAATTATTTGACATGTGTGGGGAAACAAATAGAGAAATAAAAAAACCACCACGTGTGATTTACAGTATGTGGCCTGTTCCATCTCCACCATATAGAATAAAGAGGCAGATAAAGGGAGCTATACTTACCACCGCCAAGTTTTCTTTTGCAATAATTTAGAAAAGACATATTTCATGTCCGCTCACGGGAGGATGTCTGTCAAATATCCAAACACCCGGAGACTTTGTTTTTCCACTCACAGCATGGGCATGTTTAAAGTTAGGTGCACGATAAGAATATATAGTGTCCACCGACGCTGAAGTTCAGTCCACTTGCACTAACCCCTTCCCTGCCCACTCCCCTGCATCTGCAACCCCACCTGCTTATGCAAAGTGCGGGGGGAAAGCGGCAGTGCAGGCAGCCAATGGGAAGCCGAGCTGGAGCAGACAGCCGCGCCCGCTAGAGGTGTGTAGCGAATGGGAGTGCGCGGAAGGCGGGGCTGGTGTAGTCAGCACGGTTGGTTGAATGTGGGAGTTATAGTTGGGGTGCGGCGCGTTCAGTTCTGCACGTCGTACATTAGGAATAAACCATTCCGCCGTAAACTGATTCCTGTCCCCACGCGCTTTGCAATGAACGCGTCCCCGCCACGCGGGTTTCATCCGCCGTGAATAGTCGCCCCGTGGTGCCACAGCCGCAGCCGGAGGAGGGTGACGGGCTCCGGGCCGCCGCGCGGACCAGAGGACGCCCCCCCCTATCTCTCCAGCGTGGAGTGGTTGAACTCTGTGTACAGTGTTGCCATGAGCCGAGTGTGGCTGTGCACGTACAGAGGATGCAGCATGACAGTGTGATCTGATGATGAGGAGGAGGAAGAGGAGGAGGAGGAGGAGGAGGAGGAGCAGCACTGATTTATTTACGAGCTCCTTACATTAGTCACTAATTCAAATGAATTAAGTTCAAGCCTCACTTTCAATTAAATATGCTGATCAATAACAAGATAAGACTTTAATGATCTAGAAGGAAATTCTTGAGCCAGCTTCTTCCTAGATTAAAGTAACATGACAATATACAATATAATAAAGTGAAAACAGATCGAATAGAAAATAAATAAGTAAAAGTTTATTGAAAATTCAATAAAAATATAAGGTTTATACCGAGTAATGCAGAACTAGAGCCTATAAGAGTAACTATCAACAGAAATGAGAATAAAAAAAGGAAGTTACTTGAGACAGAGGAATTAATACATGTGACAGTCAGTAGAAAAGAAAAAGCTATATGGAATATGGAATATTGCACATAATAATGAATATTGCACAGGGACATTTAAAAACAGCACAGAGACAAAATTACAAGAAAACAATTTAAAAGTATGAAGTATAGAATATAAGAGGTGGACGAAATTAAAAGGATAAATCTGTTTGTAAGTTTAAAAATATGTTGAAAAAGAAAAATAATAGAAATGAAATAGATTGAACTGTGTAAAAACAATAGAAATAATACAGAATAAAATACAATGATGGTATGACGTGATAAAATAGCTTCGTTAAAGAACTTTAATCCAGAAAATCTCCATTACTCAATTAAATGATATACATTAGGAATACCTCATATATTACATTTTTCCTTTCAGCACACTACAGTTTCATCATGCTAATTACAATAAAACTCGTTTTCCTTTCAAATAAAGCTACACACATAAATAACTGATTGACCCCATTTCCCCATGTCAGCTGGAACAAAATGTTCTGTCTTTGTTCCTTTGATATTTTCAAACTTCTTTTCAGGTTCCAGCCTATCTTCCCCTCACCATTTGTGTTTTTGTAAACGTCGACGCCCAGTGGGATTATTCTCCGCCAGGATACACATAACCTCTTGACAAAAAGGAACAAATCAGGATTACATTGTGTTACGTAACACTTTATTGTGATGGTTGATGTTGCCACTAGGGGGCGACAGTGGTAGTGGATTTCTGTATTGGCATGCTTGTGGTTTAGTGACGGTATCTCAACACTCAGGGAATAAGTGTTGTGCTGGTTATAATATTTAGATTACAGTAATAGGACTTTTAAAAAATATATTTTAAAGTATAAATTAAGGTTCAACTACTTAATGTCAAATAAAACCTGGGAAACAAGTGGTAATTCATAAACAGAAGTTATTTCTCATTAATTCCTGCCTCTAAAAGTTTTAGAGAGTGAAATGTTCCGTCAACTTACCTGCACATCCGTTTATTTGGCCACAAATTAACACAAAGCGTAGGTTGAACCACTAAAATGAACTATGTAAACTATGTTTGATGCCATAAGTCAGTTGTGTAAAGGTATAGTTGTGTTTTAAGACAGTATAGAAAGTTGTGCAGATACAGATTCACATTTGACTGTGGTGTGTTTGTCAGTACCAGGCATGCTGGTCTGGATAAATGTCAAACTGATCTCTGATTCTTTTCAACCAGATTTGTGCAAAAAAAATGGTTGGAACTGCTCTCATATAACAACTGTGGTGAGAAGAAAAGCATAGAATGTACAACTGGTTGAATGCGGAACCCAGAACAGAAATGTGCGGCTGCAGTGGGCACAGGTTCACAAAACCTGGACAGTTGAAGTCTGAATTTGGTGTCAACAACCTTAATCCGTGGACCCAACCTGACTTGTGTCAACAGTGCAGGCAGCTGTGGTGTAACGGTGTTCGAGTGTTCTTGCTGAATATGTGAATCCGGCCCTGATGAGGAGAAACACCCTTTCTGGGCTCCTTTAGGGGTAAGATGTGAATGTGGTTATGTTATGGTTAGAGTTAGGTATGAATTTGTCCTGGTTAAGTTTGGGGATAAGGTTTTGGTTCGGTTGTCCACAATGAATGAAAGTCAATGCATCTGCTAGTGTTCCAAGCATTACTCATGTTGTGAGGACCTACATCTGTTAATGCAGTCACACTGAGGCAGCTGTGGCTCAAGAGATAACACAGGCCGAACCACCCGTCTGTGTGTGTCTGTTTGTGTGTGTCTGTTTGTTTGATTATTGAATAAAACCCTTTACACACTATAATTGAAGTAATATAAACTTTAATCTTGTGTATTAAGTGGAAACCATGTAGATCACACGTGTATCACAATGTCCATCTCATGATTTAATTGAACAACAGTTTAAATAAACCAACAAACACACACACACACACGTCTGATCTGAAACAAACGGACACTGTCTCTTTTAAAGTCACGCTCTTCGGGATCACTCGGTCTTTTCCGTGTCTGTCCAGCCGGCGGTGTCACTCAACCACGGTGGAGACTTCAGATCACTACACATACCTCACTCTGCACCAGGGTAGGTCACAAACCACTGTCCATTCATCCAGTGGGACCCAGTAGTGAACTGGTTTTTTTTAACGTGGTGTAAACCCTCCACGCTGCGTGTTTTCTGCACAGAAGCCGAACGAGCGTGTAGTTACTTGACGGTCGCTAAATTTAGCTGTTCCCGAGGAGGGGGCTAAGCTAACGTGCTACATCGATGCTACTAGCTAGCGTCTCGTTTGTTCAGTGAAAGCAGGGGCTTCAGGTCAGTGCCACTTTTCCTGTGAGTTCACATGGACATCGTGTGGACACGTGGGTTCAGACTCAACGCAAATGTCACGCAGGACATGAAGTGTTTAATCTGTTTGGTGCCGACTTCTCCTCTTTGTTTACAAATGTAGCATTAGCACGTTCTGCAGGTTAGCTAGCTAGTGTTAGGCACCGCTGTCCTGTTCGTCGGCAAACAAAGAAAAAGTAGCTTATAACGTTGTGCTTTGTACTTTATTAACTACCCACAAGCTCTGTAGTGTCGCTCGTAGTTGGTAGGAAAGTGATAATGTGTCTGTTCACTGTGGATTTAACCAAAACCCCATAGAGCAAGAGTACATGCTTGCTAATCACCTTTCCCCTTATCTGTCCTTTAACCAGTGATTACGTCGGCTTCCAAACTACCATCACACTTAATTCTTACTCAGACATTGCCCCCCAAGGTTGCACGTAAGAGGAAAAAGCTTTTTAAACACTATCTGCAAATCTGTTGCTACTATCGCAGGGACTATTTCAGAGAACAGCTGCCCAGCGATTTGTTGTGCAGGACTTTCCGATGATCAACCATGGACGAGGACGACAACCAAGATGAGTTGATCAATCAAAACGCGTCCAGCAGCAAAGGGAGACGTGCTGCACTGTGGGCCATCTCAGGTAGCTCGTGTGATATGTTCGTGTTTCAAACAAACATTGGCGGATGACTGTTTTCACCAAACTGCATAAAATACGTGACGTGTGTATTGTAATATCCCCCTTCCCCAGATGACTCGGATGATGATGAAGAGGAGTCTGAAGAGGGAGAATCTGACAGTGGCGAGGAGGAGAATCACCCAGATGGAGAGGATGATGAGGATGAGGAGGAGGAGGAGGAAGAAGACGGGAATGAAGAGGAGGGAGGTAAGACGGCTGCAAATAACATCGAAATGATTTGATTGTTATATTTCTGATTGAAGAAGACCTTAAATGCTGTTCTGTCATACACATCCAATGTTATGGCGTCTGATGTTCATATTTAACATAACCAGAGTTTTAAATAATGAGGTAAAGTCATCTATCTAACATGCTGCTGCTGTTTATTAGTCTGGTAAAAATGGTGTACACTTAATTTGAGGGCTGCTAACTTTTTGCTGTCTGTTATTTAACAATCTATGGTTTTCCTGTATATTTGAATGTGGACAAATCTGACTTCTGCAATACACTTCACACTTACGACGTTACCATTTCTCCACCACTTTGTGTTATGCAGCAATATTGTCTTTAGATATTGTCCATATTGTGGATTGTTTTGAGATTTCTATCCACTTTTGGCAGATGAAGAGGATGAAGATATTAAGGCAGAGGATGGTGCTTTAGGAGGGACCGGTGTTGACCTGGCAGAGATGAGCTCAGATGAGGACTCAGATAAATGTCCCATCTGCCTTAACTCGTTCCACAGCCAACCTGTGGCTACACCAGAGAGCTGTGAGCACTACTTCTGTCTCGACTGCATCCTTGAATGGACCAAGGTGGGTGTGACTTAATGTTGCTGTTACACACTGCCTCATATCTTTACATTATCATCCATGGCAGAGTAACTCAGTTGTCGTGTTTTTGTTTTCCACAATTTAGAATGCAAACTCCTGTCCTGTTGACCGTCTCACCTTCAATAACATATACCTCAGAAAATGTTATGGAGGCAAAGTGAAGAAAATTGTGAGTTTCTCTGGATTTTTTTTTAACCCCCGTTAACTCTATATACATTCATATGTCAATCAATTGCCTACATGGGTTGTTTGTGATGGCTGTTTCATTTAGATCACAGTGCAAAAGCCTGTGAAGGAAGGTCTAGAAGAAACGGTCGATGTGGACCTGGAGCAGACCAATTGTGAGGTGTGTGGGGGCAGTGACCGCGAAGACCGCCTCTTGCTCTGCGATGGTTGCGATGCTGGGTGAGAAAAATTAATTGATTAATATTGTTGTAAAGAAGAATATCCTAGTATCAACACAACAGTCAGTTTTACCCTGTTTTAGATTCTTAACAACCCTAATGTGAGAGTTCTTGTGGTGGACACATTTTAAGCCTTTTTCTTATCACAGGTATCACATGGAGTGTCTCACACCACCTCTGGACTCTGTTCCTGTAGAAGAATGGTTCTGTCCTGAATGTGAAGCCAGCAATCGTCACACAAGTAAACCTCCAAGTTATTTACCTTCTTATGTTCATACTTGGACAAACAATACATTGCACTTGGGCAACATATAGTCCTTCACAGACTCTTTATATGGTTAACTCTCTTTAAAAATATACTTCCACGTATCAAAACAAAGCCAAAAGACAGTGAATTTTTCTAAAAGCTTCATATTAACCTGTAGTTGACCTTTTCATTATATTTAAAGTGACACACTCATAAGCATCCTTTCAAAATAAGACATATATTTCTTCTGACTCAGGGGATTCAGTTGTGGAAGTTAGTGATACAGAAAGCCTGCCCTCTACTGCCCGTCCTGCCACCAGCCGCCACCAGCACCGTGCACCAGGTCCCACCAGAGCGATCGCCCGAACCCAGCAGAGCGAGAGGGTTCGAGCCAGTGTCAACCGATTTCGCATCACGCAGGCACGCACGTCACAGGTTTGGCATGAGGCGTGATGCTTCCGTCTTGGCTTATTTACATAACCTACTACCGCAGCAAATGCAAAAGACTGTATCTTGCTGAAATGTTTTGATTCTCTAGAGTTTGTTGTGTAGATTAACTGATATGAGTCATTGTAATGTAAAGTAAATCAGTGCTGTTAATGACCTATAATGGCATGTGCTTTTGACAGTTTTATTTGGTGTGTGTGTGTGTGTGTGTGTGTGTGTGTGTGTGTGTGTGTGTGTGTGTGTGTGTGTGTGTGTGTGTGTGTGTGTGTGTGTGTGTGTGTGTGTGTTTGTTTGTGTGTTTGTTATAGTTTATTCAGCAGTGAACCAGTGGAGTAATGCAACATTTTGTCTTACCAGTTGGCTCCCACATATCTTATTCAGTCCACATGGCTGGATGACACGATAAATGCTGTGGTGGCTGGGCTCAACACGGCTGTGTATATACGGGACTTAACACCTCGTGTCCCACCAACCCACAGGCGCAGGACTGGTAAGTGAGCGCACATGAAAAACACACATAACAAAGTCAAAAGTAGGGTTAACATAAACCGAGTCGTTGTGTTCTTGTGAAGAGGAATGACTTGTTATTTGATGAACAGTAAAGCGTAGAAGGGTCGGCAGCAAGAGGACGTCTTCTGCGAAGGGTAAAGGTGCAACTACAGGATTCAGGAGGAGAAAAAGGAGAGGGAGGAGATCAAGAAAAGTGAGTGTGTCAACATCAGTCTTGACATTTAAATTGCGTTTGTCAACACAGTTCGTCGATAAATTCCATGTCCGTATTTCTCGACTAGGTGGGGAAAAAGACGGCCACTCCTCGAAGCCGTATTGCCAATAATCTTGGAATTGTAAAGAACAAGAAGGGCACTGCGCTCCCTACAGTTTACCAGCCCTCAGAGCACACACTAAGCAATATGCGTGCTGACATAGGTGCTGCATCCCTCTCCATCTATGGAGATCCTTTTGGCCTCGATCCATTCACAGAACGGTAAGAGGACTTGCTCAGAATTGTGGCCTGAATATCATGTTTCAGACTTTATATTAAAATACTACATTTTGGATGTTTTTTTCCTAAACTAAATTAAAACCAGTTTACACATTTAAAGTTAGCCTTATTGTAATCATTAATTATCATCATCTGTTACTGCACAGATGTGGATAACGCTAATGTCTTAATGTGTTTGTATCTAACAAGGCAGATTGTGACTTATGATTTTCTTTTAACCAGTGAGGAAGAGGAGCAGCAGCAGCAGCACGCCCACGTTTCATCACTGCTGGAGGCCAAGAGACGAGGAATCTCTCGCTCTGCTCTTCGCTCTCACCAGCCTGTAGCTCGACCAATCAGTGCCAGCCTTTCCAGGTAACATCACCTCTACACCATGATGTAAAGAGAGGCTATTTTTTTCAAAGCACAGTGTTACTGATAACCTTGATGATGACTCTGCTCAGTTTCAAGTTGACATTAAGACAGTGAGCACAATATCGGAACCTTGAAACTGATGCAGCTAAATGCAATTTTATCATCTTTCATTTTATGATTTACACCTGTGCTTTTTATGTGAGCTGTGAAAAGGGTCAAAAGAAAAGAGCAGTTGATAAAACAAATATGGTACCATACTAAATTCGGGGAACATCCAAATCAAGTAAAAATGTACAGAAAGTGAATCTACTAAAATGATGGTGTTTATAGATCTTACTTTTGTCCTTTCCTTAGTCAAAAATAATAAAGAAAATCATCTGCTGCTAAGAATGGAAACAAAGTAGCAAATTCCAAGTCATACTCCGGGTCTTCCTGATCAAAATGGTATCAAGCTTGATACATACTTTGAAAATCTAATTAAAGGTTTGCTATGCTACACCAGGAGAGGTGTGGATGTCCCCCAATCAGGGGGTGTCGTGGAGGCGGCTCCCGTGCCTGACCTGCTTGGCAGTATACTTACAGGACAGAGCATGCTCTTGATGGACAGCTCTGACGTCGTCATTCGTCGAGATGGTTCCCTTAAAGCTACCAAGCCAAGTAAGTCTGTGTTGCACATTTTTAAAAGAAGTGTAAATGGTGAGGAATACTTGTGTTGTAGCTGTGTGACTATTTATGAAGCTATACACAATAAATCCTGCTGTTCAAACGTTTTTAGATTAACCTAAACAGGAATTCTTACATATATAAATGTTCATCCAGTTGGTGAATGGCAAACTTTAGATTATTTAATAGTCCAACAGTGCTTCTTGTTCCCCCGAATTGGCAGCGACTTATTCTCAGCTGATTGTGACTGACTGGGCGGTTTGTCATCTCTAATTCCACTAATTCCAATTCTGCTCTGAAAAGTATTGTGAGCACTTGTACTACTTGTAAATTGGCCCTTTTGTATGTTTTTATCTAATGTACGTTTTGTGTTTACAGTGATGCCATCCACAGTAAAGCCAGGTAGCAGCAATAGCAGCAGCTCAGGAGATGCGACCATCAACCCCGAGATGTCGCCGATCCAAGGAGACAGTTCTCCGTCTCCCCACTTTAACGGCCACCTACCAGGATCCTCCCACAGCTCTATAAACAGACCTTTGTCCACGAGCTCTGTTCGCTCACCCCCGTGTACGCCCCACTCAGCCATCCACACCCAACCACCCCCCTATTCTGATTTGCCACCTAGAGGTCATCCAGGTTTGCAGCCACCTCGATCAAACAGACACAACCCCTCTCCTGGCCACCGGGGAACCAATGAGGTTAGGGCCTCCAGGGAAACCTCCTCCTCGTCCATCCACACTGCACCAGGCTCAAACTTCAAGGGAACGATTCCATCACAGTCCCAACCTAAAAAAGCAGCTGCAAAGCCAACGTGGGTCGACGTATCGGTGCTTCCTCGGATACCAAAAATAAAAAGAGAGAGTAGTGGTGAGACAAATGATGGCAGTAGTCAAGCTGGCAGTAATAGAATCAGTAGTACTAATGGGAGTAGTAGTAGTAATGGTTACGGCATGCCTGAAACGGGCATGAACAGCCTCGCTGGGGACAAGAGCAGGAAGCAAAGTGTAGACAAGCAGAAGGGCAGGGTTGATGGTCAAGGCCAGAGGCACAGGTCTGACGGAGCGGGGTCATCGTCAGCCTTCTCCAACTCATTTTCCTCCTCTTCCTCCTCCACTGGTTCGCCCGCCAGCCAGTCACGGAATCCTTCAGCTTCCTCATCTTCATCATCAGTGAGCTTCCGCATTAACGCCAGTGGGAACTCCTGGCAATCGAGGCGGCTAAGCGTTACATCACCCTCTACTAGTGGAGGCAGCGTGAAAGAACACCGGAGAGAAAAGGAAGATGAAGCCAAGAGGAGACAGTTGCGCAGGGATAAGCAGATGCTACTTGCATCGCATACGCTGGTTAATGATGAACAAGACAGTACTAATATCTATGATCCCTTTAATCCCACTCTGTCAGACGCAAGCAGCTCAGACAGTGAAGCTGAGAGCTCAAGCCAGGATAAGAGCTCCCTACATGCCACACATGAGTTCAAGGCTCCAAGTTTAAGAAGAAAGGAGGATGTAATGCAAAATAAGCAGGACCGGGTTCGTGTGAAAACTGAAGAAGAGGAGACTGAGGTCTCACAGGGGGAGCTGAGGAGAGCTAATGCTCTGGAAACCATATCACAGGAGGCCGGATGCTCACAGGAATACGTCAAGGTGGAAAAAGAATCAAGATTAGTAGACATTAAGGTTGAGAAACAAACATCATTACTTGACACTATAGTTAAGAGAGAGCCAGGGCTAGATGATGAAGAGGAAGCAGAAAGGAGTCCCAATGTAACAATGGATTTAAATTCAGACACAGCTGACATCACAGTACCTGCTCATCACAGCCTCGATCTTTTAAAGACTGAGAAAGAGACTGTGAAAGAGGAGAGTGTGGAGAGTGAAGGATCTCAACGTGGTGCTTTCCCTAACTGTAGGAAGGATTCATCTGCATCCAGCTCAGCTCCTACCAAGAAGAAACAAACAGAATCTAAATCGGTCTCCACTTCTTGTTCCAAGTCACCATCAAGAGATCTGGGCCATAAGAGGAAAACCTCCAAAGCTCCAAAAGAGTCTCAATCTAGCAGCTCAGAGACGGACAAAGGCAGGAGAGGAGACCATCATGCCTCTGGCCAGGGAGGCAGGCAGAAAGAAAAGGAGAAGGACAGAGAAAGGAGTTCGAGGAGGTCAAGGTCCAGAGAGAGAAGGAGAGCACGCTCAACCTCACAAAGCTCTCAGTCCACCTCCCCTGATAAGAGCAGCAGAAAGAAACGGCGATCCCGGTCGCATTCCAAAGAAAGGAAGCGATCTAGGTAAATATGTTCGTCCAATATTTATTTTGAGCATATATTTAACATTAAGACCTTTGTTGACCAATTTGTTTTGTCACCTACAGGTTTTATCTGTAAATGTTGATTTATTCTTTTAATTTTTTACCAGGTCTGTTTCCAGCTCGAGTAGCAGAGAGCGTTCAAGGAGGAAGAAGCAAAAGAGCAAGGGGAAAATTTTGGACATCGAAGGGGACCACAAGAGAGGACACATGGCAAAGGACAAAAGACCCGGTCGGTCCCGGTCCAAGTCGCGTTCCAGATCTAGATCCTTATCAAGATTGAAGGATGATAGACGGGGCGTGTCTCGTTCAAAATCGCGGTCAAAATCACGATCAAGATCCAGGGAAAGGAGGAAAGATCCCACACGACAGCAACAACCATCCCAATCCTCCAGAGACAAAGTGGGGTCACGATCCAAAGACAAGAGGAGACACAGGTCTAGATCGAGCTCAAAAGAGAGGATGACAGAAGAAGGATCGAGCTCAAAAGAGAGGAAGAAAGAAGAAGGATCATCATCCAAGAGTTCACAGAAAAACATGGGGTCGTCTGTTTCATCCTCTAAAGACAAGAAGCAGATACAAGACAAGAAAAAAGAGAAGGATGTCATTCACAACTCGCTCAAAGAGGAGAAAAAAACTAAAAGGAGTAAACAGGAGTTCCCCTCCTCGATTTCCACATCTAAAGTTAAAAAGGAAGTCATAGACCTCAGGGAAGACAACGAAGCCCCAACAGCGGAAATGACAAAAGAGGTGATGGTTGTAAAAGAAATTAAGAAAGAAAAACGAACATCTCTTGATATGTTTGAAGATGCTCCTCTCACCAAATCAATTAAGACAGAAGAAATCGACTCTTGGTCTTTGCCAGAAGCCAAAGACATAAAAAAAGAAGGGATGGAAGAAGACCTCAGCCAGACTCAGATGTGTGGAATAAAGACTGAGACTTGTGAAATCACGATTAAATCAGAGCCAAGTTCCCCTAAAGTGTGCCACCTCACCTCATTTTCTACATTGACAGCACCTGTCACAGAAGACACTCCGCAGGATGCAGCCTCTCCTGGGTTAATGACCTCAGAGGAACAACCAAACGCTGCAGGGCTGACTCTCTCTGTGAAGCAGGAAGTTCTGCAACCCTCTGACTCTGATGACGACTTCAATGTCGACGTGATGCTTGACAACCTGGACTATGTGAAGTCCGAGTGCACAGAGGGAGGCGATGGCTTTGTCAAACAAGAGAAGGAAGACGAGGAGGGGAAGAAAGAGGGAGAGCAGGTATCGGCTGTGGTTGGAGCCAAATCTAAGGCTCCAGTGAAGAGGGTCACCTGGAACATACAGGAGCCCGAGGGGCCCCAACCAGAGAAATCTGCAAGCAGTAAGTGTTGCTGCTAGATCCCCCCCCCACATCACCTCTGATCACCTGTTCACATTGGATCAATAGATCAAGCTCATACATGTTTAGTATAATGATATTTAGCATTTTAATGTCCAACAGGAAGCGATTTAAATGTGTTTTCTATCTGGTTCCCAGAATCCCACCCAAATGTTTTTTTGAATTCTTTCTTTCACAGAGGTGGCTCTTTATAAATTGAAGCTGAAGCAGGAAGGAGCTCGCAGACCCTCCTCCACGGCCCAGACATCCAGTCAGGTAAGACTGATCCACGTGTCCCTGCAGAGTTAAATCTGTTTTTTTTGGATCAAGTTGTTTTCTTGAAATACTTAAAAGCATGTAATGTGAATAATGACCAGATGGTGGCAGTGGTTATCTAGAAGTACTGTACTGTCTTTCCAAAATCACATTGTCGAAACTAATACTGAAGCATTTTCAGGTTAAACGAAAGTGAAAGGCTCACTGTGGACTTCCTCTCAGATTACATTGAAACACTCTATTGTCCACAAGAAGTCTTCAATACAACATCTACAAACATAATAAACCTGTATAAGATATATACAATTAGTAATTTGTTATTTGTGTATGTTATGTATGTCTGACATAGATTTGATGATTAGTTGATTCACTGAGTGAACATCAACTTTTTTTTCTGACCTTTAAATGATTAAGGTCAATTTTCAAGTAAGACCATTTTTTCAGTTCTGCTTATTACAGGATTTGATTCTTTTCAGTGTCTTGTGTGTATAAACTTAATATATTTGGGTTTTGGACTGTTGGTCAATTAAAACAAACTATCTGGATCTAACTCGACAAATTTGTGATTGAGAGATTCATTTTCAGATGAATTGATGATGAAAATAATTGTTAGTTGTGTCCATAAGTAATCTTCCTTATTATCTCTTTTGACTTTTACAGGACATCACTGGTGAGTCCTCCAAAAAAGGTGCAGGCGCTCGGCTCGGTACTTCCTCTAGATCTGATGGCCTAAATCCAGAGGGCTTATCAGAGACTGGACAAGGCGATGAAGAGGAAGGAGATGTGTCAAGGAAAGATAAGGTGAATATGCATTATAAATGATTTACTTTTTAACTGAATGTTTGTAATAATAATGATTTTAAAACTCACGTTAAGAAGTGTTTCATTCCCCAAATCAATCCTCTACGTAGAGAGGACCCGCTCCCGATGTAAATATAAAGTATTCAAATATAAAGGGCCCATTCTAGGGGAAAGAAAACAACAATTTGTACAATTTAAATGAAATGCACTGAAAGAACATCACTATTATTTTATATTCAATTTCTGCAAATAGATCCCTTTCACCTGAATCTTACAGACTCTGTGCCTCAGTCTGTCTATTAAAATACTGTCTCCCTCCTTTGTTGTTGTTTTGAGATTATTCTTTATTAACAACAACAACATAACTGATGTCTTATTCATCCCAACAGTATTTGAAAAAGTTGCACATGCAGGAGAGAGCTATCGAGGAGGTGAAGCTCGCTATCAAACCTTTCTACCAGAACAGAGACATCAACAAGGATGAATACAAAGACATTCTACGCAAAGCTGTCCAGAAGGTGGGTGACACGTTTTGTCAACATACCGAAAGGGTTGTGACTCATCAACCGCTTAAACCACTGATACCTATTTGGTTAACAAATTTTAAAACAGGTTATCAGATGACTAAGAGAATTGTGTCTAATCATTTTGTGTTCCTGGTCCTCAGGTGTGCCACAGCAAGAGCGGTGAGATCAACCCAGTAAAGGTGGGCAATCTGGTCAAGGCGTATGTGGACAAATACAAACATGCTAGGAAACATAGTAAAGGAGAGGACTTAGGGCAGGAACCACAAATCTGCGACAGCCCATGAGGAGTCGTGAACTACAGGCAAGAGCAGCTGCACCCGCCACAAACACACATTCATGTTATTCTACGTTTTAGTGATAAACGTTTGACTTCAGAATCCCTCACCGCTTCAAGATGGAACAGTGAAATCTCGAACTCTGACTTAAACCACCCATGGGTCTCCTCCTCTTGGACTGTCACTGCCATGACCTAGACAGTTTGGGTCTTGCAGCTCAGAAAGTTAATGGGAGACTCTGGGGTTGTGCCTTGAAGAGGCAAATCTCACATCGCCCTCCCATGGACTGATAAATCAGGTTACATATCACTGGAAGGGTGCAGTTTGGACTTTGAGGTTTCTATGGTGACAGCAGGGGTATTCATCGGTGGCAAAACTTTTTTGTTTGTTAAGAAATGACTTCAAAGTATGCAGTGAATGCATATTTCAAGATTTTTGTCACATCAAGGAGAGACACTTATGCAATTTTTGTAGGAAATTTCAGTAGAGAAATGAAACACTTTTAGATTTGGTTGTAAATAATATAGATTTGATATATCCGTGTAATGTTCCTTACATCTGTGTTGCCTGCTCCGAATGACTTGACATAAATGGTTCTAGTTTGTAGATCTGATTTTTTTTTTTTTGTAATGTATTTAAAAGCCTCTGTTTCCTGTCTTCCACTTCTCAAATATCCATGTTGATATAGTCGGTGCACTACAGGGGAATTCTTCCTCGGTAGTTTGAAATGAACAATGGAGCCACTGTTCTAAAAGAAAAAACACAAAAAAGCCTACTTGATTTCTTACGCTCTGAAAAACTGAATGACCTCGTTTTCAACCCCTTGACTAAAATGTTGAGAATTTGGGATTCTTTTATTTTTTTCTGTGCCTAATGAGTTAAAGTAGTATATAAAAAAAATTGTACCATTTCCCTGAATAGGTGAAATTTTATTTGTTTTTGGGCATTCTGTTTTAAAGTCTGCAATGCTGAGTAATGTAGATTTAACTTTAAAGAACAAAATGATTATAACACAGACTATATGCCTCAGTTAATAAACAGAAATGTCAATGTTTAGATTTCGTCCAACCGGTTGCTCTCATCTCCACAAACATTTTAACCACAGTAAATTTCTTTGTTTCTTTTTATATATAATGTTTATTAATACATATGAAGCTAATTTATGGGCATAGTTTTGTGGAATTTGTGAGATCCATTTATTGTCTGTATATAAAAGATCATGGAACAACTTATGAAACCAGAGATTTTTCCATTGTGGGTATGATAGAATAATAATAAAAAAAAGCCTTTAGTTGACAAATTAAACAAATAATTTCAGTGTTAACCATCAAGTGTTTAATGCAGCCACATGAATGACTGCTTTGTTAGTGTCTTCAGCTTAATTCTGACCCTTGTTATTCTTAGCTGCTCTGCATTGCTTCCTTTAACAAAACTACTTTGTTCCTGTTCATCATTCTGTTGTCCACACTACTTAGTTTGACTACTGTAAAGACTGGGACTGGACAAATCTAAAGAAACAGGTGCTCATGTTTATCTGAATGTATATTTTTTGTTTCTGCATTTACTTGATCAAACACGGCCGGTGTTTCTAAGAGGGAACACAACAATAAATCGATGATAATGAAAAGGGTTTGGTCTCAGTTTAATTCGAGTACTTACTCATATTCTGTCCTGTTGCCGTATTTCAGTTTGAAAGATTTACTAATTTACGTGCTAACATCTGAACATTATCACTGTTGATACACTCACTTTTGAGAAACTGAAAAGTGTCTCTTCTTATTGGGTTAATGTTAACAAACCTGAAGCTACAGTGTATGGCTTTTGCATTGGAAGCTAATACATGGACTTTTTTAAAGCTTAAATTTGGAGGAAATAAAAGCTTCATTCAACTTTTACAAAACCCTAGATTTGTCAGTATTTCACCAAGAATAGTTTTTTTCAGGCCCGGTGGTACTCGCCCAAAAAATTGAGAAATTCGAAGCGCTCAAAAATGCAAAACCAGCATTTCTTAGCCATAACATTTACAAGTCTGTATTAATGAACTGAGATGACGTCATGAAGGGTAAAACCATTTATTTGAAATACAAAATACAAAATGACCAGCAGAGTAAAAAAAATAAGTGGTTAAAGGTTGAAGTGCAAATCAATTCACCACAGACATGTAAACATATTGCAGTCGGTGGCTGTATGACACAAAAAAAAATACGACCTCATAAATATGTGACCAGTCAGATTTACCATCATATTGGTCCTAATCTCTTTACTACATAGAGCTGCTCAATACGTGTAAATAATTATGAATCATGGAAAACTTCATTTTAAAGCCTAACTTGTTGTCTTTCACTTGAGTAACAGTCCCAGTAATGAAGGAGTCGATTTCCACTTTGTAGTGATAAAAAATATCAGTTTTTTTTTTCTAACAGTTTGGGGCTAATCAGAACAGAAGACGATGCAAAGCAGCAACGTGGAAATACAGTTGATCGATAATGGCAAATTCTGCAACATCCAATAATGATTCTGTTCATTTCTGCTTCTGACGTAGCACATTCAACAAGGCATTTTTTTTTTTTTATGTCGAAGCTTTTGGTAAGAGCAGGATATCGTGCACTATTTGTGTCCCATAGCATATTGAAGAATTCCTTGTTTGAGGCCAGTGCTGATGAAGTTTCAGATCTAATGCAGGAAGGTCGGGTCCACATCTATCGGCAGGCCGAACACGGAGTTGATGAGATCGTAGAGGCTGTTGTGCGACATCTGTAGGCTGACGTTGGCGCTGTGAAGAGACGAAGCGCCCTCCATCTGGGCCATCTCATGAAAGTGTCGACAGATCAGAGGAACCACCTACGGGGGCAGAGGAAAAGAGAGAGAGAGAGAGACTTATTAGCACATTTCATGGGAAATTTGTTCTGTAGTTTTTGCGTAATCCTGCAGACAGACAAACGAATGGAACAGAACTTCTTTCGGAGGTAAAAAAAACCAAACAATTTATACCTTGACAGTGATGAGTTTCTTCTCCAAAGCTTTTCCATCAGGAAACTTCTCTCCAAAGCACATGTTGATGACGTATTCAGGAGAGCCCCCGTTGTTCTCTTTAAACTTCTTCAGGTCTGTAACAGAAGGTTATTTCACAGTATAAATCTAATGCAGATAAAAGTTCTAATACTAGTAACAAGACCTACTTTAATTCAGATTGAAGATGAACAGGAGATCCACACCTACCATTCACATACTTCTCGAAGCTGAGGAGCTCTACCCTAGTGTTCTGGGGCAGCTTTCTGGGGTCTGGCAGAGCCACACTGGGGTCACTGGTGCTGGCGAACACGTGGCACCTGTCCTGCCTCCAGGCGTAGATACCAGTCTCACAGACCTCCAGCAGGAGACCCCTCTGGATGCTGTTGAGGATGCGGTTGGTGAATTCGATCTGTTGTAAACAAGGCTGTGATTAGAAAAAGTCCTTTTAACACTAAAACTATTAAAGCGTCCTTGTCTCACGGACGATGAACATCTGTATAATGTATTATCTACCTACTTATTCCACAAACGTCTGCCTGTCTGCATGTGGGTCAGCAACTGGGTCAAACCAAACCACGGGTCAAAATCGCCGGCAGATTTTTTATCATTTTATTATTTTTATTTCACCATATCAGGCTGACGCAGACCTTTATGGTTAGGGGAAGATAAAACCAAGGAGTAATCCTGAAGGAGCTCCAGGGCATTACCTCGTGCCAAGCAAACAACACATTCCAAACTGGCATGATTAGAACAGGCCCGGCACCAGTTAGTTTTAAGTAAAAACTGCACCCTCAGATGATCTCACATTCACCCAACTTCCTCTGGAAAGAGTGTTGATACTGTCTCGAGAGCTGAGGGATTACGTGTTTACATGGAGCCAAATCACACCGAGAGCAAGGTCCCACACTACAACCACCCCCTGAAATCAAACTGATCAAAGTTCTTTGAGGAAGAGTTATTTCCACGATGTTTACTGCCCCCCTCCTAATTACCAGGTCACATGGTGACGAGGGTGTATTGCACGCAGTACAATTACACATGAGCAGTATCCCATATACTTCAGGTCATTCTTTCAATACACGCTAGTGATGTGAGACGCAATCCTGACAACGGTTTCACACTGTTCCTCAAACCCACACGTAGCTAACATGCATGTAAACAACGCATGATCTAAAAATGAGGAATACAGATGATGTGGTTTGTTGGGTAACACTTGATGCTCACAATAACTTTGTTGACTCCAAAGGGCATGTTTAAGTTCTGACTGAGCTCTGTTTAAACATACATTTAGCCATATGTTGAACTTTTGACTGTTCAAAGTCAATATCTCACAGCATCTCACAGCTGTACAAAAAAATGTAATGGTCATTATTACTGAGTCCAAGAGACATATCAGAGCCTACAAGTCTGCTTCTTTCCAAAGGTAGATTGTCCACAGTTGAACAGCTAAACTACTGGGAAGCACCGTGTAGGACATATTAAAGGACAATGACGGGGACAGTACAGGTTAACTGCAGGAAAATATACTTTAAAGACAATAAACTCTTAATATGTGTCTTTTAAAACTGTTCTTCAGTAGTTGATGTCCAGCTGATACAACCATGTACCTGTTTGTGGTCGAGCAGGCCGTCAGTGGAGGGGAAACAGAGGTGTTGGCCGTTGAGGTCGGGGGCCTCTTGCTGGTAGTGGAGCTGGAGACATGCGGTGGCCAACGTGACCTTAAGCATTTCTTTTTTCCTGTAGTGGATGGAGACCTCCAGGTCATAGATACTTGGCTGCTGACCTGAGCTGACGACTGGTGTAGGATTTACTGCAAACAACATCCAATAAAAGTTCACATTACAAATTTGAGATTTTTTATTTTCTTCCAGAACAGCATTTTGTTTCAGTGGAGGAATGTACCCTCGTAGAAAGACTGTTGATCTGGTAAAGCTTGCGGGTGGTTCTCTGCTGCAACAGTGTAACTTCCAAGGACGGCTGGATCGGGCTGGCAGTAGTTCTCCACCCACAGTTGTTCCTCTATGATAGACAATAAAAATCGTGTTTAACTACATTCAACCTCAATTATAAACCATGTAAAATCAAATATTATAGACTTATTAAGAGAATTTCCCCTCGCAAAAAGACACTGTACCTATTGGTTGGTTGCCCAGATCCAAGGCTGTGAAATTATTCTCCAGATTGTACTGTTAGGAGGAAAAGGACATTATGTGATGTGAGTATCGAATTGCAGCAAACGGCAGGAAGTAAATCTACAAAACAATACAGACAGTAATGTCGCCTGCTGAACCACTTTACAGAGAGAAGTGAAAGTGTGCTCTCAGCAATACTGTACCTCATTTCCTAGGGGGAATAACTCTGTGGGAGAGCTGTAGATATCTGGAGTCATGACTGAGTCCTCCTGGGAGTCCTGTTTTGGCAAGTCTGTCTGTTTGTCTGCAAGAAAACAAGGAAGCGTGCATTTTACACACAAACTCCCAAAACGTCTCCACAGCGAAAGCCTCGGATCAAACAAGCAGCCGTCTTACGCTCAGTGTTCTTGATTTGGTAGATTTTGTGGGGGTCTTCTGAGTTCTTGGAGTTGTCCTCTATCATCTTGAAGCGCACCGAGAGGTTGTTGAGGGCGCAGCGGAAGTTGGTTTTCCACCGGGCCTTGTCAGTGGGGAACTCGTGGATTTTACCACTCGCCACAGCCCACGCCTGCGTACCAGACAAATAACCACAGTGTTAATACATGTAGGTACTTTTCTTAGCAGTATTTGAGAGCCTAAATTACTACTTCAAACATGTCTGTACTTTCCATCTAGTCTATTCATCTAAAAGCTTAAATTACTAGTTACATTACAGATTAGGATTTAATTGAATGACTAATATAATAAAATTTGAATGAATGTTTACACTAATCATTTAAAGGACACTCCCCAATACACCTGCAAACAAAAGGACTTGTCGCGCTATTAAAAAAAAGGAAGATACTAAACAGGAATCACTTTCTCATTGAACGCTGACTTAATTGTACTTACATTCCAAACATTATTACGGTATTGCATCATAAAAGTTGTATCTACATTTGGAAAAACATCTTCAGTTTCAGTGAAACTTAGGGATCACTCTACATAATGAAAAAAATCACTGTTTGCCTGCTTTTACTTGTAATAGAGTATTTTATTTTTATATTTAAAGTGTAGCACTTATATTTTGCTTCCTCTTTACTTAAGTGCAGGTGCCACTACTGGCGTTGGTAAGCGGTTATTGCCTCTGTCTCACAAACAAGGACTCTGACAGAAATGAAATGACGCCCTAATTTGTATTTTTGGCACAATATCACACTTTAAAAGTTTTCCACTTAGTCAGGAAATAACACAGCAGTTGTCAACAAAGCCATTAACATGTTATCTAATCCAGATATAAAAGCTGTATTGCGGTGTCAAGTTCCACAGAGGCTGTTAAACTTACCCGAAATATTTTACTGTCCTCATCCTTGCAGTCCTTTCTGGAGTTGTGCTTCCAGGGGACTCTGAACTTGTTTTGGGTCACATAGCGCAGACCTGTGTACTGGCCCGTCTCCACCTGCTCTATGAGCCAGCTGGCAAACTGAGGCTTTTGGTGGCTGCGAGGAAACATGACAGATCAGTTCTGTTGTTGTTTTTTCTTTTTAAATGACACGTCTCACAAAAGTAGAGCGACAGGGAGGAAATAGGAAAGTCAGCCCACACAGCACAGCGCAGAGCAGAGCAGTGTTTTTCTCTCTGACTCTTAACCACACAGACGCCTGCAACCCTAAATGTGGTGTTTCACACTTTGCTACACAGCAGCATATGTTGCAGTAAACAAAGCTGAAGACAAGTACACACACAGCAGGATTTACAGGGAGGAAATGCCTCACAATACGTACACATCACTCCCAACAAATTAGAACAGACACACATTGATAATGTTTCTCTTTACCTTTGCATTTCTCAGTAGATGTCACTCTGGTTGGACTCCGGTTTAAATCCAGCTGTAGATGTGGTTCCTCGCTGCTCCTTTCCAGCATTTATAGAAAGCACAGCCTGTGATGTCAAGGGGGGTGGGCGGGCTTCGCGTACAGCCACACGTCACTGTATCGCTGGTGCCCGCGGCTGATGAAGACGCCCCCTACAGACCAGACGTGGAGGGTAAATCTGTGGAATTTCTTCCTGCCAGAAATGAAGAAGAAGAAAGTGAAACTGAGATATTGATCAGGGTTTCTTGCATCACCACGTCATCATCCGCATTTCATCATCCAAAATTATTGTTTTCTCAAATGGGGTTTGTCTGACTTGGAGCTCAGGGATTTTCTAATGGCTATTAATGACATAATACATTAAAATGTGTTCTTCTTTATTTTGGCGTCATACACAAATAATTGTTCAACCCTCGTGTGTTCATAAGACACCTAAAGTAATGTTGCAGCGGTCAATCAAAGAAATTCCCTCTTTCTTTTCCAAACCACACAAATGATAAAATCAGCTTTAACAAAACTTCCCCTCCTGAAGCACAACTCACGTCCTTTATAATGATCCAACCAAAAGAAATCAGCACAAATGGAGAAGGAGATTTTACTAAAAAGAACCTTACTTGAAACGTGAATTTAGAAAAAATTCTGAGCTCACACACTGAACACACTCTGTTCCTCTGGAGTGGAGTTGAACCTGTCAGTCTCCGGGGCTAATGTAATGCTCCTGAATGCAGCTGTGCACGTACGGATCTTTTACATCCATACAAATGTGCAGGCTTAATATTTCACACAACCCATGCACCATGTAGTTGTAATGTGGACCAGCAGATCCAGATGTACCATACAACATGCCAGTGCATTTCCATATGAAATAGCTCACATAAATTCATGATAGCATTTAAAGATTCATACTTTTTGTGAACAGTTTCAGTTGCCAGCAGACATGTGGTTGAGTAGAGAAATTGTCCCATCTGCTCTAACCTGACTGATCAGCTTGATCACTCCCTTTAAGAGAAACCGCACACTTCCTGTGAATTCGAACAAAGGAATCCACCAGTTGCTGAGCCTTCATAAATCTGCAGCGTCTGGGACTTTCAGAGTGAGAATCGTGCAGGTGTGAGCTTGTGGGCGACAGTGCTGCGGGGTTCCCCTCCTCTCAATGATTAAGACTTGAGTCTGCATCACAACAAGTCTTAGCTCCCTCCAATCAAAACTTCACTTCCTCATTCCACCTCAGGGTGAGGGTTTGCTAAACCTAACTGTTAAATATGTTTTTTTCTCCTCTGCCTCCTCACAGGGTCTCTTCCGACCTTTTAAACACGGTAACGGTACCAAAAGGTCAGGGTCTCTGACAGGGGAGAAGTGCTTCATGTTTTCTGACCACGTCCTGATTGCAGACATGGGATAGGGATGTTCCCGGGCATCATGGTGCATATGCAGTAGCCTGTCAGAGTTTTAAAAAAATGCACCCCTAGCACGCAGTATTTGTTTTTAATAGAGAAGCGATACAGGCTCTAACA
The DNA here is from genome assembly GCF_022539355.2 of Hippoglossus stenolepis. Classification (NCBI taxonomy): domain Eukaryota; kingdom Metazoa; phylum Chordata; class Actinopteri; order Pleuronectiformes; family Pleuronectidae; genus Hippoglossus; species Hippoglossus stenolepis. The sequence goes on along the minus strand of NC_061487.1, from coordinate 20,698,178 downwards.
GAGCACTTCCCTTTTCCTGAGCACTGGAAGTACTGAGGGCCCATCATGGCTTCCACGAAGGACGGATGTAGACTGCTTATCAAAGTACCACACAAATGGTTGACATCCTGTTTAACACTTTCATTCACAATACAAAGGAAATATCAGTAATCCTGGTGTGACGTACTTATTTTCATGGATCTGTACTTTACTTAAGTAGATTTATTTTCAGGTACTTATTACTTTTACTCCACTATATATATACAAGCAAATATCAGCCTTTTCAACTTTCCTATACAAAGCATTGTGTTACATGTTCAAATAGTTTTTTATATTTTTTAAAGTAATCAATAACGAGTGGGACATTGGTCCATTGATCCAATTAGAACCGGGAGGTAATATTAGACCCCGCCTCCTGCTTTGGCAGCATCACTGGTGTAGAAACAACTGAAATGGATTCATAGAAGGCATAATGATTTAGTTGACCGTTGCATTAGGGAAGAAGATACACTCTGCAAGTACTTTTACATTAAATACTTTAAGTATATTTAAAAGAAAGCGCTTACCTAAGTAGAAAAGTCAATATGGTCTATCTGTCCAACACCCACACACTCTTAATCATCCTTGTTTTGTTCCCACACACTTTCTTAATCACGAGGCATTGCAACACTGTTTGATATAAAAAGAAAATACCTGGCTGTTGTGGCACAGGAGTTTCAGGTTATTTCAAAGAACCTGATACCTGGTGCAAATAGCCACACCCTGGCCTGCATGAATAACACTGTGTCAGGCCTCAACTTAAATCACTGTGTGTGTGTGTATGTAAAAAATATATTTGTTGATCTGAAATGTGAGATTTTAATCATTGGAACTGTATCTTATTGTATATTGAAATTTTAGGAATAGTGTGTGGAACCTTTGGCAGAATTGAGTGTCATATGATTTTCCACTATCATAGGGTTTACAAATGTTTGACCAACCACAGACTTCCTGTGGGTTTAAACTCGTTTTTTTCCGAGACGCCATAGTGTGGAATAAATTTCACAATATCTGATGAGTCAGTTCTGGGTCAGGAAGTGAATCCTTCGCTTAAGGTGCTGCAGGTTCCAACAAACGACTGAAAATTAAAATACATTTTACAAACTTCAAGGTGACCAAGATACAGTGAGTCAGTCGAGTGGTTCAGCATCTTCCACGATATTTGTCACACAATTATAACACTTGGTTGTCTTGTTATGACACTGACAGCTTCATCAGATGCAGGCTCAGATGTAACATGAGGGCAGATGTCATCGAACTATGTAGAGTAGTGGAGTGTTTTCACTCAGCGCCCCCTGCTGACAGGGTGAGGTTCTGGCACTAGTGGAGTGTCGGGGGGGGAATCCTAGAAGATGAAAGTGGGAATTACCACACAAAACGTGGTCATTCACATGAAATCACACAGGCTGATGTAATTCTCTAGTACCTCGCAATAATATTGTATTACACAGTAAACATACACACGGGATATTGTCCCTCTTTCACAGCAGGAAGTCTCAAATCATAATTCACAACTCAGCTATATGAAGAAAGAAGAAATGTGATGATAATGGCTTCTTTCTATGGGAGACTGATGTGTCTTCCTCATAAATTGTTCATTATTTATTAATTTATTTTGTGAAATGGTGTAAATTGAACCTTTTATTTAGAAAAAACGTTTGAAAACAGCTTGTCAGAGCTAAAATTAAGAAAATAATTCATGTATACAAAACAAAATTGGCCTGGAATCATAAGCTGCCTCCTGATTATGGTGAAGTCTTCAGTTGCACAGCTGAAAAACTGTGTTCTTGTCCTCTGGCCCTTGAGGTGGACTAATAGAGTGTGAGCTGTGTGAGTTGGGAAACTTGGTATTGAGTTCAACTTGAATATAGCCACTAGTTTTTTTTTACTTTTCCTCAAATGTTTGGAAAATAAGTCAAGATGAATTACCAAATTATTATTTACTCTGATTTCTCTGAAGGCCTATTATGAAAGTAACACTTTCTTTTTTTAAGTGAATGATGTGATTTTGCTGTGGAGGCTGAAGGTCTGAAGATCTGATCGTGGAAGTTGTTTCTTAACTTTTGAGTTAGTAAAAAGTTTAGCAGGCTCAACCCAGAGGAAACCCCCAGTTGACAGGGAATCCCCCCGCTCTCCTGGTTTCAGACGGATCTGCACCAGATGCAGGAGGAAGTGTCATTTCTTTCGCCACCAGGGGCCGCAGGAGTCCCACTTTTTTTTATTAGGTCTGTCTTCACGACTTACCTCTGCCAGAGTTTGCAGACTTTTAACGTGAGCAGTTTCCAAGCACATTTCTCAACAGTGAAATAAAGCAAATTTGAACAGAGAGATAATGACATAAATAGTGCGATTTGAAGATCCACAGAGAGGATGGTGAGGTGACATTTAACTGTCCGGTCCGATGTGGTGCTGAAACGCTGCGTCCCTGTTCCTGCACCGTGAGTCGGGCTTTGATTTCTCAACCTGGAACAAACACACACTGGAGAAACTTCCTGCACTCACACAACCTCACAGTTTAAGAGCCTATAGGACTGGAAGGACTTATAGAGATAATGGAAGTGCCAACACAGCGGACCACCTGTGCGCTGAGGTGAGACGCAGCGCGGTGCAACACTCATGCGAACCTTCAGTCTTTGTCATAAACATGATGTTTCACTTTCAAATGAATCGCGTCCCTTTTCTGGAGCTTCATAATCGCCATGTGATTGTGCGCAGAGACGCGCTCCTGCGGTTCATTTAGTTGTGTGGAGAAGCTGTAGCCTGGATACAGGAGTGAGCGTCCTTGGTATGTTTGTGATTGTAAAGAGCCAGAGGAGAAAGATGGCTGAGGGGTGGGGGGTGGGGGACTGATAATTTGAAGACTTGCCAGGGGTGTACATTGTCAAATTCAAAAGGCATTTCAAAGAAGCAAACCATTCACTTTTTCATTCTCTCTCTTTCTCTCTCGCTTTTTTTTATTTCTTTCTCTGTCTTTCCCCCCTCCTCCTTTCTTTCTTTTCGCACGGTTGCAGCCCGTTTGAATCGACCAATGGGCCTTCAACTTAGAGACATTGGAATGTAAATGAGCCCAGCGCGTGCTCCCGGCGCAGTGAAAGCTCGGGATTGTTTATTGAGCTCCCGGAGCCACGCGCCTGGCCCGGGGGGAGTCGACGCGCACAAGAATCACACAGCGGGGGCGGGGCCTCACCACGAAGCGTGCGTCTCCCAAAAAAAAGGGGGGGTGGGTGTTGGGGCGCGTGTTGAAAAAGAGGAGTGCTGCCAAAGTTTGGGTCAGATCGGCTCGTGGAGTAAAGCAGCGGTGAGAGACTTGGACGAGAGTTAGCCACACGGTCCCCACGCGAAGGACACGAGAGCTGTGCACTGCCAACCCCCTTCTTTCCGCTCGTCCTCCCACTTCTCGTCCCAGCCGCTCGGGCCCCCGCATCCATCACCTCCACGACAACTGTCACCGAGATGGAAACCACAACCATCACCACCACGCAGACCGCTTTCACCTTTGGACTTAAAGAAAGACACGCCACCCTCAGCCTGCACGCCCCGGCACAGGACTGCGCCGTGCCCGCCGCGCACCCCGACGCCGGGAACCCCAAGGTGCTGAAGAGACAGCGCTCCAGCTCCCCGGAGCTCCTGCGCTGCAAGCGGCGCCTGAGCTTCAACGGCCTCGGCTACTCCATCCCCCAGCAGCAGCCCGTGGCCGTGGCGCGGCGGAACGAGCGGGAGAGGAACCGGGTCAAGCAAGTCAACATGGGCTTCCAGACGCTGCGTCAGCACGTGCCCAACGGCGCCGCCAACAAGAAGATGAGCAAAGTGGAGACCCTGAGGTCTGCGGTGGAATACATCAGGGCGTTACAGCAACTGCTGGACGAGCACGACGCCGTGTCCGCTGCTTTCCAGTGCGGGCTGCCGTCCCCGACGCTCTCCAACAGCTACTCTGCCGAACCGGAGTCGCCACACTCCACCTACTCGTCAGATGAAGGCGGCTACGAGCCCCTGAGCTCCGAGGAACAGGAGCTGTTGGACTTTACAACCTGGTTCGACAGGTACTGAGGCTGACTGCGTCAAACCCACCACACACACACACAGCAGCGTCTGTGCGTAAAAGCAGCTGACTTCTCTCAGAAATGCTGACATAGACTTGACACAGGCATCAGATCAGTGTCGCCCTCTGTCCTTGGACGTGAACTGTTGCCTCCCTCCCTCATCCGGGCTGCTTCTGCAGGAGCAAAGCAATAGTGAGAGAGTGACAGAGAGAGACAGAGAAAGAGAGAGAGAGAGAGCCTCTTGTTGCATTGAGCACAAATAGTCGCCCTGAAGTCCCCACGACAAGGAGGGAGTTGGACTCACTGGAAGGAAAGAACTGTTGATGTTATGTTTGAATAAGTGCAATTACCATGTGACACAGCAGCAGCAGCAGCAGCAGGTCGCGTGGAGACGGTGCTGCAGCTCCAGAGGACTTGTTGGATGAGTGTCTCACCAGAGCAGCACTGCCTTCCTCTGCTGCCGTGCACGTCACAACAAAGATGATGCATCAACAGACTGTTGCGTTTTTTTTTTTGTCATGGTGTACATTTCCGGTTTCAAAACAACAAAGTGTATCATATTGTTTTAACATGAAGACATATTTTTGTACGAAAACAAAGCAATGTTCTCGAACAACAGCCACTGCCACTTGTGTTGTGAGGAGCAGCTGACAGAGAGGCAGGAGTGACTGTGACAGTTGTGACAGCAATATCAAGGCTACTACCTGTGACAGACTGTAGGTTTTTTTTATGAATAGCTATAGGTGGTAAGGAGACCTTTATTAATGTATGCACTTGTTCTCCATTTCCCGTAGCTTGAAAATGTAAATATTTGTTTTTAACAGATATATTTTGTGCAAAACAAGTTTTATAAATAAAGATGAATCTATTTATATTACATGCTTTGACAGTGTTTTGGTTCTTCAGTTCGTGCCCGGATGTGTTTGTGTGTGTGTGTGTGTGTGTGTGTGTGTGTGTGTGTGTGTGTGTGTGTGTGTGTGTGTGTGTGTGTGTGTCTGTGTGTGTCTGTGTCTGTGTGTGTGTGTGTCTGTGCGTGTGTTATAGTGGCGGCGGTAATTGAGCAAACTAGAGAGCTGCTCTTCTATTCAAAGCCCCTGCATGACCTTTTTCCGACTTGGTTGGGTGCACGGGGGAAAATTGCGCAGCTGGGTGAGCACTCAATAACCATAATAGACGTGCACCTTCCACTGCGCTTTGTCCACATTCAGGACAGGGGAGATTAATATTACGTTTCATGCATTGCATTGTTTCCCTTTGCATACTCTGCTTTTACCCAATAGCCCAGAGGGCCTGGGGCGCAGTGGGGGGAGAGGAGGGGTGCAATTCACTCCACTCAAAGGATATAGACACTTTGAAATACGGCGTGGGGAAAGTCAGCAAGACAATGAGTAGGGTCAAAATTCTTATTGCCCGACCGAGATCAATCTAAATAAAACCGGGGGTTGTAGACTAGTTGTATCCCCAACTGTGTTTTTCATGGCGCACACATCCCAATCAAAAAGCCTATCTACTGCGAAATGGGCTGCACAACGCCCCATTGTGCGCGCTATTGTGCGCGCCTTTGCGCCTCATTATGCGAATTATGGAAGATCTATTGTAAATAAGCACCGATGCCAAAGTCAGCGAGGCATGCGGGGCGAGAAATAACGAGTCTTATTTCACCTGGTGCTCACTGTGGGAGTGGGGGGGTTTGAAGCTGGTCTCACAGTCCTAATATGTTATAATACGTCCAGAAAACTAAAAGACACCACAAGGGCTATAAGCAAATAACAAGAACATAACAATATATGAGCAATAGTAATAAATCAAAACAGCACAGCTCTAACTGCTGGACTTTTGGAATCTGACCAAGAAGTAACAGACTGAATAATGTGAGGGGGTTTGTTTTTTTACAAGAAAGTGTGTCTCTCTCTCTCTCTCTCTCTCTCTCTCTCTCTCTCTCTCTCTCTCTCTCTGACACACACACGCACACACACAGGCCTGCAGGTGTGAGCCACGTGCCTGTACTCGGTGACAAAGGCGCTGCTGCTCTCATTGGTCCACGGCTCGCGTATGTGTGAGTCCTGTCTGCGGAGCCTGTGACAAAACTCCAACAAGTGATAAATGACATTAATTACGCCGCTGCTTTATAACCTCCTACGTCACACGGACTCAAAAAGACACATGCACGTCGGGCGCCTGCAGAAAACCCCGCTGCTCCTTTATTAAACGCATGAAATGGTGTCTGCGGCGTCCTTCAGTGTCAGACAGAGGCCAGCGCGCAAACTGAAAATAAGCGCTTGTCTCTTGTCCTCCGAAGATGGATTTGCAATTTTCTCCTCCGCTACAGGGAGGAGCAGAGGCGAGAAAGAGAGATTTATTCATGTCATTTTGTCCGCGGGTCATTTTCACTTTGACAATGCATAAGGGGTGATGTTCATTTTGGCGCATCACAATGCTGAACAATCACACGCAGCTCATTTATGCGTGCGTATTCGTGCGCAAAGCCCCGGTGTGGGCTATGTAAACCACGGGGGACTATAATATGGGGCGAAATAAGCCAGGAGTGGGGGTGATGAGAGGTCATGTGTTGCTGTGAAGGCAGTCATCAGTGTGCACGGTGCTTTTAAGACTCTTTGCATGAACCAGAGAGAGATGTCCATTCTTCATGTGTGCGCGTAAATTGCACGTTGCTCCTCTTTAACCTTTATTGCTTTTATGTTTTGACAATAATATATAGGAGCACTTATATTTGCATAATAACAGTCTAACCGTAAATCGCCCCCCTGAGTGATGTATGCCAGTCAAATTACATGTGTGTGTTTATGTCTGCATCAAAATATAACTGGCCCAGCTTCCATATATAATATGAGCTAACTGACAAACTCATTTGTTTGTCCATCATTTGTTCTAATCTGAGCAATAACTGATCTGAACTGGAGAAAACAGCCCAGATTAAAATGGTTATCCAGAAGAAATCATATAATCATAAGGGAATAAGTTTCATACAGCTGTGATGACATGGGGGCAGAAGTGGATACACAAGTCTTCATGGTTGATCCCTTGTCCCTTTTCTCCAAGGATAGCGACTAATCGGACACATGAAGGAAGCAAAAATTGTTTAATTTTATAAATGTTGAGTGTAATGAACGCTCAGTGGGAAATCCATTCAACTGGATTTCATGTCAGAGATCTGAACTGATGTGAGTCCGTCCGATCACTGCTCAGAGCGACACCCACCTGCAGAGCAACAGGTGCAGACTAGAGCAAAAAGGTTCAACCTGACTTTGTCTTATGTGTTCCCTCAGTCTACAATCACCGCTGTCAGATTATGTAATGATTCATAATATTAAAGAATCCTATAAATCTCTAAGAGTCAATACAACCCACAGCAAATTGATTTCTCAAGATAAAATGACTTGATTATCTTCCATTTAACCTCAATTAAACTACTCCATGAAACCATAAACATTACTCCCACAGGACTTCCACTCCATTCATACAAATTAGACAGCAGACAAAGAATAATACTGAACTGAGCCACCACTGTAAAGATGCAGATATATTAAAGTAAATACAGACAAGGGGGGATGAGAGAGAGAGAGAGAGAGAGAGAGAGAGAGAGAGAGAGAGAGAGACAGAGAGAGAGAGAGAGAGAGAGAGAGAGACAGAGAGAGAGAGACAGAGAGAGAGAGAGAGAGAGAGGGAAGCGATGTGGACGGATAAAGAGACGGGGCACAACCTTGAGCAATGCTTACAGAGGTGTTAATGTTTAAGCAGAGACAGATTTAACACAGACAGAGAGCATACTGAAGAACTGATCTGTAGTAGACTCAGTTACACACACACACACACACACACACGCACGCACGCACGCATGCACGCACGCACGCACGCACGCACGCACGCACGCACGCACGCACGCACGCACGCACACACACAAACACACACACACACACACACAAACACTGGGCCGTGCAGGTGGTTCATAGACAAATCTGCTGACCCCCTGGCTACTGATTGAGTAAGGTCCTGGTTAATAGAGGCACTATAGACACACTTGTATTTTCACTATTCTTTTTTCCCGCCTATAGGGTCAGACACTGCAAATCACATTGGTTCTGGGCCACGATAATAAGATTCCAAAGCTTTAAAGCCCCCTCAATGCAAAGTGTGATGCTGTGGATGCAGCACTAAAACCTTTTTCTCACTAGAGTCTTCTTAGAAGAATGCCTTTATAGTCACTGCACAGCTGTACAACAACATTTAGCGTGTCTCCCTGAGGGTTACATAGAATATATATAAAATACACAACAGAATCATCAAACAATCTTCATGGAATAATGACTTTTCCTTGTTGGTTCTTCCTTAAAACAGACTTATCTGACCTGTGAACACAACAGGCTGTTATTTCACCCAGTGTGGATACTGGTTGCTAATATCAGATCACAATCTCAACATTATTGATAATTAAGTTTCTGGGATTCAAATCCAATATATATATATATATATTAATACAGACCATTTCAAGATTTTTCTAAGTTAGTGTCAGCACACAACTTAATGCACCATGTTATTGTTCATCGATATCATTGCTAAATAATTTGATCTCCCCCTGGACGTCATTTTGATATGACCACTCCAGCTGTGGCGAAAAACTCTTCCTCACACTCCAAGTCGAAGGCTGCTGAACAGGAGTCTTACTCACAAGTCACTCTTACTTTCAGACAAAAAGTCATTTGACTCATGTTTTTCTTTTATCTCTCTTTAAAAAAAGGGAAATCTTTCTCTTTTCAGTGAACGTTTAAAAAAAAAAAAAAAGAGAGAGAGAGAGAATTTGAATGCGTGCAGCTCGGCACTTTTAACTGACACCTCTGTATGTGAGTGAATAGGCCCTAAACTTCAGACGACCCAGCAGAGGAGGATCCAGGCCTGAAGGGTGGAGGGATGCAAGAGGTGGGGATGTGTGGTAGGGTGGAGGCGGCGGGGGCTGTGATTTGCATGGGCCATTGTGCTGCACAAGTTTGGGTGCTTTTTTTTGGGCCTGGGCCCTTTTGGCCATTTACTTCCACTCTGGCTGGCTGTGGCGGGCTGTGAATAGTCTCTGCTCCGGGGACACACAAAGGCGCTTTTGTGCTACAGCCGCACCATATTCATCATGTAATGCCTGTAAGACAAATCTGATTGGACGTCTCTGTCACTTTGATGTGGGTCCAGAGTGCGAGTGGCCCTGAGATTGCTAACTTCACTCTCTATTGCCTATTCTGCAGCATTGATATGGGGGTGGAGGCTCGGGGGAGTGAGGAGAGGTGGCTCGCGGGGAGCAGGAGGAGGGAGGAGGGAGAGCAGGCAGGGGGTAGTCCTCATTATTTGCAGGAGCAAATTCATAATAAATTTCCCCATTCTACAAAACCGGGTCGAGATGATTGACACTACTTTACGCCAGGCTGAACAAAAGCCCTGATTTGAGCAGAATACCAAATGAATGGGGCGAGCGTGGACTTAATTCAAACAATTTTAATCTCTCCCTGTCCTCCCTCATTTCTCCTCTCCTCCTCTCTCCCCCTTTCCCTCACACTTACCCTCTTTTTTTCAACTCCAACTCTCCTGCCTCCTTTGTCCAGAGCATTCTCATTTTCCAGGGTAATTCTCCTCCAATGGATGTGCTAATTGTGCTGGGTTAAACTGGATGCTGGTGGACTCCTGTGATACAGAGCTTATTCTTGTCTAATGACTGTAATGATGGTTCAGAGGGAGACTGTAGCCTGGAGTGGACGGCTTGTACAGAGCTGGAGAGGGAGATGTTTTGGGGTTTTATTAGCTTCTGGGGGCAGAGCTGGTTCTGACGTCTATGGTTTGGTAAAGTAGAGGGTATAATGGGACCATAATGGGGGAGCTGCTGCGGAAAAAAGCGACAAAGTGATGCCTTTCAATGCAGAAAACCTATTGTAGCTACAGGTGGATGATGACTGGAATCACAACATGAGGTTGAGGTTGGTGATTGACACCAGCGATGGGCCAGGAATAACATGAAGCTAGTTTAACCATAAATCTTCAGTGACACATAGGAATTTAGGACCAGAGATAATAAGCCTAAAATAGAACACAGGTGCAGCCTCTGTTGTGTAACTCAACGACTTCTCAGGTGACGTGTTTGAGACTAAGGAGCAGTTTCACTTTCAGTTACTATGAGCAACAATAAAGTCCAAATTTGGGCAGCGTGAGGAAGCTGTGGTGGAGCAGATTCCAAATTCAAGAGATCTTCACTCTCACTGTCCTGGTACAATGACATGTAGCAAGTCTGTAGAAGCCTACTTAGCTAACACACACACATTGAGATTGTAAAGTAGAGGCTAAAGCGTGAAATGTCAAGATAGGATAAAAATATATGTGAAAAGATGTATATACAAGGAATCTAAATAGAGACAGAATAAAGTGATATATTCAAATAATGTGACAAATCCAAGTAAAATGGATTTTGCACAGAAATAGTTATTGCATGGATAAATAGAAAAAAAAATTGCACATGGGAGTATAGTGGATAAATATGAAGAAGAAAACAAGTTAAATGTGAAACACCTGTGACCTGTCAAATATTGCATGGCCTGTGGTCCTGACTGGTGTGGTAGACCCTGGCCTTTATCGATCTTGTGCTCAACTTCTCTTCTTTTGCTGCCATGATTAGTGCCTCTGTGCTGGTTTTCATATGTTAATAAAACAAAACAGCTTGCTTGATTATTTTCTCTCTATTTTAAGAACTCTGTGAGGATCCATTTCCGTGTGTGTGTTGGCTAACAGACGTCCTGTCAGCTCATTAGAACCTCACCCACACTGTCCTCCTCTGCCCTTATTGTGATATTGACATGAGGAGAAAAAAAAAGGGTAACTCCCTTTAACTGTCTTTCTAAAAACATGTTATGTGTGGGCTTGCTCTGTGTGTGTGTGTGTGTGTGTGTGTGTGTGTGTGTGTGTGTGTGTGTGTGTGTGTGTGTGTGTGTGTGTGTGTGTGTGTGTGTGTGTGTGTGGGTGGGTGCGTGTGTGCCTGTTGCTGTCTTCTTTGTGCAAGTGTGTGTTTAAATCGCTCTCATCCATTCTTCTGTTGAGATCAGGTGCATTCCTTCACTCAACAATACGTTGCAATGTCTTAAAGTTTGTGTATGCGTGGGTTGGTGTGCAAATCAAATCATTCTCTGGGTCTGACCTTTAACCCTGAAAACCACTTCTTCTTTGCTGTCTTTTAACTCGGAGGAGCGCACACACACACACACACACACACACACACACACACACACACACACACACACACACACACACACACACACACACACACACACACACACGCACACACACACACACACACACACAGACATGTCCCAGGGTCTTCAGCAGGTTGGAGCCTGCCCCTGGAGAACCTGTTCACGGTGACACAGCGCGGCTTCATCAGCCTCTGACACGCATCGCCCTCAGCTTCAAAAAATCACACGCTCCATTCTCCTGTTGTTCGATTCAGACAGACGGTGAACTGTTTTCTTTTATACGTCTTGTAAACATCTCTGCACGACACAATAGAGGTACCCTCTGTGGAAGCAGTGTATAAACGTGCTTCTGGTCATGAAAGGGGTTTGTGTGTGTGTGTGTTTGTGTGTGTGTGTGCAAGGACTGTGAATGGAAACATGAAAGCACACGCAGAATTAGAATTAAAAAGAAAAAAGCATTTTGAATAAACGAAGGTGGTATAGTAATTTCAAACCACAGTTGAGTTTTTTTTTTTTCAGATTTGTCTGGTTGTTGCCACAGTTTCATCATAGAGCTACATAAACACATCTGTGTACTGTATATACTCATAATATTTCTCCTGTTGTTTTCCTTACACTCATACAAACTGTGACTACAAACAATTTGGCCACTTTGACTTGAGTCATTTAATTTTTCACTATTTTAGACTTTAACAGTCCATATAAAACTACATTGAGTTGAGAGATAGAATTCCTAAGTTATTTCAACTTATAAACAACTATCTTATGGATAACTGACGAAAAAACCTGTACCAGTAATTTAAATGGGCTCCACCCTGAGCAGCATCAACAGTTAAAGCATCAGAAATAACACCAAATAGTAAAATATACAGTATAATATACTGCTACACTCAATAGAGGGTATACTTCCTCAACAGTCCCCTTATGAAAGCACATTTACATTCACCAGATCTAGATTTTTCTTTGGATCTGCACCAAATTGCACACTCATCATTTTTCATCAAAGACACTGTCGTCTTGTTTACATACAAACACAAACAGTACAAAACTAAAACACACGGATATGGGTGAGGTTAAAAACATAAACCTCTGGGCAATAGTAATTACATTGATTTGACAGCTACTTCTTATTAACTGCTTATCAACAACTATCTTATATTTTCTGATGAAAGAAAATTCCCAACTGTACATAGAGAAGTTAAAATAAGCTCCACTCTGAGCAGCTAAAAACACAACTTTTGAAATGCAGAATACTAAATTTAACTTTTAAGAAACAGTTAAAATCTTGAACCGAATTGATCACTTAGTTGCACTCCGCTCCTGAACAACACCAAGTGATGCCAGAGAAGATCACATCCTCCTGGAAAGTGTTTCACTTGTTTCCAAGAAAAAAGTTCATCTCTCTCCCTTACACCCACCCACACACACACACACACACACACACACACACACACACACACACACACACACACACACAGATCCATAGTTCCAGGTTCCCCCTGCACCCCGCAACCTATTATCAGCAGAGATGCCCCTGGTGTATAGAGTCCGGCCCCCCTCCCTAAAACAAGGTAAAGGGAGGATTAGCGAGCACCATTTAGGGGCTCCTTTCAGACCCCCATTTCATTTCATTAGCTTGTGACCTCTCCAGTTAATTATTTTGATCTGGCCAAAGGCTTGGCCTGCTTTTAATGATCCTGACTGACTCCCCCCACCCCACCAGAATGCACAATACTTAACACGCCCATTGAGGGGCAAGGAATAGAAGGAGTGAAAAGGGAAGAGGAGAGAAAAGAGAAAGATTGAAAGTGGCATTTACCAGTCACCGGCGGAGGCTGTATGGAAGGGAACCCGGTGATGGCAGGGTGGCGTTACGCCCTCAGACTTTTTGTCAGAATATACCATTGTCCCTCACTGATGGAGTAGCTCTCCTTTAGAAAGGGCGAAATCGTTGCGGAGATTTAAGCTGATTTCAGAGGGGGGGGGGAGAAGGAAGGAATAAAAGAACAGGGAATCCACTGCACCTCCTTAAAAATAACAGTGATGGAAAAAAAAAAGTTGGCCTTTAGAAATCATCTGGAGTGTAATGGCACTGAGGATGTGTTGGGTTAGACGATCACAGGTGACAGATACAGTTTGGTGACATGTGAAGTGTTGAGGTTCATAAAGCAGGTAACAGATAAAATGCTTGATCGGACAAAAGCAATGAATGGTGGATTTACCTCCAACTGTATAAGGACAACTTCAAAGATCCACACATAAACTTTTTTATTTAGCTTGTTTTATCAACCAAATTGCTCTTCTCTTTTCTCCTTTCCTTTCCTTTCCCCCTCTCCTCTCCTGCACTATTCTTCCCTCTCCTCTCCTTTCCTCTCTTCTCTTCTCCCCTCCTCTCCTCTCCTCTTCTCTACTTTCCTTTCCTTTTCGTGTCCTCTCGTCCCCTTTCCTTTCCTCAGCTCTCATCTTCTCTCCTCTCGTCTCCAGCAGCCCTCTTTTCTTTCCTTTCCTTAGCTCATCTCCTCTGCCCTCATCCCCTCTTCCACTTGTTTCTTCATTTCCTCTCTCTCCTCTCGTCTCGTCTCGTCTCCTCTCCTCGACTCTTCCTCCTCCTCCTCCTCCTCCTCCTCCTCCTCCTCCTCCCTCCCTCCTCCTCCTCCTCTCCTCTCCTCTCCTCTCCTGTCCACCTGTCTCTGTGTTGCTGCGCTGCACTAATTGCCTGTATTTGTTCATCCTCTGGGTGTTTGAGAAGGGATAGCTTCCGTTTACCCACGGCCACACAGCTCCATATTGAATGCAAACACAATAAAATCCGAGCAGCTTGTGCCACCAACTAAACGCCTAATAAGCAGAGCACCCGCTACATTTCTTATCTCAGCCGAACATGACGGATGTAAAGTTGTGTAGTTGGAGCGAGCTGATGGTCGGGTTCGTCTAATATTCAAGTTTCTCCTCTTCTCAGTGTGTTTTTGTGCCTTGTATTTTGTGCTGCTGGCCAGTTTGCTCTGTCTGGCTATGCATGTAAAGAGTGTCCCCTCTTTGTTCCAGCCTTGGGCCCACAGCCAAGCTCCCCTTCAAAACTTAAGCCACATACACACTCACACACACTCACACACACACACACACACACACACACACACACACACACACACACACACACACACACACACACACACACACACACACACACACACACGCACAAAGTACCCCACTCCCCTTTTCCTCTCTTAAACAACTCTCTCCCTCTCCCCTGCGCTGCCCTCAAATTGCAAATAACAAAAAGAGAGGATAGAACCGCGGAGACAAGCATCACTTTAAAAAGCAGGTGTCCAGAACTTTTCAGCGCTCGTCGATTTCAAATGGAGACCCTTTAACCCCGGCGCTTTTCTAGCTGGTGGCTGAGGTAGTCAGTCAGAAGCCTAATCAGTCTCATCTGACAATACTGGGAGGCTGAGGGCTGTCAGTCCTTCTTTCAGACAGGGGCTCCAATGAAGCCGTGGCAGGGTAACCCCTGATTGATTAGTGCCTCTCTATTGAAGTGCATGTGTGTGTGTGTGTGTGTGTGTATGAGCGAGAGAGAGTGTGTGTCTATAGGGGCCCATCCAGGAAGCTTTATTTAAATCCAGCCAGAGAGAGCACTATAATTATGACTTTTTCTTTCTCCTGGCCGGTTAAAGCTGACAGAGAGGGTTCTTATGGCTCACTTCACCCTCTCAGCCTCCTAAAGAGAGATTATTACTGGCCCTAAGAGCTCAGGCCAGTCAGGCTCATCAGTGCGGCTTTGTAGACCTGAGAGAAAGGCCAGGTCCAGAGCAGGACTCTAAAAAGACACACACACACACACACACAAAAAGGGAAAGGTTGGAGGACCGAGATGAAGACAAGTCACTGTGTAATCCTATTTCAGCCGTATTCATTGATGCCAGGGGACGAGACAATCTCCGTGCCCAGTTTTCCAAATAAACACATCCAGACCAACTTCTAACAGAGTTCACTGCTATTACTGGCATTTAAATGTGTAACCTCACCCCCACCTCCCCCTGCACCCCAACAAACAAACAAATAAACCAACACAAACACAGAGCCGACTAGGGGTCAGATGAATTAGTAGAAAAAAAGTGGCTGATCCTGTGTGGCCTTGTTGGTAGGTGGTCTTCCTCTCTGTGTTTTTATCAGGTCATCCACTATCTGTATGTGTCTGCGCCCCCTCCGCTGTCCCCTGTGGGAATCCATGCAGTAGCAGCGCTGGCTCGGGCCTCAGATCGGCTTCCATTGTTCGGGCGAAAGCTCCTATCTGCTGACCATTTTGAGACGTGTGTGTGTGTGTGTGTGTGTGTGTGTGTGTGTGTGTGTGTGTGTGTGTGTGTGTGTGTGTGTGTGTACTCACCTGCTCTGCAGCGGGGCTGCGTTATAATTTATACATTTTGCCTCACTTTCTTTTGGAGAATCCCATTAGTGGCAGATGACAGAGTTAAACACATGGGGGTGTAGGGAGAGTAACTGAGCCGCATTGGCTCAATTTTTAAATAAAGCCAATGAAGAGAGATTTTATTCAAACATTGTAAATCTGTCATTTAGACTAGTGAAAGGGAGAGTGATTTATTTTTGTGGGCCTTTAATAGACTTAATGACTGAGTGGGAGAACAGTCATAATCAGCATTTAAAGATAAGTAATTAGAAGAAGCAGTGTGATCAGAATATGGAATAACAAACACAGGCAAAACATAACCTGCTGATAGGGGTAATTATCTTTATATATTATAAGCACAGACTGTGTATTCAATCTTACTTAAGTATAATCAGTAATTGTAGAAGTGTATAAAAGTAAAAGCAGCCAACCTGCAGAATGCTAGCCTCTGAGAGAATTAGATTAATATATTATATTACAATTCATTACTTTTGGATTATTATGACTGATGCATTCATTCAGATGCCTCCGTCAAGGCCCAACAGTCCCCTTAGATTCAATCAAGCTGCAACAAATTGAAAAAAATATGTCAAAAAATGCTGCAAAGTTAAAGAAAGTGATCAAATTCCTTGATCTGCACCAAAGGTTTAATGTATTCGTCTCTGACCAATACTGCATCAGTCCACTAAGTTTTGTTGTAATCCCTATTCTGGTTTTTGCATAATCTTGTTCACAAACAAACAAAATACAAACAAATACAAACCAGCCAACAAACAGATGGGATTTAAAAAGTTGGTATCATTTTATGGAGGTAGGTAAATATTAAATTTAAATTGTACTTGACCAGTTGTAACCATCCATCAACTTAAAACTGTATTTAAGTACAGTACTTGAGTAAATGTACTTTGTTACATTCCATCACTAGTACTTCTGCAGTTTACCTTTTCAGACGGTGCAGGTCACTATGTGTTTTATCGCTGTGTGTGTGTGTGTTGAGTCTGTTCACATTGTATTTGGGCCACTGCAACATTGACCTCGGCGTGTGGCAAAACTCTAGTTCTACTGACAGTGTTGTTGTTTATGTGGTCAGACCTGTGACACACACACACACACACACACACACACACACACACACACACACACACACACACACACACACACACACACACACACACACACACACACACACACACACACACACACACACACACACACTGAACCTTCAGGGTATCCTGGAGTCCTTGAACCACACAGTGTTGCCGTGCTCCTGTGGTACTGACACAACACATCCCGATTACTGT
The DNA here is from genome assembly GCF_022539355.2 of Hippoglossus stenolepis. Taxonomy (NCBI): domain Eukaryota; kingdom Metazoa; phylum Chordata; class Actinopteri; order Pleuronectiformes; family Pleuronectidae; genus Hippoglossus; species Hippoglossus stenolepis. Next base: position 20,681,179 of record NC_061487.1, on the reverse strand, counting down.
CGCTCCTCCGACCTGAGCACTTTGTTGTCTGTACCTGCACACGGACGATTGCTTCTATGAATAGTTGATGTTTGTTTTCTATGGTGCTGTATTCAGGAGTGAGTGAAAAAAGAGGTTTAGTCTTAGTGAACGGCGTTGACGGATTCCACAGTGTCTTGTTTGTGCTTTTTTGTAATGCTCACCTTGAAGTGCAGAGCTTTCATCCTGAATCATCTTGTCCTGGTGTGTGAACAGCAGTCAAGCAAAACTGGACGCAGCATCAGACGTCAGAGTCAATATTTAGATTCGAGCGCTTAGCTTTCTCTCCCCCGTCTGGCGTTTAATGCTGGCGGTAAAAGTTTTCGGCCCGAACAGGACGGGCGGCGCTCGTCATTTGACTCCTGGGATGAACACGAGGCAAAGGGTGTAATCCCAACACTTTGAAGTGTGTGAGATCTTTGAATCTCACGTCTCGCCGAGCACCTGAACAGATCACATCATTGTTGTTTATCTAAAGAAACTGTCAGCCGGCTTTCAGCTTTCAACCACTTTGGCTTTTTAAGGGAAATCAGCCGTTTACTCTTGTCAGGTCAGAGGCAAACTTTCACAAAGAAAGAAACACAAAGAAAAAAGTGACTCATCACAATCATTCAATTTTAATTATGTGCCTTATAATAACCATAACGGCAAATCTCTTTTCACTCACTGTAATTTCCGTTGCATGTGGCTGCAGGTGTGCTGCGTTCACAGTTTATAAGATAACAACTTTATTCCAAGGTGCCAATATTGTAGCAATATTAGACTGTGTGTGTGTGTGCGTGTGTGGAGAGATGTGTAACTGTATTTCAGTCTGTATGTGCATAAGCAGATTTGTAAATGTGTAAAATAATCCGCAAATGTGTGCTGGGATTTGCGAATGCGTTTAGGAATCTGCAAATGTGTTTTCAGAATCAAGGTGTGCAAGTCAGATTGGTTTGCACATGTACAAATCTCATTACACCTTTACAGATCTGTTACACGTTTAAAAATCTGATTCTGGATTCACACGAAATGAAATGTAGTTATACAACTCTCCACACACACACACACACACACACACACACACACACACACACACACACACACACACACACACACACACACACACACACACACACACACACACACACACACACACTTGATTAAGCATTAACCATGTCACCCATAGGTGGATAAATGCACTGGTCCTCATATATACTCTCTATCTGCTCCAAACACACACACACACACACACACACACACACACACACACACACACACACACACACACACACACACACACACACCTGCGTTCAGCGTATCTTTTAGTTAGAGGGAGAAAATTCCGACATGAAACCATTTATCAGGCGGGAGAAGGCAACCGATTAGATATTGGTGATAAAGATTTTAAGTCAACATCCCAGCAGGTGTCGAACGTTTTTTTACTGCACACGAGTGACTCCACTCCTGAGACTTTATGGGCAATAAAAGATGAAATCCTTTTTCCCCCTCTTCTACCTTCTATCCACTCCCAGTCCTCGTCTCTGGGCAGAGTCCAGTTAGGGGGTTTAACATCCTGCAGGCAAACAGCGAGAACATCAACCTGTGGCTGTTGTTCTTTTCAGCCTGTAATAATTGTGCTGTTGTAAATAATTGTTGTATTTCTGCAGGATTGTCTGTGTCTCTACATGCTTTTAGACATATATAGATATAGATATAGCTTGCTTCTATGACAGTGTACCATTGTTAAAGGATATTACAAGGTAAATTTTGGTTATACAGGCTGTAATATTTTACATAATGATAAATACTATTACAGAAAATACATCAATCTTAATGTTTGACTCTCTTTCATTGTATAACAGTTCATAGGCTTAAAGATATAACCCTAACTCATAATGGATCCCGATTATTGAAGAAAACTTAAATATATTTCCTCATCTTTGAACATGATTTGCACCGGAGTCGTGTCATGTAGATTTTAATCGGCAGTGGTGGGAACAACTCCCATGATCCCACGCTGCTTCAAAACATCATCAAACTAGGTCTTTTGTTATTGTTCTGATTGAGAGACCTCTAATGGCCGAAGCTACTGTAACTCACTGGTCAACCATCTTTCCTCTGTCATGTACAGAGCAATCACCTCCACTCAGGACGTTCCTGTCTGTTGGTTTATTTGTTTTTCCAGCAGGATTACATAGAAACTACTGAACTGATTTGCACAAAACTCAGTGGAAATATGGGACATAGGCCAAAAAAGAGCCCATAACATTTTTGGAGCAGATTCAATCAAACATCGTGAGATAGGACTTTTAAAAAAATATATATTATTCTGTTTTTTTTCCCACAGATTTCCAAATAATGCATTGAATCCTAAAGAAAAGATGCATCTACTATCTAAACCTCCGTGTATGTGCTCTTCTAAAGTACCGACAGCGTCCTTCCTCCACAGAATGTTACTCCTAATTCCCTGAAATTATTCCCTTGTTCCCACACAGTATGTATTTCATTGTTATGTAGATCATTTCATAAATTACGAAAACCATGTATTGCTCCATTTCAAAAGAGGAATGTGCATCAGTCCAGACTATTTTCAGACCGTTCTGGATAGAAAACGTAAGAGTTTGGAGAGAGTTTGATGCCCTCGATTACCCCAGGAGTTCTAATTTAGAAACTATACGTCACTCAGCTACAATGACATGACACTGGTCTATACTACTAAATGTTAAAATGTTACATCGCTCCTTTCTGATTTAACCTCAACATCTTTTTTGGACTGAGAGACGTCAGTGCATCAGGTCACTTAATGCTCCAGGGACTGATACAAACGTGTGCTTATGTTTGACTCCGGGGGTTCAGTGTCACTGAGGTAAGTGGTAATCTCCTTTGTAGACACAGGAATGTGTGATGTGCTTTCACCTCTGCTGGGGGTCCATATTCACTTACATCTGAGACAACAGCAAAGACCTACAGCAGCAGTAGCATGTATGAACCTCCGGGTCACTACGAGAGTCAACTGCTGAAAACAGCCACTCCATCAGACTGTGACAGGAATGAAGCCGCAGGCCGCGGTTATTAACGAAGTTAGCCATTCAGATGTTAGTCGCAGAAAAGCAGGAAGGGACACTCTGGTTCATTTGTTCCCTGATCAATCAAAGTCCGGTCCTGGCCTTTCTCTTTTTTTGGTGTTTGGGATCAGAGAATTAGGTTGAATTGTCTTCCTGGTGATCCATTCCTGTTATAGTTTCATCACAATAGACAACAAAGGATTGCCAGTTGCTTCTCCTGCAGGGATTCTTTACTGTATCGGACAAATACAGATGGATGGACAGCGTGCACTGGGAGCTATTGTCACACGGTGGGGAGGTTGTCGTGCATCTGCTGCCTGCTGGGACCAGTTACTCCACTAATGGTCCCAAAAAAACATCCATTCAGTCTGGCAGTGTTGGTATATTGTGTTACACTGATGTGTATGTGCAGTTTGCTGTAATGAAGAGACAGTTTCTGTACTCCACTTATGATAGAATTCATATATTATTTCATACTTACCCTGTTTACTAGAATTTATGACAGTAATTACACTATATGTGCATGGAGGGAGTATTTTTTAAACCACTCTTTTCATCACTTAAGACAAATTTCCTTATTATTCAACTCCCTCCATTCCTCCTGACCTCACACACGCTCACACACTCACACACACACACACACACACACACACACACACACACACACACACACACACACACACACACACACAACACATATGTTCTGTTCTGGTTCTCTCGTAAAACAAGAGAGATGCATCTTTAATGGCTCCCTTCAAGATAGCAGAAGTAAAGCAGAGTAAATAGAAATATGATAAAAGCCAAGGAGGAACCAATAGCTGGTGGTCTGGTGTGCTGCCACAGTTTGCTTAATGTTAAACCAATAAGATAATGCAGGGGCCATGTTGTCTGGGATCGCTGCATTCAGAGATAGAGCCCAGGCTGGACACTGTGTGGCGTGTGGTCTTAATCCCTGTATCAGTGGCTCTGATTTTCAGTTAGATAGCGAGGCCATGATGTGTGTGTGTGTGTGTGTGTGTGTGTGTGTGTGTGTGCTACGTAAAAGATAGTGTTTACAGCACCCTCTCATAGGCAGGTGTCACTTTAAAGCAGCGTGCAGTCCTGTGAACTTTGCTCCTCAGACTGCGAGTGTTTGTCCACTTTTCGCTTTCTTGGGACAGGTGAGACACAAAAGGGAGATAGAGGAGGAACGGTGAAGAGTGGAATTTGATGCACAAGTTGAAGACGGCAACAATGATAATAAAGAAGATGCTGAGATTCCTCAAATGTGAGAAAAGAGAAAGTGAATACTGCAAAAATCTAAAGACGCATACCTCCACCAATGGCCAATTAACTCATTAACCAACCTTTCGCATTCATGTCATCTGCCCATATTCTCTCTGAGCATGAGAGTGATCGGGGGGCATACACCGCTGAAGCAGAGAGATAGACAGAGCGAGCGAGTGACTGAAAAGACGGCTTCGAGCATTTGTCAGGCGGTGCATGTTCATGTGTTTTGGAGGTGTAGCTATGACAGGAGGGACAATGGGAGGGGGTGTGACGTATATCGGTTGCATTTTGTCAAAGTAGCCTGCCCTTGTTAGCGTTTCCAGGATTACCAACCCTAGCTTTAAATAAAGAGGAAAACAAATCCTGGGTCCGCCCCCTGATCTAAATATATGTATGGTTTCCTCCTTGGGTGATGCTCTACCCCTCCACAAAATGTTATGGAAATCAGTTAAGTAGCTTTTGTTTAATCTTGCGAATTAACAAACAAAAATGGGGTGAAAACATAACCTCCGTGGTGGAAGTAATAAGTTAAATGTTTACCATCAGTAAAACTGATGGTAAACCTCTAATGTCCTGTAGAGGATGAACTCCAGGTCCGGAGTTTCTCCTGAGTTTTTGTGTCACACATACACAACAGAGCTCAGATAGATTCATGAGAGCAACTAATTCTCCACAGGATTCATGTGGCGGGGGGTGTGACAGGCAGAGGCTGGATGTAACGTATCAATTCGGGATCAAGATGTGGAGGGGCTAAGAACATAGTCATTTTCAGAATTACTTCAACTGTTTTTAATTTAATTTGTCCAAAGAATATTCAATAAACTATAAGTGACCACAAGGAAATTAACAAAACATCATTCAGCACCGGACAGCGCCCATGCAGCCACAATTCATAAACACATCCAAAAGAACAATAGTGCATTTATGCCATATGCATAACAAGACAACTGTGTAATTGTAATAATCGTTCAGTAAAAATAGTCTATAACAAATTTTGTAATTAAATTAAGAATATCCAAAGTGCAGCCACAACAACAGTGTTTTTAACAAACTGGTATATCATCCCAGTATAAAGAAGAATTAACTTTTGAAATACAGTTGCACTACGATGCCTTGGTTACAATTTTACAGAATTCATGTCTATCACAACCCCAAATGTAAATACAAAATATGCACAGTGCAGACACAAGGAGAAGTCTTTATTACTTATATATTTATTACTTAAAATAATAATGCCTGAGAGGGGTTGACTGGCGCTGCATGGATCTGTGACATGGCTATAGCCCACCCTAACCCCGGTGTAGCGCTGTGCTTGCTTCCATCGTTACTCAGTCAGACCAGAAGTCATCTCGCCTCCTTTCAGCCCTTCCCTCTAACACCTCCTCAGCCCACAGGTCAACCCTCTCGGCTTGTGCTCCCTTTCTCCACATTTGTGCGCTCCGGGGATGTGAATTCTGTCCGGCTGAGTGCACACGGACTTGTTAATTTGAGACCTGTGTGGAAGAGAGAGGGACATCATGCGGTGGGTGTGATGGGGACATTTGGTTTGAGGCCAGAGGTAACAGAGAGTTGCTCAAGCAGTGGACCTTCACAAATATGACACAGATCCCCAGGCTCAGGACTTTTGGGCCTGAATGGAGAAGAAGAATAAAAAGACAAGTGCAGAGAAAGGAGGTGAAATTGTCATTCTCTGCTGATCTCCGTGCATTCGATGCTCTTTTTAAAGTGTAATCTTCATTGTGATGTTTGGTTTAATACATTTGTTTGCATGCACAAGAAAGAAATCCACTTACTTCAACTCTGCACATTGCGTGTTTGTCACAGGTTGAGGTACACAGTGAAAAAAAGAGTGTTTAACCTGCTGCCTCCCTGAGGCATCAGTGCACACACTCACTTTATGCACACACACAAACACATTGTTGTTTCCCCACAAACATGTTGGGATTTTGTGTTGCTGTGCTGGCGCATCAAAAGTCCCAAGTAACCAAAACAATTTTCCGTTTGGAAGCTGGAACACAGATCTGTGTTTATTCCCCGCTTCATTCAATTACCCCCTCTTCGGTTTGTTTAACATTTCATACTCATGATCTAATGTTTTGTTTGGTTACTCTTCAGATCTGTAAATTAATTCTTCAGCTGAGCGCAGGAGCTGCATGTGGTGTAGAATTCATTAAGCCTGCTCGCCCCTTGTGTGTGTGTGTGTGTGTGTGTGTGTGTGTGTGTGTGTGTGTGTGTGTGTGTGTGTGTGTGTGTGTGTGTGTGTGTGTGTGTGTGTGTGTGTGTGTGTGTGTGTGTGTGTGTGTGTGCTGAACAACGGCATCCCTGTGTGTGTGTGTGTGTCGTACGTGTGATGCTACGGTGAAAGGCACCATCTGTTCCATGTGACAGTAATGCAGTGAGGGGCATTGTGGTACAAAGCCTCAGATCCATTCATCACTGCTGTAGGCGGGCCAAGCATATTCCCCCTGTCTTATAGGGATACCTCTACACACATACACACACACACGCACACACACACCCTGAAACTTAACTGTATGGTCCCATACAGTTAAGTTGGTGGTGCATGTATGCAAACACTTGTAGAGCAGTTACTCTGTCTGACATGAATGCGAGTCATTAACTCTCAGTGACGAACTTTCCCCCTTATAGGGAAATCTTGCCTGTGTTACATTTGCATGTTATCTTTGGTGTCTGATCAACCTTCAGACCTCTTCTACCTGACGGCTGTGGTGGAAACTGTATTTCCAGTTAGTGTGGAGTCGTTTGGAAATCACAGTTACAACCTTGGGCTCTGACTGAACTGGAAGGTTTGAGTCACGCCTGTTCTCTTGGATTTGCCTTTGGCATTTCACAGTGTTGAGCTGACAGCTGTGAAAAAGATATATGCTGCAAAAAAGACTAAAATGACTTTACAAGGATATTTTATATATTCTCAAGTTTTCGTTAAAATATGATCATTAAGTATCATCTGTTCTGTTGTGTCCAGATTCAACCCTGGTTGTCCCCATGGTGACCAATCCTACTGTAACTTGCATGAAACATTGAAAACCATATGGAGCTAACAAAGCTCACGTCTTTATGTATTTAGCTCTGTCAGCACTCCAGAAATCTCCATCCAGCATGTTGTACATATCAGATTAACAACAAGTGTTTTGAATTCCGTTGCCAAATCATATTCCTCAGGACTGGTTGAGAGCGTAAAGATCATTTTTAAAGGCCATTTTCATAGAGGATGCATTAAAAAAGTATACATAAAGAACTGAATGATGGCTGAATTCCATTTCGCTGCTTCAGTTGAGGGTTGAAGGTTGAGTCCTGGTATTGTGCCCTTACTGACAAAGTGGTAACCCACCCTGACTTCACCCATTGGTTTGTGAACTGCTGTTTCGAAACTAGAAGTGAGAGCTGGAGGACACGCCTACACCTGTGACCTGCACCCATTGGACGGCACTAGCTGTCAATCATACAGTATCCATGCCCCAATGCATATGGTGTTTTTTTCGTCTATTTGACTCTAAATGGGACAACATGCTGTTCCGAAGAAGACGTGTAACTAGTGATTAAGAACATTTACTCCATATTACTGATGTTACTAATCAAGTGAGGAGTCAGGTACTTTTCACATAGAAACAAGTGGAGTTACTGCTGGTTATTCAAGAGAATACAGGTTTCAGGGACTTCTGCTTTGGCTTCACTTTTGAGACCCAGAGTCTACGACCATTTAATATACAGTCTACATGCTACTGACATTGTGTCACTATGTTGTACTAGAAACTGAGTTGAACAATGAACCTCATCTCTGGGAATGTTATTAGTGACACTTGTCAGTCAAAACGTCCGACTATGGTTAATTGACATGTGATCACAATCAACCTAATGTTCTTTGTGTGAACTGTCAACAGCTGCATGGAACAATAACTGCCATCAGCATAATCATTCTTGAGTTTTCTTATCATAACAGTGTTAAATAGTATTAAATCTTAAATAGTGATGCTGCCGCCCAGCATGGTCTGTGTTCTAGATCTGTACGCTACAGGGGGTGAAACTGACTCTGTGGCTGTTCACTAAATTTGGGTCACCCCCCGTACCTTTTTCCAAAAATACTACAGGTTACTGCAGGTCACCTTCAGAATCTCCGTCTCATCGCATTATCTTTTTAATCGGGCTGTGGCTTCGGATAGAAGTAAAAGTTAAAGGTATGATATGATTTAGTTAGATAGATAGTTTTGTGAGCGCAGGCAGCTGCTCTGTCCATGACTGTGATCATTTTACACACTGGAGCAAGTAGTAGGCCTGCTACTTGAAATATGGAGCTAAAGTTAACCAGTACAGTGCTTGTTTGATAATATGAACAGTTTATGAAACCAAGCCAATATTCAAAACGTCCTGAAAAAGACAATATGATGATCCCGGTAGGTATATACACATTTGGTCTTATGGGAGGGTAATCACAGGGGGATGGAAGCTTGAAACAACAAAGTTCTACCTTTTTAATAATCATTAAATCTGCTAAATAGCAAAGTGCATTGATCAGTAAAATTAAATAACAAATGCACTCATGATATTTATGGTTAATTTGTAAAAAGGGACAGTAAATATTGCACCTTTAATCTGAATAGCAGCTGCATGATAGTGCTCCAGATTTTGGTTTGGACACTTCCTACCCCCAGTGGTCCATTCAGCCTCCAGCTCTTTTCAGTCAGCCCCACACCAGCACCTGATCCATTAGATAAACCGTGGCGAACCTCATCTCCGTGCAAATGATTAGAATCATTGTTCAAACATTGACATCAGCTGGAAATGCTTTATTTCCCCCGCTCTGTTTAAGCAGACAGGGCTTTCCCTCATGCCACCAACACTAATATTGACTCTCGCGGACTAATCCCTCAATGTCTTGCCTTGTCTCAAAACTCTGAATGCTGACATTAAACAGCCCATTTATCATATTTTCAGGGACCTGCTGGAGGTGTCTGCGCTGTAACCTTCCCTCCCTCCGTCCTTCGCCCACTGATTGTTCCGTCAGTGCACAGCTCAATGCTCATATGTACTTTGTTTAGTTTTAGACGACCACCCCCCCCCCTCCCACCGCCAGTGCCACCGCCACCGCCACCACCACCACCACCACCCCATCACGCTCAGCATCTCCCTAATGGACATACAATGGGGTTCTTTCTCTCCACTTGTTGCCCTCTCCCTGCATGAGATGCTTGCGCGTCCTCCATCTTTACACTATATCAACACACGCTTTGTACATAACTGCCCTCTGTGACCCCAGACTGAGGAAACTTCCTTCATCTACCCCCTCCCTAACACCACCACCACATCAACACACACACACACACACACACACACACACACACACACACACACACACACACACACACACACACACACACGATTGGCCATGTATTTGTGTTTTGGAACGAGATGTCTAACTTTGTGGACTTCTTCTCTCCTAACTTCGAGTAAAGTGTTTGTCAGCTTGTTTCTGCACAGAAGAACCCCTCCTGTTCTTTTGTCTCTTTATGTAACTTCTCCTACATCTTCTCTTTTTTGGTCTTTACTGTGCATGAAAAAGTGGAAATGCTCAGGACCATTCCACTGTGTCCTCATCACTGCGGACTCCAGCTTCAACAGAATGGAGAAGTACAAAAATAGGGAGGAAAAGAAGGTATAAACTCCCTTTTTCATGCTCACACAGCTTTGTTGTCACTTGCAGTTTTACAAATTGCTCCTTACATCTTTTAATGGTTCTCCTCTTCTTGGTCTGTTGTTAGCGAGTTTAATTCTCCCCTCTCTTCATCGCCCTCCTTCAGTCACCGACCCGCCCTCTCTCCTCCCTGCCTCCTCCTCCTCCTTATTTACTGGGTTGCTGGTGTGCCTCACGCTCTGTATAGGGCCCCACTTTGCATTTCCCTACCTATCAGAGCGCTTGTGTGTGTGTGTGTGCGTTTGTGTGTGTGTTTGTGTGTGTGTGTGTATGTATAGGCACCCCCCTTCTCCGGCGAGCTGAAAGCGCAGAGACAGCGTCCCTCTCCTTCAGCCCCGAGGATAAGTCTACTATCATGCTAATGCCCATGTCCTGAGACTAATAGGTCTTTTTACACTGGAGGTTTTCATTCCCCTTGCCTCACTGAAGGGTTTAGTGCCAAGGCCCATTCTCTCCTTCCTAAACTTTTAAACAGGATAAATATTTCTGTGATTCCTCTGCGCGGGCGATAAGTTTGAAGACAGTTCTTTTTATAATTGGTTCCAATGGCCTTTTCTGTAACTACACCAGGCGAGATGCAGGAATGCGAAATTGAAAAGGATGATCAGTGAATAAAAGAAATGGACACGGGATTGGGCTTCGATCGGCTTCCCTACTCCTCGTAGAGCATAGTTCTGAATCTCCAAGCAACAGCCAATTTAAACTGATATTAATGCTGTAACTTTTATGTTATTGGAAATATACTACAAAATATATTTGTACGTGGAGGAGCTGTCCAAAGCTTGTGACCCAGACTCATTGAACGGCCGGGCTGAGCAAGCCTCGACCTTTTCAGCAATCAGAGAAGACCAGAGTCAGGGATGGGAGCTGTCAATCAAATACATGAACATGCCTCTGGTCTGCTACTCCAAGTGGTCAGAAGCAGGGTGAAATTTGCGAGAGGAAAACAAATAGAGAGACGGTGAAAGACTTTTAAGGTGTGAAAGAGATGAAGAGTCACGGTGGGAGAGACATCGAGTTGTTATTGTGCAAGAGAGAGGATAGTTTCACCATAACAGGAAGATTGAGTATGTTGAGGTGAGTGGGAACAAGCTCCCTGGTGTCTCCACTTGTTTGAGTTAGACTGTGGGCAGCAACACAGGCCCGGCTTTATACTCGTCTACCTATTGGGGTATTTACTTTTCCAAATTAACTATTAACAATGTATTGACTATCAGGGAACTATTTTCATACTAAAGAAAACCTTAAAAACTGGAGGATTGTCACACATTCTCATTCTTGTCTCTGTACACGCACACAGTGAGTTATACAATTTTTTTTCCCCCAAAATATTTTGTTGAAAAAAATCTGACGTTAACGTTTAAGCACTTTTGAATAAATCAGTTATCATATACCACCTTTACCGAGTGCATTTGCTTACATGCATAATGTGTATATACAGTCTAATGTTTGATTGTGTGGTTGTTGTGGCTTCACATGTTGTAATAAAAACATGTTTTATTGTTAAAATGCATTAAAAGAGCTTAGCTACTTGGCTAACTGTGATAGCAGCTAAAGGTATCTGCACGGTAGCTTCTGCCCTTTAAGATAGTAACTGTCTTTAAAACCATAGGCTACATTTTCAGGAGCAGTTTACGCCCCCACGAGAGGAAGGCTGGATAAAAGTGGATGATGAAACACAGAAACAACATTTCTGGCAGATCGAAAGCCACATGAGAAGCTAAATCAGCATTGTTAACGGGTGCTGGTTCGCTTCAGTTCAAGTTCAGCAAAAGTCATTAAACTTCACACAAGTGAATCTACATGCAGCAGCTCCATTGAAATGAATTGACCTTGGTGCAAAACTTTTTAAAGATGGTATAAAAGGCTACATTATACACTGATTTTAAATGTCCGAGAACTATATTGTGTAGCCGATAAAAATAATGCATACCACATCTATAATTGGACATTTGAAATCCGGCAGTCTCCCCAAAATCAACCCAAAGGGCTTCACTGACATCATCGTGATGGATCACAACGCAGTTGGTTCAACATGTGCTCCATTTAAATGAGTCGCTCCTCCTCCGGTGAAGACCGACCGCCTTCGGAGAAGCCGGCTGACATTTCAGACAAAAGGCTGAGCGTTGGAGCATGTTGAGTATTCACCATGTTTTGGGTCTTGCTTATCTCACTCTACAGTAAACAACCAGACAAGGTGTTGGCAGCAGACAATCAAAGTGTAGGCCAACCGCTCCATCCCTCTGTGTGCCTGTGTGTGTGAAGCTTCCAAACACACACACACACACACACACACACACACACACACACACACACACACACACACACACACACACACACACACACACACACACACACACACACACACACACACACACACACACACAAACTGCAGCGTCTGCCAGTGTTTATATTTACATCAAGCATGAAGGAATCAGATACTGGTGTTTTGTTGCTGGAACATGTAACTGAGGGCGATTCCGAATTCATTTCGGCAACGTCTTCTGCAATTCCAGTTTATTGTTTCGTAACTTTCACACTGAGGAGGGCTGGGGGAATTCCTATCAGTTATCTTCATAATTTTACCAGTAAATGCTTTAGGATCAGTGTGTTTTCTTTAAATTCTGAAACTGGCATTTAGTCAAAAGCCTTCACCGTCAGCAGCGTGAGTTATGATTATTATATAGTCACAGTTATGGAAAATGTTTGAACTTCAAGGAATGTATTATGATAGTAGTAAGGCATGATTTATGAACGTGCCCTTTTGGCAATATGTTCATTTGCAGTTACATGATGCATTAGGTCAGATAAAGGACTTAAAGTAAATTGAATATATATGGATGTGTTAAGCACACACACACAAACACACACACAACACACACACACACACACACACACACACACACACACACACACACACACACACACACACACACACACACACACACACACACACACACACACACACACACACACACACACACACACACACACACACACACACACACACACTTACACACAAGCAATCCATGTCCAACCCTAACCTTAACCAGGACCTCAGAAATGACTCTTTGCCTCATCAGGACAGGGCTTTGGACGACTGGTCCTGATAAGTAAAGTGTGTATGTGGGAAAAGGTCCTAAAGAAATAATGAAAAACAGTACACACACACGCACTCACTAATGACACACACACTCACTCACAAACATTGTGTATGTCTTTAACATATACATATGCGGTACTATACACTGAACATGTTTCAGAAATCAGTTGGCTGTTGAGGACGTTGTGTTGTGTGGGACTTGAGAGGCAGGTCTGTTCATGTCTCAGCACATGGGAGAGAGGGAAAGACGCCTGGAGCGATGGTGGATTTGACTCTTTAAGCATGTGTGTCAGTCACTGTCCTTTGGGAAACTTCAGTCTCGTTACATTTGCTGCGTAAAGTCAAATATTGCATGTTGTACACCGGGTTTTGTTCAGTTGTCTGAAACCGAGGTGGATTAGCGTGACTGGTTCACCGGCCCTCAGACGACGTCCCACTCCAATGACTCGCACTGTCAGATTCTGTATGTTTACAACTCCAGCGTACCTTTGTTTTTGGTTTGATTCTGTCCGTTCTTATGGATGAAGACATCTCCTTTCATTCTCCGATGGAAGAATAAATGCCCTGCGCTCCTGAAAGAGAGGGGACGAGTCAATGCATTCTGACAGCTCCGTCAAGCACGAGAAAGGGCTGCTGGCTGTCCCTGGTGCTGCTGGGTACCCCGACCCTGCTCTCACACACTCATGCTCTCACACTCATGCTCTCACACTCATGCTCTCACACTCATGCTCTCACACTCATGCTCTCACACTCACCACCTCATGCTCTCACACTCGCTCTCACACTCATGCACATATGTGAGTGCAAGCTCAACACAACACACTAAGAATGAAAGTATAGATTTGTTTGCTAAATTATCATGTAAATTATGTGCATGCGAAATGTAGAGATGGTTTTAGAGGAATCGTTTAAATTCTCTAAAACAATCAGACTTCAGGACTATTTCTTTTAAGGAAACAGCTTTGAGAGAAGTCTGGTCGAAAGTATGACCACCTACTGTACATGCTCGTATGGGAATTTCGGTGCTAGACTGAAGTTCACAAAAGTAGTTAACATAGCCAGCCAGATTATAAGAAACCCACAGGGATGATTAGTGGAGCTCTCTGTCAAACAAACCTGGAAGAAAACCACATCAAGAGAGAAAAATATTTTATAAAATTTTCTGTATTTTTACTAAACAAATATGAGCTGTTAATATTCCAGCACTTTTATCTCAAATGTTGATGACTACAGGGTAATATTTAATATTTCTTCATGGGCTGCAGGTTCCTGTAGGTTGTGTGTGTGTGTGTGAGACATAAAACAGGCGTGTGCAGGATAACTTTTTAAATGTTTGATTTCCCCAGTTGACCGTTTTTTTATTTTCACCAATGTCCTATCAACCATGTTTTGTGATTAACGATGTTACATATTGTTATTTAAGCATATTAAACTTTCATCAGGACACCAAGTCCAAGAAATCACTCAGCCCTCTGCTGCTTTTCACTCCATCTGGTGACGGACTATTTAACAGCTATTTTACCATATGATGAGATTGCCTATCTATAGAAAAGAAAACCAGCCACTCTCCTGCACCATATGTATTGCAAACACGGTTGCTGTCACATGTTCTGAGTTTTAAAATGGCCAGGTATCAGTTTTCCCTGAAGTTATGAGAGTTCGATGAAGAGAAGGTGATCTTGGCTGAGGAAGGTGAGAGATAGAAGAGAGACGGAAGAATGAAAAATGAGACGGCAGTAAGGAGGAAATTAAGTGACTCCTGCAGGCAGTTGATCCCCTATTTTCCCAACAAGCGTATCTTGAGGTGAAGCATGCCTCGGTGTGGAAATATGACAGATAACAGTGTCGTCTTCTTTACATGTCCATGACCTTTTCACTTTCTCTCCCTGCTTCGCTTCAGGCCGTGTTTGAACTCTAACTGAAAATGCAAAATGGAAGAGACAACCTCAGAGTATCAGACAAAGTAACAGTGGCTATAACTAAACTCGCCTCTATACAATACTGATAAAACTGCAAAAATATTATATTTGGCTCTTAACATAGATGTTCTAATACTGATGCCGCTGATCGGGGAACCGATCCCGTCTCACGTCTCACATCTTGTTTCTTTTTAGTTCTGGTTTTAGAGCAAGGAACAAGAAGTGATTTCTGGCAGAGCAGCGTTAGCCAGAGTCAAACTATAATGTTAGATGTTTGGCAATATTTCACGCTGGAAAGTCCCACAAACAAAACGGCAGCGTGAACCGTATGCATGACTTCAGTTTTGAGGGGCAGAACTAGTGTTCCCGATTCACAACACAAACAACGATATCAATCACCACCTCCAGTGAGTTATTAGCATAGAGCTGTTAAAATACATTATATAAATCATTATTATTTTAGTCCTCGGTATTGGCCGGTGCACAAGTCTACCAGACCCAGTAAAAATGGCATTGGAACAAGTAAATTATGGAATTTCCCTTCATCTGACCTGGTAAAGATTATGGTTTTTCAATCCAAAGTTTTCCACACACATGCTGTCTGCTGTTTGCTGGTAACTGCTGGTTTGGATTATTAGTGCTGTGTGAGCACTTCTCCCTCCTCGGCAGTGTGGAGGGCAGCCTCTTTGAGCCGTGACATGCTGTGACTGACAGGTAACCTGCGGGGGGAACGGACCAGCTCTTCCCTGCTTCTCCACATGTGTGAACACCTGATCGCTAGTGACAGGCAACCACACAACTTTGTTCTCAGTTATTGTGTTGTGTGTTTGTGTAGAAGCACGGCGAAGATGCCTCACACAAACAACAATGAACGCAAAACAACCATCTCATTATACATTGTTTTTGTAATCTCCCGTATGGAGGAACACGGTGAACTGTGGGAAGTGTCTTCAGTGTGGTTTAGCTAATGATTTCTCATAATGGCGAAAATAGCTGTGGGCCTGGTAATCCTGACACCCAGTTACAAGCCATTTGCTTTCACATGCCAATCTCCAAGACAGCGTGAAGAAGTACACACACACACACACACACACACACACTGAGAGCGTTTGAACAAGAATCATGCGTGTGTATAATTTGCCTTTGTGTTGACTGGGTATTTGTGTTGACAGATTGATGCCTCTAAGTCTGTTTGTATTATACACATATGCTCACAAATACCCACACGCACGGCTTTGACCGTTAACTGTTTCAGTCGTGTGGTTACAGGTAGACTGAAGGAATGGAAGACGGATGAAAGTCAGGGAAAAGAGCAAGGATGATGGGTATAAAGGAAATTAAAGCCTTCCTCTATGTGCGTGTGATTGTGTGTATGTTAATGAGATAGATGCCATTAGCTCTGATGCAAATGTGTAACAGAACAGAAAGTCCTGCACGACTCCGCCCGACCTCAGGTGAAACCGGCGAGACAAACATCCGACCTGACTCAGAAAACCAGTTCCTCAGTGTCTGACCAGTCTCAACTTTGTAAAGTCAACATGACTGGAGTGAGTCGAGTGAAAAACCTCCACAGCTGTTTAAAGACATGCAGTAAAGTCCGGACATTTTCCTGAAACGTTCTGACAGCCCGCCAGGAAAATGTCAGGAAAATGTCCAAGTGAGCCAACGTGAGAATACAGCAGGACATGT
The DNA here is from genome assembly GCF_022539355.2 of Hippoglossus stenolepis. NCBI lineage: Eukaryota > Metazoa > Chordata > Actinopteri > Pleuronectiformes > Pleuronectidae > Hippoglossus > Hippoglossus stenolepis. Next base: position 20,664,424 of record NC_061487.1, on the reverse strand, counting down.
AACACAAAACAGGAAGAGTGCAGATAATACAGGATGAAAAAGAGGTCATACAGGTCGTAGCCCTGATGTCAATTTGGAAATGCAATGAGATCCGAGCGCTTTTGGCGATAATGGACGATGTTTTGATGTAATTGAGTTTGGATATTAGATACACACATGTCATATATGTCTTTGTGCAGACATAGATAAATAAATAAGAATCCATGAAAGACATAGACAGAAGGACATGTGGCTTATTACATGCATCTATTTAGCCAATTATCTTAAATCCCAGGGGTAATTATTTTATGTGTGTTTGTTTGTTTCATTTTCATGGGAGGCTGCACACGAGAATTGGATTTTTATGCCCATAAAAGAGACATCCTGAAGGGAATAACAGACAACAGTGATATTAAATTTTGCTAAGTGATCCCAGAGCTATGAGAGTGAGCGCTGCTTGGCAAAGTAAAGTTTGTTCAGGAGGATTCATTTCTGAGCTGCTCCCCGAGGACTGAGCCCGACGCACCACTCTCTATTTCTGTGTTCTTCTTAAACCCCAGAGAAACAGAGGTTCTAATAGTGTTTTGCCTGCGTTGCACTCTGCAAGGCTGCATTCTCAGGGAACTGGAAAAGTGCGACTTTTGAAAACTCTTTTTATTATTTCTGAGTGTTTTTCTTACAAGAAAAATCTACCAAGTCGTAATATCCCATTGTGAACAAAAGCCACCAGAAAAAGAGATGTCACACCACCCTGTCACTAAGAAAACCTCACATTGAACTCTTACAATGATGAGGTATTGAAATCTAAAAATGCTTTAAATAAAATAATAATAATAATAGCAAGGCACTTGAGAAGACACTGGAAAGTTCATACCCCCAAACAATTCTACACGTCTGTGTTGCTCTTAAAATCGAAAAATAAGAAGAAAAAGGAATGAATCTGATAACCTGGCCAAATTAACTCAAAGCTCAATAAATATGTTTCTATATCAGGATCCATATTTACTTAGAAATTGACAAAAATGTTGGAAAATGACGTAACCTAAAATCACGTAATGTTTTAAATTCTTAAATACAGCAATGCAATAATAAGTGGTTTAAACAAATAATTGTCCTGATTGATGTAAAGGGTTATTATTATTATACATATTTCTAAAAGCTGATTGGATAAACTCTATGTTAGTATTACTTTTCTGATCCAGGGGTTCTGGGGGTTCAACTGAAAGCAACACATTTCTTTCTTTTCTCAGTCTCTCTTTGGTTTCTTCATGCACATTCAGGTGTTGTTTAGGACCATGTGAGGTACATGTGAGTTATTTAGGTTTTCTTGTGAGTTACACAGGTTGTAAGGTGTGGCCCATTTTAACTCTGGCCCCACCCTTCTCTTTTCTAACAGCCGGAGCCGTGAATATGATCTATCGATATAAAAGTCAGCTGAGAGTACAAATCAACGCATGCAGTCTACTGAGCTTGCAGTTATAAATCATTATACAACCTCAGCTGCCTCCTCTGCAAGGTGACACATTATGAATTATGTCTTCACTGGGTTTTACAGGTTTGTGAGGACATCAATTGAAAGGTGGTGCGATGGAGAAGCTGAACATAACCTGGTCATGGGAAACTATATTTAGAATTTATAAGCAAAGATGTTACGATGCTATAACAGCAGTAACAGAGCTGATATATTTATATTTTGTCATCATAAGACATCATATTTAAACGGTTTCTCTCCTTTCGCCCTGGTTCTTATCGCTGCCGTGTTTGTCGTCTGACCTGAAAAAACGTTTTTACTGCTGCGTCACTAAGTCGCTCACCACAACGGCGAAGCTCTGGCCACACTGTTGTTTACCTTTCACAATTTGTGGACCATTGTGATTCAGCCTGGTTTTCCCCCAGTGCAGACTTGTGCCAACTTCAGTTAGTTTCAAGCAAATAAAAAAATATCATAACAGCCACTCCTTAAAATAAACAGACTTTCGGAGGAAGGCTATTGAGACGAAGGGAATCAGAATAGACACTTTCATTCATTATTCACAGATGCTGCTCGGCTGTTTGATTGACTGAACCACTTTGATCCAGTCTTTATGCAAAATGTGTAAGAGGCAAAACTGTGCCACTGTGATTATATATATTAGGATGTGTGTTTACTGCTCTTGTACTTAGACATGCCAAAGAAAAAAATATATAATTATCATCTATTCAGAGGCTCTGTTGTATACAAATGGTTCACTTTTGGGCTCCTCTCGTGCAGTGGTATGCTATTAACATGACATATCAGAGCATGGTGTCAACATGTGGCACATTAGCGTATGCAGCTCCTCTCTCCACCTCCCTCTCGGCCTCTGCGGTTGATGGAGGTGATGTGAAAGTAGACAGATGGGGTTGGCAGCCAGACAACAGGCCCTGATCCTCTGCGTCTGTCACTGGCCTCTCGTCTCTTGCTCCCATATTTCCCAAAGTGACGCTTATTCTCCTTATTATCTTCTCGCATTTCCCCCGTTTTCTCCTAGCTCTCTTTTATTTTACACCCTTTTCCTCACTCCCGTCACTTACGTTTTTTCACTACATCGATATTTAGTGTCAACATATTTCCCCTAATTTCTTTACCGTCCCCCCTATTTCACCCCCTCCCCCCCACTCTCCATTCTTTTACCCAGCGCCATTATGGCCTCATGCTCACGGAGGCCTTCATTAAATGTCAATTATACACCAGAGACCACACAGTGGAAGGAGAGGACACAATGATTTCTGACCCCAAAAGGTCAACGTGCTTATGTGCATTCAGCTCCTGTTGGAGAACAGTCTGTCGACTCTGAGGTCGTAGAAGACCTGCAGGGAGCTGCGATAAAGCGCTGGACAAATAACACATCTATGCAAAATGTAAAAAAAAAGTGTCATAGTTTGCTGCTCGTGAGGATTATGCACAACAAACACAGAAGGTGCACAGCAGCAAAAGGAAAGAAGGGCTGGATTTTCATGTTGTGCCAAAAGAAAAGGCATTGTGTCTCCATATGTGCACGAGCATGGGAATATTTCGATCCCACATCTGTGCACTCGTTGTGCTCCCTCGCTTGTTGCTGTGCGCGGGTCTCACACACCGTGAGGAGGACCAGGCCAGATGGTGAGAGTTGGAGGAGGCGGGGGAAACCACATGTTGTGAGTCTCCATTCAGACAAGCTGTGCAGTGTGGACATGCCCCCAGCTCTAAATAAACCTGTGGCAGCACCCAGGGTGGAGCCTATATAACCCCAAGTGCGGCGGATAGGAGGCTGAGATAGAGGATGAAGTGAGTGAAGGGATTTCACAGGGGACCACATAACAAGAGCCTGTTTGTTGTGTGGGTGGACACTGTGTGCGCTGTCATTTATTTTGTCCTGAGCTCCGTGTTGCTCTTTGTTTAGTTTTTACCCCGTTGCACAGAACAGCACGGTCCTACAGTTCTGGACATCAAGAATAAAGGTGATGGGGCTTTTGTGGTCAGGGCCCCTCAGCTCTGGAACTCGCTGCCCGAGGATCTAAGACACAATCAGTGACATCCTTTACATGATTTCTTAAAACATATATTTTTAAAAGAGTCTTTTATTAACTACAGCACAATGCTTGATTGCCAACATGTCTTATCTGTGTTGTTATTATTTATTGTTTTTTATTGTTGGGGGATTTCTCCCTTTTATTAGTCTTTGTTTCTGATCTATTGTTGTTTATTATTATTATTATTATTATTATTATTATTATTATTATTATTATTATTATTATTATTATTATTATTATTATTACTATTATATCTACATGACCACCTCCATCCCTGACCCTGCCTCAACTATTTCTCCCTTCTCTCTATTACAAATCCAAACGAGATGAGAATATTTGCACAACACTTTATATGTTTGACTGAAACGTGGGGGAAGTGGTTTGCATTCGCAGGGAGACAATAAAAGTGAGGCAGCGATAGAAAGATGCCATCTGGCAAATTTGAACTGGCTGCTATGACAAAAAAGGGGGGGCAAAGAAGAAATTCTGTGCACGGCCCCAAATGAGTGTAGGGTATTTCTGAAGGAATACAAACCACAGTGAGTTTCACTTAATTTCTGCCCCAGCAGGCCGTATATAGATAAGAGGACCTCTATCACAGGAAAGATGTTCCGTTGGGAGGTTATTTTTTTTTTAGCGAAACTTCCTGGGGCACATACAAAACCCACCGGCACAGCAGTTTTATCTTTTCCCCTTCTTTCCAGGGAAGGGCTCCCAGTTTACTAATGCATCTCCCTGTCAGCAAAGGGCTGGAAATAGGTGAGCACTGACCCATTTAATCAGACTCGTACTGACCCCTAACTGAGGTGAGAGCAAGCGTTTGGTCCGGAGCTACAGCGGCAGCGGCTCAGATCATGTGTGCCCCGCGGTCTTTCATCTGAAATTAAAGGGAGGCGAAAGTTACAGGTAACATGTGAATGGGGGCTGGTTGACTTTGGGATAATCTAATGTTTCAACACAGAGGTCATGGTATCCCCTTTTTCAACACTTTCCCACCCGTGCTGCTCGTTTCAAGGTAGATCGTTTGTCCTGCTAACTGGTTTAGCGTTTGCTGAAAGGTGGACGGAAAGTGACAGAGGGCAAGATTCTCGTGGGAGACTGATGGTTAAGTTCAGCTGGCTCGTTGACCCACGTCCACCCTCTGTATCTTCCTCTGTGTCCTGCTCGATGCCCCTTTGTGGCCCCCCCCGGTCGTCACCTCTGGTCCTCTGGCCCCTGACGTCCACCCCCAGTGTGCTCCTGTCCACCCACTGTGTCCCCCTTAAAGAGCCCCGGGGTCAAAGCGGCAGCAGCGAAGGTGAAAATGCATCGCTTCCCTGGCCTGTTTGTTCAAGGCTACCATTATGCGGGGTGTGATCAAGCAACCAAGTTCAGCTCCAAGATAAAAAAACCCTCACCCCCACTACTATACTCTGTGTATCCCCAGGGAGATGCACCCCCAGTGTCTTCTCTCTTTCATTGCAGCCCATCTCTGGCACCAGACCTGCTCCCCATTTATTCTCTTTTCAATACCCCCCTCTTTTGTATCATCCTTTCATTTGCTCTTATGCCACCACGCTATTTGCGCTGTACTATTTCTCATAACCCTCAGCTCTTTCTCCGCCTCTTTTCTCCCAACTTTAATTTCGGCATGCCTCTTTATTTCCCTCTCGTCTTTTATCTTTAGTCTTCTGTCTCTCTATCTCCTCTCTGATCTTCTCTCCTCCGTCCATCTCTCTTTCAGTGTGGCCCGAGACACACCACAGTCTGGAAACCGGCCCATCCCAACCCTGCCCCTGAGGCCCTCCGCACGGCCCCGTGGGTAATGGGCATTGTGTATTCCCACTGATCCCTGACGGGGCCATATTGTGCCTCGGCGGGATGTCAGGAGCACAAAGCCAACCGGCCTGCCACATTGTCTCACACTCCAAATGAAGAAGTTCCTCCTCTGGCTCGCAACACAGCCTTGAAATGTCAGCGGACAGGGAGGAGGTGTCGGCTGGTGGTGGTGGTGGTGGTGGTGGTGGTGATGGTGCTGCTGTGTGTGTGTGAGGGTTATTGTTGGAGATGAGGGTTGTGTGTTACTCATTAATGCACCAACACTCCACTCATTTGGATCCAAATCCCACAGTCAACTCCAAGACAAACACACACACCCACACACACTGATCCACACACACACCCACACACCCACACATGTAAAGGCTTACGTACATGCAAATGTCCACATGCACACACATGCACAGGCTTTAATTCATGAATGGTACTATTTTCTTCTGCTTTGCAAATGTTCACGTTAAAAAAACTAACGCATTTTCTTTCCACCCAATTGGTTTTTCCTCTTGAACTTGAGCCGCAAGTTCATTGGCAATTTGTCTGCTCCCTCCACACAGACCCGCCCTGCTGTCACACTGATACACACTCACTATCTGCTGTATGATTCAGATGCTGATGTGCCGCTAGATAAATAGAGATAAGGAGCTTCCCAGGCAGGTCTTCACCTTCCCAGCTATCACAGAGCAGGAGTGATTGGGAAGAGACGTGCCGATCTGACCTTTTTCTTTCCGCCTGTATACGTGTCCGTCGAAAAAGAGGTCAATATTAATTGTCTGGAGATAAACTGCCGCTTTAACACGGCCCCTGCTTCTAATTTCCTGTAGCTTTTATACGTGTGTACTAATTTGTCCTTGAACTAGATTACATCCGTCATTCACTAAGGCACAAACATTATTTCACTGTCATGAATGGGCTTTATAGTGAGCAAATCCTATTGAACCCCATCGGCCTGTGATTGGTATGATACTAACAGTCAATTTGTATTTGTATCTTTAACCCATGAAGACAATCGACCCCTAATTTTAAGTCATCAAGGAGCTTCTGTCGTTTAAAGGGTTCCTTCACTCAAATCACATACAACCCCCCCCCCCAAAAAAATCTGATAATCTCTTTAATCTCTTTTCTGTATATCAGAAATTTTTGTTAAAGTTAAAAATATGTTCTCTGTAACTTTATTATGGAATAATTTGGTAGATATTACATCCAGGCAAGAGTAATCTAAGATCTTACTTTTTCAGTTAGTTGTAAAACATACAAAAAGCATTAAAGTACAATATGAAAGTTTAGGTTTCCACTCATGAGCTTTCAGTCACATCCCAGCAGATGGGGACAATCACAGGCTACATTTGAAAATACAAAGTTATGCCTAAGCATATAAATAACTGCATATGGATAAAAGTGGCAGTGGATGCTTGATACTACGCTTTGAATCATTGCTGCTTCTTAAAATCACTGAACAGAGGAAGAGAAGCTTTTTGAGAAGCTATTGATGAAGAACATTTAAAGACCAGATACACTGAGAGAAAAAAAAGTCATTTGAATCACATTTTCCTTTATAAAAAATGTACATAAAATATGTCTCCAAACTTCACATGTCCATCATTTGTATGTAATGTTACACTATCTAATTTCTTCTCATTTTACTGTCGGTGACATGATACTAAATATGAACTTCTGATTGATTAAATCTCACATGTACTGGTTCTATGTCATTTAAATAACTTCCATTATTGTAGGAAGAGATTAACTTTGCTCTGGAGCTTTATGTCTTTTACTTGTCTGAGTGCAAAAACAGCAAAGCAGCCTCTTAATCAAATTATAGCTGCCTTGTTGACATTGCACTTTGCTCTGCACAGGAATGTTGATCTCACTTAAACATACTCTCACATACTTACCGTCGTTACATTCCAATTACTAAATTAGTCACTTAACAGGGACGATGTTTGTGTAAGAGTCGCATTCATCGGTGTGGACATACGTTCCTTGTGCGTGTTTGCGTAGACTTAGAAAAATCCCTGTCGTAGTTAACCAAACCAAAAGTACATGTGTGTTTGTGTTTGTGTTGCAAACTGCTCCCACCGCAGTGTTTCAAGCAGCTTAATGAAGTGGTGTTCTCTGGGTGAGAGTGTAAACGTGTGTATTTGCCTGCCAGCTGGAGCGGCCAGGTCAACAGGACGTCTGAGGGTGAAGCCTGCAGGTTGAGCAAACTGCTCCCTGCAGGTCCAGTGTGGGAGCTGTTGACAGTGACCACAGTCAGATTAGCTGGGGCTGTACTGCAGACATGGTCGGGGCTGAGGGGTCGAATCCCGCTCTGCCCAGTCGTTCAGATGCTGTGGAGAGACCCTGTCTGCATGTCTGAGCTGAAGAGCGATAATCCTTTGTAGCACCCGCCACACCAGAGCCAAATCTCTCGAACGTCAATGTCTTGTTTTTGTCCCTTATTGTTTTTCTGCTCACTTTTGGAGTACCGTCTGTTTCTACTCTCATCTTGTCATTTCCTTTTCAGAGTCTGTTCACAAGACTTAGTGGTTTGAAAGGAAAGGCTCACTTTTGCTCCACATGGGCCTCTAAGTTAATATAACCTTGATGCAAGGGTAGGAGACGTTTTCCTATAACATTCATTGCTTGACCATATATATATATATATATATATATATATATATATATATCACACTAACCTCCAAAACAATTGCTAGAACTGTTTCATGAGTCGTCTGATGTCAGGTGGTAGTGGTGACGATGATGCTACTTGCAGTTTATTTTAGACAAAATAATTTTCTCAAACAAATCCTCACCTTTGGCCGTACCATGCATGGCCTCCTTTTTATCAAAGTCAGCAGTGATCCTGTGCATTAAAACAATAACTTGGGCGATGTTTGTCATTCTCACATTTGTCATCAGGCCAGAGAGAAAATGATAATAGATCAAGTTTTTGTTGAGTTTTGACGGTGACGGCTTTTCATTTTGTAGGAAACAAATCTCATAAGAGAACTGCTATGGGAGGGGGGTGTAATAATTTTTCCATTTGCCCTTTTTCATCTTCCAATTAAGTTAACGGGTTAAATTCCTTGTTGGAAATAGGAAATATGGTGAAAACTAAAAATGACGATTAATATTTTGATAGAATTCTGTGGTGAAAATCTGTGCACATACAAGGGGAGAGTCAATGTGCTGTGAGAAGTGAAATATGAGAATTTCCAACTTATCTCTGCACTTTTCTCCCCGAGGCTCTGACCGTTATCCACGTTCTTCGCTTACATTCTCTAAGTTTGTACATAAGCACAACCATGTCTCTGTTTTACATTTCAACTGTCCGTCTACTCTTTCTCATCCTGTCTCTCTCGCCTTCTGTCTCCCTCCCTTTCTCCCCCTTCTCTTTTCTCTGACTTATCTTTCCATTCTGCAGTAATGAGCGTGCTGTAGCTGCAGGCCTGTCCGCTCTCTGTGTTAATCCTTCCTTTCAGCTGGAGGGCCATTTAGAGTACAAGCACCCACAGCCTGTTCCAGACTTTAATTAAACATTCTTGGTGTCGCTGTGTTACCTTGCACTCACGCTCTCTCTCTCTCTTTCAGACATGCACACGCATGTGTGTACTCTCTATCCCCAGCATGCAACTAGTGGAATTAATGCACATTATATTTATTTGGCAGCCGCTGTGGCTCATACCTGTCTGCCCGGTTGATAGGGGCAGTCATCTATCACACATTTCATCTTTTTTTGGTTTTCAAAACAGCAACAGTCAGTGATGCAGATCAGGTCATCAGAATGTGTCAGTCATTCCCCTCATTTGCTCAAATATGTATTTTACTCCTCTCTGGCTGACATGTTAGAGATTTGAAAGACGTTCTCTTATGACTCCGTTCAGACAAGATGAAGTATTGCAAAGCGGTTATGTTATTCTTCTACTTAGTGATTTGAGGAGGGCACGGTACAATTTATTTGACTTTGAGAAATTTGCTACAGGCGTAAAGTAACAAAGCCTGCACTCCATAAATCAATCCGGAGATATCTGGCTCCACAGTTTACCCATGCATGCACACAGCTTTGTGTACACACCCTATGTTCATGTATGGGACACTCGCACAAGCTTTTTCTCCAATGGACATTGCTCTATGAAAAGAGCATTTTGGTGGCTGACATTCAAGTTATGTGATTTTGGCTTGGTGAATTTGTGTGTGTGTGTGTGTGTGTGTGTGTGTGTGTGTGTGTGTGTGTGTGTGTGTGTGTGTGTGTGTGTGTGTGTGTGTGTGTGTGTGTGTGTGTGTGTGTTTTTGTATGTGGCTTGGCTCAGACTCTTTCTGCAAGTCTGGCAGGTTGTCATGGTATAATGACTAAAATCTCTGCGCTCTAAAGGCTTTCCCTGCTTGCTGCAAACATGCATGCACAAGGAGACATGCATGTAAATAGACATGTTCTGTGCACACACAGATACACATCATTAATGCCGATCGGCCAATCGCGACAGCGGCTCGGTCAAGATAAACCATTTCTCACCAATCAGATGCAGAGGAAGGCTGGAATACACAGCGCTGGTTCCCCCTCACTGTGAGTGAGTGTGTGTTATCTTCCCTGGACCAACAGAAAGCCTCATTCATACTCAGGTCTTTATAACTAGCCAAAGAAAGACTAATTTGGGTGGAGGGTTTTTCTTTTTTTTTGGCGGAGGGGGTAGTGTGGGGGAGCTGTATTGTTTGCCTAATCCGCAGTGACTGCGAAGTTGTACGCTGTGCAAATAACGCATATTTGAGCAGCTCTGCACCAAAGTAAAGCTCCTTCCCCCCAAATGTTGAGATAAGCATTGGGCTTGGTTTTTTTTTATTCAGAGAGCAATGTCTTAACGGTCAAATCTTTTTGTGTCCCTCTCTCTCTCTCTCTCTCTCTCTCTCTGTGTGTCTCTCTCTCTCTCTCTCTCTCTCTCTCTCTCTCTCTCTCTCTCTCTCTCTCTCTCTCTCTCTCTCTCTCTCTCTCTCTCTCTCTCTGTCTCATGCCATTTTGTTTTCCACCAGAGCTGCACAACACATCAAATCACATTGGAAAAACTGGCATTGCGAAATGACTTGAATCACAGAAGAAATTGTGGAATTCTTATCTTGTTGCTTATCAGCGTCTGTGTCTGTAGAGAGATGGGACGGGATGAGTTATGACATTTTTCTTTCAGAGCAGACAGAAGAGAGGCTGCTGAGTGACAAGGAGGCTGAAACATCTCTTCAGAGATTTTTCTTCTGATCATTTCTCCTTTCTCTGACCTCTTCCTCTCTTTTACACGCATCGCTATCCAAGCTTCTTGTTTGAGAGAGACTGTCAGACGACCTTTCAGAAAAGCATCATTAATTAACTGTCTCCAAAATGTCCTGTATATGTTTAGACGTGTAGTGTTTAATCAATCAATAATTGAATCAGTTAGCAATCCATCCATCCATCCATGAGTGTTAAGTCCAATCGGTTTCTATATAATATGTTATGTTGAATTGAATCATTCCATCCCACATATATACATGCAACCAACCAACCGTCCCCTTAAATTCATTTGTTCCCTAAACGTGCCAGAATTTTTTCTATAATCTTTAATCTTACTTAGAAAGAAAACCAACAAACACAGCTGGTTTGACTCATCCAGACAATTAAACACCTAAACCAGCGAATCAGTCGAGTAATAACCCAACCAGTCAGTCAATCAGTCTGTTGGTGAGGATCAGGTCCAGGTCCATCACTCTCAGAGGACAGAGTGAAACACCCCTGTGCTGCACTAGAACTGCCTTGTCCCCCCTTGTCTGTTTATGAAGACAGTAGACCCTCACTGGTCATGTGCTGTGTTAAAGTGTGTGTCTGCGTGTGTGTGTGTGACGGTAAGCTGGCACGCATCGGGCCTCAGTGAAATGTTTCACCTTGTTTGACGTAGAGCATCCACGGCTGCTAACGTGGCCCTGGGCCGCATGCAGAGCATTTTGACGTTGTGTCAGTGTAAATCTAAACGTTCTGACACATTGCCTTTCTCCGCAACTTCACAGGTTTTCCCTTCACATGGCCCAGGGCGGACTCGACTATCTTGCCCACTATTTGACATTCAGATCAGTCAATCCATAACATTAGCATTGGTTCTCAAACACAGGAGACTCTCTGGCTTGGAGCACATAAGTCAAACAGAGTGCACCAAAGAGGGCCTGATAAGGAATATGGGCTAAGAGCTAAATCCGCTGTTTATTCTTTAGCGATTTAAGCCTCAATAAATTCAGACAGCTGCAGCAGTTAGTGCCATTGTGTCACCTTTTGAATTACTGCGATAGATCTCGGTATCAGAACTTTAAAGGCCCTGTGTAGTTCCGGGCCTTTTCCCTAATCTCCCAGTCATCTGCATAGAACTGCATAAAACTACCTCTCACAATGGCCGGCGCAGATCAACACCAACAAGGCTAACTTGTCCAACAAAGTGCTGCTTTATTTCAGCCACCCTTTAAAACACACAAGCGATAATCTAGGGGGGGAGTGTTTGGATTTGAGGTCTGAATCTCTCAAAAGCAAAGCAGTGCTCCCCTTTCTTCCCCTTTTTGCTGTATTGAGGAATTCCCTTATCTCGCCCCACCAGTGGCGTCGCACAGAAAAGAGCAGGCCGCTCCATTGTCAACCCCTTAGAGTTCCAGTCTTGTTTGATAGTGTTTTCTGCGGGTCACTTGACACCCCCCTCCTTCTTTTTCTCCGACACCCCCTCATTGTTTGCCTCTTCTATTATTCCCCCTAACCAGATTCAGGGTGTTTTGGGATTTTTTTTTTTGAAGGAGAGTCGGGGGGTATTGAAAAGTAGGATGAAGGGAGGATAGGGAAGTTTGTCATCATTTTGAAACAGTGAAAGGCCTCAGTCTGCTTGCAGCCAGTCAGGGTGAACCGAAAAGTCACGGAACCATATGGAGCCTCCAGACAATCAAATTACCGTTTTTCTCCTGTCCTTCTCCCACCCCCCCTTCTTCTTTCTTCTTTTCGTTTTCTTAAAGAAATTACCAGCGACCCCTGAATCAGTGGAATATGTGGCCGAATTCCGCCGCTCCTAATAACTTAATGAAATAATGAGATCTTCTGTTGTCCATCATTCCCTATAGAATTCTGGGGAAAAGCCTGGCTCTAAGCGACAAGGTGGGGGCCAGGGTTAGGGTAATATATTCTAAACTTCCATCGAATTTCAGTCGTTTTTAGAAAAAGGATGTTCAGCATAGGACAATAAGCCCAGTCGTGTTACATAATTTACATTCAACATGAGCAATAGCTATTATAAAGTCTATTTTTGCTCCATTCGAGTCTACACCTCTTGTGCCGCTAATAATTCCGTTAACTGGCTGTAGTGACAAAGTCAAAACACTGTTTGGATATTTGCAGTTACAGCTGCAGACAGTATTACAGCTGATGTGAAATATGACTGTTTTATCTCCTGTGGAAGAAGAGGTTGTCACTATCTCCTCTAGGACTCGCTTCTATTTGCCATGGTAACAACCCCCCCCCTCCCACCACCACCCCTCCATCCATTTAAATGGCAAGGTGAGTGGCGAATGGCCAGGGGGTGTTCCCGGGAGCCGAGAGACACGCACGTGTTTTGGGGTAGAACTCACGCCAGAGTCAATGCCTGGGTGGCCAATTAGCAAAAAGGAAAGAAAAGACCCTGTGCCATCAACCAATGACGGCTGGGAGAGAGGAGAAGGGGGGGGGGGGGTTTTGTCTGTTTTCCTCTCCCTTTCCTCCCTCCCTCTGTTTCTCTTTTGCTCTCTAACTCTGTCTGTCAACTTGGTGTCCACAGCAAAACTCCGTCGGAATACCCAATGAGGATTACTAGACTGGAAGCAGTGGGATTTCTGGAGTTGTGTATGTGTGTGTGTGTCTGTGTGTGTTTATGTATGTACGTGTGGCTGTGCGTGTGTGTGTGTGTGCATGTGTGGGTGTCTCACTTGTTGGTGGAACAAAAATGTCCTAGTGTGTCCTTAGACAGACATTTGGCTGTGTCCCATTGGCCATAGAGGATTACAAACCCTCTCTTTGCCTCTTCACACTGGCCCACAGTGCTCCACTCCCCCCCCCCCCCCCCCTGGCTAATGACCCAGTGAGACACATTCATTCCTTCAAACAGTCCTCAGATCTGGGCTCATCCCTGATATTTCCCCTACATTACACATTTGAAGACCAGAGGCTGATTATCAAGAAATCGCGGAGATTTAAAATATCCGGTCTGCGGATTCTCGTGCACCTCCTCAGGCTACTGCTCCAAAGATTTTGACAAGTTCAAGTTGCAGTTGCAGAAAAAGGCCACTTGGCTTTGTTGAGCAACGATTTCCGAGTCGATCTAACCTGTGGGATTTTTATGGGCCATAGACCTTAAGAAATCTATCTGGAAAGTAAATGGCTCGCAGTTAATATTGATGCTAAAGTCATTAAGCATATGCTTGAGTCTAAACCACTCCAGTTGCTGTTCAGCTCCGTGGGCGTTTGGCTGCTCTAATGCTTCAAGAGATCAACAAGGCGGTGGTTTAGCCTCGTTCCTCCCAGGCCCGCTCATTAAAGACATGGGAGTGGATGGAGTGTAAGACAGACCTGTGGCAGCCTGTCTTTCAAAGGTCTTTTACTTCAGTCTTCATTTTCTCGCCCAGCGCCTCCAGATATTCTCCCTGAGCTGCTCCTCCCTGACGCCACGCCAAGCCCTGAGCACATTACTCGCCCTCCAGCAATACATAACTATGTATACACACACCAGGGAAAGGAGTGGATATGACAGGCAGAGCTCAGGGCTGCAAAAATTTGTTTTGATCAAAGTGGGTTTGTAGTAACATTGAATGTGAATGTTCCGATTTTTTCATACTTTGAATACTTTCAATTGTTATTATTCAAGGAAACAGGAGAGGCTTCCTGCACATATGACCTATACACTGTAGAGACTGAGATTTGATATAGTTATATTGTAATACCCTAATTAACCTTTCTTTCAGAACAGTTGTAAATGCATTCAATTGTGGTGCTGCACTTACAGTAGGTGCATTAGAATGAATGCGTCTGCGCTTTTGGACAAACAGTCCAATTTTAATGACTCCAGGCCTCGCTGTTGAAATTGAGAATAACTAATGAGTGTGTGCCAGTGGGTGTGCGTGCGTTTGTGTGCAAGCATGCAATTTTGTGTGTGTCTGTGTGTCCGGGTGCGTGTTGAGGAGCGCAGGCCTGGAGTGGGGTGCTGCTACCGCATTCGGGTCTTTGTGGCTCTCTGTGAAGCGGGGTCGACCTTGTGGGGCTCTCCTCTGGGGCCCAGACAAAGCCGGTGCAGGATTATCCACCCCGGGACAAAGTGTGTGATTACCATGAGAAAACAGCCAGCTCCAGCCCCATAGCCAAGGACTGCCAGGCCTGCTGGAGAGGTGGGCCGCCACTCATTAGCTGCAGGGAGAAGTTGAATGCGGGCACACACTCACCGCCTTAGACGCACACACACGGAAACACAATGGCACACACGCACATAGTGATACGCATGCTCATACTGATACACGTACGCGAGCACACAATTATGAACGTTTCATAATTTGTGAACAGCACGCCTCAGGTGAGCCGGTATTTGTATGATGAAAATGAAATTTAGTTATCTGGACTGAACCAGGTCTTTTGTACAAATCCAAACAAAACTAGAAGAAAACCCAACTCAAACTTAAAGCAATGTTACTTTCTTATTCATGCAAACTTAAGCAGAATGAGTTTACCGACCACAAATACACCAAATACATTCTGGAGTTTAACTCTTAACTCCATGATGCAGAAAAATTCTAGTGTTGTTTTGACGATATGACAATAATTTGTGCTTTTTGTAAAAAAAAGAAAAGCACATTGACAAAAATGAGAATGGTACAAGTTTTTTTGAATATGTCACCTTTTGTTTTAATTAAATACCATTGACATGATAATAATTTATGACTCAGAGTAAATTGTGATTAAAAACTCACAAAATAATGTAGGTTTTTGTTTGGATGTTAAAAAAAGTCGAATGTAAGGTGTATACTAGCAGTTCACTCCACTGAGCAATGATATCTTTTCTCATGTAATTAATCACACGTTCACCATATCGTTATTAGAGTCCAACTGATATGGACTTTTGGGGGCTGATGCTGATATTAGATAAAAGTAAATATTTTATACGAATATATCGGCCGATGTTTTTGAAGGTTTTCCCTCTACTTTGTCGAGGGTCAAGCACAGAGAATGTTGCACCTTCTACAGATTGTTATTCCCAATGAGGAAAATTGTGATTTGGGAATATCACATTTGACTGATTGATACGTATTTAAAAAATATGTGGCAATGATTCCTCATATTGGCCAACCAGGATCCTGCCAATAATTAATAAACCAATAAATCATTCTGGCTGCACTTATATGTAACCAAATTGGAAATATGTTTGATGTAATATTGTGATATTGATTCAGACCAATCTTGATATATCCCTGATGTGAATATTTGTGTGTCTGTGTATAAAAAGGCTAAACCATGTACGTGTGCATTTCTTAACGTACATCAACACGTGGTTTGCAGCTACAAAGTGCATAGAGTGTGAGTGTGTGCTCCACAATGCACAGGCAGGGATTGGTTTCCCGGCCTGCTGCGACGACTCCACACACGACCACAGGTCTTTTGTGGAGTTTGCATTTTAAGCCCCCAGATCAGTGGATTTCGCACCTCTTCACTGAAGAGTGTCTCTGTCTACCCTGGATTAAAGGGATGAGCTGATACTCTGTCTCCTCATCCCTCTGTCTCCTCGCAGGAGGACGAGGGGAAGATGTCTTTTGTTGGAGGAGAGAGGCAACCCCACTCGAGTTGAGCTGGAGAGGCCTCGGCGATGGAGGAGGTCTGGGAAAGGAGCAGAAGGAGGGAGGATGGGAGACATGATTATTGATGAAGTTTTCAAAAGACGCCTACGAGGAGGCTCCTCACTCCAAAGGCTGTAGAAGACAAGCGGACACGCTGAGAGCGAGAGGGAGAGATGATGAGCGTATTGTTTTAACGGGGAGGCCGCTCTCAATCATTGGGGAGGTCAAGAGTTCGGGCCCCTGCCACTTTGACCCCTCACTGTTACAGCAGTTTTTGTGTAAAAGCCACTCTTTTATGTCTTTGTTTTTTTTACAACTTTGTGCTATTTTATGATCTCTTTGTTTCCTCATGGTTGGGAGGAGTAGAAGTAGCAGTGGGCAGGACGGACTGAGCTGGTGGGGAAATGTATTGCTCCAGACATATGCCTTCCTGAAAATGACTTCTCTTGCTTTGTTTGACGTCATCTTTGTTTTTTTGAAGCCATTGTCTTCTTTCTGTCTTCTCCTTCACTTTCATTTATCTTTAAGTGGCTTCTGTCCTTCTTTCAGTCCAATTCCTCGCCCTTTTTTCTGTTCTCCTATTCCTCTCCAGGGTGGGAGACAGGTCACAGCTTTAGGGGGACGGTGAGCCTGTCACGCGTGGCTTTGTCTCGGCCTGCACCAAAACATGCCGTCACGAGTTACCCCGGCAACTGCCTTTCCTTTTTTTTTTTACCACCCTACTGTAGTTTGGTGGAAATGGCAACATTCCTCCTCTGTCCGGTGACTCTCCAGTGACTCCCCCAAAAGGTCACTGTGACTTTTAATTCCTCCCCTGATGGTGTGATTCACGATTCGCCCTCTTTTGCCGGTTTGTGTTTCATGTGTTTATATTTGACTTCCAAAAAAAGCCAAAATAAATTCCAATCTGATCGGGCACTCGGCTATTCATCTACCTGGAGAAGGTTGCCAAAATGCTCTTCGCCGAAGCAGGAGTTGTTGAATGTCACGGGAGAGAAATGAATCCTGGTGCATTGCTCTATAAATATTTGACTCTCCTTCCTCGAGCCCTCACCGCGAGAAGAGGCTCTGCCTATTCCTGCTCTCCTTACCGGGGGGAGCAGGGTGGCACGCCGTCTGATTAATTGACTCAAGCAAAGCATAGATCATGTTTTTTGGGAGACCTAGAAAAAGTTTGGGCCTCTCCTCTGTATCCTACAGAACATCTTATTCAGCAGTAAATTTGAGCGTGTTATCAGTAAAACGCTGCTAAAGCCTGCCCTGCTTCTTCCCACTTTCCTTTGCAGTCTCTTCTCAGACCTGAGCTGTGTGCAGCTGTGGTATCCAATATATTTAATTTATAGATGTATCGATATCAGAATGATCATAATCATGTGAATAAGAATCATATTAAAAAATATTCAAAATTTCATCTTTAGTCTAAGACCTAAATTTAGATAATATAGGTTGTTGGAGTTACTGTTATAACAGTGTGGGAAAACCTGTGAATATGTTGCTTGTCTTTGGAACATACTTCCCAAGAGAATAGCTTTCATGTGTGTGTGTGTGTGTGTGTGTGTGTGTGTGTGTGTGTGTGTGTGTGTGTGTGTGTGTGTGTGTGTGTGTGTGTCTGTGTCTTTGTGTGTGTGTGTCTGTGTGTGTGTGTGCGCAGACTATGAGATCATCTGTGAGTATCACAGATGGCCTGGGGTCCCTTCGCTGACATGACTCTCATTTATAACCATCAGGGGTGGATGCTGCACCCTTGTCTCTCTACTGAGCTCATTCTCCTTCACACACACACACACACACACACTCACACTCTCTCCATCAGACATACACACACACACACACACACACATATACGCACACAAACTATGGACTGGTGCACCCTGCCTAGCAACGCTCGGCACTGGAAGGCATCGCACTGCTCTGTGGTCCAACTCTATATTCAGCTGAATCAATGGATGGTTGACGCTTGAGGATTTGGCTGCTGTCCACAAGGGGGACTGTTTGTCTTTGCTGGTTTTGTCATCGCAGTCACCACAGAGTTATGTCACTTTCTATTTATCCAGACAACCACACAAAGAGGAAAAATATTTTTACTGAATATTTCTTGTGTTTAAATTCTTAAAAATGATATTATAAATATTATTTTTTAAACCCTGGCTTCCCTCTGTTCAACAGTTCCTTATGATTTTGAATTCCTTGAGTAAGGGAACTCAACAAGCTGTTACACACACACACACACACCCTCCCACCGTTTCAAACCATCTACAGCAACCAGTGTTCAGTGAAGAAAAAAGGATCAGTTCCTTCTGGTGTGTTCCCTCCGTCCGTTTAGCATAGGTCCCCACCCTGGGGCCTTCAGGCATGGCTCGGTGCCCTGATGCTGGAGTCTGGGGGAATGCACACCCTGCTGAATGCTTTCTAATGCCTCAGAATGGTCTGTAATGAGCTTGGAGATGCGGCGCTCCGTATGGCGTAGTTCACCTGGGAAAATCCCAATCTGTGCATCGGACACAGGCCTGTGTTTTCCTTCACCCCCCCCCGCACACACACACATAAAACCAGAAACACATTCAACTGGGGTTTTGCAGCCTCAGCACACTATTGTCCATTAAGTGAATAGAGCTGGAACGTGGTCAGTCACGGTTCCATTAGGGTGTGTTGTGTGTTTGAGGACTGATGTGTGCTCTGTGTGTGTGTGTGTGTGTCTTAATATCATTCTGTGTTTTACATCTAATTTTGTGCTTGTCATCTCCAGTTTTGCACTTGTTCCCCGTTATCGTCCTTGTGTCCAACATCTTCAAAGAATTCGTTTAAGTATTTGAGTAACAACAAATATGCAGAATATGTAAAACGACACCAACTAACCTCCGTGCTGGTGCTGGGCCCTAATTAACAATAGAGGTGCCACATATAACCCCATTCGTTCCCTCTCTCCTCCCCTCCAGCCCCCTCTCACTTCCACCAGTCTCCTCTCAGCCTCACAATTCTCTGGGGCCTCATAAACTAGCACACTGAATTTGGACAATCCAACATGTGATTTATTTCCCCTGACCAGGGCTTTATCCTTGTTATTAATTCCCTTGTCTTGTAACCTTTTCTGCATAAACCTTTTTCCTCAACAGTTTGCAGGTTCTCTATATATCTTTTTTTTTTTCTAATTTCTGTATTTTATTCCACCTGTTTTCTTTATTCCCTCATGTGAATACCAGTTGGAAATCAAGGATGTCTTGTGTTCTTTTCTTTCTCCATCCTTGCCTTAAATCCATCTTTTACACTGTACATCACTCTCTTTGTGTGTGTGTTTCCCCTCCATCACCTCCATTTGTGTCCATACAGCTGCAGGGCCTTCTAACATCCATGACCAGCAGTGAGAGGTGCTCTATCGGCAGAGGGTGTGAACGTGACCAAGCGGGGACTGCCCTCTCTTCCTTGGGCCACAAAGGCAGGATGGCCTGCAACAGAACATCAGCACCAACAGAAAGGCACCCGCTTTTGTTTGCACTTAATGGATGCTGCCCATTCACTTAAACGCTCCCCTCCTCAGTCTGAGCTCCTTTTATTTTTCGGTTGGGTCTTCTTTTCTTTCTTTCTTCCTTCTCTGTGCCATCAGAAATCAAATCTGTGGTCTGGCATCAATACAGTTGAGTGAACATCTCACACAAAATTCAATGGTGTCTTTGAACCTATGTAAATCCTCCACTTTAGCCATTTCTCTGTGAATGCTCCCTGCAGATGTGCACTTAGTCCCCCTCCTCACCTGAGCTTTACTGTTCCACTTCACAGAGCTTCTGTGGTCAGGTCAGCCGACCACGGTGAGCCTCTGACTTGTGGGCCCCTAAGTCAGGAGTTCGGGGTCCCTACTGCCCCCCAGAGGGAGTGCCTGTGGATGCAAGGGGAGGGCCAGGGGTGGCCCTGTTTGACAGCTCAACACACAGGGTCTGCTGGTGACCAGGGGGCCATCGAAGGGGCCTTACTATGCTGCTTTAGATAGAACCACACCCCGGTTCCATCCCCCAAGCCTCCAGGCTGTTGTTCCCCCGGAGAAGAGGGTGTGTTTGCAGGAGAGACCAGGCGAGGAGAGGCAGGGCCCGGGACAAAAGACGGTCCTCAGGCCAGCACTGTTCTGCATGGTAGCGGCTGTATTCTTCTCCCGTCTTTTTTTGCCTTTTCTTTTCTTTGGGGTAGCTGCCTTTGTGGGGACGCGATGGAGGCCGGGGGGCAGATATGATGGATGGAATTGGGGGTGGCATGGACAAGCTGGGGTCGGGGGCACGGGCCTCAGTGTCGTGCTCCCTGTCTGAGAGGAACGTGCAAGGCATGGGGTGGCCCTGGGTGGTAGGCGGACTCGGGCTGGGGGGGTACGGTTTTCTCTCTTTCATTCCGAGGGAGTGTGGATGGAAATAAGGGGGAGGACAGAAGCCTCGGTGTGAAGAAGTGTGTGAGAGATGTAAGGGTCTGTGCAGGGTATATGGTGTGTATGAAGAAAGATGTTGCTGCAGGTGGGAAATTTCCGGGGAAGAAGGAACACGTTGAGTAAAAACAATCACATTTTAGCCTCGTGTGGGATCCAGCTCCCCTGATGAATCTGCAGGAAAAATCCAACAGAAGCACAAACGCCCTCAAGCTGCTAAACTGTGGTTACCATCACAAAAATGTTCTAAAAGCAGTTTCCTATATGATGCAATTAAACATCAAATATCTAATAAAATTTTCCACATAATTTTAAAATTTGAATAAAGGAAGAGACCAGAGGTGTGTGCATAAAGTGTGCACATACTACTGTATATGGAGCTCCACTCTCTGGGGGTGAAAAGACAGATGAGGATACAGAGTTGGGATGAGGCCACAATATTTCATCATAGACAGTATAGAACCAGGGCTGGATAAATTGTTTAAAATAATCATGATATGGTCGTCTTTCGGCCGACGACATATAATACCACACGCACGGTACGAGACGCTGTCATCAATTCTGAAGCTTCACTCTCTTCTTCCCCTCTCTGGTTTCTTTTGTAATCCACGTAACATCTTCCTCTTCACATCATGAGGATTAGAAATAGTAGTTTTCCCGAGGGATCGACCTCCTCCCTCACTGCACCTGCACACTGTGGAATGTCCTCAAAGCAAATCAATGACGGCCCGCTTCTCAACTTCCCTCTCCCACTGTCCACCTTGCATTGAGGAATGCCCAAATCCATAGAAATACATGAGCGAGAGCTTAAAACCACAGGAATACCTTTTACCAAACCCCCCATTCACCCAATCACACTCTTTTTTGACAAGCACTTTCAAAAACAAACATCACATCAAGTGATCTCTTATTATCTTAGAATCAGCTGTTTTATTTTCTTGTTTGTTTTCAAAACTTGTTCGAAATGCTTCGGATTGTTGTCGAGGTCCTTGAATGGGGCTCTAAGACAAACAGTAACACCTCATACCACTCGCACTGTTGTCTTTCAGATGAACTGCGGCTCTTTGTTGACACATACAGACCACCTGCTGCATGACAAAGCGCCCCTACGCCACACTTTCACTCTGCCCTCACCGAAAAAAAGATACCAAACCTCCTCCTGGTGAGGAAAAAGACAAAACAAAAAGGAAATCAAGGCTGATGCCAATCTTCCGCCCATCAGATACCAATCAAGTCCTGGCAACCTGCTGGCATCCCTCTGGACGACTGAGATCACTATCTGGCAACATGCTGGTCGTCCAGTAGCAGGCAGCCCGGTGGCTGTCACCCAGTGCCCAGAGAGAGACATCCTCTTAGGGCTGGGACAAAGGTGGCTGGTCCTCAGGGATTACCCATTAGCATGCTAGTCTGTGTGTTTAACACTGGCCTGAATGGAAAGGACAAGAGCCAGCAACCCAGTCTATTCTTAAGCAGGGAAGTGTTACTGTTTCAGCTGCTAATGCTGCTCTGACTTATGCATATATACGCATACATGCATATATATGAGAGGAATTTTTGTTACCATCGGTATTTCTGACTGATTTCATGACAGCTCTGCTTTGTGAGGTGAAATGTGTAGTTCAGGTTTGAATTACTGAAATTATAAAATGAAGACCTTAGTTTCCAACTGAACATGTTTTTATCACAATCATTATATCGAAGATATTGAGGCTCAAGACTTTAAAATCTGTATCTCATGTCTTTGACTTTGTCCGAACAATGTGGCTGGTTTTGAACTTCTGCACTGGGCCTTATCAGACTGGGACGTTACAATTTTTTATGGCGGCACGTGGCTCAGGAGGAAGAGTGGATCGTCCTCTAACCAGGAGGTCAGTGGTTTGATCCCTAGCTCCTCCATTCCACCTGCCAAAGTGTCCTTGGGCAAGATACTGAACCCTAAATTGCCCATGAAAGCTTTGTTGACAGTGATGTGTGATAGAGGAAGTGATGAACATATGGACTTTATGAATGTGTGAATGGCAAAAGCTGTACTATTAAAGTGGATAGTTCACCCAGAGATGAAAATTCACAGGGGTAAAGTTTGTTGCAGCAGAATCCAATACAATTGAAGTAACTGGTGACCAATTCTTCAGATGTAATAAAACAACAGAATAAAACATAACATGCCTCCGTACTGCTCGTGTGGACTCAAACACTTCACCCACCCCTCCATCGGCATAGTGGTGAGTAGATAATGAGTGAATTTTCATTTTTCAGTGAACTATCCCTTTAAGTGTTTTGAGTGGTCCAGATAAGTGCTATATAAAAATATATATATAGATCGTTTTTATTGTCAGATGTGCAGAATCACTGAGAAACAGCAGGGACGCAGGAACCAGAGTCTGATCCACTTTGGGATTCTTTCGACTGTGTGACGAGACCTGGACGTTGAAACCAGGCGGCAGGTGAAAGGATGCCTGCTCTTCTGCTTCAGTGAAACAACCTAATTTCTAAATGGTGATTCAGTGATGTGTGTGTTTGGGTGACCACCGTCTTTTTTTCTCTGCGTGTACGTGTCAGCCCTAATGATGTGTAAAGACGCCTGTATGGAAATGTGTATTTGTGATCCCCCCTCTGTGATTGTGTTTTGTGTGTCTCTTTTGCGTGCTGCTGTGTGTGTGTGATTATGTGCTCAGACTCGCTGGCTGGTGACTGATAATAACACAAGAGGCCGTGTGTTTGTGGATCTCTTAGCTGAGGAGATTCCCACCGTGCTCAGTGTGTCTGGGCCCTGTGTGTTTTTGGGGTTGCACGCGTGACTCCGCCAGCTGTTCTATTCTCCTGTTGGCCCCCTCAACCCTGCCCAGCCCTCGCCCCTTGCCGACCCCTCCTTCCCTCAGAGGCGTGCTCTTCATCTGATAAGGGCCGCGCTGGCCAACCCTCAGCGGAGCTCCTCAGAGCCCCTCAGAGCTGCTCCACGCTAACAATGCGCCCGCCTTCCCCTCCACGTTCACACCATTTACATGTGAAAACACTGGGTCTTATCTCCAGTTCACTGGAGCTATGGCACAACAGCCAAGTGAGTGTGCACGTTGGTATATGTGTGAGTGAAAGTAGGCTTGAGAGAGAGAGAGAGCTGCATGAGTGAAAGCGAAGTGAACAGTGAAACACTCATGAAGCTAAATCTGTATTTATGTCCCTACTTGAGCTTTAGTTTCCTTCCTTTTTCCTGTAAGGGAATATATTGAGAAACTATACAAACAAATTCAAATCACAGCAAGTATTGCCGAGCACTAGCTGAAAAATAAAACCCTTTACTATAAGTAGGATATGAACCAGCTTTATCACACTTGCACTGTATCCAATAGCTAGTGGCTACGGTAATGCCAAATGAAAGACCCCTGTGAGATCTCTGATCCATCACCTTGGAATATCGCCACAGTGTCCGTTAACTACAATCCTCATCTGCAAGAACACATCACTGCTTTCCTAGCTGCACCCAACACAGCTACTACTCAATCAGACTTTACTTGTACAGCCCATATTCACCAATCACAATTTGAAGGTGCAATGTCCTCTGCCATTAACCCTCGACTCAAAATTATATGATGAAAGACTATGTAAGGGAACCCTCTCCCAGGCTGTGGCTCAGGAGGTAGAGCGAGTCACCTACTTACCACAAGTTCAGCAGTTCGATCCCGGTCTCGCCCCTTCTGCATGTCAAAGTGTCCTTGGGCAACATACTGAATCCTAAATTGCGAAACTGTACTGCAAAGTGCTTCGAATTGTGATCAAGAGTATAAAGCACTTTTTTTTTTTTTTTACATTTTTCATTTAGCTGACGCTTTTATCCAAAGCGACTTACAATAAGTGCATTCGACCATGAGGGTACAGACCCAGAACAACAAGAATCAAGAAAGTACAATTTCTTCAAAAAAGCCAAACTACAAAGTGCTATAAGTAAGTGCCATTTAAGTGCTACTAAATTGTTAGTTTAAACTTTTATTCATGATATCGCTATTGACAGTCATAGTCTTATCTCTGGGCAGGCATACTGTATATCTAGGCAATTTTAGATGTCAAACTACTACTATAATTCCTCTTTTCCTTTCTCTGCATGACTGAAAGGTTCACTGACGTAACACCTTTTAGTCTTGGTCTCATCTTCTGTGGAGGAAATAGGGAGAGCATCCTCTGGGCCAGTGTCACACCATATCACAGCACATGCAGAAATGCCCAGCTGTCGAGCACAGCGAAAGAGAGAGAGAGAGAGGGACAGACGGCAAAAAGGGAAGCGTGCAGGCTTTTAATTAAAGTCTGCATAGTTAAGGGCCCGGGCTAAGCAAACATGGGCCTCCAGCATATCCAGAGTTTAGGATGAGTACAGAGAACTGCAGTGTGATGAAAGACAGGCAGCTCCTCGCATTGAATAAAGGGAGGAGGGGGTGAGGGGAGGGAAAATAAAAGAGATGCACAAGGGTGAGAAGATAAAAGATGAGCAGCTCGGGATAGAGGACAATTTGGAGGCGAGGGGGCAGGTAGAGTGATGGGATGGACATGAGAGGCGACGGGTGTGGGCTGTCAGAGATGCTATCACACGTTTATCTTATGTATCATTATGTGATACGGATATTGGGATGGGAGGGGCGAAGATGAGATCCAGAATTTTCTGTGGTGGTGGTGGGTTGGGGGGGGGGGATCATTTCCAAGAGGGAAAAACACAATTAAAATTGGAGGGCGGAGGGCAACTGGTGAGATAGTATTCAATCAGAACTGGGTGTCAAGGATGTAGATAGTTGCCATGAACCAAGATATAAGCAGATGTGAGCTTGAATACTGTTGTAAGACCAAAAACACATCAGGAGCTACATGACAAAACCAACACTTGATGATTACACAAATGTAGCAGGACACAAACAAAGAGCTTCAGTTAAACACTAGTCAACTTAGAGCTGAGCTTTTTCCATGATGGTGACATGGTGACATCTATTGGTGGACATGTAGAACTACAGGGCTCTTTTCAGCTGCTAAAAACATGTGTGGAGGGCAACTATGGATACTTGAGGGACTCAAGAGCTTCCAAGCTAAATGATAATTACTATAATTTTACTGCATTTTCATGTGTACAAAAAAGCAAAAAACAAACAAACAAGCAATGATACTTCAAACACAATAGAGATTTCCCATCCAAACCTATATCCTCTTACCCCCTACATGGTTAGATTTAAACTTCAAGAGATATATCACAATAATCCCCTATTTCATCAGAGGAAAAAAAGAAATATGATTTGTGTCAAAACTTACTTAACCGGTCAGGGTTAGGGTTAGGGTGACCCAAGGATTGTCATTATCCAATTCTCCTGGGGTAATTGAGACCAATGGATTGTCATTCTCGATTGTCATGGGAGGGGTCATTTAGACCCCCAGAGAGGGCGCTGTGGTGCTCTGTGGGGTCATTTACTGGATGAGGATGAATAGGCTTTTTTTTCTTTAGAATATTTTATACTGAGTGAAATCCAAACAAATGACCTTTATTTATGGTTTGAAGAAGCTGTGAAGAAGGATGTGAATGTACAGTAGTGTCGGTACATGGGTTGTATCAGTGGAAGGTTTGTCTCAATGCAATTCAAAAGAAAACTTGTCCGTAGATGAGGTTTTGTCCTTATTTTCTATAAAATTTGAAACTGTAATGCTATGAAAAGAACGCCTCGACCATGATTTTCCCTTAAGACGGGCTAAATGTTTCCGAAATGACACTCTGCGCTGTGTGTGGGGAGGTTGGAGAGTTAGTCAGCTTGAAATGGCGCCTTGTATGGCTGAGCGGGGGATCTCCACACCTGGTTCCAATTGAAATCAAGGGGGGTACATTAGACCCACATATAAGTCTCAGTGTGCCACTCTCTCACGGACCATGGCACGATGTCACATCAGGAGCGTTTCACCAGAGAACAGGTTCTCCAACAGCTATTCTCCCAGCAACCATCCTCTGAACCCGAAGAGGACGCGAAAGAGCCAGACCGAGAAGCGGACGGACAAGGAGATGGAGAAGCAGACGGAGAAGCAGACAGAGAGGACGGAGACGACGGCGACGACGAAGACGACGACGGTGACGAAGACAGAAAAAAGCAACAGGAAGCCCGCCATTTTGACTTTAGTGGCCATTTTCCACATTTTCCACATTTTTACTTTGACGTACTTGTCCCAGGGCTTTCATCTGATCAACTTCAAATTGAGATGAGTGTCATCACAACAAGATGGAGATAAAAACTAACCCAAAGATCGATTTTTCGTCACATGGTGTGACCGTGGCATGGCGTCAAAGTTTGATTACACGCCATCAAAACACGAGGTTCTGTATCTCGGACATACATGGTCCAATCGAGTCCAAACTAGACATGTAAGACAAGAGTCCCGGCCTGATGACATCTACACAGAAATCATGACTTAAAATCACAGCGCCACCTGCTGGCTAAAGGAAGTGACATGTTTTATACTTTGATGAACTGCTCCTGGCTGCTTTACAATATACAGCTCAAGTGAGCTCAGTCAAGTCATTGGACCATGGTCAGAATTGTGACATTTCCTCAAACCGTGTAAACATTGCTTTTTAGTTACTTTGGTACTTTTAGTTACTTTTTAGTTACTTTGGTACTTTTAGTTACTTTTTAGTTACTTTTGTACTTTTAGTTACTTTTGTACTTTTAGTTACTTTCGTACTTTTAAGTTACTTTTGTACTTTTAGTTACTTTTTAGTTACTCTTGTACTTTTAGTTACTTTTTAGTTACTTTTGTACTTTTAGTTACTTTTTAGTTACTTTCGTACTTTTAGTTACTTTTTAGTTACTTTTGTACTTTTAGTTACTTTTTAGTTACTTTTGTACTTTTTAGTTACTCTTGTACTTTTAGTTACTTTTTAGTTACTCTTAGTTACTTTTTAGTTACTTTCGTACTTTTAGTTACCTTTTAGTTACTTTTGTACTTTTAGTTACTTTTGTACTTTTAGTTACTTTTTAGTTACTTTTGTACTTTTAGTTACTTTTAGTTACTTTCGTACTTTTACTTACTAGTTACTTTTGTACTTTTAGTTACTTTTTTTCTTTGTACTTTTAGTTACTTTTTTGATACTTTTTACTTTTAGTTACTTTTTCGTTACTTTTGTACTTTTAGTAACTTTTTAGTTACTTTTGTACTTGTAGTTACTCTTGTACTTTTAGTTACTTTTATACTCTTAGTTACTTTTGTACTTTTAGTTACTTTTTAGTTACTTTTGTACTTTTTAGTTACTCTTGTACTTTTAGTTACTTTTTAGTTACTCTTAGTTACTTTTTAGTTACTTTCGTACTTTTAGTTACCTTTTAGTTACTTTTGTACTTTTAGTTACTTTTGTACTTTTAGTTACTTTTAGTTACTTTTGTACTTTTAGTTACTTTTAGTTACTCTTGTACTTTTAGTTACTTTTAGTTACTTTTAGCCTTTTTAGTTACTTTGTACTTTTAGTTACTCTTGTACTTTTAGTTACTTTTTAGTTACTCTTAGTTACTTTTTAGTTACTTTCGTACTTTTAGTTACCTTTTAGTTACTTTTGTACTTTTAGTTACTTTTGTACTTTTAGTTACTTTTTAGTTACTTTTGTACTTTTAGTTACTTTTAGTTACTTTCGTACTTTTAATTACTTTTGTACTTTTAGTTACTTTTTAGTTACTTTTGTACTTTTAGTTACTTTTGTACTTTTAGTTACTTTTTAGTTACTCTTAGTTACTTTTAGTTACTTGTACTTTTAGTTACTTTTAGTTACTTTTTAGTTACTTTTGTACTTTTAGTTACTTTTTAGTTACTTTTGTACTTTTAGTTACTTTTTAGTTACTTTCGTACTTTTAGTTACTTTTTAGTTACTTTTGTACTTTTAGTTACTTTTGGGTCATTTTATTTTGCCATATCGGACTGAAACAGACATTCACAGGAAAGACCCACTCATACACATGAATTCTGAGTCAGAATTTTATATTACTTTCAATATAAAGAATACAGGGGATAAAGAGATCATGACGGGCAACACTACAGACATGTGAATATCTAACCTACAGAAAACAAATCAGAACAGAAAATATAATTTGATCTTAAACATTCCTTTAAAACAGAACTTATATATAAACAACAGAGCAGACTGATATCAATCTTCTCCTGAGAAATGTTTTCCAGTTTTTACAGCAAATAACACGACTTCTGTTTGACTCAACAAGCCTTTGCACATTTTAATATGATAAAGGTTTTTATATAATGGAGGTACAAACATTTGTGACACAATTATTCCTTTGGAGGGTAACATCGTAGGAGAAAGGATCAATAATGATTATCTTTGGTTTGATTGTTTTTTCACCGCTGGCTCTAGAAGAAAAGTAAGGAGGCAAAACATTTCTATGTTTCACGTGTCACACATTCATCTCTCACTTTAAGATCTAAAGATGTTTTCTACTTTTTAATAGATTTCTTTACTTTCAAATCTCCTACGTACAATGTCAGGAGCAAAGATCAATGGTACATGTGTAACACAGATCCTTCAGATGTGGAATGGATCAGTCTTTGTTTTTATACTTCGGAGGATGATTTCCCCGAACGCCACACAGTCAACGTCATATACATGAACTAATCTCAATCTCAATATGAACAATCTGATCTAAAATGAGATAATCTCAAATGTTTCCTGGTAAATCTCAGACCTGGCTTTAATACGATTTTAATTTCTGTCCAAAAACATTTCAGAATAAAGGCACTAAGAGCCATTGTGGCACAGAATAAAGGCCTCAACAAAATACTTTGAATGTATTTCTTGTCTTTGCATAAACAAAAATGATTGGTCTTCTATTCAGACGGAAATGTAATAAAACAATATTATCTTTGCCAGCAGAGGAATGATATAATGTGATAAATTTATATATATATCTGCCTAATATTATTTAAGCAAAACTCAATGGTCCTTTTTACTTTTTTGCTGGAATTTAACCAAATGACAAGTAATATTTTGGAAAAAAATAAACACAAAAACCACTGATCTAAAAGAAATATCTCTAATTTTAAGTACCACTAAAATAATATAAAACAGTTTTTACAGGCATCATTTATCGGTTCATCATCGAAGCAACAGGTTCATTCCTATTCGTAATGTCATCATTGTTTCGTCTTCTATTTGGATAAATCTGAAAACTGAATCCACTTCAGTTACATTGAGGCAACCACAGCAATTCATCAAAGTAAAGTGACTCCCAATAGCACAGATTTATCACCAAATGTGGGTAAACTTTGAACTTTTCTACCCGGAGAAGCCGTACGGATGAGCACGAATGTCCGATCAGTTGAACTGGGCATTAAAAAGACCTAACGCTGCCAGCTCCACGGTACAAAGTCCTTGTAATGTCCGACTGAGCTGATGTTCAAACAGATAAAGGACTGAAAACGGCTGACAATACACACAAAATGCAAATACAGCATTATGCAAACTGGTGTTTTACGGTTCCACAACAGTTTTCCGCTACGTCTATAATTTTTCACATTGACCACACACAGTCCAGCCATTTATTTGGTTTTGACCTCGTCTTGATATCTAGTATTCAGCTATTTTACAATTTGAACACAATAAAGATCTCTCATAAACCTAACTATGGAAAATACCGTAGATGTGAAATGTAAAGTAGCGTGAAGAGTATTTCAAAACGTGATTTTCATTCAGCTCTCAAGTGCTAAAAATTAGAAGAATAACACCACTCTAATCTGATTAGACTGTTACACAATGATCATTTCAGGTGCTGCCACTCGCTGCTCGCATTATATATGTTGTGTTAATGACTGGAAATGTGCTCCTCCATTTACTACGTATTATACACAGTTCTTCTTCAAGGCGAGCACAGTTCACCTGCACTGAACTGATGACAATTCACTGAATATGCAACTGATTGAAGTGCAGTTCAGCCACGACCCCAGCAGGGTGAGCCAGCACACAGGATCAGTCTGCAGAGGCTGATCTCAGTCCAGTGCTTCACTCAGCCGGTGTGTGGGAGGCGAGTTAAGGATGCTGTTTAGTCTCTCGGTCCCTGTTGAATAATCCTCAGCAGGTCTTTGTTGTGGACTGTCCTGGCCTCGAATGACCCTGCAGCCTGGTCCTTCAGTCTCGAAGTACCAAATATTATCAGTTCACAAGATTGGGGGGAGGGGGGCTGCTACAGCTGCTCGGACTCTCCTCTGGAGTTCGGCTGTGAGCCCGAGGTCACAGTTCGGGGGGTGGAGGGTGCAGCGGGACGCGCTGGTTGGTGGCTCAAAGGGTCTCGTAGGGCCTCGTACTGAGGCAGCTCGTCTGCTGACGGAAGTTCCCGATCAGGGAGGTACGGAGGAGGAGGGAGATCAAACCATGGAGGCCGACTTAGGACAAGCAGAGGAGAAAATGATTAGAATATGATGTCACATTCATGAAGTGTTACATAAAAACTGTACAATGACGTTTTTCACCACCAGCACGCAAAGATTCAGGATGTACACAGCTTTCTTTGAAAACGATCGAATATTTAAGAGACCATCCTTAATTAAGGTAACCCATTATTATTTGTGGTTCACATTTTTATCATTTAACCCAATTCACCCTTTCCACGATTTTATGATTCACTTGCCATTTATTTTAAGCAACTCTGAAGATGACAAAAGCAACAAATTGTTTTAATGGGAATATTGTTGAGGTATTAAACACATTTATGTAAATTTTTGATTAGTCTTTTAAACAGCAACATTCTGCTTTTATTATGTTAATGAGTAAATTAGTATAACAGAGTATGTAGAGGATTCATTGTTTAATTATTCATTATAATGTTGATATTCCCAATAGCATCATTTACAACAGATTTGGTTAGTGAATGAAAGTTGACAGTTTGGGACAAATTTGATTAAAGTAAATGATGTCACACCTTTATTCTGTCATATAATAATAAATGAGCTTATATTTGCTAGAGTTGCTACATGCAACTTTCAACACCACTGTTTCTGTTTCTTACTTTCGTACTGGTTTACAGTGGAAATTGTTCTTTATGGCTACAGACAAAATATTATACATCTCCATACAAGTGTTAGTATCATTATTCCTCTCACCTGACATCCAGAACAGCTTGTGAGTATGATGGAGGTGAGTCCATGGAGAGTCCAGAGGGATACAGAGTCCCTGAGAGCAGCTGCAGGGCTTGTGTAGTGGAGCTGCACTGGCCTGCTGTGGTTGGCGAGCCGGGGGAGAGACCTGGACCTCCAGGATGGACGTGGCCCCGGTCCAAGATGACCAGACGGGACAGCAACAGGGGCTGGTGGTGGTGGTGGTGATGTGAGCTCCCTCTCACGCCTCTGGGCAGCAGGACGCTACGCTTCCTCTGGTGGTGGAGCACCAAGGCCAGCAAAGCCACCACCAGAACGAAGATGACGGCGCTGCCGATGACGGCGTAAGTGATGCTGGGGTAGTAGCGCAGACGGTAGTCTAGTGTCACAAAGTCCTGGCCAGGGGCTTCTGCAAGAGAGAGTGGAAGGAAATAAAGAGTAAATGAATGATGATGTAGGAGGTTGGGGAAAAGAGAGGGTGACTGATGGTGAGTGAGGGAAAGACGGATGTCGAGGTGGTAAACAATTTAGGGGAATAGGAGGTTGAGTAAACGGCAGGATGAGTTGTGAAGTTGCAGAGCCACGGGAGTAGAGAGAGGAATTGAAGTGGATGGCTGTGAATATCAAGCAGTAAATTGTTTTCTGGTTCATTTTAAAATGCGTTCTATATGATTCAATAGAGGCAGCCTCTCTAGGAGATGAGAGCGCAACATAATAAGCATGACAGCAGTCAGACTCTCCCCGAGAGCTCCCAGAGATAAGGAGAACAAATGGAGCATCGTGTACAGTGCAGAGGCTACTTTTGAAAAGCAGGGGCTCGGTCTAAAATCACGGAGCCCGCTCTTTTATTGTGAAGAAAGAAGAAGAACAGAGAGGAAAAAAAATGCTTTGTGAGGGCAAAACAGCTTACAGCTCCTTTAGATAAAAAAAGCAACTCGATATGCTTGGTGTTGAGCATGGTGATGAGAGAAGGCAGAGGAACACCAGGGGCCTTCACTGATTACCGTGCTTGTCGCAGGGAAAGGGGGAGAGTGCAAACTACTTAGTAGTCCAGGGAATGTTCACGATGGGAGCCATGGCCAGCAGTAAGAAACTCACAGCAGCCAACTGGCTGGGCTGAAATGAGGAGAGGGACGACTGTAATGCCAGACAGCAGTGCAGCTTATTATTCCGGATGGGACGAGGGAATAGCACTTAAACATTTCCGCTGACTGATATTACAGTGTGAGAATTTCAATCAGGCACTCGGGGTGAGGTTCATGTAAATGGTGTTTCAGCTGCTTACCGGCAGACAGTACTGTTGTACTGAGGAGAGCAGGAGGGAGGGAGGATGTAGGGAAAGCTATTTATTATGGATGTGCAGAGAGGCTGTGCTAATGAGGAATGGGTTACATAAAAGTATTTTACAGTTGCTGTTTTAGTTCAAATTACACAAGTGCCTCAGGGGCCCTCTAAACATCAAACCTCTGCGTGCCTCATAAAAAGGTTCAAAACACTCATTGGGACACCTTCTATGTTTTGGGCTGTTTCACACACTGTATTTATTAAAGCCTAATACTCACAACAACTCACATCTCTGTCCACTGGCCGTCACTCTGACAGTTGAGGATATTGTGCAGAGAGCTTGTCTGGAAATGACCAGATAATGTATCTTGGGGATTAATCAAAAGACAGAAAATGGTTCCATCTGTAAGGATTTGATCTCCTGAGACCGAAAAGCAGGTGAACCCTTTTGTTGTTGTTGAGCTTTTTAATGTGTTTCAGGCTTATGTAGACTTACAGGCTCTTGGGGGATATTGTATTTAGCAGAGGGATGAGATTCCCCTTCACATGTACAATCCGGAGCCACAGGCTGCGAAGAGTCAGGCTGAACGTGCACGAAAAGACAAGTGTGAAAAGTCAATATGACCAAAGTTACAGGTGTGATCCACATAGCCAGATAAAATGACTGAGAGAGGAAACCCTTTATTTTTAATTCAGATTAAACAAATGAGATCAAATGTGTTAATTTGTGAACTTAATAAACAGATTCGATCACTCTCTGACAGACTGAAGCTAGCTGTCTCTTGTGTTTCCAGTATTTATGCTAAGCTAAGCTAACCAGCTGCTTTCATAATTAATGACTGACTGGTATCATATTTATCCAACTCGTAAAATGTTGAACTTTTCCTAAAAGGAAAAGATGCTGGGTCTGAATGCACATAAAGATGGACGACATGACGTCTCCCCAAGTAAAGCCAAAGCATTTTGATCGCCCCCTAGTGGCGTTGACTAAAAAGTCAAAGTACAAGTCAGATTAACTTCTCTCAAAGATGGTTTTGGTCATTTTCACCTTGACATATGTTCAAAGTGTTGTTTTTAACAATAAGTTTGGTTTTAATTATGTAGACAGAGAGAGTGTGCATGTGTCGGCGGGATTCTGGCTCCAAATGAAGTAATTAGCAGAAGATGGTAGAGTTCGTATCCGGGATATTTTGGTTTCATTTCTGGATAGTGTGATGATGTGGAGACACATATTCCTTCTTTATATCCAGTCTATGTTCTGTTTTCAGTCTTTATGCTAAGCTAAGCTAACCAGCTGCCTTAGTTTCATAAACACAAGTCTTGTATATCTCCCAAAATGTCAGACTTTTCCTTGAGGACAAAAATGCTTGGTGACTAAAGAGAGACTATAACAGCTCAGATGTGTCTGAATGTTTGTGTGAACACACCAGCGATTTATCATCAGAGGACTTTTTCCCCAGCTTGTTCTCTGCCAGACGCAATGCTACATGTTTTCCCTGTCTCCCTGACCTTGAAGGCCTATGGGAGTATTCAGCCGCAAACGTGTGTGCACATACCGTTGAATTCCCAAAAAACAACCAGCCTGGCATTCGGCCTATTTATGTACCAATGTGTAGTCAGGAGGCCCCATGCCTTAATTAAAACTAATCTAATTCAGATGCTCCCGCCCGCTGCCCCAGACCAGCCAATAAAACAAGCCCCCCTCGACCCCTCCCTTGTGAATCAAAATTGGCCGGTCCTTCACGGTACCAATTAATTATGAACTGGACCGTCAGCGGAGAAAGGCCGAAACAAAGAGGAATTATTTCCATAATTACCTTGTGAAAAAAAAGCGGCAATAAAGAGATCCCACCACTGTCACCCTAGGCTGCCTATCAAGTCTCAGGGCAGTCTTCTGGGAGCAGAAGAGTAGCACACACAAAAGGAACTAATGCTGTAACATTAACAATGGGAGCCTCTTCGGTATATTAGCAATTGAGGCCTGAAAGGCTGTTTCAAATCACACAGGAGATGAAAAGACAGGGGAGAAAAAAAAGAGAAAGAGACTGAAACAAGCTCTGTCAGAGGAGAGAGGTCCTGTGTGTGTGTGGAAGCCATCACCAGTCAGTGTGTGTGATTGAGCACAACATTCTGTGTTACAGCCAATTTTCGTGCTGTTTGTTGTCGATGTGGGACAAAGAAAGGTGTGACCATTACATGCAACAAAAGGTGAAGGGAGGTCAATAACAATAACAATGGGAAATGTGATTCAAAAGGAAAGAGTCCCAATTACACACCAGCACCTTATGGCCACACACACACACTCACACACATGGGGTACATCCATTAGTTTCTATCTGCAAATCGGAGGGTTCTATTTTTTTGTAGTAACTTTCATCTTTGTGAAGAATGGATTCGTGCATCAAAGTCCTGTACGGCTGAGCCAGAATCAGATGTTGTGTTTATGGAACATCAAAGGGGAAAAAGGGAAAATCCACACACTCGTATCTCTGATGCAGTCTTTTCATTTTAAATCCTATATGTTAACATTCCTGCCAATGACTGGTTTTCCAAATTTTACTGATACACAAATCTTTTCGCTCTTCACCACATGAACTCATCCATGCCCGGTACCACTCACATCTCTGACAGGATTACTTTGTACTGAATTTGCTCAATTGAACTATGAGGATCAAAGTTGAACATCAAAGTTCACTGGAGGCTTTTCCTGTCTTGTCAGATCTGACATGAAAAGATCAAATATATCCATCCGCCCTGTCGACCAAGGGCAACGTTGCTTGGACACCGCTGAACTTAGAGGGAGCGTCGGAAGCTTTTCTTCTACAACTCATTCAATTTGATCCAAGTCTCGTGTGGCATGACAGAAACTGAAAGTAAAGACCTGCTGCATGGTTTGTCATCAAGCTGAAGTTGATCAGCGATTTTTATGGCTACTGGCTGCCATTCTAGTTGGAGACTCGTGTCCGTAGGTGTGAATGTAAGGTTGGATGGTTTGCTTGTCTCATCTGTCGACCCACAAAGGATAAGAGATACATAATGAATGGATGGACGGTCTTAAGGAATGAATAAATGGTTAATTAAACAAGATTATGGGAAATGGGTGAAAAACTTTAAGAAATGTAAAATGTCTGCAGTAGCTAATGGATAAACAGTACACAGAGTTAGCCAAACGCAATCGGGACACTGGTTAAGATAGTTAACAAACAGCAACACCAACATTCAGCTTCTTCCACTCCAAGTCACAGTAGTAATAATGCAAACGTGACCTTTACCTAAACAGGGAGTAGCCAATTGTGTGGAAACAAGAACAACAGTATTTCAGTCCTTGAATTTGAACAAAATATATTTTTTGGGGACATTTTAGTCCATTGATGGAGTTACATGTTGATAATTATGTAACTTTTTAAAAATAATTGCAGCGATGAATGTCACAAGATCTTGAAGAGAGAAACACTGCCCCCCTGAGGAGCATTTCTGGGTGTTCACATAAAGGTCAGAACATAGATGCACTTGGGTTCTACGCAAATAACCTCACAGTGCCGTTCTCCCGGTGGCTCTATACTGTATTCATAAACTCATAAACCTGTTACTGTTTGTGGAGGCTTAGAGGGGAGGACGTGGGGGGGCAAGGTGCAGCCTTTCAACTAGGCCACTTTAATTACATGAGAGTGCCTCCTCCTCCTCCTCCCTCGCCACATCTCTCTCCATCTCGTCCTCCCCTATCCTTTTCTCCCCTCTCTCCTCCACTTTGCTCCACCCCTGCTGGGGCCTTTTGTTTCCCCGTCTTGTTTCTCCTCTAATATCTCCCTCCCTCTCTGTCAGCTTCCCAGAGCTCTTTCCTCCCCTCTTCACCCTCTATCCCAATCTGCTCTCGTCTCCTTGACAATTTACTGACACGAGGATGACATGTACCTTGTCTTTAATACACAACAACTGCACTCAGCCTGGATTACACACTATCAAAAGCAAAAAAACTACTAATATAGTTTCTATTTCTTCAATTTCTCTTACTTTCCCTATTTGCACTATTCCACTCTGTTCCCCTTTTCACCGTCTTTCTCTCTCCAATAGTCTACCACTCTTTTTTTGTATTTCATTATCTCGGCCACATTTTATTACCCCTGCATGAGAGGAGAGAATTACAGGGAGGCAGAGAGGTCACAGGCGGCACAATAGTGGACAGAGGAGAGGAGCTGAAAGAGAAGAGAGCTGCAGACAGATGTGGATGTGTTAAATGGGAGAGGTAAGAATCCTTTGTGTCATTTCAAGTTACATGTGCACGAATCTCCTTTATCACAGTCCAAGAAAATCTCCATCTCCACACACACTGCACAAAATTACAGTTACAAGGAGCTGACTCACACGGACCCCTGCTGTAAAGGCCTTCAGCACCAGGAATGCACTCTTTCTGCCTGCACCCCCTGCTCTCCTCTCTTTATGCACCATCCTTTATCAACCTGACTACCAGCTCTCCTCTTCTTTGACATTTTTTTTTCCATTTTGTGCGAAATGAAAGGAAATCAAAACCTGTGGGGGTTCAGACTTTACTCAATGAGATCATACCTATCTATGGAGGCCCAGATAGCTCAAAAACACATGCAAAGTATGAATTTTTTTTTATTTGTTTGTGTTGTGTGTATTTGCAGAAGGTTACTGTATTTACTGAGGTTTTGTTGTCTTTATTTGTCTGTGTTTTCCTAAGTGCCTCGAGCTCTAAGGGCCACTGAACATACACAGTCAATGATGCTTGAGTGGATTTTGTTATTGGCTCGTCATAGATATACAAATGACAAATTACATGATGCAAGTTTGTCCAACTTATGCACATGTCTCCATTTTAAAGTAAAACAAAAATGTTACCAAACCAATACCTCAATATCATGTCTCGAATGATACTGGTATAGGCCTCAAAGATCTATATATTTTTAATGCTAAATTCAAAAGCATCAATAGCAAAGAATTATTATTTCAAAAATTGTTTGACTCCTCAAGATACTGTTCACATTACAATATCTAAATGTCTCTGACAGCCCTGTGTGTGTGTGTGTGTGTGTGTGTGTGTGTGTGTGTGTGTGTGTGTGTGTGTGTGTGTGGGTTTTACACATTTGGAAAACCCCAAGATTTACATTACAGTGTAGCTGAGCCCATTAAGTATTAAGAGAGGAAACTTTCACATGAAACCATTTCTTAGTTGAAGTAAAACGAGAGCAGAAATCCATCGAGAGATGCAGAACAAGATGACACAGAATACTTGCACACATACACAAACACAGCTACTGTACGCAGCAACTGAAGCAGAGAGAGGGCCGATGTTAGTGCACAACGGGCTATTGAACATTCAGCGATTAAAACGAGCTCTGAAGCACTCTGTTGTTTGTCTTTAATCAAACTACGCTGCAGATCAACAGTCGACACGCTGTCAGGTTGCTGAGATACAAGCTTTTCCTTTTTTTTTTTAAATGGAGGAGCACATTCTTTTGTCCTGATTGGCTACCTGGCACTGAATATGCAAACTCACAACTGTCAGGATACGCTTATCTGGGTTCAATGAGCAAAATCAAATTAAAATAAATCGGGCTAATAAAAGACTCCACATATCTTAATTGCCACACTTAAAACGCCTCAGAATAAAAGGAATGGAGATACCCCCCCCCGGCTCAGTCCTGAGGGAGAAGATACAGGCTGCGCAGATGTGCTGTACTTTCCCTATGCACTGGAGACTCATCTCACATTCACAAAGTGCCATCTTTGAAAAGAATCCAGATTGGTTAGGGGGAGAAAAAGTCATCATTCCTTTGCTTCAGAATTCCAGGGTTTGCTGCTGCATGTGGAGAATCTGGCCGGGTTCAACAGGTCAGTCACAGCAGATCTTTGTCTTATTGTCACTTTTTCTCTGATGTTAATTACAGGAACGGGCTCACTTGGACGCCCTGTGTACCACAATCACGCCCCTTGAAGACACAGTGATAAAATGAAGTGCAGAACCTCAGGAAAGTGACAAGCGTGGAGGAGAGAAGAGGACCACTAGGGGGCAGACAATTCACACTTTTACTTACATGTACATGAACTGTTCACACACACACACACACACACACTCCATCTGTTAGTATGGGGCGGGCATCCAGAGCAGGGGGAGGGCATGAGTTGGGTTGAGGGTTGTGTCGGGGGGGGCATGCCATCTGACTTCTAACATTCCGACAAAGAGATGCAAACATGTGCGATTAACATCCAGTTCCCAAATACAGAGAGCACGCCAGCCAGGCACGTACCTTGCATTAAGTTCAAAGGTACAGTTCAAACACACACACACACACACACACACACACACACACACACACACACACACACACACACCCACACACACACACACACACACACACACACACACACACACACACACACACACACACACACACACACACACACTGCTTGCTGATGATCACACAAATAAAAACACGCCAATACAAGCAGAATCCCAGAAAGCCTTTCATCCAGGTCCAGCGAGCGCGAGCTAAACCCGTGTCACATGGTGCAGAAATCTGAAAGAAATTTTTTTGGGGGGGAAACAACAAACAGCCACTTGCGGGTTGTTTGGTTCTCCCTTCAGACGAGGAGTCTCTACCAGCACACATGGAATCAAGAGGGTGAAAAACAAACTCTTAAAAGTGAGTGTGGTGGATATAGTCAGGGATTTTTTTTGCTAATAAAGGATTTTAAGACCGAAACATCCAGCTTTTACTGTCTTACTGACTTCATTTACATCTGCTATTAAACAATAAACTCTTGAATCTTAAGTCTGCATGTGTTGTATAATGTAACACAGTCATTTACTTATTTCAAGCATTGGTCTCGTCTGAATTCTGTGTGCTTTGCATTTTGGTCACATTTCTTATGCACAATATGCCAAGCAGGTGAGGGGTGTGGCAACTGGGCCCCGAGCTGAGAGGGGCCCCCCAAGAACGATTGATTACGAAAGTCCAAAGAAGCAACAATTTTGTGAGAACCCCCTTAAATTCTATGACCAGCTGTGTTCAGGAGACGACAATGACGCCATGGTCGAAAACCCCCTAATGAGGCTCCACGCCACTAACTTTCTGCCCAAAGCTTCATAGTTTCTGAGGTTTGTTTGATGACTAGACGTCAGTATGTGCTTTGTTTGTAAGTCAAATAAAGGAATTGTTTGGAATGATGGATCATGTGTTTCTTGGTGGGGGGTTTGGTTTGGTTTGATGTAGGGCCCCCCCAAGTCCCCTTTGCCTGGGGCCCTTGAAATGCTACTGGGTGTGAGGTTTATCTATTTTCAACATAAACACAGGTGAGGTGAGGACACGATACAGAAAGACGTGTCTTTTTCTTTCTCTGCAGGAGGCCTTTGAAAACAAGAATCTGAATTTCACAGCAATTGCTGCAGCTGTGAATGTTTTTATTGTTTTCATGTTGATATTGAAGATGAGATTTGTCCTTTGTTTGATTCGTCATCACAACTAGCAGCTGTGATTTTAATTCTGACCCAGGAGTGGACACTGCCTTATGTTATCTAATCACTCCAGTCTGATCAGCTCCAGAGGTGGTCTGTCTGATCCAGTCACATTGTGATAGTGTCTGTACACACCTTCACCTTCCAACAACATCCAATCGCCTTTTACGTCTTAACACACCTCACGTGTTTTCACTGTTGCACCTGAGATGTATGGTATTTGTGTATGGGCTGTGTGTTACAGATAAGACATGTCCACTCAGCCAACACTGATAAATGGCTTTTGATGCAGGTGTCCCCGCAACCACCAACCTGTGAAACACCACAGTGTATTTCATCTATAGCAGAGACCAGGAGACTCTGGAGGTTTTCTCGCTGCATTTTTAAACAAAGTCTGCACAGATCCAACGTCCTCTCGGCGAGGACAGTGGATTTTTCATTAGGTGGCTACGTGCTTCACACAGTTTATTTGCAGCGAATTAAAGACTTTATCGCTCTGACCTACACCCACTGTT
Organism: Hippoglossus stenolepis; assembly: GCF_022539355.2. Taxonomy (NCBI): domain Eukaryota; kingdom Metazoa; phylum Chordata; class Actinopteri; order Pleuronectiformes; family Pleuronectidae; genus Hippoglossus; species Hippoglossus stenolepis. The sequence continues at coordinate 20,623,503 of NC_061487.1, read as the reverse complement.
AAAAGCCCTTTCAGCAATTGCCTTCGTGCAATCATTTCAGACCGCCTGCATTTTAAACCGAAAGAGAGAGAGGAGAGAGAGAGAGAGAGAGAGAGAGAGAGAGAGAGAGAGAGAGGACAGTTTCCTATCAACACACTTCTTTTCAGAAGAAAAAATTAAAACGGACTGGACTGTTTGAAGTCTAATTAAACAATTTCATCTACATTTTAAACCTGCGCTCTCTCTCTCGAGACCTGAGGGGGTTTGGACCCTCGGCTCGAGCATGTGATCACCCTCGTTGTCCTCTGTTGTGTGTTATTGTTTTTATGAATCCTTGCTGCCAACAAACTTCCCCCTGGTGGGACATGAAAGATTTGCTTGATTGAAAGCTGCTCTGCCAAGCAATTCTGGGAAGCGGAGCAAGTTAACTGCTCTGCAACGGGACTGTTCCAGGTCCCCTCGGCATCCCAGTGTTAATATTCATGTCCCATGCTGTCACCCCGTTCCTGTTGCTGTGCCCTGCCATGTACTGTATGTCTGTTCTCGTTAGCATGCACAACGAAAGAAGGCATTTATGTGCAAGCTTTGTGTGTTTGTGTGTGTTTGTGTTTGTGTGTGTGTGGCATTGTTAAGCCTGCCTATCTCCAAAAGAACTTCTGCATGTCTTTATGATGTTTTGGAAGAGAGCTGTGAAGACTGCATGAATATTTGTGTTGAATGTGTTTGCATGTGTTTTCTGTCTGTGTACGCGTGTGCGTGTGTATATCTGTCTGTGTCCGTGTGTGTGTGGCGCTTTGGGGAAAGGAGGTTGTCATGCTTCATCGGGCCTCTATTTGCCTGTCCTGTAATAACTTGTCCGCTCCATTGCTCGCCACTATCAGACCCCCAACCCCCCCCCATAACACTCAGTCACAGCTTACTGTGGGCGGCCAGAGGAGTGTAAGGGAGGTGGGTTAGAGTTAATGGATGTCTTCAGCATCTGGAGAGCATCCACAGAGCGGAGAGCAGGGATAGATGGGAAAAGAAGACACGGACATGTAAGGTTGAAGGGCGGGTGAAAGAAAGACGAGTTACTTGATGCATTTATGCAGCAACGATTGTATATGAGCGGGGGTTAAACGCTGACTGTGAAATAATAGAGAGGAGAGCAAGGTTGAGGTTAGGAAAGAAGCACAGCTGATAAATTCAGTAGGTACGACTACAAGAGGTATTTCTAATGACAGAACCTTCAGACTAATCTAATAACCAGTGACGATGCTTATTACTGCTACTGCTTTACAATAATATTGATATTTGTATGAGGAAGACAGCACAAAGGGCAGCACAGACAAAAGCGAGATATAAATAGTTATCTCCTAATATTTAACAATCTTGTTTTTTATGTAAGGATTCAGAAGCTGTTACAGTGAGGTATCATGCTATTCATGTATGTTAAATGGTTCATGTATGTATGTATATACGTGCATATGCAGTGCAGTATGTGCGCGTTTATAGATGTATTTCTATTTGACGTGTTCTAATGCTGTCTTGAACTTGTTTCTGGAGTAAAATAAAACGAATTAAAGAAAAAGGAGCAAACAAAGAATGAAAATAATACCAAAAATAGATTCTAAGTGGATGTATATATTACAAAGAGCTGCTGCTGATGAGGGATGACGGCAGAGAAGTGGGACAGAAGAGTGGTCGCTGTAACACAGTGGGGGAAAAGACTCTAAGGTATGTTCATGATTAAAAAGGCTTTGGAGAAAAGATGGGCTGTGAGTATGACTGTTGTATCTCAGAGAAGCAGACTCAGTAAGTAGCTGCAGCAACAAAGACGCGTCACTCATCGTTTGACTCGTAACATGTTGCAAACTTCAACGGATGCACACAAGAGTTTCAGCTCTTTTTTTGTTTTTGGAAAACCTTCAGTCGAGTATGGCTCTGAAGGCCAGGCCAGTTTCTTTTCCTGGAGGACAAGGAAGAATGGGGAGGGTGAGAGGTTCGCTCAGGATTGCTGAGAGGCTTTGACTACAAGCCCGTCCCACCAAACCTGACGGGTGTCACCATGGCAACTACTCTTTGGGGCCGAAAGGTGAGTTCGGAAGCTGGAGAGCAGACACAAATAAGACTCAGATTTTTGCAGCTATCCTTATTAGAACTTTCAATTGATTTCCATTTATTGTGGAAAGCCAAACCTCAGCCATAACCTAAACCGTGACCAGTTCATGCCCGTAACATATAACCTTAACCTAACCATAATTAACAACCTTATCCAGGACCTCAGGAATTATGTTTTGGACCAGGATTTGGTCCCCATGAGGTCAAGGTCAGTGTTAATGCTGGAAATGTAAAAAATACGAGCGCACACACACGCACACGCACACACACACACACACACACACACACACACACACACACACACACACACACACACACACACACACACACACACACACACACACACACACACACACACACACACACACACACACACACACACACACACACACACACACACACACACACACACACACACACACACAGCCCAAAGCCTGGATGTGATGGTGATGAGTGATAAGACCGTGGAGATTAAGAGTCTTATTCAGGACAGTGTGTGCATGATGTGCAGGGATGACATCTGCAGGCTACAACCAGCCTCCCCAGAAGGGACAGGAGACTATTATAAATTGTAGCCCGCAGCTACACAGCAGGCAGAGCGACACGCAGGAGTCAAAGAGGAGATGTAGACTCATTTGACAGCTTGAGTGACAGGAGGATGATATAGAACGACTGGCTGTTGAGTGAAAATTGGATTTGGTGACTTATGAAACTTTCATACAAAACAGAGGTGGCGCTAGTTGAGGGTGAATGTTGAAGAAGAGCGCTGGAGAATTAGGATGTTCATTAAGCTCAAATGTGAAAAAACAGCATGTGAATAACTTATGAAAATCTGTGAATTTCTTTCTTCTTGTTGAAATATCTTCCTGCCAGCGGAGTGATTTAACACCATAAAGTATGCCATAATCTGTTAAAATCTGTGGGAACAGAGTTATGTGAGCGCAGTGCTGAATTTAAATGCCCTGCTTTCACATTTATCTGCTTTTTGTCCTGGAGGACAGAAACAAGCTGTACAGAAATATTTTTGTAGGCTCTGCAGATGAGCATCTTTCACCACGATGCTCCAGAATCACGAGTTAAGCACCACATTTTATATCCATTACCTTCAGCCTCTAATATAAGGATTTATTAGATATCAGATTACAAGGTGTGAGGACAAGTTAAATGGTGTCAGAGGCAGCACGGCCAGAAAATATGATGAAGGTAGATTGTTTGATGCAGAGGAGGATAAGGCTGAGCTGATCAGTGAATGATATTTCAGAAGCATACAGTAAAGGAGAAAAACTATTTTAAACTAAGTCAAATTACTGACAGTCAGTAAATGAATGTATCCCTTCATTAAAACGCTGACATTCAAAACATGTGAGGCATCTAGAAGCCATGTTGTTGGGAGGCAAACACTGAAAGAAGCCTGAAGTGATGACATTGGGGATATTGTCATTTCTCCCGTTATAACATTTGCATTTCGGTGGCTGCCTCAAATCCCCAATGTCACAGCGTCCTTGAAAACATAATTGAAGTAGACTCTCGTTTTGCCAGGAAATCAATCTAAAATTTGTTATACTGACAAAATGTCACTCACTCACACAGATGTCTTTTGTTCTCCTGGCCACTATTTTAAGTTTTACTGTCTTTGTTTCACAGCTGTTCATCAATGGCCTCAACTGAATGGATTTTTCAACTAAAAAAATGAAGTGCTCCTGTACTAAACCAACATATAAGTGTGCAGCTTTTTCCCGAAACGTGAAAAGCAATTGAAAGTATGATAATAGTGGTTTTGAATGTTTTGATTCAATGCCACGTTAAAGTGCATATAATAATTTCCTTCTCTTTTAGTTTCATTCCCTTGTAGACAGAAAGCTCATTTGGTTTCTTTTGTTATAATAATGTACAAGTGTTTTTCAAATGTGTCTGTTTGTGCAAAAAAGTCAGGTGCACACAGGAGAACTTTGTTAAATAATTCCTCCTCTTCACACTTGTTATTAAAATGTTTCCTTTTAATGGATTTTTAATGCAAGTGATGGGGAACAAAATGCAAAGTTGGTTTTATGCAAATATTTAACATTTATCTGAAGCTTCTATGAGGCTTCAGCAGCCATGTGAGTTGTCTAGTTAATACAATCAAGAGGGTGAATTCCAAAGTTACAGTCTTTTTATTATTTCATTCCAGTGGAGGAACAGAAATAAACTGAGAAAAGTTAGCACTAAAAATTTAACTATGGAAGATATTCACTTGATAAGTCAAACTCAGACTTCTGGAGCCCCACAATAAAATGTAGATTTTCTTCTGAGTCACTTTCTTTTTGTTGACTGGGGACATTAGGACAAGATCTTGAAATGGCAATTTATAATTAGAGGAATGATGAAAGATTACAGAACAATTGTCAATCTATCACTTAATTAAAACACTGATAAAATGCCTGTAATGATGACATTATGAATATTGTCATGTCTCCCATTATAACATTTGCATTTCGGTGGCTGACTCAAATCCCCAATGTCAGAGCGTCCTCCAATACATAATCTACGAAGACTCTTGTTTTGCCAGGAAATCGATCTACAATTAGTTTTGCTTATTTGGAAAATCTGGCTGTAAACGTACAAACGAAGGCATCTTGCGATCAAGCTAGTGCACATGTACTGCTGCTTGTTTTAAGTTGAGTGTGTGAATTTCCAGTGTAGACGTCAGCTTTATTGATCACTTAAGTGGCAGTTAAGCGATAAGGCATTCTCAAGCTGTCACTCACAGTTAAACCTGCTGACTTGGTCACAAAGTGCCCCGGTGGCTGGCAGGTCTGCAGATGAGATTAAAGCTGGTTAAAAGGGCCAAAGTGCTGCAGCTTATTGTATTAGAACTGAAATGATGACACTTGGTTTTTTTTTATCTATATAGTGTTGGATTCTGTGAAAAAATGAATCCCTTCGTGAGCAATACGTGACATCTTTTTTACGCTTGCAGAGGAAGCTGAAATACTTTGAACTGGGAGCGAACATCCAATGATATTCTTATTAATTTAAGTTATTAATGTAACCACATTTCAGAATGTGTGAAAAACAGCACTTGATGTTCCCTTTCCAGGTGTAACTCTGACACACACACGCACGCACGCAGCGCGCACGCACGCACGCACGCACGCACACACGCACACACACACACGCACACACAACACACACGCACACACACACACACACACACACACACACACACACACACACACACCACACACACACACCCACACACCCACACATGCCCGAGCAGTGAATTCCTCCTGGTAACCTTATCTACTGTGAAGCGGTGGTGACAGGAGACTGTTTCAGAGAGTGAGGTTCCAGTTGAAAGCACTTGAGTGAGTTTTCAGAGCAAGAGATCATAGCTACACAGACAGGAGTAATTACGGTGTGGGGAGACCCGTTTTTCGAAATCACAATGTGGCATATCCACTGCGGTAGAACAATTTCAGCTATTTTCTATTATCTTTTCAAATTTTACAACACAAAACCCTGAATAATTAACCACATGTGTCCATCTAACCTGCCAATAACAGAGACTTTCTGTCAGACTTAGTACGGCAGGTAAGAAAATATCACAAAAACTGGAAATAAAAACCAAATGCATGCAAAACCCTGGTTGAGTAATGTGTGTGTTAACAGTATGTAATGTATGTCTGATTCCGTGTGCGTCCACTGGTCTGCACAGGGGATGAGGAATGTCATTCAAGGCCAAAGGAAACCAAGGACAGCCTGCTCAAGACTTATCTGTTGAAGGTACATTGAGCAGCAACTTCCTCCCACACCACAGGACCCACGTTATTCTGCCAAGCCACGCTACGATAGGTCTGAGCTCAGATAGAGGAGAGGGAGGGCGGGGGGATCTGGCTTCAGATCAAGAGGGATAAACCCTGGAAAAATACACACCAAAAAGTCTGCAAAGAGCATGACTGTGTTTCGCAGCCACGCAGATACCTGCATGCACACACAGACACAAAATATCAGTGCCCCGCTCACAATGCCAGGCCTCCCCTTGGCCGCACTCCTGCCCTGTTCTTCTCCTGGTTTAAGAAACAGAGCAAGACCTCTGAAGCCCATTGCACCATCTAATCCCCTCTCCTTCAACAATACAACTGGTCAGGCTGGTGGAAGCACAAGGAGCCCCTGCTTCTTTTATCAGTCAAACAACAGAACAACACAGCCCATTGTTGAAAGCCCATGGCCCCTGCTCATATCTCTGTGTTCAGCTAGAGTGGAATCAATGGGCTCTGTCTGAGTGATAAGAAGTGGAGCATGATGGTCAGCTGGGCCGCTTGTACATATTTACTCCAAGTGTGACAGCATGGGTTAGCGAAGCACGGAAAGATTGGGGATCCGTGCCTAAAGGGAGGCTGGTACCTGGAGGTCAGAGATAAGGCTGGTTGCAGTGCTTCCTCTGAGATAAGTGTTTGAACTCGTGACCTCCTGTGTATAAAAAAAAAAGGCAGGGTGGATTTGATCTGTGAAGTATAGCGGTCATGCATTCTGTGTGGTCTGAACGAATAGCAGGGGGCTGCACTGACGAAAATGATGAAGCAACAGAACGAAATCCCAGCAGGAATCTCAGTTTGCCTCGCCAGAAGGTATACTGAGTAAGTCGTATACTCTTTGTAGTATTTTGCATACTTGCTAGCTGGTCTTGCATCTGAATCTTTCCCTTGTCTGTCAACTTATTTTCCTCCCTCCATTTGCATCTCCTTGCACATCAAGTGAAGCGCACGGCTGGAAATAGCTGACTGGCATCTTCAAGAAGACCAAAATGATTCGACAGCGACAGAGTTCAATAAATTGTGAAGATATGGTGAACGGCGCATTCTTTGGCACCTCTTCTCCTGGCTATTTAAATCACCACCGCCTCATTATCCAGGGGAAAATAGAACAAAACTGCTCTTGTCGCTAAAGGAAAAGACCAATTACAATCAAAGCTTCTAAAATCAATTATGCATATTCTGTACAGCAGGGGTTCTCAAGCTCATCTATCCTAAAGACCGCTTCAGATTGTTAAAAAACATTCCAAGGAGCATCTTCCCAAATAAATATGAATAATGTAACATAAGATGATGCGAAAGGAGAAAAATGAAACCGGGCTGTAAATATTGTGTTTTGTCACTGTCAGCTGTAATGACCAAAATACAGCTGCCTACCATCAGTGAGACATTTGGGCTCGCTGCTGGGAAGTAATAAGATCGAGACCGGGTGGGATGGCTGACAGGCCGACTTACAGGGGGATCTTTTAAAGTTGCTTTCGGTTTGTTCCTTTGCCTTTTGATTTTGTGACAGTCACAATGGAAAAAACCTGGACTTAAATGGGCAGAAGTGGTTGGGCAGGATCCACAGAGAGAGTCCGAAAATCCAAAGGTTTCCAGCTAGCTTTGTAAATGACCAAAATTTTATTTCAACTCCATTTGGCAGTACGGCTACCTCCATGTCTCACTAGGTGACGGTTCTGAAGCCCAACTTTTGGCCACATCCCACTGGTTGTGAATGACTGCTACACCACATCTTGATTGTCTCGTGGCTTCTTGGCTGAATTTAGACAGTGGGGCTCAGTGTGTGTTAAGTTTTAATTGTGTTAAAGACACTACTTTCTTCTCCCCTTGCTGTACTTGCTCCTTCCTTCCTTTGTGCTCTCATTCCCCCACAGCCTCCAGTTATTTGTCCATCTTTATTGACAGAATACTTTCCATCGTTTGATCACTAAACCTTCCAAGAATGTTTGTGTTGCTCTCTCCCTCCCTGATGTCTTTTTTGTCATCTGGTATCAAACATCTGCGTTTCCTCTCTACGCCTTATACTCAGCAGGAGCCTTTTTTAATGGGGTACACATCCACATTAATGCTTAGAGGTTAACACACAGAGCTGCATCTTTGCCAGTGTAATTGATCCTCATCCATTCACCCGCTCTCTCACACACTTGTTTCTTCCCTATAATTATTGCTTCTGAAAATATGTAAAATTATTGATGATCCCATCCATCAGCACCAGGCTCAGGCAAGCATGCAGATTGTATAACAACGAAACACAATCTGTCGCCCACACAACCGCAGATGAGTCGGACCACACATCAAGCTGCAGCACACAGTGCAAGCGAGTCAACTTCATGCCCATCTAATTGTTAATGCAGCCTCCAGCTATGCATCATCTTTAGCCTGAGGGAGCTGTGTGATGCTGTGTTAGGAAGGGGGATCATGTTGCATACTGAGGAAGGGTTTTGTGTTGTGGTACAACTTTCACAGATGCAATAACAAAACACACACAAAAAAAAGGAAAAGCACAAAGGCTAAAATAATAGACTATTATTTATTTTTATTCTCTATTCTTCTATTGATTTTGAAGCAAGGTACATACACCTTTATGAACCAGTGCACTGAAAGATAACAGTCAATTAGTTGCTTTGGAAAAATACCACCAATGAGCAAAGTGTTCTTTCAAATAATGCTTAATCTTTGTCTTCCTTTATCCTCTTTATTCTCCCTTAATGCTTTCACGAACTTCACTAAGTTTGTCCAGAAATATTCAGCTCTTTCAAAGAAAAAGAAAACCAGTGTCCACACTGTCGTCTTTCAGTATATTTATCTTTGCCAGTTTTCCTGGTTTGGATAAATGTACGGCTCAGTGAACAGCAAAGAAGTTAGTTTTATTTATTGGTGATGCAAAATGAAATGTAAGGACATTACTACAGTAAATCACTAAATCAATAAAGCTACATCGCCTGAGGAATTTGATTTAACAGCAATTAATCTGAGGTATTTAATTTTGAACCACGGTTCTGGACACGCCCACAGACATTGCTGTTATGGAAATACGAAATTAAACAAGTGAATGAATGAAATGACATAAGAGTGGAAACATGATATGAATAAATACAAAATGTATACTACTACTTAAAAGATGAACTCATACATATTTTGTGTGCCATATGCTAAATAACCCAGTTTTTTTTATTACTCCTATAATGTTTCATCAAATTCTTGGAGAGAAAATGAAAAAAAGACAAGTTAGAGAAAATTACAGCCTCGAGTTTTGAAGATATTTCTATGAATACCGACGCAGATACAACGTTTCCCAGTAGACTGGGAGAACTGGAAGATGCTGCTTTGAGAAACTAGGCTAGCGACTATAAAACATCACTGGAAAGCCTTCCCCCAGGAATACACCCAGTTAGTCTAAACATGCGTGTATTGAGCATCATCTGCAAGGACATCACCTATAGCTCAGTGCATATACAACAATGGCTATATCTGTGTGATTTAATAATTGCTATAATGTGCTATAATAATTTCTCTCACAGGACAGAAATGCATACAGAAATACAACACCATGTTTTGTATTCCCTAGCAGAGGTTTATGCAAAAACTACTGAACATATTTCCACAGAAATTGAAAGAATAAAAAGAACCCATAATTTTTGGGGTGGATCCAGGATTTCTTTTCCACTTGATTTAACATTGGTATTTTTTGACATTTTCACAGATTTCCCAATGGAAAAATTCATAATTCATGGCTTATTAGGAAACTTATATGTATGAGTGTGTGCAATTTGGTCAAGGTTGGTTGAGTTTAAGGGGACTGTTGGGCCTTGGCTGAGGTACGCGCTCTACTAAGTGTCATTCTTTAGTCACTATTTATCCTGCAAGCGGTGGGGAAATGCTCCACTGCAACTCTGTAGCGCCATCTACTGACAATTAAACTGACCAAACTCAACTGCGTCAGTTGTTCAAATGAACAATCAAAATTCCCAGTAAGGTCAGTTAGATCGATTAGCAGTGGGAGTGCACAACATCCATCCATACGTTCGAATGAATAAATAAATAGGGAAAAAGACAGAAAATGAAAGGGATACATTGGAGAAACAGTTAAAAAAAAGGTTAAAGCAAAAGCTCTCTTTCTATTTCATTAAACAAAACACTTAACCGGGGCCACTGCTATGGCAAACAGGTATGCAAATGTATGATGCGTATTTTGATGGTGGTTGGCGCTGACAATTAAAGTGAAAACATTAAAAACTATATTAACTAAATTAAAATTAGCTGCTTGGAAGGTAAACATTTTATTGCACATAAAAGGGACATAATATATTTATTGATTGGGTATCAAACTGCAGACACATCCAATAAAATGTATAGTGCTGTGTTTAGTTGTTTAGAAATTCATCCAGTAACCACGTTCAAAATGTAATGCAACATATTCATTGACAGAGCACCAGGCTAGAGTGCTTCACACAAGGCAGCAAAGTGAAATCAAGTCCACATGTATTTCTACAGTCTCCGAGATCTGTGCTCGTCTCAGAGCCAGAGAAGCTTGTGATGTGTTTTTCAGACTTTCAGACTCCAGCAGTTTGGAAGATTATTATTCTAACAGTGACCCATGCCGACCAAAACATACTGAGTCAGACTGATCACTGATTAGATATCACTACAAATGGCATGTATGTTTAGCCTCAAGTTAAAAACAATGTGAAGGAGATATGTCTGTGATAATAACACTGCATATGCACAGTGTGGGGACACTGACAGTGTGCTGAACAGTATAACCCAGCAGCTAACATACACCACAGATTAGTACACACACACTTGTCCTGCAGGCACACTTGTCCTTGTTTTTTCTACATTATACAGCCACCAAACAAAGCTGGCTAAGAGAGGGGCCAAAGGTGAAAATCACAGCTCAAAAATCTCTGCATTGCTCGCTCCAGCCCTCCCTCTCCTAATCTCCAGCATGGTTTTAACATGGCACTGACATGTGGGCGTCCATGCGAGAATATCGAACAACGGGAACAACACAGAGGGAGAGGATGGGTGAGGCAGGGACAGAGACCACAGACAAGCAAGAGCAGAGAACAGAGGCGAGCGGAGAAAGCCCGTGATGAGAGGAGACAAGACAGTGGGGCACGAGGAGGTGAAACCGTAAGAAGAAGTGATGAGGAAAAGGTGGAGATGGGGGCCAGACATCAAAACTGTGAGAAGCTGATGGGAGGTTAATGGTACATGAGCGGAGTGAGTCAGACAGAGAGGAAAGAGGCCAATGTGAAAAAAAGGAGAGTCTGCAATCGAGAAAGACTGTGCCGAAGCCAGTAATTACCATGAATTAGATCACGGTGTGAGCTTCAAGTATGACCTCCATCAAAATATCATACCCTGCAGTTCATCTCTCATCCCCGCACTCCCCTGTCATCATCCACATCCACTGTTTTGTTTGCTGATTTCATCCATATTCCCTCTTCCATCCTTTGTTTCAGTCCCACCTCAGCCTTCTGGCTCGACTTCAGTCATCCCGATCCCGCTCGCTTGCTTTGTTGTCCCCCCTTTCCCCAGAGCTCCCCTCTGTTCTGCTCGTACCTTTGCCTCCTGCACCTGTCTCTCAGCTTTCCGCCTGCTTATTCCCGTCTCTGAAGATGTCCTGCTTGCTAATCTTTTTTTCCTCCGCTTTGTTTCTCCCTTTACCCTCCTTCTCTACCAGCAACCATGACCCCTTCCCCAGCAACTGTTTCCATCTCTTCTGCTTCTTTATCCTCTCCCTTGATTCCCTGTCTTTCTACACAATGAATGCAGAGGGTTTTCATCTTTTTTTTTTCTTCCTCAATGGCTTTGCCACTCTCCCTAATCCCTCATCTCCGTCAGCTTCCCTCACGCTCTCCATCACTCTCTCCCTTGTGCTTTCCTTCCCTCTTCTGCTCCATTGCACCCCCCAAACCGTCCTCTCACATTTCTGTCTCTCATACTCTCTGACATGCAATTCCTCTTCTCTTTCTCTGAGGCACTCTTCTTTTTCCTGTGTTCCACTTAAGCCTCCCTTCTTTTTGTATTTCCCTGAAGAACACAGACACGTGCACACACCAAGCTCATACAGGGACTCTCCAACCTCCAAAGCTCACACACACGTACAAGCACACTCTCTCACCTTTATCACCGACCAAACACACACCTTGATAGCAGTCGATTCTTCTCTGTCGAGCAACGCCTTCGGCTCAACCCTCACATGTGTGAAGGCACACTTAGAGTATTGGCAGAAAACACATTTGCAGAAAAATAACCTGGCCCATTAGAGTGAGACCTCGACTGACAACTAATGCATCACTCCAGGTTGTACATCTGTTTACTCCTAATAGCTGCACCCCAGTTTGATCTAATGCCACTTTAGTGGATGCACGGGTATAATGCAGCACCTCATAATTAATACTGCAAGAGTTACAGCCCCGACTAACCAATAAATAGATGTACATCATGGAGAAATAATGCATGGAGAGGTATTGCACTATTCAGTACTGAGACTGAAAGATGTAATCCAAGTGCCGTATAATTCACAGCAACCTGACAGGCAATCAATGGGATTTCGTAGCTTAAAGGAGTTGCAGGAGTGGGACCTACTGCTTTTTATAAGATGCAGTGGAGCACCTGATGCTTGAGTTGATTTATTATTGATTTATTCATATTTAAACCACTTTTATATGCTTTAAAGCACTATTTATCTAATAATTCCAGATATCTCTGTATGTCTGTTGCTCACGTGCCTCGAGAAGCACTCATCTTGTCGCCTTCACACTTGGTATTGGTGTTGATAAGGGGCCAAGGAAGTGACGTGTCGGATTTGCTGTGATTTGGACACGTCATACGTTCAGTGACTCGCAAGTCACATTGTCGATCACGACAACAGCCCATTCAGGACTTTACACAGCTGGTCTTTACTTGCCACGGCTCAATCACTGCGGGTCATTTTAAAAGTTTCAGAAAGAAAGCTGCAGCATTACCACAGGCCAAGAAAGCCCATTCCAAACAGGCAGATTTAGAACAAGCACTGCAGTAGTGATATACTGAAGCTGACAAGAGTTTGTCATGCTTTTAAGTGTTTCTGCTTTTAATTGATGGGTCCGATATATATTATCCTGAAGAAGAGATAATATGGTCAAAAAAATGATGTGGGGGAAATTAAATCAAGCTCTGGGCATATAAGCATCTCCTAAAAGTACTGTAGCTAAGTTTCGCCAACATTCATCAAAGCCATCCAAGAGGATGAAATCCATTTCAGAGCACCTCTTCGCTTTGGATTCACACAATTCTCCATTCTCAACTGAGTGCAATTAAAAAAAATGCAAAAACAGCATTTTTCTCTTCTCTTAGGCCACAACGAGCCAACAGAGATAAAAAAGAGTCTCTTATGCAAACTAATGGAAACATTTCGAAGAAAAAAACGAAAACAAGTGGTGATTAAATTTCCCTTTTAAGTTTCTTTTAGTACATGCTGCAGCCATTTAAGACTTAATTAGTAATTTCAAAACTTTTGCAAAAAAAGTAGTCAAACTATCTGCTACCACTTTACAGCTAGTGAGTACGTTAGCAGGGAAAATAATGAGCTGTGGATATCTACATTGGTGCAGCCTCAACACCTCTTAGTTTCTCTTTAATGTGATATTGCTCCAGACGGATAATGGCCTTGTTAGACCTCATTGGAGTCTGCACAATGCAGAGTAGGTATGCACGTTTTTCTGAAAAGACTAGTGTATTGTGGAGAGAGCGGTGGTAGAGACGCAGAGATGAAAAGGAGAAGACTTTAAGAGAGAGAGCCTTGTTCAAAAACTGCACACTTTACATGGTGATCTCACCTCCTTTCTGCTGTCAGCCAACCAGCGTGCACACACTGAAGGGGCCACGGAGGGGCACGTTTTTCAAACCAAGTGTCCATGGAGCAGGGAAATGCAGGAGTAGAGGCCGGGGTTAATACACTCTGATGGAAATGTGACGCTCATAGAAGCACAAATCAGCGAGCTGACAAGCTTGTTTTTGTCTTATTTGGGGAATTCCATTTTATAGTGTCACTTAAGCAATTGTGTGGTTCAAAATGAGACCACAGAACATGATTCAATGCTTTTGGCTGCTTCATGGAGCCTCACAGACCAAGCCAGCTCAACCACAGTTTGACACTTTGTGCTATATCACCCAATTAACGCAAAGCCAGACTTTCTCTGGACTCATCAAGCCAAAAAAACTATTAAAGTAGAAGTGTGGGATGAATGGTTCCAAGAAAACAATGGCTAGTAGACCCACTCCCTCATGCACCCACATACATGAACACACACAAACACAAAGGCACCCTCACTCAAAGTATAACTCCACCCAATACAGACAGCACAGCTTTTGTTCTGAGCCAAATTCCTCCACTAGTCTGTGGGTGCAGGTCGTCACTTGACCACCATCACCATGGCGACTGAACGAAGAGATGTTTAGGAGGGAGAGGTTGTTAATTTACAGGAGCCGGGACATCAACGGCTGACTGGTCCTGATTCAAGGACGGGGATGAATCATACAGACTCCGGTCCCAGGAGTGGCCCCCTGGGCGGCCATCGCCAATGGCAACGAGGCACTTAGACAACAGGGGCTCTGAAAGGACGGATACTTGGTGAGTGAGAGAGAAGGAAGGAAGGACAAGTGATACGAGATGAAATAAGTGTGAATATATTCTCAGATAAAGCAGAGAATACACACAACGTAGGATGCATCCAACCGATGGGTGGATGATGTACAGTGTTCACATGAAACAACATTATAGATTCTAAAGGTTATTGACAGATCGCCCGCTCTAAAATGCACTCTTGCAATCCTAGAAAACTATCAAGATGCTGCCAGCAGTGGCTACGCAGCATCTTGTCAACTGCTCGGCCTTCTTCTACTGCAGACCAGCAGCCAAGAGGCCCTCAACTCTGCTTTGTGAACATGCTTTCGGCAAACAAAAACCAAAACCTGAGTTCAAATCCATGGGCGGTGACATGTGCAGCGTTCCCTAGTTGTGCCTGTCAAGTGTGCGTTGGCTCTGATAAACTGGCACTATTACACTCCTCTCCCACACCCCAGTCTACTGCCATTATGTGCCCCTACGCCATTTCACGCTCCCACCCACACCTTTCTCTCTCTGCCAGGGCTCTGAGTGCTACTGGCGAAGGGGCATGAGCAGATCAACATTTTGGCGCTGCACACGTCACTTACACAAGAATTGCACGTGTATTGAGTTGTCATTTGAATCTATAGAAGCTATATTATTCAGGCCCAAAGTCTAGCAGCAATCAGTGGGGGGAGGATGTGGCTCTGCGGAAAGCTATTAGCAAGCTAAAGGGATAGTAAGTACCGACTAAGGGACTATTAATCACTTGGGAATTCTTTGTTATTTGTATATTTGACTGACACTACATTAATTTCTAGCTTACTGGTGATGCTAATAGAGAGGCAATAGTTACTGTTATGTCAAAAGACACACATACATAAATACAGCCACGTCTGAATTACTAGTATCTATTGGCCCTGTAAATGGTAGGGCTGTGAAGACAGGTTGTTGAATACATAGTGCTTATGCAAAACAGCAGATGCGCTGCTACTGGATCTATCGAGTAGCTCTTACACAGCCTTAGGAGGATATAACAAATAGAAAGCTGCAGATTACTCACTGTAGGAGGGGAGCGTCCCTGGAGTCTGAAATGAGGGATTTGACTTCTCAGAGACGAAGCATCTCCGTACACAAACCAGAGAAGGTTAGAGCTGCATATTGTACTGGCTGTGGGAGGCGAGAGCGCCTGTGTGTATGTGGTGGTGTTGGCCAAAAGAGTATATTATTGTTTTATTGAGCCGGCACTGTTAAAAAAAGACAAATTCCCCAGGCGTGCGATTTTCAACAGGAGGTTTATTAAAATGTGAAATAAAAAACAGAAGTGGAGGCTTTAAATATACACACTCGTGGTCCCCATCAAGTCTTGGTGCCACTAAGATCTGCAGACTCTGGGGCTGTGGGTGGGCTAATTTTCATCAAACCAATCAGGGTCAGGGGTGATGTCAGCTGCCAATGTTTTGATGATATAATCATGTTGGAGACTAACAACACTGCTGCCATCACCTCGCTCTGACTGACAGTTCTCTGAGGACCTGAAGGTCAATCATTACTCTGATGGGGTCGTCAAAACCATTACAAAAAACAAAAGTGGAGACAGCCTGGTTTCCGTCTTCTGTTCGCTATGTCTGGACGATTTCTTCTTTGTAAGAGTTATACAAGATATACCCTTGAGCCGAAAAGACAAATTCTTGTTTACAGTGCATTGTAATTGAAATCACATGTACGTGGTTACTTCCAGTAATAAATGTAGATGTATTCCAAGATGTGTCGTCAGGATTTTTGGTCTGGAGAACTGATGTTGGCCCTTTTTGTTCTAATCAGCCTGATTGATGTTGTGAGGCTTTCAAAGGCACAAGGAACCAAAGGCTGTGCCGTCTCTACCACTTTAAAGATTTATTTGCCTATTATTTGTCCGATTATTGCACCAATATTAAAATAAATGGCGTCTAGAAGAAGTGAAGCAGGTAGAGCATATCAATCTTCCCTATGTGATGCTGTAAAGTGAAAGTGCATCACGACATTTCACATATTCTTTTATGTAAAAGGACAAAACTAAATTTATTCATTCAATACTTATGTGTTGTCATTGAAAACTGATGGCTGTAGATCTAAATTTAACCCTGGAGCTCATTACCAACTGAAGTCAAATGAATTACAAATATGAAATCCTTCACAACAAAGGTTAAGGGATGAAAGCAGAGCAGGGATGTAGCCATTTAGCAAATTGTGCCCTATATTACTGTCATTGTATTTCTATATGTGTAGCGTATGGTGCTTTTATGAGAGCTGAGCGCTGCATATTTTCTAGAATAATGTGAACGTAAAAACCCAGCTAGTGACAAGAGCTGAAAATTTGTAATAGCTGTAAAATATCCGTGCAGCACATTAGTTTAATTCTCTAAGTGGCACTGTGTTAAACTGCGTCGGCTCATTGAAATACAAATAATATTCAATCTGAGTCACAAAACAAAAGCCTTAGATTCTTGTGTCAACACAAAACATACCTTATCTTGAAAAATGCACAAAGCCGGCAGAGAGCTTTTGAAGCCTTAAATCCATCATCTGTCCTCGAGAGTTTCTACCTCCCCCCCACCATGTACACGTCCCCTCTGTTACCTCTCAGAACAACTTCACTTAAGATGAAGAGGAAGGAGAAGACGCTTCTCTTATTTCCCCCCAGTCGTGTTCGATGTCACTAAAATGCCAGAGACTGAGAAGCTGTCTCAATAAAAATTGCTGTAGCACTTTGCTTCCAAGATGTAAAAAACAACTATGGTATACAAAGGTTGAGATTCATTGCTATTTGCACACCAATGCCGGGAAATTCAATTTGCATCACAACGTCATGCAGAAAAAGTACCAAAAATAAAGAAGAATAAATTAGTGTTTTCACCCAGGTTTCATTTACCAGAGCTGATAAAAAAAAAACATTTCAGACATAAACCAGATGTTAGTGGGTGTTTTTTGTCCAGTGGAAAAGAGTCTTGAGATTGAGGCGTTTTGAATCATTGAATCACTTTCACTCTTCCACGGTCGCAGCACCATCTGATACTCTTTGCTTGTGTTAATTAATGTGTAATGAGACAGGCTGATGTGTGCATTTTAAATCACTTGCATCACTTTTGCTAAATGGCACTAAGGGAATTCTCCCACACTTTTACAAAAGATGTCAGCCACTGTGCCGCTCATCAATTTTTCTCGCGCTGTCTTAAACTTGACCTTCAGAAAGTTTTCTCCGAGAGTTTACAGTGTTGTGTTGTATTAAGTAGGAAGTAAATCACTGTCAGATGTGCTGGATTCACTGAGTGTTTTGTCTGATTGTGTGTATGTGCTCATGCATTCGTGCACATGCTTCCTCGGATATTCAGAGTGGTTCTCTTGTTCTCAGCAAGGGCTCCGTCAGAAGTTAGCCAACTCCTGCGTGCCCTTCGGCTGTGTTTCAACAACAATTCGTTGCGGGGGCAAACGCGCGCTGTGTCACTGAACCCTCTATTTCCTGCTATGAGCCGACTGGAAGACCAGAGCAGAGGGAAGCTCAGCTTTGCAAAACTAGCTTTCATGTCATTTCTGTTTCTGGAGTTACACTGCTCTGCCTCAGGGCTCGACTTGAAATAAATGCTCCTCTCATCCTGTCATGAGCTTATCGCTGCCCCTCACTCAATCCAAATCCCTGCCTTTCTCTTCTAAATCACCTAACTCTGTTTGCTTACCTCCATCTTCCTGCCCATTGCTATTCATTGCTCCTCGCGACTCCCTTTTTCTGGTTTACTATATTATGTTTTTACGTTGTGCACTTTCCATTTCTTTATCTCTGCTCTCTGTTACAGGCTCCCCATCCCACTGCTAATATCTTTCCACGCCATTATTGCAGCAATGGGTTTATAGGAGATTGTGTATTGTTACATTGCAATGTTGGCCACTTTGCCAAGTCCTCTGCTATTTCGAAAATCAATTACGCATCAAATAAAACCATAAACAGTAAAAGCCGCTCTGTTCGTGTCTAACTGAGCTAAATTGTCTAAAATAACTCTAATGGAAAATAAAAGCACCTGAGATAAAAAAAACATTGATGATGGTTTGTGTAGATCTAATTGTCTGACAGCTCTGGTGGGATAACCAATTGTTGGTGTAGCCATAATGATCTGTCCGCTGACAGGCAAGCTAATTTCTTGAATGTTCAGGGGAGACAAATGTGGACACACCGAGGCAAGTAATTATGGGTAAAGAGGAAGAGGAGCTGAACAGAGGAAGAGCAGCAGAGGTAGAGGAGAGAGAGTGAGGAAGGTGATGCTGTAGTCAGGTGGCTTGGAGCGGATATTGTACGTCTTATCTGTCACCTGCAGGACTGTGCTTATTATAGAGAGAGGGGAAGTCAGAGCAGAATGTAAGGTGAGTGTGAGGTAAGGTGTGTGTGTGTGTGTGTGTGTGTGTGTGTGTGTGTGTGTGTGTGTGTGTGTGTGTGTGTGTGTGTGTGTGTGTGTGTAAGGGAAGAATTAAAGGTAAATGCAGAAATGCCATTACCTCCTCCGAAGCACAGAGGGTGTTGATAAAAGAAATAAAGACAGAACAAATTAACAAAAATATGAGCTTCCTCTCCCTGATCTGTTCTGAAGACCACCGCACCACAGAGCTCACAACCTCCCAGCACTCTCAGTATTTATGCAGCTCTACACCAAGTTTTTCAGTAGCCCTTCATTCATACTAATACTACCAAAAAAGTCTGTGATGGACAAAAAATTACGTCTTGATAAAATCTTTCTTATCAGTCAGTATCATTAATTATCACAATAAAAGTCACATGATTATTTCTTTTTAAGAGTGAAGGTTGTGGTTTTAAACTTAATTTGCAGAGAATGACTAACACATAATTGATCTACCTCAGATTTCTTTAATGTTTTGCTGTTTATCAAGTGTTTGACCCCCCTAATAAGGAATATTATTGAACCCTTGTTATATTGCTACTGAAGAGAAATATATTGTGATAATCATTGATATTATTTTAGCCCAACTTTTTTATTATTTAATGTGTACTTTGAGTTATTATTTTGCTCCATGTCCCATTTGCTAACATGGAGGAGGCAGGGTTTATTACCTTCACTGCAGTCAGCCACCAGGGGGGGATCAAGATGATTTGGCTTCACTTTTATCGAGCTGTCATGTCGTCCATCTTTATAAATCCATATCAGAATAGTAGAATCCTTTGATGATTATATAAACTGCATAGTTTGTCAGTTGTGTCTCATCATAAAAACTTTTTTGCAGCCGAGCAACATCAACTGGATAAATGGTGTTGAAACCTTTCACAGGGATCTGTTTTCCATATTTTCAAGTGTACACTGTGACTCCCCTGTTTATCAGATACGTTCTGCCTCTTGAGTTTCGATCAAGTTTCTGCTGACTTAGCCTATCTTACTACTGGTAATAACATTACTGTCTCTTGGGCTATAGATGCTGACGGGTTATTGTCGGCTTTTTTTCTCTCTGTACTCCAAACTTAGCCTGTTCTGACAGACTTTTTTTTTTTATCTTAAAGACTAAATCAATATTAGAGCAGCACTTCCGCGCAAGAAAAAAAAAACAGTAACAGCAGTCCACATTTCGTTGCCTTGGGGTTTTTTGCACATCAGGGTTGGACTGCTGGCAGATATCAAGTTGCCGTACCAGTGAAAGTGCAGCTGAAGTGATGACAGAAGCTGTCTCTTGTGCCACAGTGGCAGGAGCTGCCTGTGAGAAGTGGAGCTGCCAGTGGAATTATCATGGCATTCCAGATGTAAGTGGTACCAGCGAATAAAACATTTTTTTCCCGATTTTATAACAGAAGATATCACACTCACTGTCAGGGATCATCCTACTGCTGCTTGAGTTACAATACAAACCCACAATGTCATCAACAGCATTGTACTTCAAACCATTATGCTCCTGATGCCACGGGCTGTGTCCAAAATCACCCACTCATTCACTATCCTCTACTCGGTAGAGCAGAATATTGTGAGCTTATCTGCAAACTAAAAAAAAAAACTTTTCGCACAGTTCTCGGCACATTTTCTCTACACTGGTAATTACGTCAATGTCACAGGATTATGTAGTACAGCAACAACGATGGTAAAAGCACTTTAAATGACCCTGTTTAAATGTAGAAATAAATGTTTCCCACTGTTTGTCCTGCTCTACTCTTATTACATATTCTACCGCCTATACCAAAGGATTTGTCACGTGACTCTTCAAACCAGTCGGTGAAAATGTCAGCAAATATTACTTGTCTGTCTTTATCCGCATGATAATTCAGATCTTTTTGATGAGAACAAGGAGGAGTAGAATTGCCAGAGAGAGAGAGAACGCTGAGACGTGCTGCTCTTGTTAAACTAGCAAGACATTGTCAAATTGTAAGTGAAAGGATGAAGATGATGACAAGGATCAAGAGTTTTTTTTCGATATACATATGTACACAGGTCTCTCTGAAAGTTCAACAGACATTGGAGGGACAGCTCTTCTGATTTAGCAGAATTAAATGACAGCAGCCTGTGTCTCCATCAGCGTTACGATTAATCTGCAGTGGCTTTGCTGTGTCTTTATGAAAAACACACTGTAAAATGCACTTCCTAAGTGATGCCTCCACATATATCAGATGATGAGACACAGTGAGAAAAAGCATCTCTCAACTCCCTCTATCGTCATTTTATCCAAATAGAAAAGATAAAATACTGTTATCTACAAGCCAGCACCTGTTCTGAAATCTGCTCTAAAGTTCACTGCCAATATTTCCCACAGACACGTTCCTGATCAAGTGAAAGAAAAAATGACAGTGGTTACGTCTCAGTCTGATTTTGAAATTGTTCACATTTCTGTTAGATTACGAATCAACGGAATTAATTGAATGAAGATAGAGATGTCTATTTCGAGACCTTTACTTTTTACTGTGGGAGAAAACGTATCTAACTCAGTCTGTATAATTGGTCTCTGCAGCTGCGTCTGCCAAACCCAACCACAGCATGTTGAGGCTTCTCCAGTTTCACGTGCAGTGTTTTTTCCCAATAATTGGCTCCAAAAATTCCCCAAAAGATAATTATCTACATGACCAGTCTTGGTACAGTGTAATAACAGTCCACGAGAAAGGGACGACTAATTACTTTCTACACATCGAGTGATGGCCAATTTGGATAGCCATTACTTTTATTTAAATGATTTATTCTTCATGAAATAAAAGCATTGTGGGTAGTTATTGTATCTTTTTGTTTCTCTATTATACTTGCACTTTAAAAAAAAAAAATCATTTTATAGATACTGAATACAAATGGTGTCTCAATCTGGACTTTGTAGACAGCCTCTAACTCACATCTCTGAAACCCATTCTGTGCATAAGTTGTCTACGACTCGAAAATGAATGTATACACACTTTTTGGTGTATAGGAGTGGTTATCAAAATGGGGAGGTAGGCCCCCCCATGGGGAGCATAGAGCTACTGCATGGGGGGGATGTGGATGACAAGGGAAAAAGTGAAATGAATTTGAATGAATATGATATATGTAAAGAAAGCATTTGCTGATATTATCGTGTTGACCTTAATTTCATGAAAATGTAACATGGATCCTTTATAGTCATGACTTCATTGTGTCTTTGTTAATAATTGATAAAGTCCATGTGGTGGGTGTGAACTTTTTGGGCTTCTGATCGGAGACCAGGGTCTTGTACTGTTTTTGCACAAACTCTATCGTTTACTGCAGTTTAATGGTTTTTTGTAGTATTTGATCACCTTTTGCCCTTTTTTACATAAATATTTTTGTATAAGTGTGTCAGTCAAACTAAAATAGTTTACTATGAGAGTTAAAGGACAATCAGAGGGATGAAGACAGTCTCTGACCTGCTACAATTCACTGACCTATGTCGTAAAGTCAGCCTCAGCCTCAGCGTGTCCCAGTGTCTGATTTCCAGGGCCTGGGTAGATGTTCCGCTTCCAGTAATAAAAAATAAATCGAATCTGGAAACCTTGTGTTTGATTTAGTAACGTACCTGCTGTGGTCAGGCAGAGCTCCTCGTCACTGTTGTCCTGGCAGTTGTCCTGGCCGTTACACAAGAAGCTGCGGTCAAGACAGCGGCCGTTCCGACACTTGAAGCGAGACTCTGAGCACACCAGTGGGTTGCCTGCTGTGGTTAAGTCAGAGCACAGGTCAAAGCTCAAGTGTTAGTTCATACAAGGTTACAGAAAATGGTTTTCAGTTTAAAGTTATGTGAGAAACAGGAGCACCCGTCTAACTTTGCCTCGAAGCAACAAACTTCAGAGCATCAACATTCATTCTAAGCACATTCCATTAGCATTCTGTTGTGGTGGTGTGTGCATTTTGTTAGAAGTCGATTCTGGAAACCTGTTGATCGTATCCCATCTATAACACGTTGATATGATTACATTTGAAAGAAAACATGTTCGCAGGGATTCGAGAGATAAAAAATTAAAAACTAAAAAGAATTTGATCTGAGGAGTCTGATAAAAAACAAGAAAACTAAACATTCAAAATCCTGTCTCGACCTACCACTTCTTTTTTTCCGGCACTTTCGCATGTGTCTTTGTTCTGGTTTCTGTCAAATGAGACAGAATTATCTTGTGGGAAGATCCAGACAATTACACAGTTGTGACGCATCATCTGCTGGGAGTGTGGAGCAAAGCCCCATTTAAATGGCTAGATTAGATTTGTGAGTGTATGGCCCCTGCAGGCTAGGAACACTGCCTCTGACAATGGTGAGTGATTGGCTTGATGCACTTTCCCCACTGGGGAAAGCAGCAATGGGGTCAAGTGAGGACAACGTATATCCCTGATAGCACAGACCACAGCTCCAACTCCAGAGTAAAACATGACTCTCTCTCATTCATTTTCCTCTGCGAGATGAAAGACAAAGCAAACCAGCTCCAGCTTAGCTTTGTTTTCTGAGCCTTTTCATTTATTTGTTCACAAACTGACACAAGGAAAAATTGAGAGAGTAAAAGAAGAAGAGAGGAGTGGAGACAAAGAAATGAGTAACAGCTGTAGATGTGTAGCAATTGTTTTCTGCAGTTTTTGCTGCTAATTATTTAAAGGATTTCATTCACTTAGTGATGATTTTTCCTCATTATTGTGCACTGATGCAACAAGAAATAATTTGTACTTTTTGTAGTTAATTGATGAAGCCAATATTTATCTTAAAGGAGCACTCCAGCAAGATCGTATTTCTTTAACAATTACATTGGGTGACTTGAAAGAGACAGATTAATAAAACATATGTCAAAATTGACAAATCAGAGGCCAAACTATGCTCTTTTATTTGTGTTAAGCTAATAGACAGTTTGCCCCCTGGTGGCAGTGTGAGGAAGTGGAGATGTGTCTTCCATCTTTATATACATTCTATGGTTTTGCTCTAAAAGCACTTAATCCTACATTTCCCACCTAATCTTTACCTTCAAGTTATCTCCACACCCCTTATTTGTAACTCTGTCTTTATGTTGTGTTTATTTGGTTTTAATGTGTTTTAGTTACGGTCTGACATGATGAGTAAAGGGACCATAATGTGTTAAATTGCTGGATTGCGTCTTTATGAGGAAGTACACATAAATACTCTACCATCCACTGACTATATGATGAGTAGCTGCAGTAATAACTGTTATGACCGGAGGACAGTACATCACTGACTCACGGTGACCACAGCACGAGACAGATTGCTTTTATTGGATTGGGTTGCTGTGTGAGACTCACTGCAGTTCTCCTCGTCACTCCCGTCAGGACAGTCGCTGAAGCCGTTACAGCGGAAGCGGCCAATGATGCAGTGGGCGCCATTAGCGCAGGCGAAAAACGTCGGAGCGCACTTCGACTTGACCTTAGCTGCGAACAGATGGGAGGAGAGGGGGAGGAGGAGGAGGAGAAGACAAATGGATTATTGTCTGTGCGTGATGGGAGGAGGACACCGCTAATTTCCAAACTCTACATCATGTTTAATGAGAGAATTAGCCTTTGCTATAATGCACAAGAGGAGAGAGGAACCCACCAATACGGCCGGCTGAGCTTTATTATTTTTTTATGGCAACATAACACGACTGTATGTTCTAAAATTAAAACTGTGAACCATTCAACTAGGGTTCAAACTGCTTAACAGCTGCTGTGTAGCAGAGACCAGTTAATTATTCAGCTCATTTTGTTCTGTAATGCTTATCTTCAAGTTCTCTTAAGTATGACAAGTACGGGGTGAGATCGCCAGCACAAAGTACTGATAGGCCACGAAAACAACTGAATTGCAAAGACAAAGAGAGCAAATTGTGTGGGTGAGTGCTCGTATGGATTCTGCCATTGATCAGCCTAAGCAGGCTACGGGTCTTATCTCCCAGGACGGGCCCTGGCCTGAGTGACGATGCTGCAGAACATCAATGTCTGGCGTCCTCCGCTTAGCCCTAACCCCTGGCTTTAACTCAAACACATTGATCTTCCCCGGCAGAAGGAGAAAAACAAGATCCCAGGTAGATGCAAGCAAAGACATCACAAAAAAAAAGAACTCGCTTTATCTTAATATCTTCTTTGAAGTTGTCAATGTGACGTCAAGAAGAAAAGAACTGGAGGCCTGGCAACTGTATTTACAGTCGGAGGTAATGAGATACATCTGTGTGAAATACAGAATTAAGTCTCAGACTTCTGTTTCACTACTTTGGACTTGGTTAAACTACTCACGCATTATTCCACTTCTCGTAATTTACATTATAATACAAAAGATCAAACTTGTAAATGTGGCTTTGTGGGAGAGCTACTGCTGTTGTCGGAGTCCTTACTGGAGACAGACAAAGGAAAAGCTACTAACAACAGCTTAGACATTCTTATGAAAGAAGTTAAATAAGACTAAAAGTTAATTCCAGTGAGGGAATATCATTATAAACTCTGTATCAGATGAACAACAATAGGTTGAAAAGAAGAACAACCCACACATGTATACACACACACACACAAAGAGAGGGAAGGGTTTGTTGAGGGGGTGTTTGGGCATCTAGAAGTGAGCCACCAAACAGTCATTTTTTTTTGTTTTTTTGTCTATGCTGAATACAAAGGGTGGAATTGGCCTCCTCGTAGGTTGGCATTGTGCCGTCTCAAATGCCAGGGGCGCACATTTTTCCCTCTACAATATATTGTGGTTGGCTGATTTATGAGCTCTTTCAAGCTGCGGTGATTATGTGTAGCGAGGGGGGAGGGCTAGGCATAAAAACCACGAGGGTTTGCAGCGCCTGTCTCCAGGATGAAATGCAATCCGCTGAACGTGGGAGGGAGCTGGGATGATGCCCGATCTCTGTGTCTTCAGTCTGGGAAGCTTTTGTTTACCTGGACAGCAGAGGCCCGAACCACCCAAAGCTCATTTTGCACGGTATATCACAATCATTAAATCCAACGGAGAAAAAACTAAAACAAAAGCAGATGTGGCTTCGAGCTACAGCGACACATAAAAGAAAAGATACAAAAACATACTACTGTTGAGGGGATACTTACATTGAATTTCATCTGGTCAAAAACAAAGGCAACGTCATTCTCTATTGTGTATTTTTATTTATTTTTCATGTCTTGAATTTTTTTGTTCTATTTCTAGATTCTTTTGTTATGAGACTATCAAGGGAATTAATGGAAACATGTTCATGTAAACATCTTACAACATATGCAAAGCAGCACAAAGCAAAGGGTCTGTTAGTTTCAGACCAACGCAGATTGTATTTTATGTTACTCCTTAAATGTGGTGTCGTCAAGTTCATTGTTTGCTTTATTGTCTATCTTGAGGTAGTGAAAAGTGACCAACAAAGACCTAGTCAACATTGGACTGTTGTTTGAAGGGTGCATTGTCAAGACAGAAATATTCTTCTTACATAAGCTACTGTCAGACCTGCACTGACCCCTGCATATTCTCTGAATATATTTTGAGGGGGCTGTATGTGAGAAACGCAAAAGTCAGTTGCTCTGAACAATTTTCCTGCCATCCCCCTCGTAATATGTCCGACAAATGTCCAGGTGAGCGCAAGATAATGACCGTCAATGACATTTCTAACTACAAGAATTAAAATATCTCAGGATGAAAAAGAGTTCCCATAAACGTAGACGACACCAACAAGTTGAAAAGACAATGGGATTCTTGAGCTTTTGGTGATGTGGGTTTGACACATCATGTGCTGCGTCCTGTATGCTCTACGCAGACGCCACCCCTCGCCTGAACGCTCCAGAGACTTTCCTGTCGCGAACGTCTGACCTGAACAATCTCCTGCTGCGTTGTTCGTTTACATATGTGAAAGACAAAATGGCTAGTGGCAGGTGCACAAGTGTAGATTGTTACAAACACAGATGATCTGCTTGCGTGCAAAATGAAACTAGTGTCTCTGCAGGGAGGAATTCTTTCTTCCACCATTATACTGCTGCTTGCTACACACACATGTCTTTTAAACATGACAGGAGATGCACACTGATTGGTTTATTAATGGTTACACCCAAAACACACCCATTATTAATCAAGAGATTACGCACCTTATGCATCAACCTGTATTTTACCTCGGTTAAACTTGGAAACGTGGATTTGAATGCGCCCTAACTGCACCAGCACCACGAGATGAGATTGTTAAAATAGAGGCAATAAAGTTTCTTATTGGAAATATACAACTTTCTCTTCTGTGCAGACATGGACTGATTCATTTATTTGCTTGGCAGACTTGGCAAGAAAGACAGCTCTGTTATTGCTCTGACATTCCTCATTCACTGCCTCCCTCCTCCGAATCCTCATTACCACTTCTACCGCTGGCAGAATTCATTTGACCCTGTGTTTGTTTTCCAAATTAGCTCAAAAGTCACATGAAGGGCAGGCTCATGAAGGGAACTTCGTGGGTGGGAGAGAAAGATGGAGCTAATGTGCTTAGCTTTGTTTTGGGGATGCGTGGCCCTTTATAGCCTGTGCTGAGCAGTTTTCGGAGCAAGACAAAAATTAATTAGAGGGAGCAAGCTGAGGGTGGAAGAGAAGGTGAAAACACAGGCTTTGTATGTTGATAATTCTGTTCATTCCATGTCCAGGACTTTCAATTTGAAATATCAATTCCAGCACCTCTGCCTTATTCTTCAAACAATTACCAAGAATTTCATCCTATTTTCTTTCCCCTCTGTCGTGACTCTGTTGAGCTGCTTTAGTTTCTTGCCAAATTTTATTCCTCATCTCTAAGCCTTTGTAGAAGTTGTTTACGTAAAGCAGGCAGGGTGCTGGATGGCTTCCAAACTTAGTTCCAGTGTTCACTGAGCAGCACAAATGAAAACGAATGACTTTTGCAGTGGAGCTGATTCCTTCAGGTGAGACTATCACGAGCAGAAAAACCTGGCTGGATCACACGGAAATGCGCAGCTGGAGGACACACAACCAAGAGAACAAAACCAGAAAAACTCTTTGTTACTGTCTCCTACACATTCACAGACACTGCATCAGAATTCTGCCATGAGAACATCTATAATTGAGAACAGTACACGGTTTTCCAGCATCCATTTGAAATACTTTCCATTATTTTCACTACTAGTTTGGGGTAAAGTGTAACATGAAGCAACTCCTGTCTCTTCTGCCCTGTCATTATCTCCCTAGTGGCTTCGGCACTCATGTCACCCTGCATCCCGACAGCAAAGCTCCTGTTGCAGATTGCATGCTTTGCTCTTCCCCAGTTTGCACCTCGGTGCCCTTCTACTTGCTTCTACCCCTTTTTCTCCCTCTCCTTCGGTTCCCCAGAGAGCAGCATAACTTGTTCGGCACAGGTAGTCCGGGTCGTGATGGCCATGCATGATTGGCAGAGTGAGGAGAGGAGAAGGACTGGAGGAAGAGACCATCAAGAAAGAAAACAGTGGCGAGGGAGCAGGGAGAGAACAGCGGCGGAGAAAGAGCAGAGACAGCTGACGACTTCAAAGGTTTCTCTGACCTTGCTGGGCATTTCAGAGAGGGAGGAAATCAATAGGTAATGGAGTCAAGGAATAAGCAAGAGGGGCAGGGGTAGATTCAGTCTAGAGGGCATCGGGGATCAAAATAATCATTCCACACATTTCACTGTCTAAGTCCTGCACTGCAGTTGTACATTTACAGCAACCGTCTGTGAGCAGAAAGAGGCATTGCAAAGTTATAGAGCTGCATAGCGTTACCTCAAGGGGCCAAACATTCACACGCCACCGGCATTCTGCACAGCCATCAACCTTCATACTAGCTGAGGAAGCAAATGTGGCCGTGCGGCAGGCGCATGTGCAAAATATCAGTTATATTTTAATGACTTTCAATAAAAGGGGGAGGGAAGGAAAGAGTATGGGAGAAAAAGCAGCGAGTGATCTGTCAAATAATGACCCGGCTGCAATATTCATCACAGAGAGTAACTTACAGCAGAAATTGCCTTGTTTGATCTGGTAGTGCCCAACGTTGTATTGTATTGTTAAAATGATGAGACAGCATGTCTTATTCTTTTGAAGACTCTGAATGAATCGCTTTGTCTAATTTGTGACTATTGATGGAGAAGTGTGTCTGAGAAAAGAAGACGGCAAGAGACAGAATCAGAGCAAGAGACTGTATGTAAGATCCTAGTCAGTATTTGATCCATGTCTCTTGGTATTAATTACACCCGCTCATTGATCAGTCGACCATTAAGCACATGCAATGCCCCAGACTAAGTCCCATTAAACCATCCCCTGCTTCCCTCACTGCTCTTCTTACTGTTCCAGTGTCTCTCTGTTTTCTCTCTATTGGTTTCTCTTTTCTTTTTGCTGTCTGAGCAGGGGTTAAAAAAACACACACAAACTGAGACATGGTCCATGGTTGGAGAGGGCATACCTCCACCAAGGCTAACGGTCCTATCCTGCCATCTCAAAGAAAGTGCAAAGACATTCCTGGATGTGCCTGGTTATCTGGAAAACCGAATTGCTTCTTCCTTGGGTCGCACCCCACCCTTCCACAAAGTTTCATGGAAATCAGTTGTGTTTTTTTGCGTAATCCTGCAAACTATCAAACAAACACAGATGATAACATAACAGATCTGCGAGCGGTACGTGGCTCTTTGTGTTTGCGTCAGTGCATTGGTCATTGCTCTTATCGTGCACACTCTCCTAATCTCAGCAACCACTTGCCTCCCTCAGCCGTGGTTGGTCTGGTGAAGAACGGGTAGTGTGTGTGAGCCTTCATATCTAAATCATAATCAATCTGTCTCACAAGTCTTTTAAGCGATTTCCATTTGAGCTGTCAAGCAGAACTCTGCTGCTGATAAGCATTTAGCGGCTCTTCTGAACTCAGTGTCTCATGAGCATTTTGAGGAGGTCAGTACACGCACAAAACCCCCCAAAAAACAAAAGCACCATTGATGTTGCTCCCGGCGTTTGGCTGTGTTATGACTGCAGAAAGCAATAATGCAATAATATTGGAGTAATCCAATAAACTGAATTTATTTTGCACCTAATTGTTATGAAGAGGTAACAGGATCAATAAACACTACATCAGGTAATGAAAACTCTAAATGGCTGTATCTCTCAGTCTGATGAAGTATTAATAGACTTCTAAAATACCGGAATAACATCAGCCCTTGTGCGAGACTCCAACTGTATGTGATTGAGTGAAACAGGCCTGTACAGTGAATTCCACATTATGTATAAATAGATCTGAACTTGCAGCAAAAACCTTAAAGTATAAGGACAGTTTACTTCATTTTACTGGTATGTATGTGACAGGTGAGCAGTTCAAACTATGTTTTCTTTGACATATTATCTTGTTTAAATCTAGACTTCTCCAATGTGCAGTATTGTCTATTACACAGTAAAGCCCTTTTCAGGCATTTTACGGAGCTTGTCCTCCTCATATGAAGAACGCAGCAGAACATTGTCTGGATGAGATGCATTCAAAACGAAAAGAAAAAGGTCAGAACATTCAGGCGAGGGGTGGTGCCTGGGAAGCGCATGGAGGAGACAGAACACAAATCACCCCTTCTTGCCAAAAGCTCTCGAATATTGTCGTCTTTCCGAGTTGACATCTTTGTCGGCATCGTCTACATCTATGACTCTCCTTTTTCATCCTGAAATATTTTGCACAAGTCAAATGTTAGAAACGTCATCAACACTCCCACTCGCTCGCTTTATTCTCCCATGGGCTCACTCTGACATTTTTCTGAACTCTTTCCTAGGGGGCCGCTTTGAAAAGTTCCAGAAATTATCCAGAGCAACTGACTTGATATTTGCATTCTCACAGATTGGAAAATATCAGTGCAGGTCTGTAAGCAAAACTAGTTGACATTACCCACAAAGATATCCTGGACATGCAGACAAAAATAATGCTGAAGAAGTAAAACCTCAGAGAGTATTCAAGTGAGAAATGCTGCATTTTACAACTTGTGAAATCAGCATCTCTTGAATAGTATTAGTTTTAACACCCAGAGGACCGAAACCAAGGAATACTTCGCAAGAAAAAGAGACTTGTTAGAGAGAAATAAAGAATAAATAAATACGTTTTTATATTAGAAGGATGTTTTGAAATTCGCCCATACTCATGAAAACATGTTCTGCAGTACAAAATGGACAGTTTGCCTTGCTTCATGCTGACGTGAGAGCAACTTGATTTTGAGCATTGCATGAGGAGACGAGCAGCCTCTTTGTGTAGTTAATGTATTCTGATTGTTTGTTTCGTTAGGAGCCACTAACCATGCTGAGAGGCCCTTCCAATTAAAAGTTAAAGCTTAACTTTCTCAGGAGTTTCTAAGTGTATAATTCATAGAGGCCACAGCCTCAGCCTGCAGCACTTCCACTACAGAATAGTCATTTCATTGAAATGTGCCTCTCTTGTTTTTTCTCTGAACAGCATTTCTGCCTCCCTCTTTGATACCTCATGTCTTGCTTTACACATCATGGCCACTCACCCTTTCACCCCTGCTATGTATCTCTGCTCTCTCTCCTGCTCGTGCCCGGCCCAGACAAGGGCAAAGAGGCTAATCCTGGCTCTGAGGCCCAGTAAGCTCAGTCAGCTCTGCTCCTTCTCTCTTCTGTCAGTATGCATTTTGTCTAACAGTCTCCCAGGCTGTCGTTATGGACACCAGAGAGCAGGATGGTACTTTTGACCTTTTTGTGTGGGGAATTAGTCAGCAGCCTGTCTCTGAATCATTGCTTGAAGTCCCCTCAGACCTGGAAACACGTAAACACACACAAGTGCACCCACATAGAGCAGATGGAGATTAAATTTGTGAAATAAATAAATTATACACATAGATTTTCATCTAAACTTTAGTTTAATTCATGTGGAGCAGAGTAGTCCATAAAAGATAGACTTGATAAAAAGGATCTGAAGGAGGTCCTGGCCTCACGCAGCAAGACAGTAATACAATAAGCTGCATCTTTAATGCAATAAGACTCAGGCTGGAGCTGTTGCCTCACTTCTTACCGCCCAGAATGTTATTTAAAAGGCAGCAAAACATATTTACATGACTCAAGCTGACCCTTGTGCCAGAGGGGACCGGAACAAGCAACAAACAAGAGGGGAGCGGTGGAGGTTGGGAGGAAGGGAAAGTCAGTGGCCTGGACTCCCTTCAGATCCTTTTTATCAAGTCCATCTTTTATGGACGACTTTACATCAGTTCTGGATCATGTCAGGAGAATAAAACAGCTGTTCTGGTTTATTTCTGTGGATGTTTCAAGGTGCAACTACGAGGTTGTATCACTTTAAATGTTGCTGCAGCAAAGAATTGTGGGGGAGCATTTCTTCTTTCCTTTCACAAAGGATGGGCCGATGTCTCCTGCTAAAGGAGATGAGTTATGTAGCATTGACACTCCTTTCCTTATCCTTTAGAGAATTCGAACAGCTGTTACGATGGCGGACGCTGAAATACCTCAGGGTCATTTCACTCAGTTTGGAAGGTTCCTGAGCAAAATGGACGATTCAAACGCACCCTCTCTTTTCTAGATGAGGAACAATTTTGAATGTGAAGCAGACGAGGACACATCAACAATAACTAAATGAAGGGCAGAGGCTAACAAAAGTAGACCAGGTTTGCATGAATCATTTATGAAACCACTGGAGGTACAGGAATAAACGCAACTGTAAGAAATGAGAATCTGCCAGGAAGTGCATCACAAGTTCCTGTGTGGGTGGTTCTATCTTCCAACTCAATTTTATACTGGTTTGGACACTTGCACCCCCACATGTGCAGGTGAGTGTGTTGAAGCTTTACAAATTCCATTCAGTTTCAAATGAAAATGTATTTTTTACATGTCCCACCAAGTCATTTGCACATCCAAACTGATTTGTTCTCCTTTGTGTTTGCAAATTTTACTACATGGGTTCAAAAAACAAAATTCTCGTTAATGAGACAGAGGCACATAAAGTGTGACCTTTACTTCGAGCTCTGCAGACGTATTCCTCGTATCAGAGACACATACATCAGCACAGTCTGCTTAACAGGGGATCTCCACTCGCTAACTACAGCTGTCTTCTGGTGCAAACGTGTGTGGTAAAAATAGGCACGGGTCCCACAGCAAAAGATGTACCAGAGAATTTCATGTTCCCACAAACATATCATAAAAAAATAAGAATATTATTGGCTACAAAGCACAAACTGTCCAACAGCGCCTACCAGCAACAGAAAAAAAGTATAGAGAGAGGAGAAAGGAGGGGTTTCTAAAAATATAACACTTTAATTATCTACAGTACAGTCTCATTACTGGCATATTAAAAATTGGCTAATTATTGAAAGAGGTGGAGGCAAACTGTAAAAAAAAATCCACATTGATGGTGAATTAAAACAAATGTTCTGGGAAACCTCCAGACAGCAGCCAGCCGCTCATATTACAGATGGGAGGAAATTGAATATCCTGTGGTGGTCAACACTGCTCTGCCTCCATGGTAATGACTGTGATCACAAAAGAAAGTGGGCAGACGTCATCAGATACCCAGTGTGATTTCATACTAGGTTATATTAAAGTCAGTCTGATAGTCCGTCCATCCTTCCATTATCTATACTGCTTATCTTTTTAGGGTCGCGGGGGGAGATGGAGAGAATCCCAGCTGACATTGGGCGAGAGGCAGGGTAGTCTGATAAGCGATATTTCATGAAATAAAAGTTATTTTTCTAAGGAGTCTATTCTGAAACATACTATTCATCTCACTATTCATCCAATGGACAGAAGCAGACAAAGCTAAATCAGCTAAGTAACTGTCTATCTAGAAATATGTATATATACATATATATATATGTATATATACAAACAGGGGGTGACTAATTATGACTGTACTTTCAGAGCTGTGCTGCAGTCTCAAAGTTTCCAGGCTCTAGACATTAAGACAGCTCCTGCTGTAGCCACCGTAATGACTCCTCCTCTCTACTTCCTTCCCTTCCCTCCTCACTCCCTTGCTCTCCCCTGCCTCCGTCTGTCAGTCTGTCCCTGCAGTGCCCCTAATGGAGCCAGAGGTCCGTCTGGGGACCCGTGTGAAGCAGTCGCCGGAGATATCGACTGACAAATAGCCATCTAGCCGAGGATAATAAGGCCCACTTATGCCAGAGCAGATAACGTCGGCAACAAGCACATATATTCTTCTGACAACAGGGAGGCAGGCTGAGTGTTGATGCTTTATGATAACTTGCTTTCATCTGTAGCAGTATTGCATGTAGTGTCAACCAATAAAAAAAAAAAATCCTGTCAGTGGGTTCAAAGCACTTGAGGTGTTTCTGATTGAAAATGAAGCAAACTGACACTTAAACTGCGTGATAACATAAAACGGGAACATTTACTGTATTTAATACTGATGTAATTTGTCTGAATGCATCTGAATATCATTATCTCTTCTCCAGGTCTGACAGTTGTTGACAGTTTAAGGTCACAGAGTGATGAAAATCTGCGACACACAACCCATCAACCTAAGAAGTTTGATCGTGCGAAAGGCCTTTACAGGAATGTCAGTGGTAACCGAGTAAAGAAGACAGGCGAGGACAGCACATTTCCCTTCGTACATACAGTATAACTAAGATGACCTAGGCTGTACAAACTACAGAGATTGATGACTACAAAGTTTGGCTATAGAGTTTGTGTGTGTGTCTGTGTGTGTGATGGTATACCATGGGACACAGCTTTGTCAAAAGTAGTCTGCTTGTTCCCTGAGCTGCCAACCAGAGACAACAATGAGAGAAGTGACGGCTGAATAAAGAGAGGAGCACGAGGAAGAGGCAACACAATAGAGGATAAACCATTGGAGATATATATATATTTTTTTTTTTGCTGAGGCAAACAAAATCTCTGCAGTATGCATTCGTGGCAATAGGCTTTTCTAACTGAAAACAAGCCTATGTGAAGCAAATCACAAGCCAAAAGGCCAAAATCATCAGATGAAATAAAGAAGGGAGGTGTGGAGTGGTGGAAAAAAAAGAAAAAACCAGGAGTGCGAGACATTAGAGAGATGAACACATCATGTGGGGTTTCCATTCAGTGTGGCAGGGGCTCAAAGTCAATCTTCATCAGTAATCGCATCTCTGTACCGAGCTCTCGCTGAGACGTTCAGAGGAGAGGGAGGAGCAGCAGACCGGAGAGATCAAACCCCACTTAAAGTGAGGATCAAGTCTGAACTATTACTGTAGCCTTACAGTAGAATTATGCATGTGCTACTATTTCTGCACACAGAAGTAATCGGCCTTTGCTTTGATGGTATTAAGTTTTGCCCCTGTGCCAAACTGGGGCCGAGGGTCTTGCAGGGAGAGAGCGAACGGAGGATTGAGGAGGGAAGTTCATTTAAGTTGGCAGAGAATTAGGTTTAAATGGCCCTTGTGGCTCTATGGATGGGGAGGGGAGCTGAGGAGACGTGACTGAAGTGGCTATCTTGATACTTTGAGGCACAGCTAACAGCTAATAAAAAATTTGATTTGATAACGGAATTAAAACTGGACTTACGACAACCCCTCTCGTCGCTCTTGTCAAAGCAGTCGGGCAATCCGTCACACTGCCACCCACCGGGGACACACTTCCCATCTCCGCACATGAAGTTTCCAGGGATGTTGCACTCTGTGGTGAAGTTATTCCCTGGAAGCAGCTGGCTCTCTGATGGATACACAGTTAGAGGAGAGAGAGAGAGAGAGAAAGAGAGAGGGGGGGGGGGGACAAGAAAAAGAAAGAGAACAAACTATTACATTCTTACTCCATAACTAAACCAGACAGGTAGCGGGATATTGCATTCCAGCGATATTCATCACCACAGTCAAAATGGAAGACCCTTATTATCTCCATCCCGTGCTCTATTCAAAAAAGCCATATCAATCTGTGGGCAAATAAACAAGAGGACGATCCCATGAATACAAACACAGAGGAGGTCATTCAGTGTTAACAGCACTGTGGGCATATGCGTCACTGTAAAGCTGGGCAACATCATAATAGGGGTAGATAAGGATACAAACACAGAAGACATACAAACAAAGCAGATATTTATACCATGGACACAGATGCACGGATACGCACAGTTACAGAGGATGTGTCCGAAAACTAGTTCGGGGCACGTCTAGGTTGACGCAGTGCAGCTGTGGCATAATGGGTTGGAATGTGAAACTGGGCCCGTCAGCCGAGGTTTGACACTATGCAGTGAGAAATCTAGCTCGTAAACAAACCTATAGGGCAGCGGGACGCAGGCGCTGCACCTGCTGCCAAGTGGTGTGGACCGTTAAGTCTTAAGTGAGAGTGGGGTTTACCCAAACAGTGAGCTTTAAAAAAAAAGATTCTGCGGCAGAATCTGTAGGCGAAGGACAGGATTTTGAGTGCTTCTGGTTTCTGTTTCTTTGTTGGACCAATCACATTTGAGCAGGATTTGATTAGCTGCAGGTAAACAGTCCATTTAGAGAGCAAAATCTGCCTTCATATGAAAATAGTTGTTCACAAAGAATAGCCAAATTCTGGACCTAAAACATCTACACAAAGTATCACTGTTTGTGTGGAGAAAGGTGGAGTCTTGGCCCGGATACCCACTGTCTACACAGGACTCTCCTCCCACACTGCCCAATCAGTGACTGTGAGGGACACACACTGATGTTTCCAAAAGAAATATGTCATAAAAAGGGATTGAATATTCTACCTATCCGAAGCTGCGTCTGTTCTTCCAGTATTTCAAAAATAAATCAGATAAATGAATTCACTTTGTGCGGAAGAAGCAGGGTTTGTTTTCTACATTTAATCGTTACAGAGACACAATCTTGACAAGGCAGTATTCATTACTGAATAATCTATCTCACTGTGATACAAATAGAAAGTTTTGACCCCCTTGAAACGCTTGTGAATTCCTAACCAGCGATGGCAGGTTCGACGCAGATCGTTGATATTCAGTTAGCAGATTGTAGCCACTTCCCAGAGCGCAGCCGAAAAACTGGCAGAGATCATCTGTTCTTACATCATCCTTCTCCTGCTGCCCTTTTACCTCAGCAGGTTGGGGGGAGAAGCGGGAACAGATCCTCGTAAATTAGACAGCACAACCCTTCTGAACCGCTGCGGGGATGATGCAAAGCCTTCTTTTGTCTTTAGCAATATAGGAAGAGGGGGAAGACAAAAAGGCTCTTGCAATTTATGAGGACTGGAGCTTTTTAGATGTCATGTCTGAGGACCTGTCAAATGCAACAGTTGAAGAACAGATGCAATCCGAACAGATATCACCTTCACACTACTAATTCATGCAGTAGAATCTTCTTATCCGTGGGACAATATAATAAGAGACCTTTACATGTACACAGCACCTTATAATGGTAAGCCTCTTGACTACACAATACAAACAGCCATGCGGTTACAGTGCGTTTGAGAACTGCCAAATGTAATTTTTTTTAAAGATCTATTTGAGAGAACAGCATCGTCTCCCCTGGCTCTTCCCCTGCCATCCTTGTTTGTTCAGCTCTTTCTGACAAAGGCACCTACACACACACGGGCAGTTTGGAGAGAAAAAGAAAAGTGCACTGACAAAGCAACAATGCAAAAAACAAACAGAGACTGCTGAGCTGCTGGAGAAGCTTAAAGATACGGTTGTGCTGCTAATTTCAATGAAAATTTGATTAATGTATGTATTAATGAATAAAGGAAATACGTAGGATATTATTACAAAGCTCACACTTGGTGCATTCATTGTTATCCTTCTAGTATAAATTACATTACATATTTCAGATTGAATTGTGGGTCCATTCCGACCCACGTACAAGAAGAGTAGGAATGACATCGAGGCGCCAGTGGTTCACTTGCGGTCTGAGAGGCATCAGGTTAATTGGAGAGTTGCTTTGAGACCCTTTGGCAGAAAGAGGGAAAGGACAGGAGGAGAGGACCATGTGTGTGTGTGGTTAGTGTGTGTGGTTAGTGTGTGTAGTGTGTGTGTGTGTGTGTGTGGGTGTGTGTTTGACAGACAGCTCATCTATTCCCACGAGCCTCCAACGCTGCCAAACCCTTTGCAGCACTTCTCACGTCCAGTTTGCGAGTCCCCCACTTGGCAGGCTCCACACAGCTCATTCCACTGCCCTTGTCATTCCATCGATACAGTAATAAGCCTCAATACTTACAGTGGTTTACCATTGAAGGTAACGAACAAGCCCCCCCCTCATTACCGCAGCACGTGTGGCCACACAGCTCATTACAGGCTGCTCTTTCAGCTTGTTAACGGTGTAATAACTCTCTACAGTAACTCTACAGTTCTCTGTGGACTCTGCAACACTCCCAAGGTGACCTGGAGAATTTTAATGGACATGGCAGTGTCCATGAGCAGTAACTCAACTCATTCATCTACAGGCTTTTAACTATTATGTTGTGGACAGCTCGGGGCGTTATCCACAGCTGCACAACACCGCTGCGTACAAACAGTGGTCACGCAATGGGCGTGTGAGGGAGAGAACCGGAGGAGATAAGGCAGAGATAATGCAGGATGCTTGCGTATCTTGCTGGGAGAAGTGTAGCCCAATTGCTTAGGGTAAATGTTGACTATGCTATCCTTGCCTCTGAAAACACATGCTCTGCTTCCCACCTTTTCCCAGCCTCTGGGGCAGTATCCAGCATATAGACTGTATATAAAGATGGACCACACGTCCTTATTTCCAGCAACTATCCAGAAATGAAGCCAAAATATCCCAGATACAAATGCTATCATGTTTTTGGACCCAGAGTCTTTGATTACAATGGTGACCAGGGGATGGAGCCTGTGGTGTAGCAGGACTCCCAATGATTTGCGTACTCGACCAATAGTGAGTCAGTCTCAGCTGTCAATCATGGTGTTTCACCCTGTTATTAAAGCATCATAAACCAAACAGACATACATAAAACATAAATGAGCACTTGTTCCATTACTGACAATAACTCCTCAATTTATTTCTCATTGCGGCTCCCTTCACCTCGATCAGACCAATAAAAACATCTGAAGTTACTGGTGCTATATTTCCCTGTTATTTTAAAGGCACGTTATCAAAACAGCGAGCATCTACCTCGATGGGTGCATCATGTGCATATACTCTGCTTGTTACACACAGAGATGGTGTGAAGCACTTTCACTGCCCACACAAGCTCAGCTTCCTTTGCACAGAGGTCCAATCACCCAAGAAAGAGGAATGAAAGGGAATGGGAGAAATCACTCTGACTGGTGTATAGCATGTTACGCCTAAATTGCACCCATGATTAATAAAGACAGTAAGTACGATCCTTTTGGACAAGGTGCCTGACCCAGCAAACTCTTTTTCCCTCTGTTAAAGTAGGAAAAACTGAATTTGGACATATGCTTTGATTGTTAAAATCGAACTCACAGGATTTCCCAGGCTCTGGCTGGATACGTTTTCTAATTAGCAGTTATATTTTCTGTTTGCACGACTGCAAGAAAATTTCACAGGGTCCCTCAGGGTGAATTCCTCCCCTCTCTATACTGTATTTCAGCTCAGCTGTTGTTACAGATCACCTCTCCTGCCTGAATCATCATTTGATATAAAAAATAAGGAAACTTCCTGCATAATCAGGGGTCTAATTAGTGGATACTGAATAACACTGAGGTAAAAAGTTTAATTTGCAATATTTTCTTTGACTCATGTTTGAATCATAAGTGACATGCATCATGAGTTGGTCTGTCGTGGTGTGTGAAATATATTCAGAAGATGGGGACACTAATGAAAGCAAACATCTGTTGTATTTTTCCAAAGTTCAAATATCCCTTCTGGTCATGTTTTAAGACATAAACACAAATAATTAGAGTTGCATATTTTTCCACAAAAATGTTCAGCTCCCTTCTTCAAAGTTTGGAAAGAACGTCCACCCCTTCTCTCACACACACACACACACACACACACACACACACACACACACACACACACACAATATTTATCTTATTTGATTCTCTGAGCACACTGGCTTCCAAACAAACTGTGATGTTAGGAAATGATGCTTACATGTCCACAACAACCCACATTTTAGAAGAGCACAGAGGAGCTTCCCACCATCAGCAGCAAACTCTACAGATCCATTATCCTTTGTGATATATGACAGTGAGGGTCTAACACCCAAGTGAAGCTGGTATGAGCCAAACACATTTATGTTTGAGTGGTTGGGTGACTATAAAAGTACCTTGTAAAGCTTTTGACCTGAGCTACCGGCATGTGCCACTATGAAAACTTTTATCATACAAAATAAATAATGCATACAAAAATGTACATTCACATTCAGTCAGTGCACAAATGGGAAGCTTCCGACTTTTATTCTAAGATTTTTAAAGGCCTGGAGACTTCAGTGCACCCTAAGCAATTCTCTGCATATGCAAAGATAGGCCAAGCAAACAGCCTATGGTCCAGCAGCTCACTGTCTCCCAAGTCTTTTGAATATTTTCATACCAGATGTCAGCACACCATGCCAACACTGGGCAGTTAATTTGGCAATAAAATCTATATGACTCTCTACAGGGGGTATTGAAAATTTAATAAATCCTAAAGCGTGTATCCCCTTTAAAGCCCTATGGGGAATGTCGAGGCCTCGGGTTGTGCAGCAGTACTCATTAGGGCGATGGTGAAAAGGTGTGTTGTCGGGAAAGAAAGGCCAAGAGAGATGCAACAAGGAATATAAGAAAAGTGTGAAAGCTCACTAAGGAAAATAGGGGGAAAAAAGATGAGAAGATGAAGAGGAAAAATGACGAAGAGAGATCAAGGTCCAGCTGAACATGGGGAAATTAAGGGAGAACAAATTAGAGGGGTAATTAAAAAAGAAACAGAGACATGGATAGTAACATATTTTGCTCTCAGATTCCTAAGTGTCCCAAGCAACTTCTACACCCTGAGCTCTGAAGGTCAGTGTATCTGTATCTGAGAAGACTTTTGGCGCAGCTGCTGCTCCCTAAACCCCATCTTCTCCAGCAGAGTTAGGTATCTGACCTGCATTGATTAACCCAAGGTGAAAGGTTGAAGCCAAGATTGAAACAGCCCCAAAAATTGATTTTTACGAGTGAGAAGTGAAAGTTATACCAAGGCTGTGGATGAGGCATCGCAATAAATTGTTTATAGGATTACAATGCTGCAGAGCTCTCCTGAGGAAAAACAATACGGATATTCCCAAATTTCCGTCAACCATCTCTTCACGTCAGGTTTGGCTCCTCAATAATACACCACCATGCTCAAGTGAACAATGTGAAATTCTGTTTGAAGCTTAGGAAGAGAAAGTACAGAAGATGTCAGTGCAAGCAGGTGAGCTCACGTTTGAGGATAAAGGAGGAGAGAATCGATACAGCCTCGCTTGGAATGAAAATCAACTTCTTCAGGTTCAAGGATAGAAACTTATTTTTCAATTACACACATACCCTTAATAGGCTGGCTATACTGGCTGTGAGGGGAGCAGCAGGGGAGTGGGGGAGAGTTGGCTGTCTCTTTCATTGTGTGTGTGTGTGGTGGAAAGAGAAAGAGAGAGCTTCCCAGAAAGGAGGAAACACGCTCACTGAAGCGCCCAGTATAAATAAGCACAAGTGTAAAGAACCTGGTCTGCATTAATTAAAGACACCCTACGGACAGACAGACAAAGAGGCAGGACAGCATAAGCTCAGATCAACAGAGCAGGCAGGGCCTTAATGGGCAAAGATTAAGAAAAGAGCAGTCATGCAAGGAAACAGTCAACAAACAGAATGTGACACCGGATACAATTTGGCCTCTGCCTCTTTCAGTTATTGTTTCGCCTTTTTCAGCCTCTGACGGCCACACAGAAACCGTTTCCTGGGAGGAATCGGGGGGCATAAGACAGGTAAGGGCAAAATAACTCATCACCTTTAGCATCTGATGACAAAGACAAAACACACTGCTAGCCAGTTAGCCAGTAAGCTATGTCTTCCTTCCACTGTCTATATTGGTTATTCGCTAAAAAGCTGCAGGTAAAGTTGGTTTGTTATCATCTCTAAAATGCTCATGCATGCTTTGATCATTTCAATCGCTTATTAAATAACCCACATCAGAGTCGACCCGAATGAGAAGATAGAAAAACAAAAGCCTATTATGAGAATGAATAATGCAATCAGCCTTAAAGAAAAGTGAAAATTCAAATCATTGGGCAGATTTTAAAACCTTGAAAGCAAACACTCAATATTAATCCATGTAGAAAATAGCACAGTACCATCTGATGATGTGATTGGCTATTCTATAAAATACCTTGAAAATGAATTACATAAACCTCCACCAAGGGCATCATATAATCACCCGTGTCGGTCAGGAATATGCAAAAAGTATTGATTTTTACTGAACTTTGTGGAGGGGATGGGAAGAACTCATTAAATAAAACAATGACATGTGCCATATGCAAGACTTCAGTTTTGATTGGTAGCACTTGTGTTGCCAATTACAACACTGGCTATGAATGTAACTTTGGTGTTTATGGAGTTGAGATGAGATGTTGTGTTTACACAGTTTGGTACCGATCCGCTTAACAATCCTGATTTAGTGTAAGAAAGTGTTTGGCATACCTCTCCAGTTTTCATGTGGTGTTCATAAGCTCATTTAAATCACTAAGCTGTTTTCAATCTTTTTGAAAATATTCTTATTACACATTTACATGTTTGATCCCTAATTCTTTATTAAACTCACACACGCTATTGTTGGTACAGTGGAATAATGCTCACGCTCCCTGCATAACTTCTTTCAGTCATTTTAGACCAATGCTTTCATTTGTCATGTATTCACAATATCACATATGTTCCAATTTCCATGTATGCACAAGGCTGACTCCCTTTTATAATGCAAAGCTGTGTATGTATGTTTATACCATGGTGTGTGAATGTAGGCCACATATTTCATTGTAGATTTTACTGTGCTACAAAAACTCCCAAAATAAGACCTCCCTAAAAGGGAATAACAGTAAGGGTGTTGATGTGAGTCAGTCTTATTGCAACAGCCTCTGTTGTTCCCAGAGCTGAGAAACGTGGATATGAGAGGCCAGGAAAAAGCTAACATCTTCCCTGGT
Organism: Hippoglossus stenolepis; assembly: GCF_022539355.2. NCBI lineage: Eukaryota > Metazoa > Chordata > Actinopteri > Pleuronectiformes > Pleuronectidae > Hippoglossus > Hippoglossus stenolepis. The sequence continues at coordinate 20,580,613 of NC_061487.1, read as the reverse complement.
CCATATTCCTCTGATACACTTCTGACGTCAACATCACAGAAGACTAAACTTAACTGCATCCTAGGACTGTGCGGATGATGATATATATTGAGTGAAAATAGAAGTATATTTTTTAATTGTGTCTATCATTAATTTCCTTGTGTCACTGTGAATATTTTCTGTCATTTGCATGGCAAACAAACCTGGCTGCTGTTGGTTTGTGTGCTCTATGCATGTTGACGTCAGAGCATATCAAAGATATTCGCGAGAGAAGAAACCACCACTCTGTAACACCTGTACAAGCAGGAGGGAATTGAGTGTGAACAACGAACATATTTTTTCTAGTGGGTCTGGTCACATCACTGTCAGTGGTGACGTTCTCCAAACAAATCTAAATTTGAAGAGAAACCCTAGATGGTCCCTCATAGATGTTGAATCTAATTGTAAGTCGCTCTGGATAAAAGCATCTGCCAAATGACATGTAATGTAATGATTAATTCTGTCACCACAAAAGGATCCAATTAATAAAATTGGTAATCACTATAAAGACATCACTGATCATCAAATCTCTCAACCTCTAAATCCTCTTTGCCTGTGGAAGAGTTTTATTTGAAGTGGTTGTAGTGAGCAAAGTCTGTTATGTAATCCTAATTAGTTCTATCCTAAAATTGAGAAAATGAAATTGTGAAACAGCTGCGTGGTTTGTCACTGTAAATCACATCTAATGCTGCAGGCTCTTTTAGATTGCTAATGGAGACATGTATCGATCTTTTATCTGAATATCATCTTTTTTCATTTACTGGGGACAGCTAAAGTCAATTTGTAAAACACCTTGAGGATAGATTTTTCGAAGTCATAATATAATGTAGGCTCACGTAAGACTAATAACACCAGTAGATTTCTACAACTTTTTGACAAAGGACAAGTGGGATGATTTTGGTGACAGGGAAAATATCTATAATGTTGCTGTTCATCTGAAGGGCTGGTTCCATCTCAAAGCTTATTAGTGAATGCTTGATCCAATACCAGTGTGACATTAATGAAATCTATGCTAGAGCCTGAGCGATTTATCAAGTGGCCGATATAAAACAGCCAACATGAGCCTTTCCCTAACACGTCAGTGTCTGAATTTATGTTTGCCTATATAGAAACTTTTATTTTACAAAATACAAAAAAGTTCTGCATTCATATTTACACATATTTATTTGAGTTGTTTATATATTTCTTTGTGTTTTCTTTTAATTTATAGCTATTAACAATGTTTTTAGTTAAATGTTAAATATTAAACCTCATTTAGATTTCTTTGTCACAAGGCTTTGATAAAAACATATTAGGAATCATTACCACATTTTTAAAAATATGGGTATTGGGAGATCCATGTCTGTTGGGCTCTCCTGTGTGTCTCTGAGATCAGCCTGTGAAAGGCAACATGATGTTTGACTAAAACAAAACATAACAAAAAAGCACTCACACTCTCTGTACTGTAGGTGAACCAGATGTTGCTTATTGGTATAGTACAGTCATATATCAGTTTCCTTGATGTTTGACATAGAAGTAGAGGTTTCCTGTGAAATGGAAATGTCTGCATCATTCATACATTTTATTTTAGTCAGGGTACTATACACACACGCACAGAGTCACAGAGGTATAAACAGAGCGGGGGAGGTACATAAGATAGAAAGTTAAACAATCGCGGCATAAAAAATGCATAAGAGAGTAAAATAAAGTGTAAGAATCCTCCATCATTAGTCAGTGGCAGTGTAGTGCCATTATCCCCCTGGAATTTAAAATGTTCAAACGACAAAACACAACCATGCTTTCTAAGCTGCACACATTTGTTTCCACTACTAATGGCATGAACAATTCCGTACATACATATACTGTACCAACATCCTGGAGAAACTGAAAATATCTCCACCCACTCACGGAGTTGGTGTGACGCAGCACGCCACGGCACCCAGAGACATCCCTAAGTTTGCATATTCATAGATTTTGGAATTTTAGATGAGGACTAGGGGGTAGATTTCATTTCAATCCTTTGCAGCAGTTTATTGAATACGTTTTATGGAGGAAAACATATCAGCCAAAATATTACTCAGTGATGAGTATTTAAACGTCCCTGAAGGGGATTTTGACCAAATAAAATAACTGAGGCCGTCTCTGTGTTTAATCCAAATTTAAAAGCTTAAAAATGACACAAATTTGATGAAATATTCCCCAACCACAACTCTGGGTAACACTTTGTGTGGCCGAAATGAAACAGCTTGTCAGGACCAGATCAAAACGACCAGGCGGATCGCTGCCAGCTCCACAACCACTAGAAAAGGAATTAGAGCCCATGAGGTCCCAAAACCACCGACTGACAGACCAAATCTATAAAAGTCTTTAATGTCAAACTCAGAAAGAGAGAGTGGTTCATGTTCAACATCATCAGCCGCAGTAGCGGTCGGCTCCCACAGGTTGTGGCATCACCCGAGTTCCGTTGCTTTCATTTGAGGAACAAACAATGGAGCTTGTCCTCTCCATTAAGCTAAAGGAGGATTAGTCACCATCCATGCAGCAGATTATGAGGCTATTGTTTGGCTTGTGGACTTAGTATTAACTCTTTTGTCTTTCTTAACTTTAACTTTTACAGCATTACCCTTGTGGGAGGAACACATAATACTCTTATACTCTACTACTCTTACTCTTCTACAGACTCTCACTATAGTTTCTTGTTCATACTGTAAGCAAAATTGTATTTAATGGAAGACAGAGGAGCTATAGGTTGTATGATATCTATATTTTTAATGTTTTTTCCTATGTTAGCAACCATTTTAGTTTGTTAACAGTGATGCACAATATGTGAACGAATAAATCTTGATGACCACTCGAAGCAGTAGTTTTTCCATTCACCTATTTACACACACATTCATACAGTGCTTCTATGTGCAGCCCTTCATCACACATCACTCATACACTGTCTGCACATAGAGGCCATTTGGGGATCAGTATCTTGCCCAAGGATACATAGAATGGGAGAGCCTGGGATTGAAACGCCGATCCTTCTGGTTAGTGGATGACCCGCTCTACCTCCTGAGCCAAGGCTGCACATATGGGATAATATGGGTACATCAGAACAGTCATTTTCCAGTCATTGCTTGTTATAAAGATGCTATTTTATTGTCTCTGCACTGCATCTTTTCTCCAAGACTCACATCAAACATTTTAGTCAACATGGCAGTATAAAGGATTTCTAACCTCCTATGGCATCTTCGCATCAGTCAGAAAACTAACACCCTCTATTCTTCAAGACCCCCTCGTAACTAATACAAACACAGACAGACACACACACACACACACACAGACGTACACACACACACACACACACACACACACACAAAATTAGGCAGGCTGCACCGCTTGGGTTTCGCCTGAAAAGATAGTTCACTGACAGTGTAGCATGAGGCTTTCTGGGGTCTTCTGTTGTCTGCATAGAAATGCAAACAAAATATGTTCAAGTAGAATACGAAGTTAATAGAGCGATGTTTCCTTTCTTGCTTTAGTTCATCTACGCCTACAGCTATGCAGTCAGTGCTCAGCTCTTTGCATCCCTGGCGACACAGTGACGTCTTGCCCTACCAGTATGAAGTGCTTTCCAGCATTGTTGGGGTTCAAAAGAAAACGCCTTGATGATGATAAAAATGAATTCGAAAATGCCGGCTAACGATGGGGTTTATTTCTGGTTTCAGCACAAAATCTAAAGACTTCTCCACGAGGATGTGGCCACCCAGAGTCTAGCAGGCATCTAGACGGGAGGGGCACTGACAAACCCTCTTAAAAGCCTCAGCCTTGTTAAAGCCGCTGCATTATTGATAAAGCACATGTGGTCTGAAATAGCACCAGAGTGAGAGGGGAAGAAAATACCATAAAGAGACTATGAGAGAAACACTGTGGATTTTGAACAAAGACCAGTTGCTGAATGTGCAGATTTCAAAGACTCAATTGAAACAGTTGGTTAATATAATACATACATACATATATATATATATTATATGATATATAATATATTATTCAGGGTCAGTGGAAGTATCATTTATATTATGAAATATTAAACGACGTCTGTATGTTTAGATTTATAATTTATTTCAAATTTTTCAATCTACTATTACTTACTTGATTGTTGTTGTTCTGGGTTTGTACCCTCATGGTTGAATGCACTTATTGGAAATCGCTTTGGATAAAAGTGTCAGCTAAATGTAATGTAATGTAATGTACTATTAATGGTTGCTTTTTAAGAGTTAAGTGTGCAAAAAGGTAAAGGACATATTCAAGCCTGACAGATTTATCAGTCGGCCAAACCATGAACCATTCATAGATATGTGTCCTCTTCCCTGTCATCTTACCTGGACCACCAGTGAATTTGAAAAAAATTTAACTGATAACATATTTTATTAGCTGTATTCTACTAGCCCTGTATGGAAGTGATGATTTCCATCATAGTTGTATGACCTGGCTCAGGTGAACTCCTCATGATCTTTCATCTGATGGTTCTTCAGAAGCTTTATGAGATAGCCAGTGTTGTAATTGGCAACACAAGTGCTACCAATCAAAACTGAAGTCTTGCATATGGCACATGTCATTGTTTTATTTGTGGGACTTTCCATCATGAAACTGCCAAATTGGCGACGTATTAGCTTCCTCTGGCTAATGCTACACAACAGGGCAGTGCAGCACAACTGCTGTTTTGGAGCAGCAGTGAAGAAGAGATTTCTTTTGCATGGGTGGAACTAATATACTATATGTTTCTTTTCTCGAGTTTGTTTATCTATATTTGGTCTATATCTTTTTCTTTTTATGCATAGTAATTCATCATCAAGTTTATGATTAAACTGTAAAATATCAATGTATATATATTAACTCCCTGATATCGACAATGGCCCACACTTCAAATCCATATCACTCGGGCTCTAATATATATATATATATATATATATATATATATGCGTTTGTTTGTATAACACAATGTACAGTTGTCTGTTTAAGTAATTATTTCCTGGAGCTATTTCTGTGTCCTTATGTATGCATCCATAGAGGTTATTGGAAACGTAAACATGCACACGTTGCAAACAAATAAGCACACACAGCTCTCTGGCAACTTGAGCACAACACTGGTTATTTCATTAGCCTCTGCCTTATTATTATGCATTCATTTAGCGGCCTCTCCTTTATCAAATAAGCCTTGAAATGACTGCCTTACACCACCTTAGGTACTTTAGAACGGTGGCTGCTCAAATTAGCCTGGCTCGGCAAAACAAGGTCCCATTAATCATACATTGCTCCTCCATTAATCTGGGATCACACATCACATTGAGCCTATAATCCCATCGCATCAGTTTATTTTGGCTGTTTATGAGTCCATCTGCGCTTCATTAAAATGGAGATTAAAACATACAGCAAATGTATTACAGTGGAAGCCCAGTATTGAGGACATAAAAGCCAGCACAGTACAGTTCAGGGCACAAAAAGCGACTTACTTGCACAGTGACTCTACAAGAGTTGTTTTGTTGTCATTTCTTGGCTGGGGTTTCAGAGAAGCAATTGTCCATCTAATCCTCTCAGAGATGACTGTGGCATTTTCAACAGCATCCCAGCCTATTAATATCACCTTGGGATTACCTTCACAAAGAGGAGCTGATGGAGGTGGGGACAAGGATGAGGAGGAGAAAGATGACTAAAATAAGATTTTGTTGTTTGCAAGCTGCTCACCAGTCAAAATCGGACAGAAAAGCCCTATTGCTTGACACAAACAGGAAAAAAGGGAAAGAATGGCCGGACTGTGACCACAGAGATGGGCGCCCGAGTACAAACAACGCCTGTGAGACTCATATCTTCTTACAGGCTTGAATTCTCCATCAGATCTGAGAGGGAATTGCTTCCCCTGTCAAACAAACACATCTATCCCATTCATTTTGATTCGGCACTTTCTCCCCTCGGCAACACAAAAAATAAATGTCAACACTCCCCTGCAACCCTTTCATCATGTGGTCGGCCGCTGCACAACACAACGGTAAACAGCGCGCGCACACGGTTCCATCCGACTGCCACGCCACGAGACACTTTACCGAGAAAATTGGCATTTCCGCAGAGCCAGGGCTGGCCAGATAGTGAGAATTGAAGCAGACAGTGGCACGGAAGGAAGCTGCCAGAGCTGACCTTATGTTGCACCTGTAAGACTCGTGTTTTGTGCAGTTTGCTTCTCGTCACACAGCCTGAGCACTGAACATGATGGGAAGAAAACAACTGTGAATAAAACCATCAAAGAAAAAAGGGAGAAAAGAAATAGCAAAGTAAACAGAATTCATGAAACACTTAAGCTTACCTGTTGCTAAATGAGCCAGAAAATGGCATTTCGAAACTCAAATGTCACATGTGTTGAGAGTACATTTAATTTAATAGGAACGATGCTCTGGCGATGGAAATTGAACTATTAATTCTTGTTAGCACACACAGGTTCATTATGCAGAGGATGTACTGCAGCAGAGGGTATGATGAAGAGGAAAGTGAAAGGGAAAGCAGAGAAATTGCACCCTTTTACTTTAAATAGTGCCGGGGGGCGGGGGGGAATATGGAGAGAGAGAGAGAGAATGAGAAGCAGGGAGCTCACGACAAAAGAAAACGCACAGACTTCCTTTTGTCTGTCTTCTCGTCTGTGTATTAGCAAGTAATGAGCTCCTAATTGTGTAGCCAGGCCATGGAGTCCCTGCAGGGGTTGAAAAGCAGTGGGAATTAACTTTATCTGCCAAAAAAAAGAAAAAATAACAGCAGGGCAAAGAGAGCGATAGCGAGACACAAAGAGAGAGAGCACAAGGTGAATGGGAGAAGAGACAGAGTGACACTACCTTAGAGGAAGGGGGTAAAGGGGAACTGACAGGGGGCCATTACAATAGAAATGTTTGTTTTGGCAGAATGCAGATGAGGGAATAGAGTGCCACCTTGCCCCGTGCTCTCTGTCTCTTTCTCTTCATCCGTCTCCTCTCCCTGTATTGCTCTGTATAATATACTATTTACTGAACTGAATGGTAATGAGTCAAAATGGTAATAAGTCAAACGGATCTGTTGGCTCGAATGTAGAGGGTGTATGAATCGTTGGCAGCTGATGTTGTGACGAAAGGTCGTTTCAATAAGATTTGTCCATGTGCTATCTGTAAAAACGCCAACGCAGAAGTGACATGGCAGGAAAAGACATGAGCGCCAATGAGAAAGGTCATGAGCGCACTGGGTGAACCTTTTTTCAAACTGGTAATTACAGCCACGGGGATGAGTTCATACAATATGGATATCTCACTCCTAGTCTCCGTTAAGCTCTTCACTTTCGTCTGCGTGACAGAGTGTGGTTGCGTGGGAGACGTTAATTTGTGTCATTCAGTGCGTTCTGTGTTTGACTGTGTGTTTTAGCTTTTGTGTGCACGGTATTTGCTCATCTAAATCTGCCTTGACATGTTTCGCAGCGTCGACGGCCACCATCTTTTCTCCTGGCTGCCGCTTAATTCTTTTCGGCTGGTAAGCCTGCGTCATCCGGCTTCACTTCCCCCTTTGAGAGATCGGCCGCATTACTCACACCCATAATTCTGTTAAACCCACTCACACAGCCCCAGACCTTTATGTTGTCATGGTAATGGCTAAAGTGTACTCTCACACTGCATTGAGAAAAAAGCTTCATAATGCTAGTCGGGCTCCTGTGATGAAAGCCATTTCCATCTCTCTGCATAAGATCAGGACTTGTGATGTCCGTACCACAGAATCACTGTCAGGGCTACGGTGCCTTGAAGCCTCCATGTCCCTTTCCCTGGGTCAATATCAGCATCTACTCATTGTTTCTGATGGCCTTTGGTCAATTTCCAAGCCGGGGAAAATGCAAAAGCAGCGCATCAGTGACTTGCTGAGAAAGATGATTAAAAATGCATCAGTCTGCAGCAGCAGTTAGTGCCATCAGTGCCATCCACCTTATTTCTCCTCTCCACTGCTACAACAGTACTATCTATAGTGATGGAGACAGGGGCAGTGGTGCAGGTAGAAGTGGAGGGGGCTGCTCTGACAGAGAAACCTGCTAGTTTGCTGATCTGAGCTAAGCTAAAAGATGGTGAGTTAAAAGCAACACTCCACTGCACTGCGTGGTCTTATGTTGTGTGTGTGTGTGTGTGTGTGTAGGAGTGTGTGAGTGGCTGCAGAGGTCAGTCAAGGAGGAAACTATCATAATCCATTATTATCAGCTGCTGTGCTGTTCCTTCAGGACAGATGGACAAGATGAGAATCACATGAGGTCAAAATTAATTATTTTCCAGCACAACTGGTTTGTGTACAAGACACTTGCAACTCTAGTGGAAGCTGCGTGGTCGACACAAACATCCTCAATAGCGTGTGGATATTAAGGAAGCACAGGATTTTTTTTTTCAGCAACCTTTGCCACATGATTTGTGTTTTTTCCTCTGTCCATTTGTTAGTTTCTTGGTTGGTTTATTTAGTTGTCAGGGAATTTAGCGTTATCTGAAAGATCTGATTACCAGTCAGTGCATTTGGCAGTACTCAGCATTATTAACGCAAACATGTACAAAGTGAGCACTCATTGGTCTGCTGTCTTCTCATATTGTGTAGAATTCTTAATGGCATGGCAAATTATATATCTGTCGCAAATCAATAACAGAGACTCAACCTAAAGGAACACTGGCCTAAATACAAACAGAAATAACACACTACTTTTGATCAGTGGTGCAGTGCACCGACAGGAAATCAAAAGCCTTGTAATGTCATTAAACAAGCCTCCAGAGTGCACTAACTCTCCCAAGTACAATAACACAAAAGCCCTGTCCAAGTCTTTGAACATTCCACCAATCCTTCATTAAGTATTGGGAGTCATTAGGCTCAGAATGGCCAGGCTGACGTATCATCCTGGGCATATAAGAAGTTAGTCAAATCTTAGGCCTGCAGCTCCTCATTAGAGCAGGCTGCACAGTGACAGACTCAATTACCGTCGCTGACACACTAGACCAAGACGGAGAGTTCCTGACCATAATGACCTAAGCCAAGACGGAACCTTTTGCCCTCTCCACAACGAGCCAACCTCCACTTTCATTTGCCAACCCATTCATGTACCTTCTCGTGTCATCCTGTCTGGACAAGTTACTTTTTCTCTATTTCATTTTCACATAAATTACGTAAATTACATTTTACTCCAGGTCTCAGAGTTTTTGAGATATTCACCTTTGTCCCATTAGTTAATTAGCTCTCATGTATACAAAATCGTGTATTTGTCCCATTCAGTTCCCTGTTGTGTTTACCTTAGTTGTACTTGTTTTTGCCCTTGTTCCTCATCTTATCTTGTATTGTCACCCTATCAGCACCTTGAATCTACCTCTGTATATGAAAGGTGCTTTATAAATAAAATTGCCTAGCCTTGCCTTTTGCCTGCTATTTGTAGATTTATTAGGATTCTCACCTCTTCCTTAAGGATTTGTTTTCGTACTGCCTTTGCTGCCTTACTGCCTCACCTTCCAAGCTTTTTGTTCTTCTTTTTGTTAATAAACCACTGACCTATTTTCTGCTTTGCCTCAGTCCCGCGGAGAGACTGTACTGTAAAGAGACTGTACTGAAGCAGGCAGGCAGAGAATCATTCTTGAAACCATGGGTGAGAAATTCCTCACCTGAATGGATTCAGGACTTTCTTGACACCCCTGTCTGCTAGCCTCCTGTCTGCACCCTAGTTTGCAAACTTTCAGTGGTCAAGCCTTAAGCTTGCTAGCCAGCCATCAGTCATCTTAATGCTACATCCCTGCCTGCTAGCCTCCAGCATAGCCAAACCAACCAGGCCCCTCTCGGATCCTGACGGATCCTTTTTTTGAGATATCTATTGGTTGAATCCCCAAGAAGGAAACATGAGTCTCCCTGCAACCCCCGAGCCTCTTCTACCCAGTGTCATGATCCCAGCCAACATCCTGTCTGTTCCCCCGTTGAAGGTCCTGTCTGCTTTGTCATATATTGAATTTGGGTCCTATTCTCTGTGATTTTGGTTCCCCTACTTTCACCAGTTGTCGCACTTTTGCTCTTCCTGAGCCAAATACAAGTGGGTAAAAATTTGATGCAAATATAAGGTGTACTTCTTTGCGTCTTTGGTATTCATTGAACAAGGCCTTGTGCCGGGGGCTGCTGCCAAGCCATGGTTGACAGGGAGGCAGCATTAAGGCAATTAACATGGGCTTTGCATTTGATTTTGGCTGGCGAGACTGCTTCTGTAAACAGCAGGAGGGATCGGGTGATTAGTTCCTGTGAAGATGAGCGCCTCGCCTCCCCTGGTCCCTGTCCAAGAGAGGATTACCCTTTTTGCATATTGTGCATCCACACTGCACCTTACACATACAGTGCACAAACACGAACATACACAGTGACTCAAAGGCACAATCTCTGCAAGAGAAGAAAGAGAAGAAGCACTGGTGAATCAAGACTGTGCACATTTGAAGCAAGAGGCAGATGTCATGTCCTGTTCACACATTAACCTCCACCGTCTGCATCACTTCACCTCTTCTGCCTCAAACAGACAGGGAAATTATCCCTGCCCGTCTTGACCCTTTTCATCTTCCATTTAACACACTGACTAATTCTTTGGATTCAGCTCCACTTAATGAGCAGGTTTTCAGGTATGTAATGATGGGAAATTCAATATAAATATCAAGGGGTCTTGAGTCAAAGCTCCGAAATTAATTGTGACAAATAGGCAATTATTTCAAGTCAGCCGAGTTGAGATTGATCTTATTTGTTCATTTATGCGCTTGCCTGGAGGAGTAGCTTCAAGTGCATAATAGCTTTTACGTCCTTTGATTGGAATTTCACCTGAGAGGCTGCTAAATCAAACGAGTGGCTGTGAACACGCAATAATAGGGGAAGAGGATTCCATTGGCACTGTCAACTAAATCTCAATCTAGTGCAAAGAGAAGGGCAGGTCACATCTCTCCCATATACTTTTTCCTGACGACAGGGGTAGGCCTCTAAGTAACTGAGGTTTACCTGCATTCTACTCTGGATCTATTAAGTCTCGCCAGATACCCTTGCTCTCAGAATTATATTATTGAAATAAGGCACATAAAGGCATGCAAATGTCTCCATGGTGATAATATTACCTGAAAAAGAATCTGTCAGAATAAGACATACAGCTACACCATGTTCAGGATAGGGGATTCAGAGCAGTAGGCACATTACTGAAATTTCACTCTCTGTAACCTCAATTATAACTGTGAGTTTCCCTTCAGCTTCAGCAGGATTGTTTCATTAGCCAGCATTGAGTGCTGGACTTAGTCTCTCCCAATGACCTATTGAACAATACTAAATCATGTTGTTGTGGAAAAGAAGCAGTTCCACCAAAACTCTCCGTAATCCTAAAGATTATTCTAATTCAGCAGTTAAATACATTAGCCGCAACACTTCCACAAACAGGTTTCCATTATATTGCTAAGACAATTTGCATGACACTGAGTGCTTGCGTAATCACACTTGGCACACAAACGAGAGAAAAATGGAAAGCAATCGTCAATGTGATTGCAATCAAAAAAACGTTTGGTAAAAATAAAATGTTTACTATGATTGCATCTAATTACGAGGTCCTAAGCTAGTAGATGGAGCTGGGCCACTCTCTGGAATGCTGAAACTGCCAGGGCTGTATCACTATAGCAGAACAATTATAAATGAGGCTGCTGCATAATTATCACCAGACTTTTGGAAGCTGACAAATACGACTCCCAACGCATGAATGATGAAACACTTGTTCAAAGTGAATGATCTGTGAATGTACAAGATATTAGGGACAATTGAGCTGTTGAGCTTTGTACAGTCACCATCTTGCTTTGCTCACTGCCTGCAAATTACTTTACTTGTTTGTTTTCATGTATCTAATACATATTCTTCATAGTTAATCAATAACAATTTATTTTGCCTAAATGTAACTCATTTGTTCATTTGTCCATCAGTCAGTGGGGCTTTGCAACCAAAATATCATATCCTGGATTCCTTATAGAGGTGTTTTCATATCCAGATAATGATACAAAGAGTTTCTCAGTAGCTTTTCTTGAGCGTGTAAATTGGAGCCATGTCTGCAAATGTAATTTACAACATCTGAGTGCAGGGATTTTGGAGAAATCGACTGTACTCTTGTGGCTCTCTACTGCACTGTTTGGCATGATTCTTGTGTAGGTTGTTATAAGTGTTTTGGTGAGTTTGAGTCTGGTGTGCAGACTGGTCTGAAGTATAATTTGAAAGGCACTGCTGCTGTATGATCTCTTTTTTTCATCCCCAAACCACACCCGTGAGACAGAGGTAGCTCCTCTTTAATGCCGAAGCAAGTCAGAGTCCTTTTCTTGTTGGTTAAGTTTCCTTCATGCAAAGCAAAACATATTGCCATAAAGAGTGGTTTGCAGAATAAACAATAAAAATATATATCTTCATATTGCACAAATTATGTGAGTGTTGATCATTTGAGTTTCTTGAAAACATCCATTTTCAAACCCTTAGTCATATTGGACATCTCAAGGGACAAATCAAAGTCAAATAAAGATACAAATAAATAACACCCGATATATAATACCCCTGTATATTTTCAAATGGGTCCACCAACAAACCAAGGATCAGCTAGCCTGATGTTATCTCTGTTTCTCTCTGAGTTTTTGTTGACCTTTAAGGTAGCGTTTGTTTGGTTTGACAGAGGGATGTTGGAATTTCAGACGAAAATAGCCTGTCAGTGTCCACACTGGCTGCGGCAGCGGCTGAGAGACCCAGTACAGCAAATGACTGCTGATCATGGGGGACAGCGGGGGAGCCAGCTGTCAGCCTGCCAGGGTCCGCTCCCTGTCTGACAGCAGGATAAGCAACACGAGTGAGACATACAGTGGGTCGTTTCCCTCTCTGAGGAGGCCCCAATGTAAGAAGATAAAATTTGGGAAACCAAGGTGACTGAGCCACGCAAAAACGAGCAAATGTGCTGTGTAAGCTCTAAACAAAATAATCCATAACTTAATAGCTGAGTCGCATTTTAAGGCTCGGATCCTTCAAGGTCTCCACTTCTAGACTATATCATCATAACAGGTAACCAAGTTCAAGGTCAACTGTTTCACAAGCTTCAAAACATTGGACCAAACTCAACATTACACCAATCGATGTATCGTGTGAACAATACACAATACACTTCACGTTCTCAAATGATACAGATCTGTGCAGAGGCTGCATCTGAAACTACATCTGAACCAGATATTTATCACAGCAGTAAAAATACATCAATTATTTTAAATGCACAACTGTCAGATGTAATTGGGTGCTGCATTGTGATTTTCCCTTTGACAATTTGCATGCTTGCAATCTACAGCTCACCGTGTGTAGAATGTTTTTCTACTAAAGAATTATTCCTTCCAGCTCATACATTTGAGCAGGTTTGTGATCTTTGAGCAATTAGTTGTAAAGACACTCTGAATTGACAATTTCAACTTTGATTGTTCAGTAACCACAAAATATGGTTTAAATCAAAGTCACTGTTTTGTGAAAGATGGAAATCAGTGCTCAAAGACCATGAATAATTCGGCAGACACATCGGGAGACGGGCATTGATTTACCTCGACTCAATGACACAGGGAACAATCTTCTGTCAATAACATCGTGGCCCACACCCACAGTGATACATTTTTTTTTAAACATTAAATTGGAACACTGGGGGCGAGAAGGGGAAGAGAGTAGAAGCGAGAACATTGCTCATTCAACTGCTCTAATGCACTGTCAACGTTGGAAGTTGTTTCTGGACCACTTGAGATAAAGATGATGGGGTTTTACTGACCTGTATAAAACACTCTTGTTTCTCCAGATGATTCCTTTCAAGGTGGTTGAATAGATTTGCCATATCACTTACTCCGGAAGTTCCAACCATTTCCCAACAAAGTTTAGAGATAACTTTGCTTTGTGAAATATTTGGCTTTGCAATGCCGAACCACTGCCACACTTCTGATGTCGAGCCCTTTGTTAGTACTAGCTCTTCATCTGCCATATTGCACGGTCACGCTTGAAGTACGTTACACATGAAAGACACTCTAAGATCGAGACATGTGATAGAATTTGGCCAATCAGCACAGCCTTCTAGTAAGCGATCATTTGGATGTTTTGTGAAAATAGCATGGATCCACTTTATTAGGGTCAACCAAGTGTTAAGGATCATGGAGCCGTTCAAATCATGATAAAACCATACAATCATCACATCACCTCTGGCTCAACTAAAAACCAATATGTAACCAACTTTTTCAAGCTCCTTTTATTCTTCTCTGTTTCTTTACGTCTCCTTCAATCCACATGTCACTATATAACCACACTTCATGGAACATTTCCTCTCCAACATGGCTTAAAGATCAGATATGCTAACCTACATACCACACAGAGATAAACACTACATCATTTATACATAATGGTCAAAGATCCTACAAAATATGAGTTACTGATCATGTTTAATGTGGAGTTACATTTGACGGATAAATGTTGACACAGAATCCATACAATTCATGCTTACAGTAGTTAATGCTGCGCTGTTACCGAGGTCTGAAACATGACTCCAGTCATGTGGGTTTGTGTAACAACTCTGGGAACTAAAGCCACACTGGCCCTTAATCCCCGGCCTTCTCTGTTCAACTATGGCTGGAAGCATTTCAACCATGTCAACAACTCTTTCTCCTTCTGTCTTTCTTTCCTGTTTCAAAGACACGCAAAGATAAGCACAAAAACACAGCAGTTTATTGGTCCAACTGGACCGGCCTCTGGGAAGAGGCCACAGCACAGAAATTACAAAGCACAATAAGTTGGAGACAATGAGATTCTGTCCCTTTGTTCAGTGGGAGAAATGAGCCGAAAGGTTTTTGGTTATGAATTAAAATATCTTACCACCCAGCCTGTGTGTGTGTGTGTGTGCATGGCCTGGTAACACAGGCAGAGTAATGAGGAACACATTTATGTCGAGGAGACACTTTTACCACACTGGGAAAACAAAGTATCTTGGATATTAACCTTGATAGGTTTCATCCAAAATTCCTCACTAGAGCGAGACTTGGGCTCTGAGAGCTCTGTGAGTTGACTTATTCATGAAAGGGGGAGAAAAGTCAGGAGATAATATTAATACAAACGTATGAGTAGTTTTGAATCTTAAACACATGGAGACAAGCTGAAGTCCTGCATCTCATTAGTGCATATAAATCAAAGGGAAATGTCCGAGCTGTCTCTCTATGCAGTTATACGCACATTTAAGCTCAATGCGACAGACAAGGACATGCATTCTGAACTGATATATCTGTTGAGGGACCAACGACAAAATGAAGCAGAAACCTAATTTAAAAGCTTGTAAAGAAAACGAATATATCATATTTGATCACCACATACATATCTGTAGAAGATCCGCATACAGACAGTTGACCCCAGCACCACAGGGCACCAGAGCAATCTAATCAAACATTTTTTAAAGTTGGCATTTACACATATCACGATGCCGATCCTTAACAAGCAATAATCTTCCTCGGGCGTAGTGGGAAATAACCGATGCAAAGCTAATTCATCTTCCTGACTTGCTACTTCCATTTATTCATATCAATAATTCCCCTGGTGTGTGGCTGAGCAGACCAGCTTAAATATATTTCCAGGCTGCTCACCACTCTACCAACAACAAGCCTTGTTTGTAACAGCGCGGCAACATTCTATTGTCAGTGGATTGTGTGGCTGAAGCTCATGTTACATCATAGGACCAATTTATCTCTGAAGGCGAGTAGAATGCAGGGGTACGGAAATGGTCCAGCGCTCCCAGTGTTTTACTTCACTCCTAAGTATGGAACAGAGGGTGTATGCATGGGAACAAAGTTTTTATTAACCAGAAGCAAATATTAACCCGAAGCAAATGCTGTAAATTTATGGGAAAGTACAGGGCACATTTGCTTAGAAAACCTGAAGCTGTGCAAGTTATTGAGACATTGCTGGGAAATGACCAAAACTGCATAAGTACTGGAGTAAGAGTACTGGAAACATTCTGCTGAGTGTGTTTATGACTCTAAATTAGGTTCTATCCATACTAAGTAGGGTTGCAAAATTCCGGGAATATTCAAAGTTGGAAACTTTCCATGGGAATTAACGGGAATATACGGGAATTAATGGGAATAAACTGGAAACTTTGGGGTAATTTATACTAACTGTATTTACCTTGTCATATACAGACATAAATATAAACATTTTGTTTTGTCATAAGCAGACATGCATGCAAACATTTCTAATACAAATTTTGATAATGACATTTTTGACTTAATCCATTTGTGAGTAGAACTCTACCGTCTCTATGTGGATCTCAGGATAGAACCCGGTCAGTGAAAACTTATCAAAACCTGCAGGAACGATGGACTTCAATATGAAAATCTGACCTCAGCAGTTTCCTCTATGTGACAGTATGTTGGAGATGAGTATTGGTGGTTTCTGAATATATTTTTACTTTAGAGGAAATGGATTTAAAGTGCGAAGGGGAAGTAGTTTTACACATAAACGTCAATTAATGGGAAGTAGTTCACAGGTGTTAAATGTCTCCTGTGGCTCAGCGGAGGAGAAAGCGATGTTGATGTCATCGACCATGATCAACCATGATCTTGGTTGTTTTAACCAAGATCATGCTGCAAGATCTAGAATTGCTAACGTTAGCCACTTGCCGGCAAGACAATTTGTTCCTGTGGACTATAAATACAGTCACCTGTTTGCGTTGTCAATCGATAATGGATACAGCGTGCTTTCTCGGACAAGAGGACTTCGGACTTTCATTTGACGCATTTGATCATGTCGGGTTGAGAGAAAAATAAAACAATCCATTAATTCTGTCAATTTGGTTTACAATAGCTAGCTACATCCTTTTCAAAGAAACACAGCGTGTGCTGCATTCCATACATCATTAAAATAGAGTTTTGAATGACGTTTTTATTGCTCAGCCTTTAATTTGCGGTAATTACTTTTATTTTTGATAAGTAGCCCAACTCTCGCTTTTTTGATGGACCCCAACAGCCGCGAGTAATCGAGGTGATGGTGTACTTTTGTGTGGACATACATACATCCTACTCTCACTGCTGTAAAAAGTTAGCCTACTGTATACAAATAAACTTGGTATTAAAATGAACATGGCTTCAGTGTAACAAGTAATCAATATGCTAGGTAATGACAAAGACGTTCAAAAACAACAGAAATCCATAGGTTTACGTTTCTGGCAGAAAATGTTCCCAACTAGCTGCATCCAGGTTCCAGCTGAGCTAGGCTTGCCTAGTCTTGTTTTCAACTACATTTAAGTTACCTGTTATAAGCTAACATTTGCAAAAAAAGTGTCCAAATTTCCAAAATTCCCGAGCTTAACTTCCCATGGAAAGTTTCCAGAAAGTTTCCGGAAATTTACCGGAAATTTTCCGCCCCTTTGCAACCCTAATACTAAGACATTTTAATTTCAATACACCGTTTTAAAATGAAAACAACTTCCATCACGACGAGACTCTTAGCTCCAAAAGAAATCTGTGTCTGTACTAACACATCTAAAAATGCATATCACATGAGCACTCATGTACACAGGGCTTAGCTATAAACATGAAGCAGACGGTCTATTTTGCAGTTGGTTCTTTGTTGCAGAGAATACTACAAACAAGCATCTGCAATGATGATAGGTAAGAGCAGGGATTTTTCTACTTGGACTGACGACGAGGTGGAAGTTACTCAAAGAGAGTGTTGGAAATGCTTTGCATCCATCACTAGTAGTCAATAAAACACAACCAGGAAGCGTATGCGGGCGACCGCATCATTGTTTATCAATGTGTCCCTTTCTTCTAACAACGTAGCCCTAGAGTTAAAGAAAATATGACAGCAGCATTTCCTAAGTTCTCTACTCTAGGTGCTTGAAGGCTCTAGTAGCAGCTCAGTAGTAGTAGTAGTAGTAGTAGTAGTAGTAGTAGTAGTAGCAATTAAAAGTGAAAACTGATACCTAGTAATGTGGATGTAGCCTAAGTGTGATGATTCCTTGGGTCTAAATGACACCTTTGTTATATTTGTTGGAAAATTCTTATCATGAGGACAAGTGTGTGGAAGACATAACATCTGTGCATCTGCCACATTCAAGGTTGCAATTACGTAGGTGTAGGTAGCAAAATATTTATTCTTACAGTGCATATTTGGAGAAAACACTGAGGCTTGTGCACACATCTCACCTACAATGGATATTCTACTCCGTTAATGCATATTCCATTTGTCGTATTATTTATAGCACTGACTCAGTGTGGGGTGGATATTCTGCCAGTGTCAATTGGCATATCTTCATATGTCAATATTGGGATCATTTTAATAGGTATCACCCAGGACCCAAAATAGATTTTGAAACGTGTTAGACCCTAATGTCAAATTAAGTTCACATTATTCTGACAGAACACTCAATTTAGGCCTAATAGTATTGTTGGCTAGAGTAGCAGCAATGTCCTGTGAGAGGACAATTTTAGGCTGCTAATATCTGTGCTGTATTCTAACTGATATACAGACTTGGACACAATACATCACACATTCTGGTTGATTATTACCCTGGTCAGGGGGTATGAGCTAATACAAGACTGAAGTACAACTTTATTCAAGGCTGACAACACATAAACAGTACTTAAGTACGCAACCTTCAGTGATATTATGACATCAATCATGTGCACAGGCTCTTTCAATGCAGAAGAATGAAGAGGGGGTTTGGCAGCCAACAATAGAACTCTGCTCCACACCTAATATAATGATATTTATGCTTCACTCCCACTGACAAAAATGCCTTTTATGTATGTGCCTGGGCCACGTGGAAGAAACACTAACTTCCTGCAATAACTGGCTCAGACAAGATTCACACAACTAAATGTGAGTACAGTTTAGGTCACCACACGTCATTAAAACTTGTCCTCTGTTACACTCACAGACTGTAAATAAAGGGACAACATGACAGCTCCCCAAAAGTGAAGCCAAACCAGCTTGATCGCCCCCTGGTGGCTGGCTTCAGTGTAGATCATGAAACCCTGTCTCACCCATGTTAGTTGATGGAACATGGACCAAACTAAATAGTCAAAGTGCACAGACACATAATAGTTTTTTCTCAAATATGGTTTCTGTCATTTAAGGCAGCTCTTATTACACTGATGGATGTCCAAGTGTAAGTCGGATAAGATTGCTTTTATTAAGTTATTTTTAATGCTAAAAATATGGGGTGAAACATCATGATTGACAGCTGAGACTGGCTTGTCATTGGTCGATAATGTGAATCGACGGGACCTTGCTACCGTAGCTTAAACATACGATATGTAAAATCGACCAAATTGTGACCTGTAGATAGTAGGGATGAAACGATTTCCGGTTTCGTGACGATTCCTAACGATTATTTGTACCGTTAAATCTTTAATTACCGTAATTACCGTGATGATTTGGGGTTGATACTCTCCAACATCTACCAAAGTCAGCAAGTCTCCAAGATGCAGACGCAGATGCTAACATCCACTGACGCCAAATTGCGTGAGTTTGACAAACGCTGATATTTTGTCCCAACTCTGATATTTGGGCTCAACGTGCTCACTGAAAACAGCAAGTTGTCAACCTTCAATAAATAATGAAGATGCTATCATCATTTTTATTGATAACGTATATAATGTCAATATAAAACTTGGGGAAATTACTGTTGTTTATACAGCGATAATACCGATTACCATGATAATTCTCGTCACTATAATCATAATAGAACTTTTTCACACTCTGGTGGATAGTAACAGACACCGATGCAGAATCCAAGCTAAGTACACTGAAGGGTTACGGAGGAGCCAGCTGGTTGACCCGTGTATACGCTTCCACCTCCGGGCCACCACAGCTGCCATGGCGGGGCCGGAGACCAGATTGACTTGTCAACACTGTCCTGTCAACAACACAACCTCCCGGTCATAAGTGAGCCTGGAGGAGGCTACAACCTCGATCCGGTCAAACAGGCAGTGGATGGATAAAGCCGGGAGGGTTGTATGTAACAAGAACATTATATATATAAATATATATGCTGGGTGAGAAGAGGACGTGCAGCCACTTCTGTGCTTTGGACACGCACGGAAAAGTATGAAGCTGCTGCTCCAGCTCCCACTTTCCAGACAATACACGGCCCCCGTCAGTCGAAATGAAAACTTCTCTCCATTGAACTTGTTCCAGAGACTCCGAGCAAACTCGGGCAGAATAAATCCGAGGATTGAAGCTCGCACCGCCGCGGAAAAGATTTCACGCTTGCCCCCCTCTTCCTCCTCCTCCTCCTCCTCTTCCTCCTAACCCACCGTGCTCCCGTGTCCGCGCCGCCACAACAACACCACTTTGCGAATAAAATCCAACTTACCAACTGTTCTCGAGCCGGAACCAAGTAGCAGGTACCAGATCCACATCATACGGTCTCCGGTCCGCCTCCCCCCGGCCTGTCCGAGCTGTCCTGCCCCGCCGCGGGGCCACAAAACTGGGGGCGAAAAGAGGAAAAACTTCTCCTTCCTATTGTAATTTCCACAACTTTTTTTTTTCTCTTTCCTTCTCCGTAGCGTCCGTTCGGCGTGAGGGAGCCGCGGGTTCGCGTCGGGGCCGCCGAGTGGAGTCCGGTTTTCAGGGGAAAGGGCTGCGGGGGGAGGCTGTGCGGGCTGGGGCTGGAAGGGGCTTCGGGGTGGCGGCAGCCTGGCGGGGGAGACGGTCGCTCATGTGCTGGAGCTGAGAGAGAGGCGGAGTCGGAGGCAGAGAACCGGAGACCAGAGGTCGCTCGCTCCGGGACAGAGAGTCTCAAACTGCGGGCATGGGACCGTTCACGGGGTTCGAGTAGTTCCACCGTTACAGCAAAGTTATCAGACGGCTGCACTGTTATTTCATTTAAAGCAAGAAGAGGAGAAGACTTAAACAACTTGGGGACAGGTTTGCTAAAGTAAACTGTGAAATCAGGGTCGAAACTTTTTCTTATGATTGAAAAATATGATGTTGGCCTGGGTGAGGAACAGTTATGATTTAATTTCTCCAGGTTCAGAACTAACTGATCCAGTTTTGCACGGGATTATTGAAACAATAGTGTTAATACCCATCTAAAGAAGCAACAGACATAATCGCTACAGCGTAGCAGGACCAGGCATGAGAAGAAAATGTGAGAAGATTTGTTTTCCATTTCATTTTCCAAACAGCCAAACAGCCAAACAGCCAAACAGTCCCCTTCCAAATCTCACACATTCACAGATATCAGATCCCTGAATGTGCCTCATGTATTCATCAAGATCCATGAATTATTATCTGAGAAAATGTTGAAAGATGCCAATTTTCTCACAATGTTAAAGTGAGAGGGTAAAAGTTACTGAATCTGCCCCTGATTCAGATCCACACATTTAATGGTTTCTTTCCTGATCCACACCACAGCCTTCCTCAGAGTCTTGTGATACATTTTGCTCAGAGGCAAAGAAATCAACCAACAAACAAATGTACAGGGTGGAAACCATTACCTCCTTGGTGGAGGTATTGAAGAGGACTTTCTTTTTTCATCATTTGAGAATAAAGTCGCAGATGTTGAGACTAAAGTTCAAATGTCGAGAAAAAGCATTAAATTTCAAGACAATATAGCATAGATGAATTGGTCAAATTGAAGCCAGTCCACTTCAGAATCGTTTGTAGTAGCAGGGAAATTCTTTCTCATTTAGCACACAAATACAGTCCGGTATCAAATATTTGGTATCCGAAGAGATTCTGCCGAAACTTTCTGTTTAGAAGGAGAAACCACGCAAACTCGGAAAAAGATGAAACACTGGCAACTCACATATCGCTTAACATTTCAATTTGAACTCGAAATGCAAAAGATATCTTCATCTGATTTAGTTTGACCTAAATCTCTTCACTTTGACTTTGATCTCGGCATTTCCACTTGCACACCCCCATTCCATACTGTATGAATATTATAGCCTTTAATCTTCCTTTGTCACAAGATTCTAGTTCATGCTAGGTGTAAATAGAAAAAGGCAGTATTTTTATTTTAAAACTTTTCAAAAATGTTATTAACCTATATATGATCTCACTGTTGGTCTCGTAAAAATATATATTAATTGCATTATTCACTAGTGCACATATATGTGTCTTGTATCAAAGAACGTGTGGTCTATTATGAAAAGTTTCTGAGCTAAGAAGGGAAGCGTAAACAATTTACAATTCCTTCAGGTATAAAAAGAGCCAGTTTGGGTCTACTACACAGCCAGTATAGTGTTTAATGCAAATTCTTTTCCTTAAGAGATGTTGCAAACCCACACTGTGTTGGGATACAACTAAAAAAGCTTTGAATGGAGCCAACAGATGGCAGGTAAAAACTGTTTGGAGCAATCCTTTAGCAGATGGTTTGTCTTGATGAGAGTTAAAAGATGCAAATACTTGTAGAGAATCAAAGCCTCAAATAACTTTTATCGTTGGTTCCGAAAATAAGAACAGACACAAAGAAAGAGATGTGTTCACCGATAGTATTCACCCGGTGTCCATATACAGCTCAAGTAACTTTGACACAGGGTGTGGAATTTAGTATTTAACAACTCAAATACAGCATTGATACACAACACAAACATACAGAGATAAGGGACGAGGAAGGGTGATGGTTTCTAGAAAGATGGGTCAAAAGGGGACAGAGAGTGTCGTGGAATAAATACTTCACCTATCACACCTCCCCTCTTTATCGTAGAGCTGCAGCTGTGTGCAGTCAGACAACCTTGTTTCAAACAAACCCCTTCTTTTGATAGCATGCTAACCTGGAGGCATGCGATTGGGGGGCGGCCCAATATCAACCTCCTCCAGCTCCCTGTGTAATCATCCACCCGCTGCCTTATCAAACCCAAGGCCCATGCAGACTCAAACTCCAGGGGAGGGGCTTGGCATGTCAGTGGGATCTGTTAAAACTTCGACCAGTGGCGCCCCATGTTTGTCAGTCTGTCTGAGGGGTCCTGATGGTCTACGGCTGCGCATGTGCGTCTACAGTTGGCAGATATAAATATTCTAATGATCTGCAGAGTGAACAAAAGGAGTCTCCTCAACACTGAATACAATCAGCGCTAATAAAAACCAAATGCTTGTCGAGGAGGAAGAAGATTTGTCAGTCAATGTTAAATGGATTCTATTCTGCTCCCCTGGAGCTGTCATTAATGTTAATGCTGCGCAGTCTCACAAATTATACAGACGGATCCACGAACCAGGACCGTATAATCTGTTTTTTCAGGGGGGGGGGCTCTATACAAGGCTGCCGGCGTTTAACAGCAAAGGACAAGGCCTTAGCTTCATTACCGATTGACACACAGTGTTTCAGTGATGCCCATCATTCAATGTGAGCTATCTATAAACAGCTCAGACCTAATTAGCCACTGGCCAACAAATGGGCTCATTAAGGTACATTAAACTCTAATATGAAGGTTGTTATTAAGTTAATCGCAGGAGAAACCCAATTAGTGGCCAAATTTGTAAAAATGACTCTGCGGTAGCCAGATGATCTGATTGGCGAGGAGGAGGGGGCTGGAGGGTGTGTATATGTGTGTGTTTGTGAGGGGGGGGGGGGTGTAGCAAACTGGGAGGACTTTGCCTGTGGGCGAGTGGTGGCACCGAGAGAAAAAAGTGAGAGTGAGATCCAGCCACGGATGCAGCGAGAGCTACGTGTAACAGGATGTGTGTGTGTGTGTGTGTGTGTGTGTGTGTGTGTGTGTGTGTGTGTGTGTGCACGCGTGCGTGTGTGTGTGTGGACACGGATTCCAACACTTCCAGAGGAGGTGGGAAAGAGAATGAGTCGCCGAAGGAAGCCGGGAGGGTTGGATGAGGAAACGTCTGTGAATAAATAATCAGGGGAGATATCGTAATAGAAAGACATGGGGAATAAGATGAGAAACATTAGTCCTTTAGTGCTTACCTCATATTACAGACAAGCTGAAGGGTATCACTGAAAGTAAACACGAGCGGCAGAGTCACACAAGGCTTTGCTAGTACATCATTTTATCTAACGGTGCCACTCATAAGAGCTTCAGGATGACATGTCCTTGTCACGTCAGACCTCAGTCGAGGTAGCTTGTGAAATGCCAAGGCCCCTGCAGGACCGGCAGGGGCTGTTCATCATGAGTCTCTTGACATTCATCTTACGTTTGATAATCAGCTTTCTGATGTGAAGGACATCTTTGTTTGTGAGAGTGTGCGTGTGTGTGTCAGAAAAACCAGAGCGGGGACACATCGAGGGACAATGCGTCAATAGTTTTGGCTAATGTTTCTGCCGGCCCCATTAAGAAGTTGACATGCTGGTGAATATTCGGAACGACACGCAAACAACGCTCCGCTGACAATGCTGCACAATTACGTTCAGGCTCATGTGACCAGTCATATGGAAACACATGCACAAACTGTACTTGCAGAACTTTCCCCTCCACTCGTGTCCCATCAGGGTCTCCTTCACACTCCTCCGAAATGCATTAATTGAAACGTCATTCGATTACGTGATCAATGCCTTGTTCCTTTGACTTTAGTTAGCACAGCTGACGCTGTGGTGGCACTGCAGGGACATTAGATAGGCATCGACAATTGAATCAGAGGGAGATGGAAAGGGTAGCTTGTGTGTGTGTGTGTGTGTGTGTGTGTGTGTGTGACTGTCAATCTATAAGGCCCAGGCTGAGCATCAAATGAGGAAGAGATATTGATTTGGGATTTCAGAGGCAGAGGTGAATAACAATTTGAGTCAGAAATGCCTGAAGCATCAACAATTGCTTTCTTAAAGGTCGCATATTTTACACTTTTCCTGTGATTAAGTTCTGATATCCATAAGAAGATTGTTGTGGGTTTTTAAGAACCAAAAAGCATCTCAATGTATTTTTACATCTCTGCTCTCCAGCTTCTCTCTGCAGCTCTGGTGAGAACAGGATGTTTTGCATCTGTCAAATGAGACTATTCTCTCATTGGTTGATGCAGGTAAAGGATTGTAGGCTACTATTCCTTGATGAAACACACGATAGTCAGCCGTGGTCAGTCTGTGCTGAAATGATTCTAACAGATGGTCCAATTCAGACTTAAGTGCTCTTGTGTTTCAGAATAATTTTTTTTTTAGCCACTGATCTTTAATATTACGATGCTTGGGAACCCTGTGCAATGATATATTGGTTCCCTGACATCCAATGATTGAGCAGTGTTTCACAAATATTTATCACAATGATCACTTGGTGTTTTGTTAACAATAATTACAAAAAGTCTTGACAGCTTATTTCAAGGCAGTTTCCGATTTTATAATCAGAGATGACACGGAAACATCACTTTCAACAATCGATAAAAAAAAGAAGAAGATTGGAATGAATTTACACACAAAATTGCAAAACACAAGCTTGAGAGTAAATAAAACTAAATTAGCATGAGCATAAAAAATTGTGTAACAGACAAAATACAAGGACGTCACTTTCAAAAAAGGTTCAATACCAGTGCTACTAAAGTAAAAAGCTTGTTGACACTCCTGTACTATTCATATTGGGACTGTGAAGAAGGCCCATATAGAACTAATCACATCCTAAATATAAATATTTACAAAGGAAGTGGAATTAATTTATTGATTAAATGTAATGCTGTACTTCATAACATGGAAACACGATAGTTTAAGTGGGGACGATACTCAGTGTGGTGAAGCAGCAGTCCATTATCACATCTGGTTTTCAAACAACAGACGGTGGCATTTCCAAGCAACAGCCTTAAACAAGGTGAAATCAGGCTGCGCAACGGGTCATTTTCTCTCACTTAAACATAGTTAGAGGACTGTGAGGATTTCAACCCTCTCATTGTGTCACAATATAAACAGTTGCTCGATGTGACTTCGTATGATGAAGTTATCGTCACTGGAGTTTAAACAACGGCTGATTAGAGAGAGCAGATACGGTTCGTCAGCATGTCGGAGTGAGACTGTCGTCTATTAGGCTCCACTCAGGCACATTGGTGCACTGAGCGAACCGAGGCAGCTGGGAATGTCATTAGCTTTGCTGCTATTAGGTCCTAAACCAAAGCACTGGACACAAATGTTAATTCTGCCCATAGGATAACGCCAGATGAAAAGTCAGGGGATCTATCCAGAGTTATTACATATCATCGTGTGGGCAGCTTGAATGTCTGAGCCAATGGTCATTGCCACCCAACTTTTGTGACATTTCATGTTGGACTAAAGCTGTCAGCTTGCTGGTGATGCCAGGTGAGAAGTCCGGGGACCACCAAAGACTGTCGTGTGCTAGGACCAATGGCTTCCTGTACTTGATGGGATGGGGTTTGTTGTGTTTCTTGTCTTCATTGACGTATGTAACCTGCTCATTTTACAACGGATATCGTTCTGCTGTTCTTCCAGCTCCCAAACCATCCCTGAATCACAGGTGATGTGTGACCTAATTTCTGTGACTTTACATTTACATATAAAATGTGTTTTTCCTCGTTTTCACCCAACACGTGGCAACAGGTAAGCCTTCTGCTGTAGCCTAATACCTTTAAAGGCTAATAGGATTATGCAAATATGGGGTTTACCCAAATTTTAACTGATATTTGGATCATAAATAAACTTTATCTTCTTTATATTTGGAATTTTTTCTTAACAATAATTGAGGTTGTTTTATTGCCCGGCCCTTTATTCAAACATATTATTCACCTGTTGTTGAGCCATTTCACACAAAACCAAAATCGCTGACCTCATGATGAAAAGAAAAAGTTAACCAAAGGGTTAATGATTCATCCTGCTGGGTCCACAATTGTTAGTGATTGTCATCAAAGTTTGCCTCTTGTTCCCTGTCAGCGTAAATTCCTTTAAATAAAGTAGTTTGACAATAAAAGTGAGATGAAATGACAATTTAATTAATTTGTTGTTCTACCTCTACAGTTCCATCTCTCTTTCTTCACCTCTGCCATGTGTAAAACGGTCTTCACATTTAAGTCAATTACTCTGGTTCATTGTTTGGCACAAAATAAATTTCAGTTTTGCTTTACTTCCCGTGAGTCGCACATGACCAACTGCACAGACAAAATCTAATACAATATTGGAGAGCAGAATAAAAGAAGTAGGAAAATCACAGATATCCCAGTAATTGAGAGACTGAGAGAGGAGGGACAGGAGGATCGGGGCCAGAAGGTCGCGTGATGGAGTTGGGCCAGGATGAAAAGAGGCACCAGAGCTCCCAGTTGGCTCAGCCTGTTTCATGGCAATCATTTTGGTCTGGCCCACTGCTCACAACCCGGGGCTGCCTTCATTTAGCGGACCACCAACTGTCGCAGGTGTTTTTTTATAGGCCAAAGTGGGACACTCGTTCCCTGCTCCCCGCCATGCTCTGGCTCTATTCTGCATTTTTCATCAGACGGCTCCGTGCTCCAGGCTATATTTGTGTTAGATAAAAAGACCCAGATTTGCGGGTAACATTGAGGGTAACCTTGAGAATATTGCAGCAGCATGTCTAGGAGATGCCAGAGTGAGCGAATATACACGGCCCCCGTGCTTGAGTGGCACATGTGAGCTATTGAAGCGTGAATTAGAATAGAAGGAGCAGCAAGCAGCAGTTACAATCAGAGAGAGAAAGTTGGTGCAAAAAAGAATTGCTTCGTGCTTGAGATTCTGTCGTCAAGTGCATAAATGTAGACAGGTGTGTGAAAAGGGGGTTAGGAGGAAAGTGAGCATGAAATATCTTAACTAAACTGAAAGTTATGGGTGTTGAGAGGGATTTCTGTCT
This sequence comes from Hippoglossus stenolepis, assembly GCF_022539355.2. Lineage (NCBI taxonomy): Eukaryota > Metazoa > Chordata > Actinopteri > Pleuronectiformes > Pleuronectidae > Hippoglossus > Hippoglossus stenolepis. Next base: position 20,552,849 of record NC_061487.1, on the reverse strand, counting down.
GGGGCATGACAGACTGCATCATGTGTGCGAGATCAAAACTGTTCGAGGGGCTAAAATAGGAGGGGAAGGCACGAGGTAGCAGCTGTCGAAAAGGTTTTCAGAAAGGCCGGGACTGAAAGAGATTGTATAAGTGTGGGTGCAGCGCGAGCGTGAAGTTTTAGGAGGAAGTTGGGTTTGAGGGGGAAAAGTCTAGGGACCAGTGTAAGATCTGCAAGACTCAGGGTTAATAAGCAACGGTGCCATGGGGTTATGACTCACGCCTGGCTGCTCCGGGCTCTGATTGGAGGAGTACGAACAGGGGAGGGAGGGAGACATAAGGGGGAGTGGAGAGAGGCTGGTGGTTGGGGGAGCGCACTGGGAGCCGGGCCTTTGATCACAGGGTGAAGAATTACCAGCTCAATGCCACTGCGGCTGGACCCGAGCCCCAAAGCACCAAGGGAAGTGCTCATATTCAAAACGTACCCCTTCCTCGCTACACATCTGTGATTCATTTATTGGCATGCACGCAGACAGAAATCCACACACATAGCTCACACACTGACAAACGCACACAAACAAATAAATCGCTGTTTTCTCTTGCCCCGTCCTCGGCGACCTCTCATTAGACTCACAGTGACACAGTTGCACACATCTATACATCAGCCGGGGCCGACACAGCGAAAGGCCGGGAAAAGAGGGCAGTCGTCACGAGCGTCTAAACAATAGCGAGAAAGGAGGTAAAAAGTGGAACACAGTTGAAATATAGGACATCTTTTGAAGTGCGAGGATAATGTGGTTGGGAGACTAAATACGTCTCCGGCTGAGTGACATGGAGGGAGCCATTCCAATTCGAAAGGATGAAGGAGGGCCGTGAAGCTGCATGATTCACCTATAAACGAGTCCCCTGACAAGCACGGGACTTGGCAACAAAACACACCGAAACGTCCTGAGAATTTATGAGTGGTAATAGAAAGTTTCCAAGCAGTATTTGGTTGCATATCTCCCTGCCCTCTCAAGCATGCCTGGAGCTTATCCTGCTGGCTGATACAGAGGTGTGTGTGTGTGTGTGTGTGTGTGTGTGTGTGTGTGTGTGTGTGTGTGTGTGTGTGTGTGTGTGTGTGTGTGTGTGTGGGCCGATGGGGGTTTTCCTGACTGTTGTTAGGAGTGGAGGAAATGTGAGTGTGGAATGAACATAGCTTTGATCATTTCTAATCCTCATAGGAAATGGGGGGGCACTTCTGCACGTCAGTAGGGGAAACGCAAATCCAGCGTTTAGGAGGAAGGAGGTGTGTCGGTGCATGTTTGCATGTTGTGCCGAGCTGGTACACCAGCTTCCCTCCACACACTTGAAACGGTTGTGGAGCTTCAAGAGTTTGCGGTGATTGTATCGGAGGAAGTTGGAGAACAAGCCCTCCTCTGTAACATTTGATGAAGTTGGCAAACTACCTTCCTAAACGCCTCTGAGACGCAGCGTGTGGTTGGGGTGTCGGCTGGGGGCAGAAAGCAATGGCCTCCGTCTTTGTTTCCCTGCGGATAATTTAATCGAAAAAGTCTCATTAAGAAGCGTCGCTTGTGGCGCCGGGGCTCAGACACATGCTGGGCCTGACCTTTCATCATAAGAACAATTAACATGAATGGATGCTCGTTTAATCGGCCCCGCCGTTTTATTATCATTATCTTAATGGCAACTCATACATCACGGTTAACATCCCCATTCTCCGAGTTTTGGCCCCCCGCGTGACAAGGTGGGCACAGGGTTAAACGGGCGTGATTTGCGGCCAGATGCTCAACGCATCATCTTAAAGGGACCGCAGAGGACAGAGAGGAGACGTCATCCACTCATTATTCCGCTCGGTTGTACACAAAAGCTTTCACGAGGAGTAGATTCTGTACACAGGGTGATTATGACTCGAGTGCAGAGCGAATAAACAGATACTGGCTCTCAGAGGCAAGCGGGTTATTTCTTCTCCTCTCTGTCATCAGATAGGGCTTCTCAGCGAGGGTGTTCACATGGCGTCTCTTTCCCCATTATCTGCCACGCGGGCCCGTAGCAACACAGATAGAGTGGTCACATCTTAAGTGATTATGTACATTTTCAGAGGCCGACCTTTTGTAGGCGACATCTCCGCGAAGGGATGTGTGAGGAGGCAGGAGACAGAAGCAGGGAGAGAGCTGCCTGTGCAACTTTGTGTTTATACCAAACCGTACAAGTGCATTCACAGAGGCGCGTTTGATATGCCACCCACAGGTAGAGCTCGAAAGGCCACTCTGCAATAGTCCGGCACCCACTTTGCGGTCCTTCTGTGCACTGGGAGACCCTGCAGGGCACTCGGAGGGGTGGTTAAAATTGGAACACATTCATCTCAATCCCCCCGCCTGCCAGCACTAATGGATGTTCGCCTGTTTTGGAGAGACAATGAAGCCCAAAAGACAGAAAGACAGGATTTCCTTGTGGCGTTTGTGGACATGAATGAAAAATACAAACACTTCTAATCCCTTTGTGCCTCCGCGTGTATTATATACGTGATTTAAATTCAACGACAGCATCTTCTTAGCCTTGAAACCCGGAGCCTGCTTCCCACCGTTGTTTCGCAGTAGCCCCGACGTGTCAGTTCACTGCTATCAATTCAGGGAATAGAATTACTTTTCATTCTGCTCCATCTCCACTCTGTCTGCCATTTGTAATGTCCCATATCCCATTTCCTCTACTACAAATAAAAGATGCATCAATGATTTACAGGAACGTAGCTGCCCACAGCTGCAGTGTATTGAATAAACCTGATACTGAAGCTCGTCGAGTGTACTTGTATTTATGCTTCATCCTTACATCATAATACGTTTTCTCTCCGAAGCAGCGGCAGAATCATCTGCCTTCATGCTTTGTTTGCACTTTTTATTTCTCCTGTTTTCAAGCTTTTCAAACTGCACCTCGGTTCACAGGCATTTTTATTACGTTTCCCTCTGCCTCCAATGTATTTCCTTTTATTTCTGCAGTGAAAAATCACCCCCTCGAGACCACACCTATATCGTTCTGTCTTACAGAGCAGAAGCAAATTCATAAACATAACACATCGAAATATGCATTCGGCAAATTCCCTGCTCCAGTTTAGGAGAAATCCATTGAAAAAAAGTGAACGTCTCCCTTGATAGAATAAGAAATTCACAATTTCTCTTTCATTCTGTCGGATTTCTCCTCTTTTAGCTTATATGTTTGTTTGTTATTTTACTCTAGTGAGGAGATGTCTACGAGGATACCGTGGGCTACATATTATCCATCCAGAAAGACTACACAACATTGTAGTATTATGATTGTGGTCTCTTAGCAACACTATCATCATTTCAGGGCAGAGGAAGTGTTGATGTTGCTGCGGAGGCAGAAAGTTCAGTCTTCCCTCGTGTTGAATAGAGGTCATTAGCACATCAGCCAAATACCTGCAAGTGTTGGTTCTACGTGACGGTGCCTGGGAGTGGAAGTGGAGCAACACCAAAGAAGTGATAGACGCATCAACAGGAAACAGGGAGGTGAGAAGAGGCTGAACGGTGTCAGATAAAACCATCTAGTGTGTCTCCGTTTTAGGGTTAGGGGTTAGGGTTAGGGTTTTATATTCATCTAAGAGGGAAATAAAACAAATTTGGGAAAGAGATTAAATTGTTTTTTGAAAATGCATTAAAGAGCGCATGTTTAGTTAATGTCTTATCATCACTGCATCAAATTAGGATCTGATATTTAAGCTGCTTGTCATCTCGGCTAAGTAGTCACCATGGGGAGTCTGCAGAGGAAACATTTAGTGGAGGCGGGGAGAACAAGGACAGACGGTAATACAACATGTCAGTGAAGAACTTACTGGAGAAAATCATGTTTACTGTGCAAACTCTCACTGATATTGGCTTCGAACGTGCTGAAATAAATATCTTTTTAAATATCTTTCATTTCTCTGACTAAATCTTGAGGACATTCAGAATCGCAGTGCTCCTGGTTGGTATCACAATTGATCTGTAAATGATCAGTTATTATCAGTCCTCAAAAAGTAAATGTGTTGTAAGATTGTAACAATAGATGCTCTGTTGTTCGTTCTTGATAATATTTGCTGAACAATAAAATTAGATCTTAGAATGAGCAGATTCTCATTCTCACAACCACTGCTGAAAAAATGTAAAAGTAAATTTCTTTCTTCTGCCATGGAGGTTAGGATTTTTCCTCTATCCATTTATATTGTTCGCAGGCTTATGCAAAAACATATTTCTATGACACTCGGAGGAAGGATGGGTCGTGGGCCAAGAAAGAAACGATGGATGTTGATTTAAAAAATATTTAGGCGACTTAAATCTGTGAGTGTGTGTAATTTGGTGCAGATTGATTGAATTTAATGGGACTGATGGGTCTTGGTGGAGGTTTGACTTCCCCGTGTAGCCTATCAGCACTGGCTAATCAGGGCACACCCACAAAACGTCCACCTGTATAAACAGCCATCGTCTGGTACAGGCCATGAACCTGAGTCATATCAAGCAAACAAAGCAAACACAGACTCTGCCATGTTTCTCATGGATTTATCTAAAACTAAACACAACACCAATATGTTCCTGACTTCCTCTCTGTCTTACTAACTCTTTCTCTCTGTTTTCCAAATCTGTCCTGGTTTACTTTGGTGTATTTAAATGTCATAGTGTCCAAAACAGTATGTGATTTTTTTTTTTTACAGACTTTCTTTGTGGTGTGAGAATGGAGAGGATATACTTTTACATTTTTTATTTTAAAGACAGGTATCCTGGGATTGCCTTAACTGATAAAATAAATGTGTCCTACAGCAGCTTCTGCAAACCTGAAGTTGAGCATTTCTTTTCTGTTACGCTTCATTAATCACAGCGAGGAAACTGTCCTCCGGATCTGACCCCTGCAAACTCTTTAGCGGCAGTGGTCAGCTGTGTTGCAGCTCCAAGGAACCAAATCCTGTCCGGAGGCCAGTGCATTAGTCAAGGGTAATGCTAGGTACATTCCTTCCTAATACCTTGTTATTTAAGAAGTCCTTTAATACAGACACATCCCAGTTGGCCCATGTGAGGTTCAAACCAGGGGCTGTCTGACTGTGAAGACACAGTGCTAACCACTCACCTGACTAAATCTCATTCACATTACTGGGTGAAATTATCCCAGAATCCCAATCTCAGAATATCAACATGTCAAGAAAAATTCTGCAAGATATACGGTCTGTATTTTACAGATCCAAGCCATCCTTTTAAATAAATCAAACTGTGTCATTCTGGGTGTTTAATATATAAATGGTCAACTGATCTCACTGGTTTCCCCCCCAAACGCTGCTTTTGATTTATTTAGGATAATTTGCAGGGTAGATGCTCTGGTCTTTTCCCGGAACAGCCTGATAAATGGGGGCCACTGACACTAAGCTACTTACCACTAGAAAGCTATTTGTACAACAGCAGGCGGTTAAATCTCGTGGACGGGTCGGCGGGATCTACAACTTATGCACAACGATGGCGTTTGATCTCGCTGCGTCAGAATCGTGAGAAACAAATAAACTGAATGGATGGGTCCCTGTCTCTTTTAAATTGCTTTTAATCACACGCGATGCCCCGAGTGAGCTGTCACCGGAGTATATCACTGAGCTCCTGACACCCTTCTCCTCTGAACAGGCCCCTCAGACCTGTGAGTCGGAGTTTCCCACATGTTCCCAGTAAAAAAAAGTGTGATAAGGCTTTTGTGATACTGGTTCCTTGGCTCTGAATCCCCCTTCCACTGGCCATCAGGTCAGCTGACTCCATTTCTGCCATTAAATCTCATCTTAGAATTTACGTCCATGGATTTTTCTAGCAGCTTCTCGTCTGCATATGAAGATGAACGACGCATCACAACCGCCCACTTTTCAGGAACAAAGCCAAAGTAACCCCGGACAGGAACGGTGCCAACTTCCCCCGGTGATGTAATTTGGAGCCAGGGTCTGACGAGTAGCGATCTAGGGAGGGAACTGCGGTTTTAAAGTCTCGCCAATACATGTGTTCGACCAATCACAAATCAGGCTCAGCTGTCAATCATGACGATTCACACCTTTCTATAGCATCAAATAAGCATTTAAACTGAAACTGAAAACCTCAGAAAAATGTCAACTTGAACATACATCAGTTTGACAAAAAATACCTTTGTCGTGTAGACTGACTTTTTAGTTTGGTCCATATCCCTTCCACTAACATGAAGGAGGCGTTTATGACCTATACTGCAGCAAGCCACCAGGGGGCAATCGAGATGCTTTGGCTTCACTTTTCTCTTTTTATAGTCTATGTTATGATCTCTTCTTTTTAATTCTAGAGGGTTCTATCTTTATTATCTTTCATTTACAGTTTTCCAATTATGTCTAGAATGATAGAATTCAATATTGAATATTGAATGGTTATTATTATAATTGTTATTATCATTTTTATAAAGTGTCCCTGTTTCAGTTTTCCAGCCACTGGTGAGCTACACAACCAAAATATTAGACAACGCCACAGTCAAACCTGATGAAGACAGCAATACAAGTTTGACGGTAGACCCTGTCCCTGATAAAACTACTAATGCTATCCATCTCATCAAACATGGAAGTTTGTATCTAATCTCACAGCCTTGGGGCAGACCCGGAGGCCAGACGGCCGCACCCTTCCTCTCCTCAGGCCAGGCCAGAGCAATTACGACTGCTGCTTCACACACAGACCTGTGTCACAGACGCAATTAACAAGCTCCGGAGGAGCCTGGGCAGCCAGAGAGGGACAGACTGTGTACACAGCATGAATGATGAGAGGCATGAGGAGGGACGGGGAGGGTGGAAGAGATGGAGGGGAAAACAAGAGTGGATCGAATCAGGCTGCCAGGGCTTTGGTGAACAGTTAGTGTGGGTGGATGGAAAACTTTAGTGAAAGCAAACCTGTTTCAATCTTTTCTGACACGCATGACGACATATTTCTATCATTAAAAACTAATATCATGTGTTATTACATTGTAGACACATTCTCTTCTCTTCAATGTACCTCTGGGCAGAGATTTTGGAGCGTGAGCCAGCAAACGCTTTGCCGCCCACTTCTCTGCATTCTACATTCATCCTTGTTGTGAGGATGATTCATCATAGTTGTGACAGAGGGTGTATAATGTGTTAAAGCTCCCAAAAGCAACAGCAGTAGTGTTATCTAGGTGGGATGTTCATTTTATTCCGAGGCACGTTCCAATGTCAGCTGCAGGGAAACAGAGCGGCACGGAATCTTTCTGCTGCATCAGGATCGTCAGGATCTCTATTACCTTACATGTGACCAATTTTTATCTCTCGTCCTTGTGAGTTGAATTCTGAACTCTAATCCTCATTGTAAACCCCGGCATGCGCTCATCTGCTGCTTTTTAGATCCCAGCGTCCCCTCAGTCTTTTCCCTTGCCACTCTGCAGTTCCTTGGCCTGCCTGTGTAGGATGATCCGACAGGAAATGATTGTGCAGAGGTTAGAGCCAGAGGAACTGAGATGTCTTTGCTGACTCTGGGATGTAGGAGTGATGGAGGCTGTCGAGGGGAGAGATGGATTCTCTGGCCCCTCGTGTCTCCACCGAGTCGTTGTTCATGAGCTCGAGCTGCCAGACAGTCTGTACCTGCCTCCTCTGACAGATGCCTCCTGTCAGTCAGTCTGGGCTGGTCCACAATCTGCATCGCCGCCTCCTCCTCAGCTGGGATGAGATTATGGCCCCGTACACACCATGGTATTAACATGTGGTTTTTGTGATCCGGTGAGAAGTGGACAGCTCAAAATAAAGGTTTGAACGCCCTCAGATCAATCCGATCACGCCAGACCACATTCGGTATAAACAACACAACTTGGTCTTCGTGAACAGAAATGATGTACGTGTTAATTTGCATGTACGGCGGGGAAGTGCTATCCGATCACGAGACGCATGTGGGGCAACACGGTAATACCAGGTGTGAATGCACACACTCAGAGCTGTCCACTTGTGATCAGATCACAAAAAACACTAATACCAGGTGGGTACGTGCCTTTTTCTTATATATACATATTTTGTATTCTTTATCTTTAGCCCTTTGTTGAACAAGATAATTTAAATGAGTTAGCGGCTAGCTAGAAGAAAAAGCTAGCTCGGAGATAAGCTGCAAGTTGTTCAAAATACAAACAGCAAATTTAGAGCTGACATTCTTGAGTCAAGAAGTAATACATTTTGGTGTGTGTGTCTTCTTTTTTATGAAGCCAGCGCTATGAACAAGAGTTAGCATCAGGCTAAAAGCAAAAGCCAGCTCGGAAAAAAAGCTGCAAGTTTGTGACTGAAAACACAAACAACAAATGCAGAGGAGACGTCCTTGGGTCCAAAAAAGTCATCTATTTGGTTGCGTGCAGCTTTTTTAATCATCTACTTTATACCCTTGGTTGGTGTTTTGAAGTCCCAGTCTTTTTCTTTGCCCACATGCTAATTTTACCCACACTCCCACCTCCCATTTTGTATCCATAATGCATTGCAAACACATCACAAAGCCACATAACCACACCACAGAGGATAAAAATGTTAAATTCAACAGCGATACTATCTCGCAGTCCTCATAACGCGATGTGTGATAGTGTAAAAGTCATCTCTGGTTTCAGTTCAATGAGATGTTGAACCCAAAGCAAACAGAGGAAAATAGAAAAATCCGGGGCTATATCCCTTTATTGTGTGTGTGTGTGTGTGTGTGTGTGTGTGTGTGTGTGTGTGTGTGTGTGTGTGTGTGTGTGTGTGTGTGTGTGTGAGAGAGAGAGAGATGAAGAAGAAAGTGGATTTACTGTGAGACAAGCAATACATTCTTTTGAATGGTACAAGAACATGCAATCTGGAACGGAGCTGCGGGTCTCTGCAAATAAAATGTCATTTTTCACAGGCTAATGCACAGCCTCACAATTTCTGTGAAGCAAACACATATAGACATACACATCCCGCACCCCCCTCCACCAACACACACACACACACAGACACACATGGTATATCTTAGGGAAATGTGTGGTTTTATGAAGAAAAAAGTTTGGTTTCTCTTGCAGCTCTTGCAAGCAAACAAACAGGATCATTAAGGCATCTCATGGTGGGCTGATGTGTGGTGGAGCCGCTCCATTACTGTGAAACCAGAGCCTCCGACTGTCTTTTAAATGATGGCAGAGAGAAATAGGCTCCATTAAAGGCAGCAATCAAAGCTCCATCACCACTAGCAAGCATGTCACGTAGCTAATTCAATCTCACAACCCATGAAGCAATTAATTCATGTCAATACAACTGCACAAATAGTCTCTTTTTGCCCATCAGCGGAGAGGAGGTCTTACAGCTGTGCTTGTGTTTGCTCGCGCATCCTTGTGACTCAGTGAAGTGAACCTGGAAGAACAGGTGTAATTGGGTGTGGAAAAAAAAAAAAAGGGGGGGGAACCTCGTGGTGTCCCAAGCTAAATGAGATCAGACAATCTTCTCCCCTCCATTTCCTCCCTAGACATCAGGCGCACTGTCCCCTACCTCAGGTTTGTTATTATTTCTCTGATCTGTTTGGGCTCGCCGACAGATGACAGGATAATGATTATTCGCTGAAACCAGCCTCTCTCTCTCCGCGCCGGAGCTTGTATCTGGCTATGCCCCTTCACAGCTACACAAAGTCGTTTTATTTCTTCGCTTCAAATACAGGCTTTAAAAATCATTCTGATGGTACACAAACATAATAGGAGGAACGGCACAGCACTCCCGGAAATGCTTGGAACTTGATTATGCTCTGGTGTACCGTGCAGGAACATTTGCGAGATTGCTTACAGCATTAGTCTCACACCAACAACCAGAGCCAGAGCTCTGAGCAAGAGTTAGCTGCTAACTAAAAGAGAAAGCCAGCTTGGTATTCAGAGTATGGACATCGTGGCAGAGCCAGCAAAGAAACTTACAAAGACATTGATGGAGGAAAGAAAGAAGAGGAGAATCGGACTGGGTTTTACTCGTTGGCTAATCTCAGATCCCATCCGCTATCGTCTGATGATAAATTAGCCTCTGGGGGCAATGGACCAATATTTTGGAGCTTCCGACTCCACCTTCCATTCACGGTACACCGTTTACAGTCTTTCTTTTATCACAGTCAAACATCTCTCCACACCAACACAGTTGAACATGAATGTCGGGGCTTGTGGACACTTCTATGACACCACACCAGCAGTATGGAGGCATGTTATGTTTTGTCTTTTTTACTTCTGAAGATAGTTCACTAATTTCTTCAATTGTATTGCATTTGGCTGCAACACTGTTTACCCCTGAAACTCCAGAAGTGTTTTGTGGACTCAAACACTTCACCCACGACCTCCATCTGCACAGTGGTGAGTAGATAGAGTGAATTTTCATTTCTGGGAGAACTTGCAGCCCCATTATTTCTGTAAAGTTACACATGCAGAGCCAGATGTGTTACTGCCCAGATAGGAATACCCACCAGGTTAAATGAGTTTCACTGGGTCAATATCTCAACGTGTACAGATTGGACATGCTGAGAAATCTCTCTCAGGTGTGAAGCCACATAGTGTGATTCTGAGAAGGCCAGAGAGGGAAAGTGAGAAAGAAAAATGAGCAGAGGTGAGACAAAGGATTTCTGATTGTGGCTGTGAGTTGATGAAAAGTGGGTTCTGGCTGGTCCGGTGCTGCAGGCGTGAATCCGGTCTGCATTTAAATGCGTCTTTAGAGAAGCAGAGACCCTGAGGAGTTCTCCTGCTCTGGACCCCTTTGCTCCCAGACCTCCTATTCCCAGTCCTATCTGGATGGTTTGCTGCTTTGAATGTTGATAAAGGAAGAAGAAGAAATCCTCCTCTTTCTGAGTTCCCTCTTTACGCTCCCTCTCCATATATTGTCAAATGTCTAAGGCTTTCTGATAATAGTGTCGAGGATGAGAATGGAGAATGGGTGTATATGTATGAATGTCATCTTCAACACCCAATGTAAGAAACAATCTGTTTATTTATAGATTTCAGACAAAAATAGACAAATGCAAACAGGAGAGAGAAACATCAGACAGTCAGACTCCTGTCTGTCGTTACACTAGAATAAAGAAGGATTTCAATAGGCTGTTGATTCAACAACATTTCCCTTGGGTAGGTATATACAACTCTCAGTGCATCTAAGTGCAGTTCTACAGTAGTGAAGTCATGTTGTTGTCAAATCCCTCTCGCTTCTGTCATTTTTACAACCCAGATTAGATCAAACTACACCCAGTTGTTTTGACGAGAGCCTCAAACGACCCACCGCAGCCTTCGCTCCTCAACCCTAACCGATACTGAAGTGGGCGCGGTTTCAATCTAACTGAGATTTTGAATTTAAGGCAACAGAATCAATCACATTAAAACAAACTGCTGATACGGACAGATTTGTGGTGGTACATCAGGAGTGAAGGCTCCAGCCCCAGCGAGTCAAGGTAGGAAGTGTGTGCGTTTGTCTGGACGGCGATCCGTCATAAGCTGCAGATTGGCCCCAGAGTAATGGGCCTTTACATTATAGTGCACTGAAAGCTGATACTGTGAGAGTACAATTCGATTTTTACCTAACAAAGAGTCAGCAACATTTACCAATCAATGAGTGGCAAAATGCACCCCCCCCTATGTTTCTGATAACAGATCTGACAAGAACAAAAATAAGTGGGCCCAAATCTACGGGCATAAAGAATCCGCAGGTAGCTGAAGGCAACATGATGATGGAAAGCACCAGGGACAACATTGTAGAATAGAAAAAAAATAATACCCAATAGATTTATATAAAATATTATCTTTGTGATATAAGACATTGTGGCTTCGGAAAATAAAATCCCTTTCTATGTGTGAGAGCATCCGCAGTGTTTGTCACAGCAATTGAATCAAAATGATACTGCGAATAAATGAGGAGCGAAGCGTACCATGTCACGGAATTTCCTTTTTTTTCCCCTGACATCTGTTGGGCTCAACAGACGCTCCGCTCGGCTGCCTACCCAGGCTTCCTCTCCGGCTCAGCCAGGCTCACCAGTAAAGCCCGGGATCTGACTGGCTGTGGAAATTGAGCCTGATGGTAATTGATTGCACATGAGTTGTGCGCTTCAATTAAAAAAAAGTTAGTAGCTAGTGGGGAATTAAAAAGGTTTGAGAGCCATCCATATTTGTCACAGCAGCCCTCCTTCAAGGTCAGGCCACTGCCAGCAGGCACCGGGGAGGGGTGGGGCGGTAATAGGGAGACGGCTGACAGAGCGAGGGCCAAGGCTGACAGCTCGGCTGGGAGGACGGCTGGCTGAAGCAGACACTGAAGGACAGGTGGATGAAGTAAAGAGTCTGGACTGCTGCTCTCAGGGGGCGTGGTCCATGGATGGTCCAGAATCATCGTCTTCAAAGTCCCGGGGATCGAGGGGGGCTGCCCTCGGCACCGGGAACCTGGAAGAAGAGAAAAAATATATATAACCGTAACTAGAATGGCACAGTAGAGCACATAGCTCCAACAAGGTCCAACAGTAACAGGCCCTTAAATCAAGCTGCAGCACAGTTCACACATTATACCAGTTTCCTTAATGTGTCTGATTGTTTTCATTAAGATCCATGTCTTATATAAATGATCAAAAACGCATATCCAATCTTGCAATGTTACAGAAAAATAATTCCTGGGTCTGCACCAACATCTTCCTAAACTGTTACTGCATCGTTCCGTCACATTTCACGTAAATCAGTTCAGTTGATCTGTGTAATCTTGTTTAGAAACCAACACAGGGCAAAAACATAACTTCCTCGGTGGAGGTAAATGTATCTGATCACTTCCCGTCCTCCAAATCTCTTCTCGTTTCACAAATAAACACAACCGCTCTACCCACAAACACACACACACACACAAACACACACGCCCTCCGGCATGAGCACATAACATGGAAATATAATAAACCTTTGTGAAATGTAATCAGTTTCAATCAGGCTACGTCTTAAGTAGAAATCATCCATTCTGTCGTTTTTATATTAGCAGTTCTGCGGTGACAGAGACAAAGTGAGAGCTAAACTGTAGGGACCTGTAGCAATCCGAGCCGGGGCTGATAGATTCATTTTCACTGGAGACAGTCTACACTAATCATATGCTCTAATTGGACAATGTCACGAAGGTGATAGAGCACCGTTCCTCCAGCAGAAGCAACTCTCTACCGCGGCTCGTCTCTTTCTACCCTCCATCTTTCCCATAACGATCCCCCTAAATCTACACAACCACATCCCTTTTCAATTTGACTAATCATCAGCATGTTTTTTTTTTGTAAACACACACTTGCTGTATCGAAATGATGTTTAATTCAATGAGATTCAATGCATCTCAGAGTAAGTGGCATCATTTCATTATTCAGAAGTCTCTTCCCTTCCTACGACCTTGGGCGGTTCGTTAGCATTTATAATATGAATTTATTGTCATTTATCTAAGCAGGAATCAACAAAAAAGAGATTATTCCATTTATATTGATGTGTGTCTGACTGTTTTATAGATCACCTGAGGTTTCTGGTGTAAAACTGATATTACAGAAACTTTTAGTTCAGGGTTACATTTGATGTAAACTAATGGTTCTGCCTGTGAGCAGCAACAACATTTGACCAAAGCTTTGTTCACTGGTTATTACATTTGACAGGAAAGTGGTTCATGACAACCATTAAAGATAATAACAGGTACTTTTTACGTCTAATTTAATGGAGAAGCACAAAGAACTTTTGCAAAACACAGACAGATGTGAATGGAGAGCTTCCATGGGCAGTAAGAGGAGAAATTAGGTAGTTAGCAATGATGCTAAAAAGTCCGTTCTTCAGAAGGTTTTCTAACCTTTAAACAAAATTCTTATAAAAACAAAACTCCAGCCATTCATGGGCTCTGTCAGGCTGAATGCTAACATATCTTAGTTTAGCATGTGACACAAAGTACAGCTGTACATGTTTGTGGTCATGAAACAAAGTATTGAACAAATCGATAATTTGAAGTTATTATAATTCATCCTGAGGAGAACATGGTTGTGGGTACCTCATGTGCACCATATATAAATCCTCAGAGGTATTAGGATACATCCTATGGGGAAAATGAATGTCACGACAGTATAAAATCTCATCCATCAAAAATATCTGATATAGCTAAAAAATAGACGATAAACCGAAAATTCCAGTATCATAAGTCTTAACATGTTGGTTGTGCATTTCAAATGAAACTTCTGTTATAGAGAATAAACTTGGAGACTTTTAAAACACATGTATACAAACTATACAGCAACATAGACCATGTTGTACTATACATTTAGTGTGTATTTAGTGGTTGAATGTGGTTAACTAAGATAAGGATCACCATATATGCAAGAAAATGCAGGCTGTTATTCCCGGGTAAACGATTTTTTAGCTTTTAATGCAGTTAAACTCTCGCCTGCTGATGGTGTGTGTGTTATCTGATGGTGATTATCATTATGTGTGCGTGTGCATTTGTGTGTGTGTGTGTTTCCATCTCCTATCTCTCTGTGAAAGACACATTTCCATCCATTTCTGCCTCTCTGATGCTTCTCCCGCTCACTTGCTTTGATACTGTTCCACCTCCAACATCTCCACATGCAGCACAATCTCTACACGCTGGTTAATACGCAGCGATATTTCTCTCTCCCGGAGTATTTCTGTCTGACATACTTCTGGTGGCAGAAACAAAGAGCTGCTTCCTCCTCCTGCACCTCCTCAAGGAGCACATCAGCACAACACGAACACACAACGGGGGCATCTCATCAAAGAGCTATCGCAAATGTGTGCACGCGTCAATGCATACTACAACACTTGTGTTCACCTAGGAGCCAAGACTTTTTAGCCTCTCGACTCCAAAATGCTTAGAGGTCAAGTTATAAACAACACTTTCAGGATTTAATAAAGCAGCGACAACAGAAACACACATATACACACAACTTGGCAGCAAGTGGCAACTCACTGACTGCCCAAAGAAATGATAATGTTGGATGGAGTGTACACACACACACAAAAATACCATTTCCCTTAAGTAAACATCTGAGACATTAATTATTCAGAAGTGCTGTTCTCATTCAAGTTCTTGGCTAAAGTTACCACCTGCCCTTTCATCCGCCGCACAAATTTTACGCAGCAATCTAACCGTCTACAGTGGCACACACACACTGTTCGCTCTCTGTTGTCAGCACACACACACACACACACACACACACACACACACACACACACACACACACACACACACACACACACACACACACACACACACACACACACACACACACACACACACACACGAGTCTGCATCGAGCTAAAGGCCCCGACGTTCACACGGTTCCCTCCTGTCTGAGACTGAGGGGTTCCGAGGTAAAAAAAAAATCAAATGTTGAAGACTTATTTGTGTAAGGCAATTTCACCTTGCATCTCCAGTCAACCAAAACAGTCACCCTGGTCTTCGTCAAAAGAAGACGAAGAAGAAAAAAAAAAAAGAGAAGATAATACAAATATATTCATATGGCACAAAACGAGGCCTCTACAATGGCAAATGAACTATTTATATTCAGATGGTCCCTGCTAAGCCTTAGGACACATGTATTAACTTATTTATTCCACCCGCAGGAAAAAAGGCCATTACTTGAGAGAGAGAGAGAGAGAGAGAGAGAAGGAGAGGGGAGAGAGAGAATGGCAGCGAATGGAGTGGGTGGCAGATCGAAGAGACAGAGCGGAGCTTCAACATGCAACCAAATGTCAGTGGGTGGGTGATAAATTTCCCTCCCAGTTACAGCCCTTGCTTTGTTCCCTTTTTCAGACTGTTCATCTTCCCTGGCCTAAGTAAAAGATCACTTTGCTGCGCGTGTGTGTGTGTGTGTGTGTGTGTGTTCCGAATCTCGACTGGGTTCCTTCCGCCCATGACTTATTCATAAGCTTTAATGCAGTCGATGTATTATTGATCAGGACTGATCATTGCCTCCTCCCCTTGCTGTGACCACGGTCTGCGGACAGGGATGAGCTGAGGGCTGGAGGCTCCCTGCTGCAGAGTTCGCTGTCTGGGCTTCAGTGGAACATACTGGCAGAGCTCACTGGTGATGGATAGGCAACAGTCAGCATGGAGATTTGGAATATTGTGTGTGTGAGAGGGAGAAAGCAGGCGAGATAACAGAGTAGAACAAAGCTAATCTTATTAACTTCTCTTCTCCGAGCGAGACAAAAAACCTTCTCCAATAACCCTAAAATGAACCCATCACTCATGGGAGAATACCTCTGCCTCCCCTCGAGGAAAATGGATGGAGGGATCGTGCACGACGCCTGCCTTGACTTTGACTTTTGTCTCTCTGGTTCTATTCTTGTTTTGGCCTCAACCCCCCGGAGCTCGACAGGAGACGGAGGAGGGAGGCGTCCACGCCCTGATTAAGTTTGAATTCCCTGCTCTTGGCAGGGAAGCTGTAGGGCTCCTAAGTCATCATCTGGAAACACTCCCATCACGCTGTGGCAGCCTTGCAAAGCTTGATCCAGCCTCATTGCCATATGAATAATCATACTGCAGTGGCTCGGATATGCTGGATGGGTTTGTGGTGTGTGTGGAAAAAGATGAGGAGGAAAAGCAAACTGGAGGTTACTGATAGGGGAGGGAGGTTCTTCTTGATTAAACAAACAGGTTGAATGAGAATAAGGCTGTGTACACAACATTGGTGGTAAGAAAATTACTCCTCGGTTTGCATTTCGCTGATGCCATGTAAGTGTGCTCCATCACATAAGATGGCAGGGCCCATTTCTCAAGCCCCGGGGGCCTATGAGGTTTGGTCTAATGAGAGAGGATCCTTAATGGTTATTGATAGACCCTTACTCTTACCTTAACTCCCCCGGTGAAGCAGTGCACTCTGCCACTACTTAATGAAGTAAAACTTGTCACCTCTGCAGGATGATTTAACACTACAAACAGCTCCACGACAGGAGAGGACTGCGATATGGAAAAATAGATCAAATAAAGGAGTGAGAGGAGGAAAGAAATGAGTGCAGAGTCTTCATGACGCGAGGAAGGGAGAGTGATTGAAAAAAAGCCGGTATTGATTTGTAGAATACAATCTAATTATAAAAGAAGAGGAAAGTCAAAGTGTAGGTTATTATTAATGATCTGTAGAATCTAATTGGCCATTGTCCTGGAAAGCTCTCTCTCTCTCTCTCTCTCTCTCTCTCTCTCTCTCTCTCTCTCTCTCTCTCTCTCTCTCTCTCTCTCTCTCTCTCTCTCTCTCTCTCTCTCTCTCTCTCTCTCATCTGCCAACCTCCTCCTTCTCTCTATGTTCTTTCTTTTCATCTGAGTGCCCCGTCTAAGGATGTGTAATTTAGAAATAGCCCCTGCAAACACCTTTCATTAAGAGCACCCCTGTGATCTTCCCCACACTTTGCACCGTGATGATCCTGCCAGCTACAATTTGAGATATGGATGTGTCCTAATGAGGAATGTGAAGGAAAAAACCAAGGAGGGGAAACGAGTGAGTCAAAGAAGTGGAGGACGACTTACGAAAAGGAAAAGACAATTTATGGGATTTTGAGGAAGGTGAAGAAAAGGAGACCAAAGGCAGGAGAGTCACGGCGTTGGCAGGAAGTGACATCATCTTGATCGGGGATTGTTGCTGAGGCTAAGACACAATAGAGAGATGGTGTGTGAGACTAATTCATCGTTCAGGAGTTTCTACTGAAACTCCATATTAATGGGGCGACTGAATAACCAAATGGCGAGGGTGTGTGACATATGTGCATACATACGCCTTGAGCAGCAGGTTCCGGGTTTGACTACTGACCAGGCTGCTCGGACCGTGATCAGATATGATGTCTTTGGGGTGTCCCGATAAGCAAACATATTAGAGTGGACCATTTGCTGCAGGTCATTCCTCTACTTTCTTTCCCTTCATTTCCTGTTTGCCTTTCCTGTTTATGTCCAACAAAGACATTAAAAAAAGGTTAGCTAGTTTAAAAGCTTAAAAATACATTTATGCCACAATTAACCAGTTTTATTTGTGATTTTATGCATTTGCACAGACAATGAAAAAAAAAGCGATTTAATGGGAGATAAAATAAACTCAGTGGGGTGATGATTATATCTTCTATAAAACCATTTTATTTCAAGGGAGGCATTTTACTGTTGATTTCTTATATATATAAATAAATATATAAAAAACAAATTGTCTATTTTCTATGACTTTCCAGTTGAGTTCATAATTACGCACGGTCCCGAAACCATGTCTAAAATAATAACGATAAACTAATTTAGCAATTGATACAAGAAAATTGTCAGTTTTATTCCTCCAGGCACAACATTTTAAACCGCTGCTTATTCTGTCCTGTCCGACCTTGATAAATGCTGAGTGTTTTCCTTTGAAGAGTTTAAAACTTGTTTGAATCTAATCTTCAAGACAGGCCTCAAGTGTTAGCACTGGAGACCGTACAGTGGGTTTTGATGTACTAGCGTTTTGAGGTAGCCCAGGGGTTGGTGCTATAAGTTTACCCTGGACAACCCTGTTCAGAATGTATCTCAGCTTTCACAGTTGAATTGGATGACACACTTATCCTAAGCCCCCTGTGTAAAGTCTCCATTGTATTTGACCGTACTGGTTTCATTGTCTTCATTGACCATCACTTCCTGTGTTCACTGCATGATGTAGAATCGAAAAGGTGCAGTTAACACTACAGACCTGCATTTTGTGGATAATCACGTATTACCTCACATGCTAGCAGAGCTGTATGAATAGTATACTGTTTTTGCCCCCCTGTGTGTGTGTATGTACAAACTAACTCAACAACACATGACCAGATTTCCACCAAACGTGGTGGGAGCAATACTTGGGAGGGTATCTCCAGAAAGTTTAACGTTCGGAGCTGATTGGTAAAAGTCATAGGTCAAGGTCAACAAAAATAAGGTCTGAAATACACATTTTCCAAGATATCTCCTCAAATATTAGTAATATGCAAATGTAGTAATGCAATAACATTCATTCTTCATCATATGGTATAAATTCCATCACCATGACCTCATAAGTTATGTCTATATAAAGTGTGCACACAGGATATGCATCGCCCTTCCAGTTATTTTCATTTCAGCTTTGTAATGTAACACAGATTAGAGATGTCCTCTGCTAACAACTGCATTTAAACATCCATACTGTAATCTTGTCTTATTAAAAACCGATCTGCTCAGGCAGCTGCTCAGAGTTTACCGGCTAAAAAGAAAGAAAAGGACTCTGTCGTGACTCTACTGATGCTTCACCGGTTCCCTGTTATTTTTAGAAGTGAATTTTTTAAAAATGCAAGTGATTACTTTCAAAGCGTGACTGGGTCCGCCCCATGCTACATCACAGACCTTTTGACAGCAAATGACTCGCACAGATTGTGATCATCACATGAAGCCTGTCTGTTGTTTTCAAAGTAAACTGAAGACTAAAGGTAACAGTGATCTGCACTTCAGAATAAAAGAACCGGAGGAGATAAGGTTGGAGAGTTCAGTCAAATCTTTAGTCACCTTTTCATGCTTGATTAAATTGTTTCTTGACGCCTTTTTCCTCAATTCGTCCTCTTTAACAATTCATCTCATGAGCAGATGTTTCTTTTAACCTGTGGACGTCTTCATTTATTTGTATTCCTTTAATCTATTTGTATCTCCAGACAACTGTATAAAACACTGTGTTCCTCCTGCGACAGAGTTTCTGCTCTGCCCTGGCAGAAACTGAAATCCTCAGCGAGCGTGACAACAGTTGTTGAGGAGCGAGGACTTTATTAAGATTCTGTGGTGAGAGGCTGCTGTGTGGGCACAGGTGCTGCCAGCTGTGCAGGTGCTGGGCTGTTCGGTGAAACATGGACTCACAGGATCCGAATGTTATGCACGTCTGATTAACTGACGCGGTTCGACTTGATGATGTGACAGTCAGAGTCATGAAATGTGACCGAAATCTGTGACGTGGTAGGAGGCTATATGCAGGACACTGTCTGACACACACAAATGATATTGTATTTGTTTGCACTAGAGAACGCACTGGTTTGCCCTGTTTTATATTACTCAACTTTAGAAGTAGCCTGGGGTTTACATACAGCCCCCAAAAAAACTAGATGGCTGTCGTGAAACTTATCTCCTTAAGCTAAAACTGCATCCATGTCTGATGTTCTCTAATGAAGTCATACGGATACACACAAAGTCTGCACACCACACACATTTAAAACCCTGATACTAATGATACGCCTCGAGACAACGAAAACAACCACAACACTGCTCATCCTCCATGAGATGGAAGAAAAATCTACACGGTGTCAAAGCGTCCCTGGGCATGTTATTGATGAATCTGTAAAAGCTCCTTATAGCCCACATCTGAGCCCACGTTGAGCCACAGTTGCAGAATTATTGGCTTTGTTTACACAGATAGTGATTTATTGAGCTGTGGAGCTTTTTTCTCTCAAGGACATTTAACCGTCTGTGCTCGCGATATCCAAACTCACCACCGCACAAATAGTTAGTTTAATATCTGAATGACAGCGTGATCAAGGCAAGGAAAGTCTGCTCTTGACATGAGATTTTTTGCAATTATATTTAGTTGTTGGGATGAAACTCTTTAGATGTGTTATTGACTGGAATTAGTGAAGGAGAGTGAAACAAACTGCCTGAGTCAAGAGACAGCTTTCCATCATCCTCTATTATACAAAGTCTGAGCTGACTGAAAAATTACTACAAACAGTGACCGTTTGCTTCAGACTCACTGGTCTATTTATACTGTTCACTGGGACTGTCTTCCCAGTGGAAAACAATGCAGCACCCTGTGGTGTTTCCGTGCTCCAAAGACTTAATCAGTTCACAGAGGAAGCGGAGAGACAAGGCACAACAACAGGCAATGCATCATGGTACAGGGGACAGGGAGCTGGGGGCTTTAATATGACCCTTTGTGAGCAGCGTGGCTTATTCATCAGAGCAAATCGGGAGCGGCTAGGATAAATCCATCTTATCATCCACCAGATGTATCGCCTCAAGTATCCCCCATTCAAACTCATGTTCATGCATGCCATTATTTTTAAATGTACATGGGGAAGTGCGGGTGCTTACCCCTGCAGTCAACTCACTGCG
This sequence comes from Hippoglossus stenolepis, assembly GCF_022539355.2. Lineage (NCBI taxonomy): Eukaryota > Metazoa > Chordata > Actinopteri > Pleuronectiformes > Pleuronectidae > Hippoglossus > Hippoglossus stenolepis. The sequence continues at coordinate 20,531,796 of NC_061487.1, read as the reverse complement.
TGTTGCAAGTATTATGCTGGAAATGCCTCCTCCTGCATGCAGACTGTGCACAGCGAGGCAGAAAGGTCGGTGATGCGGAAACAAATAGTGTGCCGATGCTCCTCCAATCAGAATAATCACACAGGTTTGTTCGTGCTGCGGCAGCTGCAAGGAGTTGGATGAACTAATTTCCCCGACGCAGGTACCCGCTGTTAATCATACAGAGGAATTAATGCGAAGCAATTCAGATAAGAGCATTAGACCACTAGAAAGACTCAATCTTACATTGGCTCATTTAGTGATTTTACAATTTCTGCGGCTGTGAGGGCAATTGAGGAATTAATTGAGGAGAACTGCAGCAATCCCACTTGATGCATGCTGTCCACAAAAATATAACAGCTCATTAACGCAAGTGTGAAATTCAAACTGACCTGAACACGAAGATAAGCATCCCTGTTGTCACATGCTTCATGTATATGACTGTATGTGGACCACCATCATACTTCCTTTGCCCTGCAGGCACAGGACTGACTGTGCTTTCCAATTTTCCACAGCTACTCCTCTTGGTCACAAATTAAATGGCAATGAATGACGCTAAGAAGATTCCGTATAGAAAAGCAAGGAGGAGATAATGAGATTGCCTTAATGGTTCCCCACTGTATAACAAAGAGAGGTGAGGGGGTACAGACATGTTGGATGTAGTAACAAGAGGTTTGATCTTCAGGAGTTTTCTTTTCTGCTGCTATTTATTTGACATACTTACAAATATAGTAAAACTCAGATCCATAAAGGAACCCAGGGGATGTTTATGAAAGAGGATAAATGGCTCCCTGTAAATGCTGCTGTGTTCAACGGTGTCTCACTATGGAGGAAAGCCATAACCCCAGAGTGGTGCTGCTCAAAATCTAACAACCTGAGATCAGTTTACAGAGCACAGCAGAGGTAACAGGCCATCTGTTAATAACTCTGAATATAATGTATAAGAGTCAGCAGGGTTCCACAAAACTGCTTAAAGCCAAACCGATGTTTCTATAACTGAAAATGACCTCAACAATAAAGGGTATCCATTTACAAAGAAAGACAACATTTCTGCTCCTGGCAATGATAATACAATTAGTTTATGGCTCAGCTAAAAACTGAGGGATAAAGCTGTGATTCATAAGGGAGAGCGGGTCGAACCAGAAGTTCGCTGGTTTGATGCCGATACATCAAACAAGCAGCTTTTTAGCAGGCAACTACAGTCTACATGCCAAAGTGTCCTTTTAACACCTCAATGGTTTATCATGATAGCATTGATAGTAATGAGTGTTACTTTTATTTCGGAATTCTATCAAATTGCGTGTCATGTCAAATTCGTTCGAACCTGATTTTTTTTTGTTTTATTTTCACCCTGTTGACAAAATAACCAAAAATCTACTGAGGGATTTACACTAATATAAATGAAATGTAAACGAGAAATTACTTTCTCAAAGAAAGTAGTCGTCTCTTGTGTAGAGATCTTCTCTGATTAAAGCCCATAACGAGCTCTGTCAGAGTAGTTCTTTTAGGCCACTAATATTAGGCAGAGTGAACTCATATATCTCCAGCCAGGTTGAGCTTGCTGCATTGCACAGGTGCCAGGTCTGAGGATATCTGATTTGGAAAGACTTTTTTTTTTTTAAAGATGCCAACTGTGTCTTTGGTTTAAATTGAAATTTCGGTCGTAAATAAAACTCCTCTGAAGTTTTAATCTAAAGCTCAGAGTGAGGAAAGGACACATTGGAGAGATAAAGCTTTATCTGTCCTTCACAAAGCACAAAGCATCAGCGAACAGGTAAAGAATAGTGAGCAGCAACGCCGACCCTCAGTCTCCTTTTTATTTAAGATTCGTCTTAAATTCTACCTTTCTTATCCCTTTTCATGCATCTTCTTTTTTCAACCTGCTTTTTGCTTACTTTTTCTTCCCATCTCTCCCTTCGTTCGCCCACGTCTCCTGTCTGTCCTTCTCTGCCCTTCTGTTGTCTCCACAGACACCATTGATTCAGGGTTGCTGAAGGGAGTCCTTCCTCGCCTGATCTGCACAGTCTGTCATGTGACCACTGAGCTGGCTCTGCCCCATGGCCAGACAGCCATTATGAAGACTGACTGGTCACAGCAGCACCCACACACTTGGCAGGCTGGCAAAGCTGCCCCCTGTTGCCTCTTTCAAACAACTCCCTCTCTAACAGCAGAACGCCGGCGCCACGTTGAATAAGTGCACCGCCCAGGTGCCCCGACGTGCTGTCTCAGGATCTGAATGGCTCTGGAGATTTTAAAATTAAAAGCCTCTTTACAGCACACTTGGCACAATGATATTGACTCCCCCTCTGTCTGTACTCTCCTATATCAGAGATGGAGGGATGTCAGATCCACATATGGCCATTGGGAGAAGGTGGAACAGAGGAAAAAGGGAGAGAAAAGAGTGTGTCGCTGAGACAGAGTTGGAGAACAGACCGGCCATTAGGCAAAGCCTTCTGTCACATGAAAACTCCCCCTCCCTTGAATCCAAGCCCTGTCATCCAAGCCTTCAGTGTGAAGGACGCCCGGACAGGCAGCACAGAAAACCAGGGCTCCAGACTGTCACAACTCTCATCTCGGCTGATAAAAATCTCATATGCCTCATCTATCGCTCGCTGCTTCTTCTTCCTCTGCAAAATGTTCAACACACTGTGGGATGAAGGACTTTCCTCAGGGTGCAATAAAGATCTTCCTTTTGCAGCAAAATAGATGAACATTTATGATTTCTATACCACGAGGAAAGTACAAATGCAAATTGTGCACTTAAATGCAAAGTATCAGACTCCGCAGACAGCGCTGGACAAACTGAAACTACTTTAGGCTTTATTAGTCTGAAGTGAAATTTGTTGTGTTCTTGCAGAAGCAGCATGGTGAGATGTAACTTTGCAACACAGTGAAACACAGTCATGGGGCTTGACAGCTCCCCGGTGCTCATGACTAATAAAGTTTTATGTGTACTAATGCATCCTGCAAAGCAGCAGACATAAAAGCCTGCCAAGCCTCTATCAGACATTTCATCATCAGGAAAGTCGAAGCCATTTCATTGTTGGGTTTTTTTTGTAAGAAAAATCGAGAGGCATGTCTATCCTTTGGATATGGATTTTATCTGTAACCATGAGTGAATACATCATTTCTAATTAAAACATGCAAATGTGTCTCTGTATGTGAACAAAATTCACAAAGATCATAAAAAGATAGAGATAGTTAACAGTTTAGTGGGGAAATCTCTGGTTCAAAGGCAAGACTCAGACACAAACTGAGAAAAAGCAATTAATTTTTCGCTCACATCCCTCCCGTCACACACCGACGCTGGATTAAGGTGATTTTGCAAAGTGCATGCTAAGTCTCCCATTAAAATCCTGGGGTAGTTAAATCCCGACCATCTCCTCATTCCTCTCGAGCCGATACTATAAATCTACACGGTGACAGGGCTCGTCTTGGAGCAGCTGAATTAAACATGCCAACATTCGCGCTCACCTCCCCTTCCCTCACTTTTAGAATAACTGAGCAGGGGGACGGACTCTGGACGGGGGAAGAGGGAGAGTGTCCTGACAACTGCCCCACTGAGTCGTCACACACGTGCTATGACGCTGTTGCTATATCCAGCTGTGGAAGGGAGATGTTCTGAACGCTGTGTTCGTGCTAGAGCCGTTTCTGGGTTGACAGTTCATACCTACGGCCGCAGGTTTGATAAGACACTGATTCATTGCCCCTTGGTTCAGCCTGCCACTATCATCCTCCTACATCTCCACCGAGCCGAAATCAGACCTGTAATTCCACCCAAGGGGTTACACATCGTGATGCGTGCGTGTGTGTGGTGGACATAGTAGAGACGGCTGCTTTGTTGTTTATCTTAATTATCCAAGCCTTGCAATTGTGTGTGTGTGTGTTTGTGTGTGGGACTGTGTGTCATGTTTATCGGGGGGTTTAGAATGAATAATGAATGTTTACACACTGTGTGACATTTTTCCAGCACTTTTACTTGTGTGTGCTGTAGCATTGCATGCGTGATAGGGGTGCAGGGGCGAATCTGTGCAGATCCAATATGACAATCTGCCTTGTGGATATATCACAGGGAGAGGAGATGTGTGTGTGTGTGAGAGAGAGAGTGAGAGAGACAGAGAAAAAGGACGTGTGAGAGAGAATATGTGCAGACTTTCCAGAGAACCTATTTTCCTGTAAATGATATCATACCAGGACAAGATACGTGACAGCAGAGAGAGGCTGTGTCCGAAATCACCCACTCGTTCACTAACCCCTACTTCACTATATAGGAACCTCTGAGGACAATACAGTGAGCTCATTGACAAAAGATTTGTCGCAGGATTAAAGACAAACAACAACAACAACGCCAGCTGGTGAAAAATCCCACAATAACGTTTAAATGTTTATTTTAAACTTCGTATTAATACTTTTAGGTTAAAAAAACATGTGGAATGATGATCTTTAAATGTAGAAATACACTTGTTGTACACTACTTTTCATGATGCATTGTGGGAGAGTGCACCATATAGGGCATATAAATTTCACTAAACATTAGGACAGCACTAAAAAATGGCAAACTCGCCATAAAGTGGACTATATAGTGATTAGTGAGTGATTACACACAGAGTCATAGCAGCCTTATTCAATCCAAATAAAATGATTCTCAAATGGAAACAAACCTACAACATCCTGCAACATGCAACATCAGACCAATTAGCAACCGGCTGATTGACAGGTGCTAATTTCCTGAGGTGGTGATTTCAGTTAACAACACTGACTTTTGCTGATCATTCTAGTTCAGCCTATGAAAGTTCAGTCCAGTTAAGCAGTTTGAAAATACCAAAATAAAAGAACACCAGTGAGTGTTTAGATTGTTTGATTATGAATGTGTCTGTCTGAAAACAAATTTCATCTTTCAACCTAGTGCTCCAACTAAAAATAGACATACCAGAGGCGTAGCTCTAAGGATAGCAATGCTAATCTGTTGCTACGTTCACTTTGTTCCACAAAAGCTGGTATCACACCCGCTATTGGGAACATTATTGTGCACAGACATTCATGGTCTCCAGAGGATAAACTATAAGGGAGCACTCACACTTGTATGCTTAGCATTCACTTTAAGTGAGGTGACTTGTGCATTGGCAAACTGCATTGTTGTTCCGTTGCTTAGCTTGTGCTGTGTACAATAGAAGTTGTAAGCAAATATTCAAGCACAAATCAAACCACGCTAATTCAAATACAGGTCCTGTCTGACATCAAACGTCAAGTTGAGCCAGGAGAGGAAGGAAGAGGCGGCCGGCGAACCTGTCGTGCTTCTGGAGTTTATTATAGCATGGACAGCTAGCAAGGCACTTTTGGATGAAAGCCGTCTCTCTTGTGTGTCCCGAGCAGGAACCTGTGATGGCTGCAGGCAATGCTCGTTATCAAAAGTTAAAGCAAAGCGTACCCGTGAGTAATTTTTGTGATGCCTGGACATATTGTCAGCAGGCGCCACCAAACAATGGCATTTTGAAGACTATTAATTGGATTGCTATGTTTGGCTCAGACACATAATCTCTGGTGAAGAATTGTCAGAACTTTGGCAATTTCTCCCTATTCAGATTGAAACTAAAATTTCCTTCCCATCAGTCTCAACTGCACTTTTTATGATCTCACATCTTCGCAAATGATTGCATAGCTGCAGAAATACACGCCAGCACTACACTACACACACTCCCACCTCAAGTATCTGTGCTCAGAGGGGAAAGTGAGCTGTAATCAACACATTTGGATTCATCATTTCTCCCACCAATTCCTTGCCGTCTTTCTCCACGAACAGAACACACAAACCACAGAGGCTTCTTTGACAATGTGATTATGAGATTGGACAGCTGGAGAAATATGGGTGGGTAATTTAATGAGCAGGTGCAGAGAAGAAAATAAAAATTACAAGATGGGTTCGGAAAAAAAAGGATTGCGGCACACGCTGTTCTGTATTCATAAATAATGAAGTAGATAATGACACGTCAACACCGTTTATTTAATTTACTGCCGCAGACAGTGAACGAGGATTGTTTCTCAGTCTCAGTCACTCAGTATGATGTTGAACACTGAGCTACATGTTAGATAGCATAAGGTTATCACGGAGGGAATATCAGGGAGGAAGCAGATATAAAAATATGGACCACTGGAAGAGACAAAATGCTCATTCCAGGAAGCTTAGTGAAGTTTACCATCAGAGACTAACCTATTGTTGCTGTCTAGTGCTCTGGAGCTTTCTGAAATATTATTTGCCACGCTCTCTTTCATTTTTCACGCCTTTTCCTTCTGTATTACCAATTTGCCCAGAGAGCTTACTGTTGTTTCCACATCTTCAACCTTCCTTTTTTTAATCTTTTCTCTTCAGTAGTTACCCCACATTGTCCATGTTGGAGGGGGATAACATCTCTACAGCCTAGATACATCATGCCAGCCTGGTTACATTTTCAAAATACATAAAGAATCCACTACTGAATTCGTACCATTTTGTTCCCTGCATGCCTTTATAATTAGAAAGCTTAAAATAACGATAACACAAAAAAAGTCATTGATTTTTATCTTGCACAAAGTCCCTCTGGATAAGAGCAGCAGCCTGATATGTAGAATATGAATTGCAAAGGTTCTCAACCCATTACTGTAAGGTCTAGTCTTTTTTTATACTTCGAGGCAGAGTTCAACAAATATGAATATTTAAAGACTCCTGTGGTGCTCCTTGTTAAATTGTTAAATCTCTATTTTTCAATGTCAGCGGAACAAACTCGACAATCGATCCGCTTCTCGAGGTATAACATCCCCATGCTGATCTCTGACAAAAAAAAAGAAACCTTCAGCACAAACACATGAAAACACACACATACGAACAGACTAAATTAAATGTGCGTGTGTCCAAACACACCTTCGCACAGCAGCATGAAGCCAAGGGAAGGTACAGTATATGGGAGAGAGCTGTATTTTACACATGAATTAACAATCCATTATGCATGGGCACTATGGGCTCTGAGCATCAACACAAACACAGTCCTAACCTGATTCTGCCGCACTATAGCCTTGAATGCATCACAGGCACTTAACGCCGGCTCCCTGCATCCTGGGATCACAGACAACACACACAGCACTTGGCACAGCCCTCGAATCGCTCTACACGGCAGATCAATACTGGAAGCACTCTTAAGGCTCTTTTCAAAGCTTTATACAGTCTGTACCTGGCCTGCACAGGCATGTGCTGTAGGAAAGTAACCCCCAAAAAATCCTGAAGCAGAACTCGGCTGAATTCAAAACCTCAAATACAATAAACTTATCAGCTGGCAAAACGTACTGCAGTCAAATCCAATATCAAAAGATGGAGTTTCTGTTTGAACTCATCTTCACATCCAACATGTCTATTTCACAAATACATTCCTACCTGTTGGGTAGTTTTTTTAAACACTTTGTCAGGCGATACAGTCACGATTCATTCTTCGCTTTAATAGGATATTCAAACAAAAAGTAGAGTGAATACCTCTGCTAAGACCAAACAGTCCCCTTAAATTCAATCAAGCCGCACCAATCATTACAAACTCATCAGTCCGTTAAATGTGCCCCTTATAATTTTCAATCAAGATTCATAAATCATTATCCTCGCACAACCTTTGTCTGCATCCGTACCAACGTATAATGGATTCTTTCTTGGCCGTGTCCCATGCTTCCACCAAGTTTCATGGAAATCCAGACAGTGGTTTTTGTGTAACCTGCTGAAAATCCAAACAAGCAACCAACCAACGACCAAATGAACCTACAAACAAACAAATGGATAGGGGTTCAAACATATCCTCCTTTATGTGCAGGTAATTATACAGCTTCTATTTCCCAGCTCGCTCTATGACCCACCATATTGGACAGGAAGGCTCCCTGGTGCAAACGTAAAATAGATGGGTGGTGCTTAACCAAGCCTGACTCTAAATCAGAGGCATTTTTTGGAGGTAAATTACCCCATTTGTATTCAGGAAAAGTTTCTGGGGAAACAAATAACTGCCATTCGTCACCACAAAAGACAAACTCAGCTGAAGCGTACACACTCTTATCCTTTCATATTTTCCCCCTTTAACACCTCTGCACACACACTTCTCCCTCTACTCTTCCAAAAACTGTTTGATGTTAGTCATGCTATTGCTGACAGTATCCATAAAACACGCGGGCCCACACACAGACACAACGCAACACACATACCAATGAATGACATCTGAAAAAAAACTGGAGAAATGTTGTGCATGTGGCGTGAATTATGCATGCTTATAGTCTCTTATCATCTAAATACATGTCTCTCTATTTGTCAGTTTGGTTTGTGTGTGCTTTGCATTGATGTGGGACCTCAGATCCAGTCCTGTGGAATAGTGATGGCTGAGAGACAGAGAAGACGAGGAGACAGAGGAAGCGAGAGAAGAGAGAAAGAAAGTGGGAGAGAGAGAAAGAGGGAGAAAAAGAAAGAGGAGAAAATTTAATTTGTGTAGTCCCCACCAAGTTTGAAGTCAATCGGATGAGTGGTTGTCGAGGAAATTTGAAGAAAGTAAGACTGACAGATAATGTTTAGTAAGATTGTACTTGCTATCATGGCCCGTATTTGCATATAATTGTATATTTATAACCATCTGACAATGTTAAGAATTTTCTGTACCGCGTTGGCAGAATAGGTCTGTGATCTGTCAGGCCAATAAACTTAATCAAATGTGAATTTGAAGTTAAGAGAGACAGAGGAAGCTGGTGGTGTATTAATGAAGAGCTTTTAGTACAGTCAGAACAAGCAGCTGGGCCTTACACACAGTAAAACAGATACAGATGCATCTAACTGAAACACTTTAAATTATTAAATGGGGGCATGTACACACAGACAGACAGACAGGCAGACAGGCACACACACACACACACACACACACACACACACACACACACACACACACACACACACACACACACACACACACACACACACACACACACACACACACACACACACACACACACACACACACACACACACACACACACACACAAAGGCAAGAGGCTCTGTCGTGGCTCCTTTTGTAGCAGGCGATATAAATTTTTAATTAGAGGAAATGTGACTCTCTCTTTCCAGGCCCTCGTCTCTTGGCTCTGTCCGGTGTCCCCTGACCACGCTCCCCTGACACCTCCCTGCTTCACTCAACTCATCTATTTGACCCAGTGAAGGGTGAGCGGCTCAGACAGACAGATAAGCCCTGTCCCCAAAGCACCCATTTGGCTTTACTGCCGGCTCCCCCCCCCTTTTTTCCTTGCTCTGTGTGTTCACGGGAGTGTACACCATGATTGAGGGTGCTCTACAGCCTTCACTCAGCGAGACATGGTGAGTGAATTGCCCCATTGCTCGGTTCTGCCAGTGAGCGTCCAATGGAAGGAGATTACAAGTATGGAGTTGACTAAATGCAAAATGAAAGACAGAGGGCAGGGAGTGCATAAAGCTCTCACAGAGTTCAAAATAGATTGGCTTAGACAGATCAACACACCTGAACACTAGCTCTCATGAATCACAAACTTTTCCTGACACTTCTCGGAGGGGCTGTTTGTGAGAACGCAAATATCCAGGCCAGTTGGTTCAAGAACTTCTCCTGGTAGCTGATAAAATATCAGAAAACAACCAATATCTCATATTGAAAAAAAAATATCCACATACACTTCATCTGAGAAAAATGTCAACTCTGGAAGTCGAGATTCGAGAGCTTTCGGTGAAAAGGGCCGACGATGGTGTTGTGCTGTGAACAAAAACGTGTTTTTCTTGCCTCCTGCTGCTCTTCCTTGTTGCCTCCCCTCGCCTGAATGTTCCAAACGTTTGCCTGTTGTTGTGAATGCATCTGACCTGGACAATCTCCTGCAGCATTCTTCATACATGAAAGGAAAAATGTCCGCTCACAATTTTCCGGACATTTTCTGGAGTTCATGTCTCAAAACAGCTTATGTTGTTTTTCTGCCTATTAGTCCACATTTCTGTTTTTTTAACATGTGTTAAAGAGGAACACAAATTTCCATCAAAGGATCAGATACTGATGTAGCCACAGGACATTTTTAATTAAAAACTATTCTATCAAAATACCAGTAATGTGTTTGAGCTAAACAAAAAAAGGAGAGACCATCTAGATCATTTATAAATGACGCCTGAATGCACAGCTATGTGAATGAGAGTGTATGACCATGAGAATGTATGGTGATTCATAATCCATGAAAAACAGTTTTCATTAAAATTTAATGGGATTGATTTGTCCTTGATGGAAGAAATGACGAAGCAGATAAGTGATTGCACTGAACAAAGGTTACAGGCTAATTTACGTTTGGAAGAAAATTTGGCTAACCTGCAAAATAAAGTGCACACACTGAGGTAAAAAATAATACTAATACACCCTAAAAATACCACATAATGAGCTCTATACATGTGTATTTCTTCTGGGGGCAAAAGGTTATTCATGATTCTCATGTAAATTTCTTTCCATACTGCAAGATAATCTTTTCATCGCTGTGTCAATCTCAAGTCATAAATCTCCATGTTGTTTCTTGGAAGTGCTGAAGTCTGCAACAGCTTGGGAAAGTTGAACAAGTCTGGTATAGAAAATTTCTATCACTACAAAAAACTCCTCTTTTAGATAAGGGTAGTAAAAAGGTCAGGAGGAGGCGGCAGGGTAGTGTATTCACAGCATCATTCTCGTCTTGGAAAAGTTTATGAGAAAAAGTAACTTATCGAGAGCGAGCTGAAGATTACACGTTGCCGGCTTTCAGAGCTGCATCTCGTCCTCAGAGTTTAAGGGGGCATACATTCTATGAACAAAGGCAATAAATTATTACCATGACAGAATAAACAAATAGAAACTAAAACATCCATCAACCCTTATGTCCAGCGGGCTTGCTGTTGTGGATTCTACAGAAATTATTGACGCCTTTAGAGGCTAATATAAAGAATTATTCAAGACAAAAAATGAAATAATTTAACGAAACAAAACCTTGATATGTAAAAAATTTCGCAAAACATTTATAAAGATGAATGCTAAATATCATTTATAGATATAAAAATGAATACCAAGGATGGAAATGCTTGTCTACAGAGAACAAATCCTCCAAGGTCCCAACAGAGGAGGGAATTTAAGTCTAGCGGATGGAATTCATCAGTGTGCGACTCTTTTCCTCCGACTGACTCTCACTGTCTTTGCAACCATTTCCCTCTTATGCATCATATCTCCAGAGAGAGCATAAAAGTGGGTTTCTGGAATTAAAACATTACTGCAGCAGTAATCCCTTTCTCCTCATCCCTCCTTTGTGTGTGTTTATGTGCTCAAACAGTCAGAGACGCTCTTCTGTTATTATCAGTGGCCATGGTAACCATTGATGCACCGTGGCCCTGAGATCACCAAAATGTGAAAGCGAAGTAATTGTGTGTCGGGCTTCCAGAAAAAAAATTAATTTAACTGTTGTTATTATTTCTTTCAACCTTTGAAACACAAAATACTACACAATGAGATGCTAGCATAGCTAAACGATTAACAACTATATTATATGGATGCATACACCAAGGAATAATAAAGATGCATAAGTTAATGAGGAGAGCACATACAGTATATACACGCATACACTTGCCTCTGCCAAGGCCCAACAGTCCCCTTAAGAAACCATATTTTAATTCACCAGATCTGGATTTATCTACTACAAAATTCCCACTTTCATCGGTCCCCTGAAAATGCCAGTTTTTCTTCATCAATATCCATGAATTATTCTCTGAGAAAAGCCCAATATCTCACAATGTCAAAGAAAGTGAAAATTTAATAGATCCTTTCCTGACCCAAACCGCAGCCTTCTGCCAAGTTTCGTGGTAATCCATAGTTTTTGTGAAATCCTGCTAACTAACAGATAAACAAACAAACACAGACGAAAACATAATAATGAAGATACAAACATGGAGATGTACTGTAAACACACACACACACACACACACACACACACACACACACACACACACACACACACACACACACACACACACACACACACACACACACACACACACACACACACACAAGGTGCAAGTTAGGGAAAGGGGTTGTTTTGGCAATTGAGGGGGAGGAATACAAATGAAAATTACAATGCATCACATTGGAGGCAGGAGGGTGCGAGTGTTCGTCTATGGGGAGTAAAATAAGATTCATATTCAAAGGAGAACAAATCTCGTCAGGCATGGAGTGCCTATCTGTTGAGAGGCTTGAGAAGTAGCAGGGAATTGTATTGATGAGGAAGTCCGGGAAAGATGCAGATGGGTGCAGGATAGTGGTCCTGTGGGGACGCTCCGTCTATGGCAGCGCTATGGGTCTCAGACAGCAGATTAGGGTTTCTGCTCCATAATCAATTTGCTGTCTGGAACCAGTTGCACGTGACCCCTAAACACCCACTCTTCTTCACTTGATCCTGCAAAAAATCCCTTCTCCTTCCACTATCTTTCTTCCTCCTCCAATTTCACTTCCTTTCCCCTTCTTTTGTCCTGTTCATCCCTTTGTCTGCTTCACCTTAATCTCCAGCGCTAAGATAATGCAGTAAACAACAACAAAGGTATGTTGTGCTTCATGTTAGAGTTATTTTTTTTCCCGACTCGTCTCTACCTTTACTTGTCCTTGTATCTTTCTTCAAAATGTGTGTCATTTTCCACCGATTCTGCACCCACTGCGTTTTATGGCAGGTTGAGGGACTTTGGGAGAGAGAGAGAGAGAGAGAGAGAGAGAGAGAGAGAGAGAGAGAGAGAGAGAGAGAGAGAGAGAGAGAGTAACCTTAGCCAAGGACAAACTATTAGCTCCATCTCACCCTTGGGTGCAAGCTTATTGCCATCTGCTCCAGAGCTTAAAAATCATTAGGCTGGTTGACCAATCAATAATATATAACAGCTTGTGTGCCAGTCCTGGTCATTTGTTTCTTTCCTTAATAAAAGTAAGGCACTCCAGAGAGGAAATAAGAGGATATATTTCCCACATGCAGGCAACGCAGAAATATAAATAGTACAAAGTGAAATTAAAAATTCAGTAAAACAAACACGTTGTCCATTGAAGGTGTATTTTGCAGAACATTGGACTATTTTTTTCTATACAGCGCTGAGCCTGTATTTAAGATAAAGTCTCACGGAAAATAAGAATCTTTCCCTCCGAGGACAGATGTGCTGGTATTTGCTGAGGGCTGAGTGTGTGTATGTTTGTGTTGTTTGTGCCGTTGAGATGAAAGCCCAGAGAGACAGCTAAGGGGAGAAGCCGAGACAGCAGGTGGTGCTAGGTGCGCTCCTGCTGTGGGTGAAAGAGGCGGAAGGGTGTTTGGTGTCAACAGATCAATAACGTGTGAGACTGGGAAGAGAACTATCCATTGCAGACTGTCTGACACAGACAGAGATAAAGGTGAGAGATGTAGTCTAAGCAAAAAAAAACAACGACACAAACAAACTCTTACAGCAGCTGAAACTAATACGGCTGCATCTGTCCAGTCTGCGTTCTGCCGTTCTCTTACACATGCCGGCGGGGTTGAGGAAAGCAGAGATGTAAATGCTCTGCTGTGTCAGGGGGATCGACGTGACCCTCACTAATGACACTACAGCTTGTCTTAACATGCATGCGTATACAGTAAGCACAGCACACGCACTGTTACCACAGCCCCCTGATTGGACCGGGCAGATTGTCACCTCCTCTGATTCCAGTGGGCACACACAGATGAGAGCTGCTAATTGCCTCGCTGGGGCGCCGACGTGACTCGCATGTGACCGGAATGGTTTGGAGGCTTGGGAGTGGCTGCTGTGTGTAGATGACCCTGTGTCTGTATCTGAGTTTGTAAAAATGTCTGAGGGTAAAAGGTGAAAGTATAAAGGGGGGAAAAAAGACTTGAAGAGTGTGTTATTTTGCAAGATGAATACTTGTCAGTCTCATGATGGGTGACGGCACAAGGACCTGAGCACGGAGCCTCTGCAGGCTCCTTATTCGCTGCTAAACTGTGCGGCTAGAGCGAGTAAAATGAAAGTCAATCACACGGGCAGGCTTACCTGGGTCTGGCCTCAATGTTGTGCTGAAAACAACGAGAGAGAGAAAGAGGGAGAAAGAGGGAGGGAGGGAGAGAGAGAACACAACATATTAAAAATATTTGCACAGGTGTTGTGGAGAACAAACTAAAGGTAAACAACATCATTCACATCGACTTGCTCCACAGCTGGTGGCTCTAAATCTGACCAATTAATTTTGGGTTTCATCTCACCAGTTGTGCTCATGTATATTCATCAGCTCTTAAAGGAGCAGAGTGGAACAAAGCAGCAAATGAGCTGCAAACATTGTTCATGCGCTGGATTTGTTTATTATTAATGTTTTAATTTTACCTCTGACGTAAGAGATTTTTCAATGTCAAAATGATGGATGTGATTAGTTGAATGCCGGCGTGCGACTCATCCACAAACACTGAAAGCTTTAAATTCATTCATGGGTGAAATGCAACATTTTTATCATATTTGAAATACTGCCAATTACATAATTTCACAAGGCTTACCCACAACATTTACTCGTGTGGTAAATGGTCTGCGTTTCTATATACATCTCGTTTCCAGTCTGTCGGCCACTCAAAGCGCTTTAAAATGTTTGTCACAGTCATACACACACATTCACACACTGAAGGCAGTTAAGAGGTTCAGTGTCTTGCTCAAGGACACTTCAACACACACTGATCACTAGACACAGGACTGCTCCAGCACTCTACTCAGTACTCTGCATACCTTTTTCATAGCCCTGGCATTTGCATGGATCACACTTGAAACTGCTGTTACGTGCTACACAGCCAAACTACTTATTATACCACTCCTGATCTCAGTTGCTGTATTTTCAGTCATGACCTTGAGGACAAAAAAGCCTCTTTTGTTACTTTTAAAATTCTGCCTAATTGTACAGTCGCACTAGACCAAAATTACCAGTGCTACGATGGCTGAGCCAGAAAGGAACTTTGTTGTAGTGTAACTAAGTGTCTCGGAGGCAGGGGGTTCGCAGGCAGGGGAGCTGATGAGTGGAGGCTGTGGAGCTCCGACTGGCTGCCTGACTCACTGACTAAGGCTCTAAATTTGATTAGCTTCAGATCTGGACAAACACTTGGGTTGAAAACACTGGAGCTCAGTTTTCTTGGTTTACTTCGTCAAACACTTCAACAGACTCAGCCGTCAATTTGTGGACATCCGGATGCAACACTGATGTTCACCAAAGGAGCTCTTGAAGGGTTGCTATAAGGCTGCCTCCACACAAAGCACATGTAAGCAGAGTTCCTTCTATTTCCCTGTTGCTTAGTTGGGTGGTTAACTGATATTTCATTAGTTAGTTAGATAGATTGCATGCTAAATACTGAATTTATCAATCTATCTATCTATCTATCTATCTATCTATCTATCATCTATCTATCTATCTATCTATCTATCTATCTATCTATCTATCTATCTATCTATCTATCTGTCCCTCTACTAACTATCTATCTATCTATCTGTCTATCTGTCTATCTATCTATCTGTCTGTCTATCTATCTATCTATCTGTTTCTGTTAATGATTCCATATAAATACGAGTAGAATTAGTTATATGCTTTCTGTATTTCTTTGATATTTCTTATATTACCTCACAATAAATATTATGCTGGTTTAATCCCCATGTGACTAAAATGTGCTTTGTTTTCATTTGATGTAATTCAAGCTTTGTATAGAGCTGCTGCTCATAAAACTGGAAGAGCTACGCTGTTGACAGGAAGTTGGCAGCTCCAGAGGTTTGTTCTGATTGTAATTACCAGTTTGACACAGTGTGGAATGAAATCATACCTCCAGGGTCAAATAGTACAAGATTCAACATGTCCTATGTTATTCACATGAACTACAATCGATACCTGCAAACTAAAAAACTGGTCTGAACAACTAAGACTTGGGTGCAAGTCATCAACAGGGGAAACCTGAAGCTGCTCCATTGATTAAAAAAAAAAAAAAAAGTATTCAATTTTGACCTCAAATTGCCATAAACTCAACAGCTCAATAGAAAAGTGCCATTGACAGTGAAATTAAAGTCAGCTCGGAATAGTGATAAGTCAAACTTCATCGGTTTTCAGAATACATTGCACTGCTCTATGGGAAACACCTCTGCAATGGAAAATATTTGATTTGAAATTACCTAAGCTCACTCATAAATATTCCAAATGCAGAAAACAGTAGTGAAAATAGTCAAAAGTCAGTGAGCTTCATTGGTACATGGTGTACTTTTTAAATACATGGGGGTTTGCAGTGGGCTCATGATGAATTATTGATAAATAATATCACTTTCCAATTGTCTAAAATGAAACTATTCCCCCCAAATGCATCTATTTTAAATGTGAACAGCATGAACTGCATGGGAAAGGTTCTGCGTTGTTTTCAAATCAGCTCGGAGCTCTTCCCTGTGACCTGGGTCATGAGTCAGGGTCGGGACACAGATTCTCGATGCCTGGCTAATGAGCCATCTTAGCTTTGTTTTCTTGCCAGGAGGCTTTTGTAGCTTAAACATTGTTCATCCTCCGCCTCCACGTTTCTAAACATATTCAGAAAATGAAAGAACCTTTGAGAACCTCTTTGGCCGCGCACGTGAAAATGCGGTCCAACACAATTGCACAATTGCACAGTAAAGTAGGTGATACAAACAAAAGTAGGCTGGCACGTGGTGCACAAATGCTGGCGTATTTTCTTTCTTTCTTTCGATCTATCCATCTATTCATCTATCCATCCTTACAGCCTGCTTATCCTTTGAGGGTCGCGAGGGAGCTGGAGCCAATCCCAGCTGACACTGGGCGAGAGACGGGGTTCACCCTGGACAGGTTGCCAATGTATCACAGGGCCAACGTACAGAGACAAACAACCACTCACACTCACATTTACACCCTGAGCCTCAACTAACCAAACCCCAATCTGGGTCTTTGAACTGTGGGTGAAAGACGGAGTACCTGTTGAAAACACACGCAGACATTGGATAACGTGCAAACTCTACACACACTTGGATCCGAACCAAGATTTGAACCGGGATTTGAACCTGTAACCTTCTGAGGAGACAGTGCCACCCACCGCACCTCTTGTGGCCCCCTATCAATGTATAAGTGGATCTAATATACTATTTTTATTAGGGACATTTCATGTTCTAACTTACAAACAGTACATAAATACAAATTCTATAATAAAAACAATTTCTTCAATTGGTGACAGAGTTGAAAGAGGTTTTTTCAAAATATAAATTAATTGTGTTAATATAACTTGTAAAGTTAAATTTTGACAGACCTAATTAATTTATGTTACTGATTGGAAATGGTTTCTTTTGAGTTGGTCCAACAATTTCCGATTGCGCACATTTATGAGCATTTCTATTTTCTCTCTTTTAAATACACTACCGTTCAAAAGTTTGGGGTCACTTAGAAATTTCCTTATTTTTCAAAGAAAAGCACTGTTTTTTTCAATGAAGATAACATTAAATTAATCAGAAATACACTCTATACATTGTTAATGTGGTAAATGACTATTCTAGGTGGAAACGTCTGGTTTTTAATGAAATATCTACATAGGTGTATAGAGGCCCATTTCCAGCAACTATCACTCCAGTGTTCTAATGGTACATTGTGTTTGCTAATCGCCTTAGAAGACTAATGGATGATTAGAAAACCCTTGAAAACCCTTGTGCAATTATGTTAGCACAGCTGAAAACTGTTTTGCTGGTGAGAGAAGCTATAAAACTGGCCTTCCTTTGAGCTAGTTGAGTATCTGGAGCATCACATTTGTGGGTTCGATTATACTCTCAAAATGGCCAGAAAAAGAGAACTTTCATGTGAAACTCGCCAGTCTATTCTTGTTCTTAGAAATGAAGGCTATTCCAATGCGAGAAATTGCGAAGAAACTGAAAATTTCCTACAAAGGTGTGTACTACTCCCTTCAGAGAACAGCACAAAGGGCTCTAACCAGAGTAGAAAGAGAAGTGGGAGGCCCCGGTGCACAACTCAGCAAGAAGACAAGTATATTAGAGTCTCTAGTTTGAGAAATAGACGCCTCACAGGTCCTCAACTGGCAGCTTCTTTAAATGGTACCCGCAAAACGCCAGTGTCAGCGTCTACAGTGAAGAGGCGACTCGGGATGCTGGCCTTCTAGGCAGAGTGGCAAAGAAAAAGCCATATCTGAGACTGGCCAATAAAAAGAAAAGATTGATATGGGCAAAGAACACAGACATTGGACAGAGGAAGATTGGAAAAAAGTGTTATGGACAGACGAATCAAAGTTTGAGGTGTTTGGATCACACAGAAGAACATTTGTGAGACGCAGAACAGGTGAAAAGATGCTGGATGAGTGCCTGACGCCATCTGTCAAGCATGGTGGAGGTAATGTGATGGTCTGGGGCTGCTTTGGTGCTGGTAAAGTGGGAGATTTGTACAAGGTAAAAGGGATTTTAGATAAGGAAGGCTATCACTCCATTTTGCAACGCCATGCCATACCCTGTGGACAGCGCTTGATTGGAGCCAATTTCCTCCTACAACAGGACAATGACCCAAAGCACACCTCCAAATTATGCAAGAACTATTTAGGAAGAAGCAGGCAGCTGGTATGCTGTCTGTAATGGAGTGGCCAGTGCAGTCACCAGATCTCAACCCCATTGAGTTGTTGTAGGAGCAGCTTGACCGTATGGTACGCAAGAAGTGCCCATCAAGCCAATCCAACTTGTGGGAGGTGCTTCAGGAAGCGTGGGGTGAAATTTCTACAGATTACCTCAACAAATTAACAGCTAGAATGCCAAAGGTCTGCAATGCTGTAATTGCTGCAAATGGAGCATTCTTTGACGAAAGCAAAGTTTGAAGAACAAAATTAATATTTAAAATAAAAATCATTATTTCTGACCTTGTCAATGTCTTGACTATATTTTCTATTCATTTTGCAACTCATTTGATAAATAAAAGTGTGAGTTTTCATGGAAAACACGAAATTGTCTGGGTGACCCCAAACTTTTGAACGGTAGTGTATGTGTGTGTAGTAACTGTGTTCAAGTGACATATCGGGGCTTTTAATTACTGTATATTGATTTGTAAATAGAAAAGTGAGCAGCTGTGCAAATTACTACCCACTGACGCTTTTCAAATGAAAATGTAGAGAACGTTTTGATAATAAATGGACTGAGACAGAGTATTAATTTATTCTTCCTCTAGCTCTTTGCTGATTGGTCAATTTTCATGATGTTTTTTTCACCCTGCTCCTGACCCTATTCATCATGTGTGTGTCTAAACTTGTGTTATCCTGTATTAAAATTAAGACAGTAGATTATTAACAGAACCAGCACTGTTTTGTTTGTTTGACCTTAATCACAAAGACTCACCTCAATTATGTGGTTTACTCTTTGGGAAGGAGTTTAAAGGGTGGATTTTATGCAAGTGAGAACTATTTTACCTCACTGTCGTTTCCACAGTTCTGCTGTTACATGGCTGCAGATTACTTGCTGGATGTTCTTACAAAGCTGCAATCGCTTCTCCGACTTGGCTCTGAACGTTGAAGCTGCTAGTCTTTCTTTTCTGGTATAAAGAAATTTGGAATCAAGGCACTACTTCCAAAATGTGCTGCAGGCTGTAAGGGTAGCTCTCTGGCAATGGGATTAGATTGTAAGGAGAACTAAACAAAAAGCATAACGGGAAACAGGGTCAATATATTTTAATGTGAATTTTCAATTGAACGGCACTGAAGGTAATGGCTTTGTTTCTAGTGTCACATCAGCCTCATGGTTTCATTCACAGAGAAAATAACTACTTCACACTCCTGCAGCTTTAGCTTGAAGAGGGCTCTAGTGCTGAGACAACATAACCACTGATTATTGGACAAATTTTTTCAAATATGAGCAGTGCTTTACTCCTTTTCATAGACTGAATCTTGAATTTAAGCATTTCTTTACTTTTAACGAGACAAAATATCACCTCAAGGCAATTTTTGTTTTTTGATGCTTGACATTTTAAACATTTACAGCAACTAATTCACCAAAACAATTATTGACTGATTCATGAAAAAGGGTAAAAGGTTTCAGACGTAGACAAACGCTTCACATCTCAGACGACCTGCAGTAAAGAGCCAGGTGAAGGATTGGGGTTCAATTTGCCACTTTGAGGCTCACCATGAGGCAGACAGTGACAGAGTGAGAGAACAAGTAGGAGAATGAATGTCTGAGTCAGTTATTCTCCGGATCCAAGAGGCTTCACACATCGAAAAAACGCTGTGCGACAGAAATTGCTGCAGGTGTTGGTGAGTTGAGGTCGACTTGATGCATCTCCTCCTCTCAACATCTCAGACAACCTTCCACACGTCCACCTCCACCCAACTCACTCCGAGCTACATATACCATAGAATGTATAAAAAGATGGACCACGTGTCGCTCCCCCCTTTTGAACAAAATGAGCTAAAATGTTCTAATCGTGTGATAAAAGAAACTAGTTGGACTATAAACAGTGAAGGGGTGAAGGGCCAGATATCCACTGTCTGCACCAAAAGCCACCAAAATATCGGCTGTTACCCTAGAGGCTAATTCATCGTCTAACGTTAACCAATAGGCTCTGAGATTGACGCAGCAGTGATCGCGGAGTGGAGCCGTGTTATTGAGATTAGTCTTAGCTGCCAATCGTGACGCTTCACCAGATTTTTATAGCATCAAATTTACCAGAAACTTGACACTTGAAAAAACAAGTTATAGAATACCTAAAACGACAGAATTCATGTTTGCAAAAATGTATTTGACGTTTCAGTTTGGTTCACGTCCCATTTGCTAACGTGAGGGAGGCACGGTTTTAGACCTGTACTGTAGCCAGCCACAAGGGGGCGATTGAGACACTTTGGCTTCACGTTTGGGTAGCTATCATGTCGTCCATCTTTATATTCAGTCGATGGTGTATACCCACAAAAACAAAATAACAGTAGCTCCTCTACACCTCCACACTCTTCTCCTGTGACCACACGTCCCCCAAATAACACTGCCCGTCACGATATCACTTAATATAGTAACACACTCTCGTATTTAATCCAGCAATAACGAACAGATAAAAACAAACGGGGTAACCATTGGCATTCAATTAGGGCCCCTAATGAACCTGGCTCACAATGGATTCATTTCTCAGCTCGAAAAGCAATCTGCACGTCAGCCTCCACCATTACTGCCGCCTCGCTCGCACTGCACAGCATCGCCAGGGAACGCTCAAGCCTCCTTTTGAGACTGTGGGGACGTATATATGGCAAGTGACAAATAGACCAGTGGGATATTTTAATTTGGGGTCTATGAGCAGTAAAAGCCTCCTCTTCAATGTTCAAATGAGAGACGAGGGACTGCAAAAGCTGCAGAATCTGAAGTCATGTAAATGTGTTGAGATGGCCGTACTTTGACAACAGGCTTTAAAAAGAAAAGGAACGGTGCAAGTTACCAGAGGACAGACATTAGGAGACTCATTTTGGGATTTATTTGCATGAAACTGTGTCATCCAGACCCAAGAGTCTGTATGAAATGAAAAAAAAATATATATATATTTCTCTAAATAAGAATAATTCATGACTGGATGAATACAGCCACTCGCTCCTTTCATGTAGAACAAAGCTGTGTACAGTGGCACCTGTTTACCATATTTATTTTGCTATAATGACTCTGCAGCAGGTGCCACAGTCATTAGGAAGATAATTCTGTAAGTGGAAGGCCTGGGAATCATGCCTGGCTGATCCCGGGGTGATCTATGGGTGAGCCAGCATCCACACTGCTCAGGTATCTTTAAGCAAAGAACCAAGCCCTTTGGAGCCAGAACTTTTTCTAGGCCACCTCACAACTATATGAAGACAGATTGAGATGCCACTGCAGACTATCCCCTGCAATTAATTATCAATAATAACTGTTTGCAGCATGCACCATGAAGTCAGGTGCACATGATATACAACACAAAAAGCTTTGTGATGGCTGGACAATTCTTTCTAATTGTTTATTGACAGTAGTGTCTGATTTTAAAAGGATTCCCTTATTAACAACTTTGGCACCAGACTACTGTGTTCAAAGTTCACATTAATTCATTATTGACCCTGCTTCCTTGTGTTGTCAGCTCTTTGGAGACCTGGTCATTTAGGGTGTGATCTTTGCTCAGAAATGGGCATTTGGACCGAAAAGCATTGGCTTTTTATCCATTACCTCCTCTTTTGTTTGTCTGTCAGCAGGATTACTTACAAACTACTGATCCGATTTCCACCGTTTTGTGGAGGGGTGGGGTATGACCCCAGAAAGAACCCATTAACTTATGCTGCTGATCCGGATAAACAGGCAGGTCCAGGAATTTTTCTTTTCACCTACTTTGACCTGACTAGATAGGGCACTAGCCTTGGTGGAGGCATGAGCTCTCTGAGTGCCCGTCTAGATGTGGCTTCAAAACTCAGTGGATCCAGTATAATTTGAGAGAAATTTCAAAAAGCCATCTTTACACTTACAGTAGATTGTTAAAAGGATGAAATTCTAATTATTTCTTCCTCAAAGAAAATTCAGAAAGCCAAACTTGGCACACCTTCAAAAACATTGGTATTGTGAAGTTTACAGAATTAGACAACACTGGGATTCTGTGACATTTTCAACTTTCTCACCTTTCTACCTGCACTGGACTGTGCAGTGAGTCTGATTTAAGAAGCACAATAAGGACAGAAGAAAGGACGCTTGTTCTCACCATCACTCTGCGGGCTGGTGCGAGGGCCGCGGCTACCACAGCAGGACTCGCCCCCTCCGCCTCGGCTGCTTCCAGCAGACAGAGCTCGTGTGTGATGCTGGCCATCTCCTCCTGCAGCTGCTCCGTTTCGACGGTGATCTCTGCGATCTTCTCTGCAGCGGACGCCGTCAGGAACGCCTCTTTGAGGTCTACCAGGTGAAGCGTCCTCTTCTCCGCAAGACGCACCAATTTGCGCAGCTCATCGAACTGGGCGTCCACATAATTCTCGAGCTCGTCTATGGTCATCTGAAGTATGTAGAGGAGACAGAGAGGGGAGAGCAAAGGATGAAAGGGGTGAATTTATGTAGAGAAAAGGAAAGAGATAGTCGGCTGATATGCAAATTAATCTGAATGACAGATATGAAACTCAAAAAAAAGCAAATAAAAATGGCTATGACGAAAAAGATATGTTTATAAATAGGCAGACAGCAGCTTCTCTCTTTTACTGACATGTGAATTTTATTTTAAGAAACTCACTGGCCTCTGTCATGCAAAAGCTAATTGATAGCTTGAGGCCTACTGCCTGAATGTACACTCCATGCATCCCATCTGTAGATAGAGACCTCAGAGGCTCCTTCTACCACAGCAAGCCATCTGTTTGGCTTTCAAGGTAACTGAACTGTTCACTGGGATACACGATGAGGTTCTCTTTAGACATGACTCATTAGGCTAAAACACCTCAATAAACAGATGCCTCCCTGCAATGCTCCCCACCAAGATGTCTCCACCTCCAACTCAGATGCTGTCATGGGGTAAAACGGCACAAACTCCCATGATTTCTGCTCCTGAATATGTTATTATCACTTCAATCTATGAACATCAGCTGCTCGCACTCTTCCCTTCAGCAGAACTTCTCTCTTTTCCTTTCCATCCATTTGATGTAATTTCCCCTCAGCCTCTCTGTCTCTCTCGCAAAGCAAGGAATCATCTGTCTTCACTGAAGTTGGCAGAGCCAAGGACCCAAGGGGCCCAAAGTTTTATTGTGTATTTGCCATTTCTGCACAAGCAATCAGATTCTCCAAATTGCCCATTACACCAAGTCCAAGAAGTAACAGATTTTATTTACTTTGAGCAGAGAAAAACATGCACATTTTTAAATTCTGAATCAGACACAGATAGTTAACATCTACTTGGGAAGCGAAGAGTCATTTTCTATTTTTGCCTCAGCAAAACCAACCATGAATCAATGTCTTACACGTGACGAAAAATAGGCCACAACTGGGATGAATTACCATCAAGTTCCATCTCGGTGAAAGAATGAAGCAGCACAGTTTCCGAAGCCATATTTCCAAGCCTCTGGAATGAAGTTCTTCTCCTTTCATATAGAATAATAAAAGGAAGAGCTCAAATATAATAAATCCATACTGAATTAGGACACAGGCTGATTAAATCTTCTGTAAGACTAATTATAAATTGAGCAGGAAGTACTTACAAAATAGATTAAAATATGAGAAGACATTTACTACTTCATCTTGTGCTGTCACTAGAATTGAATGCTTAAGCTGTTGCTCATGTTTTGATTTCTCTGGCATCGAGCTCTGAGCTAAATCTGACTGAGGTGTCATGAATGCCAGGAAATATCAACAATTCAATATAATAAATCTAAATAATCCTGTCAAATTATCATTTCTAAAAGCTTTGATCTACTTTGGGTGTACATTTATTATCAGTTTGCCAATTTCACTATTTTATTGTATTTTTATGGAATCTCTCAATGATAACTAGGAATTAATTCAGCAGTAGCAGTAATCACTTCATTAGTTCCATGTCAGGCGTAGCTTTAGCATTTAGCAGGATGATCTATCGAAGACTTCACACCCGACCATGTAACTTCTGACGTGGCTTAAGAAGTGGCGTAAAAACTACGTAATCCTGCTTTTACAAATAAAGAACTCATGATTCATTTCTAATGTAATCTAAGCACAACCAAGTATGCTAATGTTAGCAAAAGTCACATATAGACACACATATATTGGTGCACTTAGCTGTGACACAACTCTGGGGCCGCATCCTTCAGAGGCTGCGTCGATAAACTGATTGCGTCACAGCAGCTCAACTTGTAGAGATGTTTAAGTAGCCAAGTGATTGGTCAATGGTTTAGCACATGTTGTGTGTGGCTAATCGTTTACATCAAACAACATATCATTTGTAGCACACAACACAATATGTGTCTGCTTGGTAATAACACAAAAATATGGTCAGCTAAAACCCATTTGTATGAAGAGTTTGTCCCATATCGAAGGCTCCTTCAAACGCTTCCTTGATTCGATTTCTGTGCATCGAAGGATCCAAAGGGCGGTGGGGGGGGGGTCATTGTCAGGCCAACCTATCCCAGTGTTCATTGGGCACAGGTAGTGAACCTAACAAGCTTGTAATGCAGGTGGCTTAGCTGCAATAAGCTCAGCCACTCAAAGATATGCAATGGTAAAAGTGGGACAAGCTGGAAACGCAAATAAAAAATCCTCCAAAGACCAGACCTCCTCATTTCAGCTCAGCCTCCGTGACTACTCAGTACTAGTACTTATGTATTGGTTGAGTAAAAGTTAAATAGGCTACCTTAGTATGTGAATGTCTCCACTATCATTGTATTTATGTGACATAATTTTTAATAAATTAAAAAAGAAGATTTTGAGCTTCATAATCAAAGCAGTTAGCATAAAGCCCAAAGACCAATGCTAACTGAGAGAAAACATGAATAGAGACGAGAGAATCACAACATATAACTTATCAACATAAGCATCTTATATATAATCTGTTAGACATTTTTAATCCAACACATATCATCACTATATCTCCCGATATCCAGGAGCTCAGCAGAGCCCCCCTGCCATCTCGAGTCCCCATGGCCTCAGTGGCAGATGGGAGCCGTGATCCTGGATCAGTGCTCTTTGTGTTTGCTGAGCAGGAGCCCTCTGCCCTTGGACCTTTCACTGAGTTTCTCTGAGAATTTGTCCCGCTAGCGAGGAAGGGGCATTCATGCGTGCTAATCTTCATTTGCATTGCTGCAAGCTGAGGCCACAGAACGAGGCCTTGGGAGAGACAGCAGCACACTGCAGGGCAGAGCCAGAGTAAAGACGAGGGATGAGAAAGTACGCGCAGAGGTAGGACAGCAGATCAAGAATGCTAATTACTTCTCAAAGCAAACATTGACTGTTCAGAAAGCAAATTACAAAAGCCAAATTCTGTTTCTGTCATATTTCTAACATGCTTTATATTAATAGACCACTATAAAACCGTTCTCAACTGAAATTCCATAAATATACAAGCAAATAAAGTAAAAAATATTACAGATCTCATACATGTAATGTATTCTGCAGTCATGTCAAAGCAAAATAGTCGTTTTAACAAGTAACTAGCAACTTGAACCTTGATTTCATGACTTTATGTACATTATATTGGAGCTGTGAAATGGGGGTGCTGAGAGAAAGGAGAACAAAACTGAAAAGCTTCAGGATCTCTGGCTTACTAAAAACAGAAAACCTCTAATGCACTGCACCAACACTTCATATGATTAGAGTATATCGAGACACGCAAATAGAATAGACTTCACACACTTGTGTACTTTTGTGACTGGCTACAAAAAGCGGTTGCGTTTCTCATTGGTGCTGATGGAAGAAACAGCAGAACCAAAACCCTTTGGGAATAAGAACAGATTATTGTATTACTTTGGTGAGACAGCAGCGCACACCAAAATGAGAGAAAGTATAAAGCTAAAAAAAAAGCTACAAAATAATGTCAGTAGGAGGCTCAGTTTTTAATCTCAACCTTTAAAGAGAAACACACACTTCAGTGGGCCAATCATCACAAATGCTTTTTGTGGAGAAAAGCATCTAAACATTCTGCTCAACTCTCAAATGTATCATTTGAAATTACAAGAGAATATAATGTGCCATTGACACGATGATGCGTTTAGCTTGAAATTGACTATTCTCATTTTGAGCATTTTACCAGCACTTTTCCATAAGTGGGCTCAGACTTATGACACCACTTCATATATAGTTTTATATCAAATTTTTGGAGACAAGAAAAATGTTTTATCCGATGCTGATGCCTCTGGAGGGGAGAGTGCTTAACTTTCTTTGAAGGTTCTCACTGTCGGTCCTGCTGCTCATTCAGAGGTTTGTTTTGTGTGATGCTCTAAAAAAAAAGGGCTAGAAAGCATTAATAGAAAATTAGGAGTAAACGGATTTGAACTGTCCTTGCCCTTGGCAATAGTGGCCCTGTTCCAAGTTATCACTACTCTGTGTCTCTCTCTCTCACGCTTTTTTTATCTCCCCCAGAAATGAGATTCTCCAATTTGGCCTCTCACACAACACAGGAACAGATAGAAAATTAATCTTAACAACACCAGGTCTTCAGAAGTCATATGAAGTAATATAAAGAGAGGGTTTGAAAAAAGAAGGAAAATGAGACAGAGGGCCTTGGGTGTTATAATAGTCGAGTTTCCATATCCAGCACCTTATTATTGGTTTTGAGTGTGACAGTGTAGCAATGTCAGCCAAGCAACTTTCTGGGTAATGATAGCGAGTAATTCAATTAAAATGCTGTGCGCAGAGATAGGAAAGGAACGGCAGCCGTAAAGAGCAATGAGAGAGTGGGGGTAGAGAGAAGAAGGGGAGGAGGAGGAGGAGGAGGAGGAGGAGGAGGAGGAGGAGGAGGAGGAGGAGGAGGAGGAGAAGAATGTGGTAGAGGAAGACAAGAAAAAAGGGAGGATGAACAAAGCAAACAGCAGCAGCCAAGTCCCTTCATACCTCAGCTGCCTGTTCCTCAGCTTTGGCTGGCTATAAGACAGCTTTTAATGTGTCTGCTGCTCTTGTAGATTTTATGAGGCGGGGAGAATGGATGTAGCCACTGCACACACACGCTCACACAGTTGTGACTGGGTTAATGTTGCCATGCTGCTTCCAGATATCAGACCATTCTCTCTGAGCAGGGTGTGCCCCAGATGATACCCTACACACGGCAGACAGTGAGTAAATAAAACATGAGCGTGGGGGGTAAATGTGCCGACTACCTGCTGCCCTGCTTCACGTATCACTTCCACCTCTCTGATGATAAGTAGCGCTCGCTGGCTGTTTGACTGACAGACAGCCATTAGACCCCTCGTGTTACGCTACGCCTCCAGGTCCACCATTAATATGTATGCAGCTTCATCGCTGGGTGTGTTTTTGCATTATATTCCATTCCCCTATGGAGAAATGAGCTTTGAGAGATTAAAATCCCCCTCACCTGCAGCAAAGTACATAATTAAACAAACTGGATTTGATAAGCAAACAGCAGCAAAGGGTTAAATCTGTCCATCTACCTCTGCCCTCCTATACAGACGGACGCTCACAGCCCTTCTCGCAAGACCTGCAGGACGTCAGTACCATGCAGTTTAAACACTTCCAACCTCCTATCTCCTTCTCTTTTAGCCTCTGTCTCTGTCTCACAAACACACACACCCTTACACTCACACCTGTCCTCACCGGGAGCAGTCACTCTGATTGTTGCCTGTCATGCATAATAAGAAACGCTGACATTTCAGAGTGCAGACAGGACACGCCAACAAATCCACATAATGTTCTCTCACACAGTGCCCTGTGACTGAGCAGGTAAGTGGTTTTTGCCAAACACTCTGCACCTCTAGCGAGGAGCCGCACAGAAAACTAAATGTCCAGGGAGTCCTTGGGGCAGCATTGATATTTCTGTACGACTATAGACATTATATCCAATCAAATTAACCTTCCACATAATCCCGCTGTGCTTCGGTCACATCTCTGCACGTAGCGGGGCGCCGCTCCTGAATGCCACTGCTCTCTGATGATGGGCTTAAACATAGTTATGCGGTAGGAGCAGAGCATAAGGTGGAACAGAGTGCTGCAGGTGTAGCTGAGAGAGCAGGTGCAGCAGCTATCAACTGTAAATAGCGGAGCCCTGTATGTCCCTGATCCTGCTCGTAATCAGGTTTTATTTTCAGAGGCACGACATGCCCCCGTTAAGGCATCTGTAATGGAAATACTGGGTCTGCTTTCAAGGTTGACTTGCCATGAAAATTCAGTTTGAGAAGCGTCTGTTTTGTTTGATGACTGTGGTGACTGTGTGTGAAATGCACCATGCACCCGGCTTTTTCCGACGCAGACCTTGTGGAGCTTACACTAAAGGGTTGAGATAAGGTTAACAATGTTATTTCTTTTTATTATTTCAGACTCTGACCCTTGTTTCATGACTTTGTTTCATATGACTGACTGAGACAAGCTGTGCGACACAAACTAATCCATGTCACCTCCCTATATTTCCTCAGTTACCATCAGACGCTCCTGCACAACTGCCATCAGTGTGAAATGGACGTCGGCCTTGCGGGCATTAAAAAGCTAAATATCTGCGGATGCTGATACTGATACAAAGTCCGATACAAAAAAATGGCAATGAGTCCTAGGTGTCGTTATTAAACCCTTATGCCCGAGAAATGTAATTGAGGCTTGATATTTTAAAGTTTAAGATAGTTTCACCATAAACGTTACTACAAATAACTATAAAATTAAAAGAAAACACAAATACAAGTCTGTGAAAAACATCAGTCAACCAAATGAAACCGTTTGGGCTCTACCTGTAATAAATACTAAGCTTTACTGCCGTATTGGGTACATTATATTAAAAGGTTCTTTTAATATTTTTTTACACCTCATTTATTTATATGGAGGAGTAAAAAAATATCACAAAGCCTTTACAATTTAACAGTGTGTAATACACCGTATCCACCTTGAGTGAATACAAGGATTTTTATCCACCTACCAAGTAGAAAACAGCTAGAGGGTATTTCAGTATTCAACATTCCCTCTGTTCCTATTTTATACATGACAAAGCCGAAGACGCACTCACTTTCAAAATACAAGTTCTGACTTTGCACGGAAGTGCTGAGTCAAAAAAGTGACGTCAATTGAAGCCTGAAACCGACACGAGTCAGTAATCCCACAATGATGCCATTACTCCGACGCTTCGAGTAGAATGATATCTGCACAAACTCAATAGGCAAGATGTGTTATCTGTGAATGGCGAGGCATGCTAAATATATGGATTGAAATAATTGTCACTCGTGTTTACTACCCGGTGCCTTTATGACATAATCTCTTTTTAATCCCTCTTTATCCCATTCAAGGCTGCTGTGTTTCCACCGCTGCAGTGCTTACTGCTCTACCCACTGAATTAGAAATGAGTAGTGTCTTCTTTTTTTTTTTACTCTGCTATGGTTCCTCAAAGTTAAAAACAAGGTTGAGTAAAACTTTTTTGTTAAAACTCTACTTGAATCCTACAAAAGGTGATGAGATAATCTGATAGACGTAACCTACACTAAAAAATCCTTGTGCAGGTTATTTGAGTCACGCTAAAATAAAAAAGACAAATTCATGGTTTTAGTTCTGGTTGTTATATAGTTTACTTTTATAGTGGAGTCCAACAGTCTGTGATAACTATTCCATTAGTTTGTAAGGTAGTTAATTTTTAGCAATTTATCCATTCGAACGGAAATTTGAATATTTGCAAAAAATGTGCATGAAATTCAAAATAGTATTTGTTAAGTTCCCTTTTTCCTTTGCAGCATTTACTCAAGGTCTCATGGATTAGTACTTGGAAGGGTATATCGTCAAGTTCAACAAAATTATGGTCCGAAAAACACATTTTCCAAGATATCTCCATTAATAATGGGGCTAGTAAGAAAATCGAAAGCTTAAATTGAGCAGAAAATGATCCCCCATCATTATATATCATAAGTGATGGAGGAGTCAAAAATAAATCAGAAAATGACATCATGCAAAATTGAAAAATAAAAATGTCTTCATCCTATAGGACTATAGACACGACCTAAAGCTTATATACATAGAATTTTTTTTTATTTCATTTATTTCATTAAATGCCCCCATAAATGTTAAATAGGGTTTTGGTCAGGTAACCAAAATCCATGACATTCAGGACTCCTCTGTCTTCTGGTGTTTGAGTTGAGTTTGGGGTCATTATCCTACTGATGTATGAATCCTTTTTTGTGGTTAGTGTGTAGTCAGTTCAGAGCAGGTGTCCAAGTCCAGAGTTGACAGAACACCCAGAGGCTTGAATATTCCCTCCAGCATATTTCACAGTCGGTTTGTTACACCTCAGTATCCTCTTCTCTTCTGTTGGTCTCCTTACATACATCCCTACTGTTACTGCCATAAACCTCAGACTCGGATTCATCACTGTGAAATGCTGGTATTTCTAAGCCAAAGCATTTGGACTTGTTTCCCATGGATTAGAAGCAGCTTCTCGTCCTCTGAGACCATTACAAGACCACCATACTTTTGCTGATTGGAGGCTTACATTCTTTATTTAGCTAATTCTGTACCTGGGATGAAATTGTTTCTCTTTCCCTCATGGAACTCAGATTTTGGATGAATTATTAAAGTAAGAATGACTACTAATGTCGTCTGCTTGTTTATTTTTCGACAGCGTTCACCTTGGAAAAAACCCTGCAAACGAGTCTACAGTGAGAACAACCTTCTGAATTCATGTGATGTACCATTTACAGCCAGACACTGTATGTTTGCTACACTTGTAACATTCAGTCTGTGCGTTTCAGACGAAGCTGAACATCTGGGCGCAGCACTTAGAGGATATCTTTGAAAGTAAATCACGAGCAATTATAATCAAACCACATGGCACAAAACCACATCATGAACCGCGGTGCGATGTGTTCACGCTACGCTGTCCAGCTCTAATTGTTGCAGAGAACTTCTCATTTCGTTTGGTTCGAGTTGGTTGGAGCTCATTACTAAATGAGAGCAGCTTAATGCATCTTGTGGGAGTGGAGTATATGAGTCATGCTAGGATTCGACTTAGCTCCGAGTTGTGTGTGGGGGAGTTTGCACTGACCACAGGGTTGATACACTTGGTGTTGATCTTCTCAGCCATCTGTTGTGTGCAGCCCAGCAGATCATAACCATGCCTGCTCTACAGTCGGAGAAGAAAAAAAACAAACAGTAAACACAACATTGTATTCCACTACATTAGTATGTAAAGCACATCACATAAACAGAGGTTATTTCTGTGTGACAAAAGTAGAATTACGCACCTAGCTAGTTATTAGCTGTTAATCGTTACCTCCAACAAGGAGGGTATATTTACACCCCTGTCCTTTTGTGTGTTGGTTGGTTTGTATGTTTGTTTGTCAGCATGATAACACAAAAACAACCAAACAAAACTTGCTGGAATGAAGATGTAGGCGTCACGGAAGAATACATTCAATTTTGGTGCAGATCTGGATCAGGGGGGTGGATCATGGATTTTTTTTTTCACTTTCTTTAACCCTGAGTTAGGACATTTCTCGACATTTTCCCAGGGAATAATTCATGGATACAGATGAATGAAATCTGACATATTTAGGGGACTGACATGAGTGTGTGAGATTTGGTGCAGCTTGATTGAATGTAAGGGGACTGTGGGGCCTTGTATGCGCTCTACTGAGTTTAGTTAAGTGCATCAAATGATCTTATGCTTTGCTAAAAGCTTTATCCAGTATGTCTGGATAATGGTAAAAAATACATTAATACTATAAATCCCATATCTCACTTTTGATGGTGTGATAATATATTTGGGATGATGTGTGTCCTTCAGGCAATGTTGATGTTGATGTTCACTATTTCCACATGTAAAGGATTTCTTTCACATGAACACATGGACACAGGAAGCGGGATAAAAGCTAAAATAGGTTTAGAGTAAATAATGTGCCCTTGGGCTGTGTATGTGTGCGTGTGTGAGAGAGAGAGCGAGGGAGAGACCCCCTTTTGTCTCTCATTAATCCATATGTGGTCGTGATGCAAGAGTAAACTGGTGAATTGTTCTGCTCTACTTTTGTTTTCTAGATGTACAGCCAGTGAAAGTACCATGACTGTTGTTATCGATGTAGCTAAATGCATCGGCCTTGCGTGATTATTCTCAAACGAGGCTCTCACTGAGATTTATTTGTTGAAAACAAACAAAACCCTTGACGGTTCAAAAATATTAATCCAAAACTAAGTCCTGGTTTCTGATACTATCGCAGCCTTGTTAATTGGTTCTCTGTGCAATAACACGGTCTGAGTGTGTTCAGCGAGCTGATAACATCTGACTCCAAATGCTACTATACTCATCAAAAAACACAATGCGGCACTGAGCCCACAGTGATGATGTGATGAGGACGGAGTCATTCTCGAAATCCAGCACATTAGCCCAGCTTACTGGAACAACTGCAATGCGAACGACTGGTGACTCACTGGACCCCTTTTGTACGCCTGAGGCAAAGAGGACATCTGGGAAATGGAGGAGTGAAGCCACAGTTGGTGCCGAGCCAAACGGACATTGGGGCATATTCATGATGTTTCATTTCCATTTCACAATTTTCACAGAAATGATTTACGCAGCCGTATAATTGACTGGACTTATGACTGATGTCATGAGGGCGATCATGAGACATTGTTAGGTTTGAAATATTACCAAGAGCTCTAACAGAGCCCTGGTGAGTTGACTTAAAGAACACAGGGCCTACAGCTATTGGCATACTACTTAATATTGAATTAGAAATGCAAACCAGACGATGCTCTGAATACATTATGTCACACAGAACGCAGCTGCAGATGTTGTAACGCGTGCCATAGTGGCTAACTGTAGATGGTATAGAGTAAATCACATAAGGACATAAAGCTGTCATGTTCTAAGTGTGTGACTCACCTTCTGCCACAAATAGGCCTCATGCAGGGTAATGATCTCATGATCCTTGTGCTCGCCCTGCACCGCACACAACACACAGATGATCTTCTCATCTGCTTTACAGTAAAGGGAGCCCTCCTGCCCATGCTCCTTGCAGCGCAGCCTCTCTACCGTCACAGATCTCCTCCTCTTCCCGGCGCCCCCAGCCGCCACGGCCTCCTCCCCTGCCTCTGCACCCTCAGCTCCGACACCCAGCGGCAAATCATCCTGGACTCCCTCTTTTCCCTCAGCATCGCCCCTCTCACCCCCATTAGCCATTGCCACTCCAGACAGTGCCAGCGCCTCATCCTCAGCTTCACCCCCAACTCTGAATTCTCTTTCGGTGCCAAGTCCGTTAACTTGTGGCGCCTCGTGGTTATAAGGCATTAGCGGGTGATGCATCCTGCTGGCGTGTCTCTCGGCGTGGATTGGGCAGAAGGCAAAGCTGCAGGCATGGCAGACTTGTGTGGCCGGCTGGGCCTCGTCGGGCTCGCACACGTCACATGACCCGTCCATCTGTGGCAGCTCCTCATGTTTCACCCCCGTCGCTCCATCCTGTGGTTCCCCTTTGTCGTCCATGGCTGCCGATGATAAGTCTGGGGATCAGAGGAGTAAATCTTAACAGGAGACACACACAGAGTCGAGGACAGGTTATTAATAGCGCTGACTTTCGGTGAACCGCTCTCATATTTGCACAGGCGAAAGGCCAAGATCCTGAGGTCTAATCCCATCTGATCTAATAGTCCTACAGCTGATGTGTGAAGGGAGCCAAAAACTCACAGGGGACAAGATCCAGTGGAACTTTATCACACAAAATAGTGACTCAAAAAAATCTGCACCACGACGCATTAAGAAGAAGGAAGTGAACTGTCCTTGGGCGCAAACACACCCACTTTGTTTACTGACTCGCGTACAGAAAGTGCTGTGTGTGTAAAGCTGTACCCTCGGCATGACCAATGACACACACACACACACACACACACACACACACACACACAAACACACACGTGCACTCTCTCTCTCACTGCATGTCCTCGGGCCTTGACCTTTTCCTGTCTTCTCCAATGTCCACCTCCTTTATTCAGTCCAGCCTGCCGGAGTGAAGCAGGAAGAATGAACAAGAGGCCATTGGTGCACGTCTGGCACACACACACACAAATCTATTTTTTCCACACTTCCTCTTGCTCCACTGGGTGTTCCTCTCCTGATCTGTGTTTGTGTACTTTTCCCACTGCTGACAAAAACAAATGCTGGAGAGGGAAAAAAAAAGTGCTGTAATACAGAGAAAACTACCCCTTTTCTCCCCTTGTCTCCCCCTTGTCTGACACACCATCTCTCGCGCGCGCGCGCGCGCGCACACACACACACACACACACACGCACGCACGCACACACACGATAAACTTTATTACAGGCTCTAGACCCAATAGCAAGACATACACACCATACACACAGTTTGAAACTCCTCTGCAGTGTGTACTTACTCGTCTCTGTGTGAGACGCACGCACGCACGCACACACACACACACACACACACACACACACACACACACACACACACACACACACACACACACACACACACACACACACACACACACACACACAGTTTGAAACTCCTCTGCAGTGTGTACTTACTCGTCTGTGTGTGTGTGTGTTTTTATTTCTCTCCTGTCTATGGCTTGCTGTGAGCTAACGGAGCTGTTAGCTTGACGGCTAGCTTCCTTAGCACAGCCTGCGCACCATCGATCCTGTTCTCGGGGCTGTCGAACTGACGAACTTTCCCGTCGCAGTAGAAATAAAAACACGACTCCAGCAGCTCCAGGGACTCGACGGCGTTTCACTTCCTCATTCGCACCAGAGGCTGTCGGGATATGTTATTGTTTTTTTTTGGTTCTACTTCCTGGTTGTGTGGCGCGTGAGATCGAGAGAGACGCTCAGAGGCTGCAGAGAGAAAAACCTGTTTGAGCAGAGAGTGAGAAACAGGAGGAAGCTGCAAGACACGTTATATAATCATATGATTCAAAAGTCCACGGTCCTCACGGTGTCTCTGGTATGGAGGAAAGAAACAGGACATTTCGAGGATAAAGTCATAATATAACGAGAATATATTCATAGGCTAGTATTACGAGAGTAAAGTCGTAGTTTTATGAGAACAAAAGTCATAATATTACATAATAATGTGATTTAAGTCATAATACTAAAATCAGAAGTCGTGATACAACGACTTACAGGTCCAGTGTGTAAGATTTAGGTGAAAGGGATCTATTGACAGCAATTGAATGTAAACTAATCAATGTTTTTTACTAGTGTGTGATCATCTAAATTGTTCAAATTGTTGTTTTCTTTACCCTCGAATGCTTCCTTTATATTAAAATACTAATTCAAGTGCAGAGAATGTGTGATATAGGAACCTAATGTTAACATTATATTAAAATAAACAGAAATTTCTGGTGTTTAGGGGGGGGGGCCTTTTGGAAGTCAGTTTATTTAGCTTGCTGCTGGCCAGTTAACTTTATGTTGTAGATTTATTTTCTGAAAATTATTTACAAGGTGGATCCAGACGCTAGTGAAACTTTTGGAGTGATGGGAGTTATGTGGTCGCGAGTTGTGGATCTACTGGAGTGCGTTTAGGACATTGAATGATCAACCATAAAGAAAGCAGTTGTAGTTAAAGTCAATTCTTGATGTGATGAAGGGCGGCTACAACCTATGTTTTATTTGACTCTAAAAAGTTTAGGGCCTGATTCATAACACAGTGCTCAGGATCCATACTACATACATAAGTATGAGGGCTGATAGCCTCTGAACAGACATGGAGGTGGGGGGGCTTGAACAGTTTGTTGCATATCATCAGAGTATGAAGGTATAAAATGCAGGTGGTGAAGGAGAAGGTTTGTGTGGCAGCCATTGTGGTCATGTGCTCAATGAGCCTGACAGTACAGTTGTGTTAACTGCAGCAACTTTACTCCTCCTGAAACCTGCTGCCTGCCGCATCCTGTCATCATCCTCACATTTCAACAGCTGCAGTGGTTCAACAACTGACCACAAGCGTCAGTAGCAAACTGCTCATCCCTCTCCTCTGAGCTCCGGGTGTGGAGGGTGTGATGGTGAGACAGCACTGAGGAAAAATAGAGCAGATTTGAGTTGGCTCATACTCTTTTATGATTGATCACAAGGTGATTATGGAAAAGTTATAGCAACACCGCTGGTTTTAATGCGCCTGATAAAGTGGATCTATAGGTGAGGTGCGCTATCAAGTGAATATGAGAGGCATCAATATGCGTATAACGATTCCTCTCACTTTCAATTTCCACAATCTGGCTCGAATTCAGCGCCTCGCCATCTGCGTCGCTAATTTCCCCTGTCTCCGAAAGACTCACACATTCTCTTGTCAACTTTGTTTTTATCGATCCCTACTTGTGCATGGAAAGTGTGTGCGTATGGCCCTTTCAGGCACCGTTTGTCGCACTTGCAATATACGCAGAGACACTTTTCTGTGATTCAAGTGATCAATGTAAAAGTTGTATCGACAATAACGGTGCTTTCTGGAGCTGGGGAATGAGACGAATCCCCCTGTGGTTTCCTTGGGGGATAAGACAATGTGAGCGAAAGCAATATATGCCAATATCACAAAATGCAGCCCCTATTTTCCCAGTGAGCGTTTCAACAGTCTTACAATGACTGCATGGTATTGAAAGAAAAAGACACAGCTAAAGTGAGTGACAGCTACGAGACCAAACTCTCGATGTGTTTATTATGTGAATACAGGAAAAGGTTCAGCTGGAAGAGTACACGCTTTGTGCATTTTAACACCGGTGGTGGTGGTGGGTTATAATTATAATATCTGCTTTCCCCTTCTGTTCACATCCTTACCCTCCGCAAACCAGCACTGAGAGACAATGGAGCAGGATTAGAGGTCTGGAGAGAGAGAGGCAGAGATGAGGACAAACAAGCTGTTCTCTGTAGAGAGATCTAAAGAGGCTATTGAGCCGGGCTTCACACAGACATTATTTGGCAAAAAGAATTGTTGACTGTTACTCTGATTTGAATGGCACACCATAAATAACCATAAACCTCATTCCCAGTTTGCCTCCAGCATCCACTTTACGTGGATGATGATGCGGTCTTTGCCAAATTTTTTGTCGAGTTGTTTTGAAGTGGATTACACTGACACAGAATTTAATCAAAGACCATAAACAGAGATGACTCGACTTGCAAAACGAAATTTGCGCTGGCACGAGACCTGCTTGTGCCACGCTAATGTGACGACTCAAACTGAAACGGTTACCAGAGGGCATTCAATGGTAAGAGACATATTCTTATGATTAGAGTTGTCGTTGGGACTGACAGCATAAATGGTTACGCCACACACATCCTGAAATATTATTTTGGTGCTATTGAACCACATTTCATGGCCAGTGTGAAGTTAAATTGTCAACTGACTTTGTTTTAAAATGTTTCACTGCATTCAGCTTTGTTAAACAGCAAGAGGCAGCCTCCTGCACCCTGCAAAAATAAACTGTAAACGATTAAAAGGCTCATTGACTTGCCATTCGTTAGAGTAAGAACTCAATATGAATACAATATATGGCTACTGATAGGAACTCAGATTTATTCTTTCTCTACCCGGGGAGAAACAAAATGTTACAAGCAATAGGAGCTAAATTTGTTTTTCTGCAGCTCAGAAAGAGCCTCTGCATGGAAGCTGGCAACACAAAAAAACAACCCATCTAGCTCTTGGAAAAATCTGCCAAGAATGAAGCTCTGGCAGACAAGCACAGCAGACAGAAAACACTTACCTAATGCCTCAGCTTTAACATTATTTTACTGGCATGAGGTTAGTCGCTGGTCTGGAGACAAAATGTCCTTCAGTGCAGCACTGACCTGAGAACTTGGAGTGAGTTTATATCTCTTTCTGTTTAAATGATATTCTGTCTTCCAGCTCTTTATTTGCCCTCCTGCTCATTCTCTGACTTTAACTCCACTCTCTCTCTCTCACTAACTTGTCATAGCTGTGCAACAAAAAACAGAATCAATATGCTGTTATACAAGGCTGTTTGTGGATTCCTGGAACCCATCTTGTGAAGCAGGACAGCGAAGCCTTGCGGAATTAAACCTTAACCCCTTCAAACCTGACATTGAATGTGGACCAAAATAGAGAGACGCACTTAGGTTTGCAGTTGTCCATCAAGTATGTCAACGTGTGAGATTGGCCCTTGGTGCTTCACAGTAATATTTGTGTGTTTGTTGTGCAATTTCAGATTGATCAGAGGAAGTGAAGAAGCAGTAAAGACGGAGATGTAGGTGAGGGAAGTAGAAAAAACATGCTGCTTTTGCTCTTCTTTATGGAGAAGCATTAAAAAAAACAGATAAAAAAATGTCCCCAAAAATACCAATATATCCTCAATGCACATTCAGTCTGCGAATAAGGGCCAAGAAGTTTTCTCACCTGTGTTAATTTGTCAGCAGGACTCATCCAGTACGTCCACCTTAGCAATAATGATACTGTAACTTTGTTTACTTATATGTTTAGTTTTTTTTCTTACATTCTAATAAAATAATTCAGATGACGTGAACAATTTATTCATGAGTGTTTCCACTTAAACTTAACTTGAACCTAAGATGTCTGTCATACTTCTAAAGTCATACATTTCTAAATTCCCACGCTGCAGCGTCTACTTCAACTTGTCTTTTTTCCGCAGCACTCTATTATAGACATGCCCAGAATGCATTGTCATATGTATCACACAAAGCACCAACGCATTACTTTTTAAAGGGAAATCTGCACTCTCTCCTCGAGTGGGAGAAAAACACATTTTGTTTGCTCCCTCATGAAAAGGAAATTACTCAGGTTATTGAGGGAGGGTGGTGGTTGATAAGAATGTTACTATATATAATATTGGTGTATGAATTTCAGTAAAGGTTTTGAAAATGCTAGCTTGTGTTCACCTTTGGGATTAGGACAGATTTCTTTCTTTCAGATAAATTGCCGGTTCTTGCTCCTCGTAGAGTTGCGATTGTGGTTTGGAGTTGAAGTGTTAATGTCGTTAAAGTCCCACATAAGGATGGAATATGTTTTTTGTGTGTGTTTGCACATACATGAGTTAAAATCTGACATTATCAGGGTGCTGCCTCTATTTCTACAAAATGTATGCAGGTTCTACCTCAGACTACATGAGTAGTTGAAGTAAATCTGTAGGTTATCTAAACCAATCTAATGATTTATGACTCTTTGGATTTCTTTGAAACAACTTGGATCATATAGAAAGACCCATTTGGAACAATAAACAAATAGATGTGAAGAGGGGCCGAACACACAAACCAGAGGAAAGCACCATCACCATCTTGGCATATATTCCTTCTCCTCTCCCTATTTGATCCAAGCACTGCTCTTATTAGCCTCTTACAGACACTCTCTGAGCACGGCCACTGTCTCACACCACCACTCGTAGGGCAGCGATGTGCAACCGGCGGTTTGCTGCAGGGCTCATGGTCCACTTCTGCTCAGAGTTGCAGAAATGGGGTGTCAGGGGACCAACGGTAATGACTTTCAGAATCAAACACCCAGCTCAGCTAATATGACAACTTTGAATTCTCACTGCCCACTTCAGAGAACGTGGAAGCAATTAAGCTTCTAGGCTTGTTTTCCTGTAGCAATTTGAAATGTATCATACATCAGTGGTCCATTCAAGTAAATTTATTGGTTACACGTGGGGGGAGAATTTGAGGCCCTGTGGGGGGATTACTTTCTTTAATTTGTGTTGAACATATAGCTTAGCTTGAAAAACCGTTGGGAGGTAGAGCCAGGCAGCGAGGCACTCCTGCACTTTATTATACTCTCCTTCAATCATTCTGATTTATTTACTTCGGTTTTATATTTTTCAAATAGTATACGGTGTCATGTTCAAAAGCAATACTGTGAATGAATAAGTAAATCGTTAACACATACCACATGTTTCCAGACAGAAGAAAGTGAAATTCCCACCTGAATACCAAACATTAAAAAACACAACTTGCACTTTCAGGGCCTCACAATATTCCAAAGAAAAACATTGTTAAAGTAACTCAGATCATACTTTTCATTTCAATTTAGTCACATAAGGTAATTGGCAAAACTGGTTCTGGGCAACAGTACCAACATGCAGTAAACCATCATGTATTTTAGTGTTTTTTTAAATTCACATTCAGTTTCACACAGCGTATTGCATGTGGCCTAATGTCAGCGTCCACCTTTTCCCCAAAGCACTGATCCATTAGACTTCGGCTGACGTCACGTATATGTGCACATGATGATAAATGCCAAACTGCGACTCCTTGAAATTCAACTCCTTGAAAGGTTGATAAATGTCACCTAGTGCAGAGGAATCTAGAGGCTCTTATGTTTAATATGTATCTTATTAATTAAGCTTGTTAAATTAAAAGTGAAAACTGTTATAAATCATCATCACGTCATAGGAAAAACACCTTCACTCGTTGCTGGTGAGCTACAAGTACATTCAAATGTTTGTCTCTTCTTTAGTCTTAGTAGTTTTTCAGGATTATTCATTTCTCTTTCCACCAATGCTGCGTCACAATTTGTCCCAGGAAATGACATCTGGATGGAACGTTTGTGTTTCAGTCCTCAGTGAATGAGGCGCGTTGGCTGAAAATGGGAAGTTTCTTTTCAATCTGGAGGCTTGGAAAGTGACCTCTGCTTGGACAGTAGAAGTTATCTCTGGCACCACTGTTTAGATTTGCTGAAAATGTATATTTCAAGATGAGCTTTAAACATCTGTATACATCCAACAGCTGTTTCCTGTGTAAAGATATGTGGGTAGTGGAGTAATGTCTTACTGAGCAGAGTGAAGTCACACTCCATTTGTGTTTGTTAGTGCAAACGATTCTCTGCCATGTAAAACAATTTGTCCTTCCCATGTTTGTACAGCGGAATGGCTCCAGTTCTATTTGGTAGTGATGTAAACATGACATCCGGCCGGGTGCAGGGGCAAATCTTCGACCATTTTCTGCTCTGGGACATCTTTTAGAGACACAACCACTGACCACACCTTTCATCTGCTCACTGCGGTGCTGTTGAACCCGAAACACAGCAGCACAACACTTTCCATGGGCTACACACAGCAACGGCACAGCTCTGCTAACGATTCCAACTCGCTGGTAGCCACCATCCAGGCCCGCTGAGAGTATGATGTGCCAGGGGGCTGCAAGAGTGAGGCCATTTACTGACCAGAGCATCTCACACAGATGCTCAGGAGCTCCAATTCAATGACACATGACCAATCCATTTCACAAGGCTCCCAGATGGGTTGTTTTGTTGAATATTTTTTTATTTTTTGTTTCAATCCAAGAGGACATCTGTAGCAGTGAAGGGGGTTTTAATAATGTAGTGTGAATATATGTTTCAGTAGTGCAGATACGGAGGGAAAAATCAACTGCGTGGGTTATGTCTCTAAGTTTTAAATTAAAACACTGATGGTTTACCATGTTTTATCTTCCTCTGGTTATTTGCAAAATTACCTCCTGTCACATGGGGATGCTCTTGAATAAGTAGTCTTATTCAGAATGTCTCAATGTTTTTGTCTCAGGTTAACAGAAGATTGTCTATTTCCTAATCTGATTAAGATCTGATAAGTACAGACAGATATTCTTTAGTCTTTCTCTTGGGGGAAGAAATAAGTGAGTCAAACACAAAGCGAGGCTTGTCTGAGGTTGTTATGTCTTGGCTTTACTCATGACATGCAACATCTGTG
Organism: Hippoglossus stenolepis; assembly: GCF_022539355.2. Lineage (NCBI taxonomy): Eukaryota > Metazoa > Chordata > Actinopteri > Pleuronectiformes > Pleuronectidae > Hippoglossus > Hippoglossus stenolepis. The sequence goes on along the minus strand of NC_061487.1, from coordinate 20,489,523 downwards.
CTTCATCAGAGGCAAACAAGTGTGTACTTGCCACCGAGTCCCGCCACGGAGCAGACAACTCAGCACTCGTATGTTTAGATCAGCTACATCCAAATATTTGAAATATACTGGATGTAAATATACAGTACATACGTCTGCAAGTTAATATGAACATCGAATAGAGCTTGCATGCAAGAATATGGTAACAAGCAATAAGATTACCAGGCTTTTTCAGCAGTCATGCGTGCTTGGCCACAGCTGGACCACTAACTTCCATGACATCATAGCAGAGGAAACAGAGCAGATCATTGGCACTATATAACAATGACATTCAGTGTTTTCCTCTGTGGTCCCTCTCAGCAGGCCCCTAAAACGTGGGCACCGGGTCACAATGCTCCTCTGTGCCCCCTGACGTATGGCATCCTGGCAATGATGTGGCCCTGGAAAGTTCTTAGTGCCAAAAGCCTTCCAACCTTCCAAATCCCCAGATGGCGTCCTATGTGGCTCATGCTCTACTGACACGGACTCAGCTTACAAAACGCTGAAAGAGGGACTGCTCCGAGGTGAGTGTGTACAGTGACACGAGAAAATAGGAGAGAAAAGTGAGAGAGACGGCCAATGATTCAAATTAGCTGCCACGCTTTCAGAATTTGGATTGTGCTGATAAGAATTTAAGGGTTTCCAAGTAACAGGATAACTGGTCTTTAAAGCAAAGCCTTCCACATCACAAACCTCTTATTATCAGGGTGAAGCTGACCTTCTAAGTCATTTCACTTGTGTCTGGCATTGATCTCGAGATGTCCCAGTCAAAAGGTGGAAGCATGAGCCTCATTTCTTTCCTTGTCAGAGTGGAAAATTGGGGGATGGGGAAGATAATGGAGTGAGACTGCATTTGGCTCAATTGCTGAGGTAATTACAGATTTAAAGGCGAAAAAACAATCACACAATGTTCACTCAGACAGCAACGCCTGAGGCCTAACAAAACCCAGAAGACTGTTGTGTGTGTGTGTGGGTGTGCATCGCTCATGTGAGTGGTGACAAAGGAGGAGGAAGAGAGACAGAAAAGAAGATTGGGAAAAGAGGGGAAGAGCAGGTTAGAAGACAGAAGCGGAGAGGAGAACTGAGTGAAAGGATGAAGATTGAATTTCGTCTTCACAGGCGAGAACACTGCCTGCGAGCAAACAAAAGGATGGAAAGTTGACCTGCTGCTGTTCCCTGACTGACGGTTGGACAGTCCCCCATCTGCCTGATTGCAGCCCCCCTCCTGTTTACTCCATGTATCGCTGCGAGTCTTTCGGTGCCCGTGTCCAACATCAACTCCTTAAACAATTATGGAGCTGCCAGAGGGGGGGACACAGCGCCGAGTCAGCAAACAAAATGTGGAAGACTACCTGTCATAACGTGTGAAGACACCCGAGGAACAGGATATAGGATGAAAAGAGAGAAAGAAATGTTGGGGGAGTAGAGAGAGTGGATGAATCATTTAAAAAAAGATGGAAATCTAATGACAATTAAGCTGCTTATTAATTTGGTTGACACTGGGACTGTGTGTGCGTACGTGCATATGTGCGCTTGTGCAATCAGTTCATCTCCCGTCTTTCAGGGAATACAACACTCGTCACAGGAAAAGCAGATTATGAGATTAATGTGGTGTGCATGTGGAAAAAAAAAAAAAACAGGCACATGAATGAATACAGCAAGTACACTGCCGCTACGGGGAACTCATTCTTAATTGGGCTTTTGAGGAGCGTGCATGTATAGAGGGACCGTGGGTGTAAAGGATGAATGAGGCATATTGTTTGGATGTGCATTTCTGCATCATATGCTACAGTACATTGCACCATTTTATGTAGGGGGGGGGGGGGTTGCCGTCACTTTGTTGTGGTTTCACAGAGAGCAAGGGAATGAATCTCTAAATCAGTAGGATTAATAATCGTCTGTGGGTGGGAAATAACCTGCTGAGAATCACAATGACTTTGCTTTTATCTCCCGCGCTTACAGAATTGCCCTTCCTGCTTGAAATTGCCTCGCAAGTGCACCATGTAATCCCGTGGGATTAAATTGTTTTTCACATGGAGCATGTATAGCATTGCAGTGGAGGAATTTGTAAAGCATTGTAAATAGGAAATTGGGACTTTGATGTTAACTACTGCGGGGACAGCTATCTGCCTTTTCCTTCCTCACTTCTTTCATTTCATATCGCTTCCCCCCCCACATCTCCGTTTCCCTCTGTGTGTTTAGAAACAGGATCTTATAGCCTAAATTGAAAGTGGGACTGCTCCACAGCACTCAACACATAGCAGCAGATGTGTAGCAGAATGTGAGAGGAGGAGGGGAACAGGGCAAAAGGAAAATGAGACGGAGCAAGGGAGGGACTGAAGGAAAGAGACAGAGAGAGAGAGAGAGAGGGAGATAGAGAGAGAGAGAGGGGACTAGTAGGAGGGGAGAAGGGAAGATGATGACAAAGGTAGAAGGAAAGAGACAGAGAGGGAGAAGGGGACTTGTAGGAGGGGAGAAGGGAAGATGATGACAAAGGTAGAAGGAAAGAGACACAGAGGGAGAAGGGGACTTGTAGGAGGGGAGCAGGGAAGATGATGACAAAGGTAAAGAGCGGAAGGGAGGTAGTGAGGAGAAGGGGAATCAACAGACGGGAGTATAAGGAAGATGAGAGAGAGAGAGAGAGAGAGAGAGAGAGAGAGAGTAGGGAAGAGGAATGGAGAGGAGTTTAGTGGCTCTCTAACACTTTGCACTCCCAGCACAGCAGATGCCACATTCTGTCTGGCACAGTGATCTGTGGGCCTGCTCTATTTATACCCTCAGTGTGTCACTTCAGGGCCAGCACAACACACACACACACACACACACACACACACACACACACACACACACACACACACACACACACACACACACACACACACACACACACACGTATCTAGAGCATCAGGCTTTTGCAGAAGCTCCTCTGCAATGACTGAAATGAGGCAGGTTAGAGAGGCTCCCTGCAAGGAGTAGAGATGGAAAACGATGTGAGGGCAGACACAGAGACAAAATGGGGGCAGGATATATACAGTCGCCTCAGAAAGTATTATATTTGCAGATCCCTCCACTTTTTTAAACACTTTATAGTATGTAAATTTAGGTTGAAATAAAATAGCCCATCATTTCACACTCAATAACCAGGCTTTGAAACGTATCACCTGATATTTCAGCTTAAAATTAATAGCTGTTAGATGTGAGACTGTGGACTCATTCAACTTTATTATTACATTTCTTTTCAGCAGCAGGACTAAAACCCTAAGGAAACAAAAAAGGAGCCTTGACATTGATGAAGCAGTCAGATACGAGATCACATGCTGCTAATGCGGCGTTCTATTTTGGAAACTGACCAACATGCGTTAACTGTGTTTCTGGTCTGTCTTTCGGAGACTCACCTCTCCAGTAGCTCTGTTCGCTTCTCATCTGTCTGTCACATCCCTCATCTCTCTCTTCCTGTTTTCTTTTCCTCTCCTCTGTCTTATATCATATCGTGTGTATAGGTTTATCTTATACATAGACTTAACCAGAAGGTGACACACACCAACCACTATCAGATTATGCAAGCAAGCCATTAGTGCACATTTCTATCCCATTGGGGCTAAACATTCATCAATGCTAATGATTCCATACAGTCACACAGCACACCAACACTTTTAGGGACCAGCTACATGCCAATATCCATTGCTGCAACAGATGTACACCAATCAGCAGTGTTGCACTTTATTACTCACCGAAGTGTGAACAGTGCTTGTTGGTTCGTTGTTGCTCTTTCAAGTTCAACACAGTTCATTTGTTTTACATCGCTCACCTGTCTCCCATTAAATAAGTCTAATTCCTGTGCTTTGGAATCACGTTTTATGTTAGAAAACTGCTGAGTAAGACTGACTGACTAGTTAAAGACCTGTCTTTACCAGCCTCAGCTTGTCGATGAGGCAGTGCACTCTCATCCTGAGTCATCCCCCGCTACACCAAGAGGAGATAACTCTTCTTCCACCTCCTCAGGCCTCCTCGCCTGCGCCCCCGCTGATGTCATCCCTTTTGAAAACGCTTCTTATAGGCACAACCTTTAATTCCTACCTCAGCGAATTAGCTCGCCAGCTACCAACAGATTCCAACCAGTGCTCTCTGCCACTTTTTCTCTCTCATGCTCACACAAAACGTGCACATGCCATATAGTTGGGAGTTGATCTGCTGTTTCAGTGGCAGAGGACCAGTACCATATTCTTTTCCAGGGCTTAAATGCATAATCAATGAGAGATGAAGCATTGCACAGCTGGATTTTGGCAGATTCTCTGAAGCTCCCTCAGATTGAATGGGATGTGTCTGTGCTGCCATCATCAGATTTGCCCACAGATGTTTTATGGGGTTTTACATGTCCCAACGCTTCTCCTAAACTATGCTTTGGGTTATTGTTGTGCTGAGAATTTAACTGTTGCCCCAATCTTGCGCACTATGGAGCAGGTTTTCTTCCAGGACAGCTGCATTCATCCTTCCTTCCCCCAATCCAGTCACCCTGTCCCTGCTGCTGAGCATGACCCTTAATAGCAAGATGCTGCCACCCCCCGTGTTTCACCGTATGATATTAGCCAGGTGATGAGCAGAGCCTCATGTTCACCACGTGCACTGTTTGGAGTTTTGCCCAAAGGGTTCAATATTGGTGTCATCAGACCAGAGACTCTAGTTCCTCCTTTTCTTAGAGACCTGAGAGCATGAAGAGAGCTCTTAATGCTATTTAGCCACTAATTTAAAAAAGCTTCTGTTTAGTGAAGTCTCCATGAAATCCTTTTATCCCACCATGCGTTGTGAGTTGTGGGGTTTTACTCATGCAGGTGTGTGCTGTCTTTCTGTTCAATCAATTTAGTTTGCAACTCCTATCAAGTTCGAGACACATCTGAATGATAATAGAACCAAATAGGATGCACAAGCCCAATTTGAAGAGCTATAGCGAAGAACGAATACTTTTGTTGTAGATTTCATATAGTTCAATCTTTGATTTAAAATATTGTTTGCTTTGTCATTGCCGGTGTATGACTTATTATCATATCACATCCCTGTAGACCAGTGCATTTCTGCAGCTGACATTAAAGATGCAGATTGTGCTTTTAAGTATTTCCTGGATGGTTTGAGTCGGTGGGCCTGACCACAAGAAAGGGCAGAGTGAACAAACAGTGGACTGATTAAGTACCCATAGGAGCGGAGCATTGATTGCCCTGGTTACTGAGAATAACAGCTACAGGCTACATCAGCTTTCCGGCCCCAACAAGGAGTTGGGAAACTCAAAGAGGAAAATGTTAGTCGGTGTTATAACAGTAACACAGGTTGTACATTTATGACTCTACAGTATGAAAGAGAAAATTGTGTATCAATCAGCACGCAGCTTTTTTCCTCGTTTTGGATGATTACCCTCGAGGGCTGAGGTAAAGCTTGATAACAGCCTAGCTTTAATTTAATAAGCAGCTCGCTGTGGACAAAAGGCAGGGTGTCTCATGTTTCATGTGCGATCTCATCTGCAAGGCTTTGTTGCATTGTTAAGGGGCAGCACCCTTGCATGTTAAATGGTCTGCGTTTGTAATCAATCACCCCCAAAGTTACAGAGCCAAAGCTGGGTTCATTACACATCCGGCTTAAAGGAACGCCACCACTACACACATCCATCAACCTCACACACACACACGGCAACGTAACTCGAGCTGGTTGGGAAACGGAGGAGGTGCTTCCTCACCCAAACACAAACACTCTCACACATACAAATATACATAGATGCACACATGCACACATGCACACATGCACACATGCACACATGCACACATGCACACATCCACACACACAAACTTGCCTGTGACCTATAATGTTATAGGCAAAGTCATGCAAATAAATTATAACAGTGCAGCAGGAAGTGGCATTTAAGAGCAAGTAGAATATTTAATGCAGGTGTAATAATAAAAAGCTTGGAGGCAATCATTGAAGGGTCACCTTTGATATAATGAAAAAGGAAACGATAGTAATAGTCCTGCATGTCGTCGATGAGCTAGCGTATGAGAGACAAACTGTAAAAACGGCACCTATTTCTAGTCACGTAGCAGCAAAAAATGAAATGAAAGCTAAACTAATTGTTTGCGTGACTGCGTGTAAGCCAGTGACTGAGCACTCCAGCTGTCAGAGGCACAGAGGGGAAGAGAGAGCCGTGCATATGTGTGCATCAGCGAGCGCAGGAGGGAACAACAACAAACGCTTCCTCCCCTTTGAAGTGGACCCTATCGCCTTCCCCCTCTCCGCTGCCCACCCCCCCCTTCGCCGTCCATCAGCGAGCCATAAATCCAGGCTCTCATCTGCCGATGTGCCTCTGAAGTTCAGGAATGTCCACGTGGGATTTGAGGCCCCCGATGAGTTATGGGAACACCTGGGAGGGGTGATGAGGCACAGGCATGACTCAGAGAAGAAAGGGGGGTGTTCAGGCGTACTTATACCTATGAAGGGCAACATGGTGACAGCCAACGAGACTGATGGATTAGTTCTGGTGGTCAACTATCTTAGGTGTGGGTAATATGCCTTTGAACCACGGGAGAAGCATGAAACACAAATCTACTGACGGCGTGCGTGTACCCACACACACCTTTCGTTTTTTTTACGAGACGGGAACATGAGCGTGTTATACTGGCTTGCGTGTCCAGCAGCAACTTCAGACGGAGAGAAATGGCAGAGGGTTCAGGGGTAGGGAGGAGAGCGGTGTTTTTTGAAAAGGCAGAAGGTTATAAAAACAGAACATGGCTGGGGTCGTGGCCCAGCCTGACTCCGCTGTTCCTGCTCAGCAAGCTCGCATTCTTTGAGCCGGCACACTCAAAGTCACCCATCTGCTTGTCCCCGTCCCAGTGCAGTCACTACACTGCACTCCACTTGTTCTGTCTCTCAGTGAGAGCAGAGGTTTGTTTGAAACTGTGCACCAGGTGTGTGTCCTTGGTTCTTTCTTTTAGTCTCCTGCTATTTGTTGTGTATATACTATATGTACGAGTCTAATGAAACTGATGACTTTCATGGGGAAAGGATGGGGCCCCAAAAGAACCCATAAAACATCTTGTGTCGATTTATGTGCGGATCCAGCATCTTCTTTTTTTTCTTCACATTTTTAACATTGCAACATTGGGCATTTTTAATCATTTCCTTTTTGAGGGAATAATGCTTGGATCTTACTTTAAAAAGTCGCACATGTGGGTGGATATTTATGTCTTGGATTGTTCAGCCTTGGTGAAGTTGATTCATCTTTCAAGTTTTTCTTTTTGCTTAATCAGTTAAAACGCAGCCAAAAAAAAGTTCATGCCCTCACTAACACAATTTTTATCAACAATATTTTGGAAAGCCACGAATACAAGAGGAGCCAAGTTTAATTTGGTGGGGGATTAAGGAAATGAGTCAGGACAGCTTGATAGCAGCCGTAAACTCTTGTTTGTTTATTTTCCCTAAATAAATCACATGAATTCATGTTAGTTCAACTCTATGTTCCCCCTGATTATCCACACTTCCCCTCAGTTAGATAAACAAGTGGTTCAATCCAGTCTATGAAAATGTGCATCTTGTGTATGATTTTGAAAAATAAAGAAATACTCTACCTTACTCAAAACTAATGCAAAGCACATCAATGTGCTGTGATTGGATAAACGCGAAAAGGGGATGGAATGTCAGAACTGATAATAACTAATCATCTCAGTATGCGTCTTCTTATACATGTGAGTGAAGCCGACCACTCTATTGCTCCCTGTGTCGTCCACATGTCAAGCAAACGCAGGAGGAACATAAACGTCACACACAAATGAATATATCACTCTGTTGCACTCTCTTTGCCCTTTGCTGGAGATGTCTGTTTCGTGTCCCTCAGAGCCAATCTCTATAGCTGCTCCATTACCTGATGGGAGGCTATAAATTCTGCCATTAAAATTGACTCATATACACGAGCTGATCACGGTGATATATTTCAAACCTCAAGCATCCAATAAAACCCCTCTTTTCTCTTTTAAAGGATAAATGATATAGAACAAATGGGATGGTTCAAAAATCGAAGGAGTGTGGGGGTGGGGTGGGGGGTGGGGGGTGGTGGTAATACTAGATATTCCCCTGTGGTAGACAGTGCTATATTACAAAGGATCGTGGAACCCTAAAAAGACTTAGTTTCTCTTTCAGTGGCATTGATTTTGTGGAAGATGTCTTTGTAACCGGCCCAGATGATTTGCCCCCCCTCCCGCAATCAATCAGTGCTCGCAGGATCTCACAATGGCAATATTTGCACAGGCCAAATAGATGAGAAGAAGCAGAACGAGAAAGAAGGAGGGGAATTAAGGGACAAGGCTTAGAGCAAAGAAAAAGAAGACATGGGAGCGATACAACTGAAACAAGGACAGGAGTCACATCACTAAATCAAAGCCTTGTTGTGTTGAATTCAACCTTGCTGATTCACAAAATGATACGGAATTTCCTGCATCCCCGCCCTGTCTGTCGAGAGCTCTTTTTTTAGTGAGAGGATACTGGAACCTTCCACTTTCAGCATTGCAGTCACATTGCTACAGGATGTGTGTTGTATAAAGTGTAAGGTTAGAACCTTATAGAGCTTTTGCTACTTGAATTGCCTCTCAATGTGGTGGGAAGTGAACCGCTACACCCTCTATTGTTTTCTCCTTTGGTTCGGGTAACGTGAGGGTGTCATGAAGTGCTCGACACCGAGCCTCACCCTGCAGCCATGTCAGAGTACAGTGTAATTGCTGTGGCTGCTGGCGTGGGAGGCCTGGATGTCTTAGACTTGTTATTTGAGATGAGTCAGGTTACAGGTGTGGAAGGGGAGGAATGTCTTTTAAGTGTGCATAATAATATATAATTAAAAGTACCACATAGAATACAAGGGAAACACTATATTTGTTTGTATTTTAAGTATCTCTGAATATAGTTTTGTTCACTTTTTACTTCCAGTTTTTTCAAGGCCAGATTTTTATAGTAACCCTGCCATCGCCAGCCATTCAGTTAACCTGGGGTGGATGTAAGATGACGACTTATATCATAGAAGACTGCAGAAGCGTTAAAATGGCCCCCCCATCAATTTCGAATCAAAGTTGCTCACCAGTCACATACAGTACCCTGTCTTTGCCACCTGCTGCTCTTCTTATTTCATTATCACCAGCGAGAAACTGTAGATCAGTTGAATATTGTGAAGCCGGCACCTGGAATATGGGACGTGCTGCTGTTGTGCACGTGCATTATGGGGGATCCGTCGTTAAAAAACATCTGTTTCAATTTTACGCTACTAATATGCTCTTGAGCCTTGTGAAAAAAAGATTGCACTTTTTGTTAAAAACTAGAGATTCCTCTGCGAACAGATAGCAGATACACCGAAAAGTCAAATAACATCGACGTCAAGTGATATTGTTATCAAGCACAGAAAAGATAATAATGTTGGTGGGAGCTGAGATTACCCAGCATGCAGTGCTGCCAAGATTTGCAACAAGGTCTAGTTTTATGAAATCCTGAAGTAGAGTAGGCATGAAATTACACAAGCTTTTATTAGCTTATTGTATATAATATCAGCATAATGTATAAACATTGGCCCAGGCACTCCCATCTCACCTTCACTAAGGCATATCCAATGTTGTTCAAATCACAATGATACTGCAGAGTCAGCCATAAAGCCCCCCCTAATGTTTGTCTCTAGTGAGCACTTCCCTCTCGACAAAGAGAGGCCGGCGCCTGGACGCAACCCAAAATGACTTCCTACCTCTTATGCCTGTCTTCATTGCTGCTAAATGCCCTCCTCTGTACGCTCCAGTCGACTCATCTACTTAACTGATTGACTGTCATGACATTTTCTCACAGTTAGCTTTAATCATTTCAGTGTAACAGTGGCCCATTACGGAACGAGGCAAGCCAGAGCATTTGTGTGGTACAACAGCTTACTATGGCGGCAAAGAGTGTCATTTACATAGAAATGACACAATTACCGAGCATCGGCACAACCATTGAGTGCCATAATTCAAAACAACTACACTGAGAGCAACTCCACGCAGGTCTCCGACAGGGCGCAGCCTCCAGCCAGCACTAACATTCAAAAAACAAGTGGTCAGCCGGCAGGAAGGAATGTGCTGTTTCAGCAGGTAGTGGGTATTTTGTCATCAAGTATCACACGTCCCCTTGCCCTTCTGTGTATTGATTCTCTCTGCACTTCAAGCATGGAGAGGACAAAGCTCTTATGACACAGTCACCGCACACACACAAAGCAAAAAAAAAAGCTTTCACTGACGAGCGAGAGAGCCGAAAATGAACAGATACTTTCGTGCTGTTGAGTAGACGGAGGGTTTTATCAGCGCTATTCACTGGCAGTAGTTATGCTGTAGTATAAGTGGTGCAGGATTTCCTAAGCCTTTTCAGTATTTGAAAACTCGTCCTCTCATCGTTGTTGTGCGCACGTAACCATATGTCCAGACAGTTAATTTGGACCAATCAACTTTTTGTCTGGCATCGGGGATTCATATTCATATTTTCCCCTCGTAACATTTGCATAGAAACATCTTAATTACGACCACAGTCTCTGTTTCGGTGCAGGTGGCCGTGAGAAAGAACGCATTCAACAGAAAAATAATAGATTATCTCCCTATGAATGCGATCAGTCATTCTTTGAGGCAGAAAAGTCATTTCCATAAGCATACCATTTCAGAATGGCATACGGATGAACTCGGATGCATAGTAATGAAACAGTATGTACGAGATACACGTCCACAGACTGTACAGAGGAGTCAATAAGCATCACCCAGAGCAAAATCAAAATCCTTCAAGCATTTCAATCAAAGGCTGTGCAACCTCTCGGTCAATGTAAGGAGGTGGAACGCGAGGGAAAAAACATTTGAACACAACAAGGTTCTTACAAGGCAGGTAATGTCACGCCTGGGTGATCCTAGATCAAAGAAACAAAAAAAGACATGTGCTGCAATGGTGAAAAAAAGGCTTTAGCTCTTTCTCAAACTTTTCCTCCGGCAGGTTTGACTTATAAACTATAGGCCCAACTTTTTCTAAATGTGCCGTTAGTGTGTGGAAAGCCGTCGTTATACAGAAGATTTATTCATAGTGTCACGGCATATGGCGTTTACATTCTGAAATGGGGAGCATTCCCATTCTCTTTATGCAATAAAATGCAAATGTTTTACATGAAACCAAATGAGGCTTATGAATTTCTGCAGGCTATGGTCTGACGTTTTGGAGACAGAGCTTGAGGGACGAAGCATAACAAATAGGATGGAATTAAGTGGTGAAATTAATCAGGATTTATTTTTATGTATGCGTTGACTGGCATGACGCAAATCGTATTAAGGGAAAATAGAGGGAATCCAAACTGAGGTTACACAGTTCTTGTTTCAGAAACAGTTTAATGGATTATATGCAGATCACCGTCTGCCTGTATACATACATTCAGGCTATATTATTGCTCCATATCTACTAATACCATTAAGTGGTATAATGAGGAATACTAAAACATTAGATCACTGCTATCCTGTGTATTTCTGTCAACAGCCTCCATCAAAATCTGACTTGTCATTAGAGAATGAAAAATAATCTAGAACAACAACAGCAACCGCCTTTTGTGATGAAAAGGGACATGATGGATGTAATCTCCTCCGTAATCTGCGAGCGTGGCGACCGTGAGAGAGAGGACAACAGCTGGACAGATGTATTAGTTGGTTCCCATGTGACTCGAGCAAAAACAATTCCCAACCCAAGGATGGACGTTTTCTGACTGAGGACATTTACCATCAGAATTTATGGCAATCTGGTGTTGAAGAAAGCAGAAATCTGTTTTAGTTTTACATGCTCTCACACACACTGACTCACTGCCCTGACACATAACCCCCAACTTCACCTTCTCTTTTTAACCTTTTTTCTCTCACTCTTTACATTTTTATTAACTCCCATTTATCAAACACTTGGCTGCAATCACAGCCGACTTTACAACTACATCCATTTGGGAAAAATAAACCGAGCTGGCCGTCCCTCGTGAAGTTTCCAGGTGCAAAGACTTGTTAAACTTGCAGCGTGTGATGACACGTATACACAAATCAAAAACTCACGCCTATGGATGGTCTCTAAACAAAAAATACAGCATCTAACATCAACTTTATTTGTAAAGACAGAGAAAGGGACAGGGCGTCTTTATATTTGGCCTGATTAGATTTGGACACAACATGCTGGGATGAAAACAGGGGAGGTCACTACACTTAACAGTTTTTCCTCTCGTTATTATTTGAGGAATGGGCAGACCCCCTCAAGTTACTCATTACCTTCTACTTTGTCTTGAGAAAGAATTCCCAAGAGGCCCTGACCTTATGCTTACAGCCGTAGTTTGGACAAAGCCAGGCTTTGTGCCAGCTCTCCAGGCACACCACAGTCTGGATGTTCAGCCCTTACCACCACCAAAGCCCCTCCAGTTGTTGCCCCAGCCCCCTGGTTTACCCTTCATGGCCCGTATCCGCTCAGCTGTGACTAAGTGACTCTCCCCCCTAGTATGTGCTGTGTTTCGTAATGAAATCATTCAGTCGTGCACAGGAAGTTCCTGCACTGAAAGAATGCCACTTATGTCCATCCACTCACACATGGCAGGTCCACTGGGAAAAGGGAACAGTTTCAGTCAGTTTCCTGATGTTTGGCAAAAACACAGAGTCTTTTATACCCGGTGTAATTAAGCAACTGTCAGGTGTTTTACTGCATTGTAAGCAATTTTAATTGATGATATTTTGGACATTTTGTTTGATTTAAGGATTTCTATATTAAGAGGAAAAAGATGGGGAAAAGCCTATTTGCTTTTGTTGTTCATTATATGAGAAGATTGATACCTCTCTCATGCCTGTCCGCAGAGGGATGTCAGCAGCCTCTAGCTGAGCCTTGCGTAACGATAGCTGGGCTCTTTTTGAGCACAACAAAATCCACCTACGAGCACTCACTCGGCAGCTCACTAATTAACAGGAGACAGTTTTACGAGGTTTGTGTGCTGGACTGTTTCTTGGTCAGTAACTGTCATCGCCTTGAGGTTGCCAGGCAACCAGCAGAGACTTAAAAAAGTTACCGTGGCCAAGAAATACCTTCAAAACCAGTGTGTCTTTTTGTTGCTTCTTTTGCAGAAAAAGAACAAGCGATTGTGGTGATTAGTGACCTTTAGTTTTGTTGGGAGGCAGATTTCATTATCTTTGGAGCCAGAGAGCTAAGCTATAAGCAAGGGTAAGTAACTCTTGCCTGTATTAGGATTTATCATCAAAGTCTCAGCAGGAAAGCTACAATAATAAGCATCGAGTTCTTCAATTTTCATCAGTATGAGCAGCTTTCTTTTAATACAACCTACTGCTAATCCCAACTTTATTGGAATTTTGAAATATCTTGAAGTAGGAGCTTCGCCAACTTATTCAAAGGTTTATGTGCACAGCTGGGACTCCTTACACTTGCCTGCCTGAGACGTGTCTGTGTGCGTTTGTGTGTCCATGGAGATGATCCTCCCTCAGCTCCTCTGGAATGTTTGCAATGTGCACAAAGAAGAAGAAGATCAGCTCGAGAACCTGGGGTCTGTGCCGGGACCTGCTGCGGGCCCCTGGCTGTATGACTGTCTGAGCCTGTGATTCTGTCTATTGAAGCATAAAACAAGCACATCTGGGAGGAACCACAGAGCACTGGCATGCATGCGGGCATAGCTAACCCGCATATTCCTTAACGCATAATAACCCACTGCACTGGTGCCACAAGTGCACTTCATTAGACTGTGTCACAAAGGTATAATATTTGTATTGGCTGCCTCAGGGTGGGAAAAAAAGAGACTTGGGAATTTGTGCGGTGATCTGAAAGAAGCCAGGCCTCCCCGAAGAGTAAGGGGGGAACATATGCAAACAGTTAAAAGGGTGATTCAACAAACTCTTTGAAATTCACCATTAGTGTGATTGCAGCTGGCATGGTCACTGGTTAAAAAATGGCTTTCTTGTGCTAAGAAACCCACAACAAAAACTCATTAGGAAAATGAAAGTTTCATTTTCGTTTAGTGAACAAATGAAGTTGACAGTCGTGTTAACAGTGAAGACAGATGTGAGACAGGAAGAGCGAGATGTGGGTGAATGCAGGGGAAGGGAGATTGTGCGTGGCAGGAAAGGAGTAAAGGTTGTGGGTCTGGTTTAGACATGCATTCCTTAGTTTAGCGTTGTGTTTAATCCCCGGTGTCTGCAGCCTGTCATAAATCTCCTCGTGTTTGGCATTAGCAGACGTGCACCAGGTCCAGCTGTGCAAGTGCAGTCTTTGCAGCCGTCACGACACACACATGTCCACATGTTAACCCTACACCCGGCGACCAGCGCATTAACATGACCTGCTTTTCCCCATACAACTGTCAGTGCACATATTGATCCCCAAGTCCCTGTTACAGCTGCAGCAGTCTGGAAAAAGCCTCCAGTTACACCTGCTTAAGCCTGCTCTGCTGCTCCTCTGCAACTATAGTGACCGAGCGGGAGAACCGCAAATCTCTGACTTACATGCCATAATCCATTAAATGAAGCAAGAGCACAAATCAAGTCACTATTTGAACAAGATACATCCATCCCCTCATCCTTCTCCCTGGAGCTGTACAAACAGAAGTGGCGTGCCCTGGAGTTCTCTCTCTCTCTATATATATATATAAAGGTTGTAAAAGAAACCAGATGAGGTGCAGTACAGTGAAAGGCTGGAAAGGATTAAACCTCAGTTTGATCATTGACTTTCCTTCTGATGTGCAAGAACCAGAAATCAGACACAGAGTTGGTCCTGTGGTGGAACTAATAAGGAAGAGCTGCTTCCAAAAGGGTCAAATTGAAGATGGATTTAAAGTTACAGTAAAAGGCAAAATCCTACATGTGACCTTTAAGCACCATACCTGTACTTTTCCTTTAAATCTTTCCTGATAACAAATTCAAACTCTGAGAAAGAAAATGTAAACAGGACCGTCCCCTGGGAGCACAGCTCTCATTAATTGCCGGTTTGGCCTCTCAGCAGCACAGACTCCCATGCACTGTGGGAGTTTTTCTTACTTTTCATGTGAACAGATTGAGCCAATAAGCCACCCAGCCTTGGCTGTAGATTGACTGTTTATAGTTCTGGCATGACAAATATTCTGCAAACTGTCTTTTGGTTTAGCGATGGAACAGTAAAAACCCCTTTTCAGAGGATGTCAACTGATGTCACTTGTCTCCTTCAGTTCATCATTCTGGGTGAGATTATAAAGGGGATTAGAGATTCCTGTGGTAGTGCGCCTGTGGCTGACAGAATGGCTCCTTGGGAACTGCGTGCCCTTACAAGAAATGTCTACAGCACAATGAGAGCACTGTAATGGGCCAGTATGGAGGCTTGAATAAAAAATCCCACCTCTCCACACAAACTAGTTATTAGATATATGTGATACACTCTCACAAAGCAGCTTGGCACAAACTACATATGACACAGACAATAGTTAAATTAAATTACAGTGTATTTATCAAAAAGGACAAGAGATTTTGGAATGTTACAATGCACAATTAAATTAGTGGAGCTTCAAATATCCAAAACAGGTTGGCAGACGATATTTACAACTTACTTACAACATGTACAATGGACATATGTGACTTTAAGGCTGAAAATGCAATCCAAACTACCAGAGTGCAGGTACAAGGTACTGTGCAAAAGATTTCCTATAAAAAAGCGAGCCAGACGTCAACAGTAATACAGTATTCAAGAGTCAACTTATGTTAAGGCTTAGGAGTTTTTCATTAGGATTTCTAAACACAAGGCAAGAATCCAAACACACACACACACATGGAGGGCTGCGTTATGACACCCTATAGTCACAAATATATCTTTACATCGATTTCCTATCCAGGTGAGCCTCGGTGGGGTGAAGTAAAGATGAGTGAGAATGGCCTAAATCATTCCTCTCTGTGAGGCATACAGTGAAAACCTGTGCAGGGAGCTTATAAACATGTGTTTAATTTAATTATTCATAAAGTAGGCAACACATTCTATTCACAGGAGGTAGTTCAGCTGGATGTTCGAGACAGTTTGTGTGATGCGCATCGGTTCAGCACAGGTGTGCCAGTGGCGTTTGCAAAAACTCATTACTCTGTGGAGGCAAAAAAAACAGAATCCCCTCGCCTGTGCGTGCTGGATGCTCACAGCTGGCTGTACTTGCCTCTGCAATGCAAAATGTGTTTGTGTAATCTGTCTATCCTGTCCTGGAGAACACCGGCGTGCTCGTCTGAGAGAAATCCTAATTCCACAGACAAAGGCTCGCTGTCCCTGTAGAGCTCCAGCAGCCTTTTCCTGGAGTCTCTGCGCCTGTGCAGCTCCGCCACGCGCTCAGTGGTCCTCTTTCTGAACACGCACACGGAGCTCAGCACCGTGCTGTGGTACTTCTCCCACATGTTCAACACCCGAAAGCCGTGCACGAGTCCGGCCTCGTTGTCGATGAACACAAGGTCACCGCGCGGCGTCTTCAGCAGGTTGTTGGTGTCCCGCTCCATGACGCGCGAGTCCCACTGCAGGCTGAACAGATTGCTCACGAGCCTGTCGAAGTTCGCCGTCAGGTAGTCGAACAGGATCAGGTCGCTCCACTGCATCAGCTCCAGCAGCTCCGCCGTCGTCTTGTTCCCGAGCTGCTCGAGCACCGGGTGCAGCCCGCTGCTCTCCTGCCTGAGCGGCGCAGGTGTGACCACCCCGGTGAGGTTGGAGACCCACTCGGTGAGAGACACCACGGCCCGGTCGCTCCACTGCAGAGCGTCGACCCGCGTCCTCACAGCCGCCCACTGCTCGCTGTCCCCGCTCAGCTGGGACAGCACCAGGGGAGGCAGGTTGGTGATGCCCAGCAAACTGGCGAGGTAATATGTCAAAGTTTCTCCCTGCACCTGATCCGCGTTTATCCCGTAACGCACACACGCTTTGGTCCCGTCCGCGAAAGTGGCGAGCTGGTTGGACCTCCTGCCGCATCCCGGCTCCAGCTTCACCACCCGGTGCGTCCTGGCTCTCTCTCGCCAGCCCCGAGCATATTCCTCCGTGAAGCCCACAGGGCGGAGATCCTCCAGCCATTCGCCCCAAAATACCCCATCCTCCACCGGGGAGCCCAACTTGACCGGGCCCTCCCTCCGCGTTGACCCCTTGGTATCCTCATTCATATGGTAATCTCGACTTCCTGCGGAGACAGTTTGATGGGTGAGGTTGGGAGCCTCGAGTCTGCCCCCCAAGTGCGGTCTTTGTGCCGCCGGGACAGCGAGCAATGCCCGGAAAGTTTTAGCGGAGAGGTCCGCGGGGAGACCCTGGTGGAAAGCCCCTCCGCCCGGGGCTGTGAGCCTCCGCTTGTGCCGCTCCAAGCGCGTCTCCAGTGGGCTCCACACGTAGAAAACACTTGCGAGGGCGCACAGGAGGAGCAGGGCGAACAAGTTTGCTGAAACGACCCTCATGGCGAGGACCACCTTCACCCACAGGGCTCCAGCAGGTTTGAATAAAACACAGAAAGAGCCGGTTTCCCCCTCAATCCACAGTGGACCTGGAGCGACTTGGAGCCGCGCGCCCCGTGTACACCCCCGACGCCCTGCGGTTCACAGGCGGACTGTTGTAAGATCACGAGACGAAGAGGAGCTCCGGCACAGTTTGACTCTCATCCCCCGTCCCGTTCACGTCTTGTCGGATTCTTCCTCTGCGGGAAACAGAGGGAGCATTTTCCTCTCACCGCGGACAACCTCTACTGATCCATTGCGGCTCAGTGGCGTGGCGGGGTCTGTCTGTACCGTGCGCACCCCTCCGCGTCTCCACATCCCGTCCTCTGTCCGCCGCTCGCTCGCTGGGTGAGTTTGATTTGTGGTGGAGTGACGGTTCGCAGGGAGGGAGGGAGGGAGAGAGAGAGGGAGAGAGAGAGAGAGAGACTAGGCGATGAGACACGTGACTCCGGTCCCGAGATGGTGGGCGGATCGTAGGAAGGAGGGTGCAGAGAAGAGTGGAGCAAGTGCACCGCACCGTGTGTGTGTGTGTGTGTGTGTGTGTGTGTGTGTGTGTGTGTGTGTGTGTGTGTGTGTGTGTGTGTGTGTGCGTGTCTATCTATAGTTATGATGGCCAATTTTGGTTCAATACCATCATTGTGAGGACATTTTGGCTGGTCCTCACAAATTCAATTGGCTGTTTGCAGGTTAAGACTTATTGATTTTACGGTTAGAATTAGGCTAAGGGTTCGGGTTTGGCATTTAGTTGTGATGGTTAAGGTTAGGGTAAGGGGCTAGGGAATGCATTATGTCAATGAGTGTCCTCACAAATAGAGAGACGTGCATGTGTGTGTGTGTGTGTGTGTGTGTGTGTGTGTGTGTGTGTGTGTGTGTGTGTGTGTGTGTGTGTGTGTGGTATTGGCAAAGACGGCCATTATTATAATTGATACCTAGGGCTGAAATACTTTGGAAATAATGCCGACATTTTAAAACAAATTATTTTTCGTGGCTGTGCACCATGGGGAATATGCGTGAGCCAGGCAGGGATGGAGTGGGTGGAAAAAACCTGCCTGAACTCAGTTTGCCAACATTTGTGCCAATTCTCCTCTATCTCCACTGTAACACCCACATGAGATCACCATGGATCCCAGACAGGAGGAATCAGCACGTGTGTCCTCTTTATCGTTTCGGCTCTGCACTTCAGCACACTGGATTCGGGACGTGATTTTCAGCTTGGGGGACAGTTCACATCCATCAGGGTGGACATGGGACTCATTACCCCCTTTTTACACCTCCAGTTTCAGGACACTGCGTGATCCAAATTATACACACAAGGCAGCCATTTATCCCAAATAGTTCAGGATGTTCCCGGCTGAGTCAGTCAACTGACATCAATCCAACGGGTCATGTGTTCAACCAGACTGACGGCAAAAGGCTCCAGGGGTGAAATAGCTGCATTAAGGCCTAATGGCAGAGGAGTTATAGGCTCAGCCAGTCACGGGATACAAACCAGTGTAGTAACATTATATTGGTTTATTTGTCCAACACATTCTGGTCCCACAAATGTGGAATATTTTAAATTATGTTCACACCCGGATATCGGTGTTAAGACCCTTCAATTAATAATTACAGTTATTCCTATCTTTACAGTTTTATGGAGAAAAGAGCCCAAAAAAAAATGTGACCCTCCCTAAGAGTGCACTGCATATTGGTTTCAGAGATATTTGAAATAATCTACGTTAAGTGCATTTGTATGCAGAAATAACAATAATTTCCCCATCGTAAAGAGCAGATATCATGAAATCTTTGTCACTAATGCCTTTTCCCAGTATTTAGTACGTCACGCTCTTGTTCTGTATTCATGAACACAGTTATTGTTTCCGCTGTTCACGTTCCTTACCTGGGGCGCAATAAAGTCAACTCCCACTGGTTTAATCCTCGTCCAAGGTTTTTGTTCAACCAAATGAAACATGCATGCACACAAAACTCCTTTATACATGTCTGCCTCATTAAATGATTCCTCATTAGCATTCCCTCGCACTCTTTACCATTCAACGCACTGTATCTTGAAACTTACTTTCCTAATCAAATTAATTGGGTCATTTTTATAGCAACATGCTGGCATGCTTAATTCCCTGAGTCGAAAAGACAGGAATACTCAATTACATCCACTCAACTTGGGGTTCGCTAATGCAGGCTTTTAACGCCCGCAGCTCTGATACTGTTCTCTCATTGCTGATATTCACATTATTTTTATGGCTTGAAGAGAGAACTGCGCGTAACCCTGCTAGTTTATCAGATGACGTGCAGAAATAGACACAAGGTGATTTCTCGGCAAACTGATGCTGAAGTGGACATGTTGCTTGTGTAGCCTTCACCTCTTCTTTGCGGAGTTGGATCTTTGAGTTGTTTTGCCATCAGCAGAATAATTTGTTCGATTCAAAGCCTGTGTCTGATTCCGCAGTGCAGATTGACGGCAGTGACGGGAAAATTCTCGGGTTTGTGCCTGAGTAAGCATTTACAAGTCCTCCTAAAGATTCTCAAGAAATGGTTTTGTGTAGCGGTGCATGGCTGAGCATGTTTTTCTAGAGTGGGTCTTTGTGGATGTGGAGGTTTTTCGATCTGCTCTTTTAAACACTTTGCAGATTTCACACTAGGTCTGTCTCCCAGAAATGCAGTCACTTAATACACCACCAATGATTTTGAAATTTGGGGGCACTTTAAGCTCAACCTTTACAGTAGCCTACATCAGCATGGCGAGTTATCTCCACGCTGTTTTAAATGTCTGTCCTCACCTTGGGGTGGTGGCTTCACTTTCACTTTAAAGACCCCGAACAGCAGGACCTGATCTTGCAGGGTCTAGACGTGGGAAATGAAGAAGGCTTAAGTGCATTGCTGGAATTCCCCCTGATGTCTGTTGCTTTTGCTGGAGTCACTGTACTGACCAGGGCGCAGTCTGCAGCAGCATGGCCAGCGGTGTCCCGTTCTCTGAGCACAAGTGTGGGCATGTTCACATATCAAACCTATCCGTTTCTTGCCATGTGTTATCTGCAGGTCAGCCAGTCCCTGCACGCCACCTCCGCCCCCCTCCTGCCGCATTCCTCCCCCTGCTTTCCTCGTAAATTCCCCCCACAGGCGTCCCAGGAGGGCTGTAACGCAGGGGAAGCTTTAGCTCCAGCACTCGCCGCTGTCCGTGGTCAAACGCTGCAGCGACACGAGAGAGCCCAGACCGTCTGTCATGCTGTCCGCAGCGACACAGTATACACCCCATCAGCGGCCGTCTGACCACACCGCAGCTGTGATACAATCTCGGGTTCTCCGTGTGGTGCCTGTCTGCCCGTGCAGATGGACCGAGGAGACATGGAGCGACGGGGACAGAGGAGGAGGAGAAAGTGCGGTGGGCTTTCGGTCACATCCCCTGTATTCTGAGGTTAATTCACGCTGAGCAATAACTCATGGGTCCCTTGACACTTTGCAGCACTCTGTTTCCTGGACTGAATAATGAATGTGCAGGGCTTCCATTAGTGTTGAAAGCTACGATTATTTCACAGGGCCCGACAATTACTCATGCTCAGAGACCCAGGCCCAGGGCGGGGGGAGATCTATTGGGACAAATTCGTCGTCTCCTGCTTTATGAGTGTGATAAAGCTATCTGAATGTGTGTTCTTTGCACATGTGTGTGCCTGAATGTGTTTTTTCGAAAGAAAGAAGTGAGTGGAGCAGATTACGAGAAGGCGTGATGGTTTAATTGAGTATTCTCGTGGTGAGGATGTATGCACACTGAACTGTCAATACCTGCATTGAATACAGGAAACCGGATATTGCAATCTGCTCGAGAAACCCAGCATGTGCTTCTCCCCACACAGAATGCAAGAATTTGGCTTCAATACTCGAAACACAGATAAGACATTTCTTTTAACTACTGTCGATGGAGACAAGATCTTGTCAGCACTTATCTCAGCACCATCTCACGCTTTGGAATAGTGTCTAAATTTCATCAAATTGACTTTAGTGCAGGCACACTACACTTTCTTGGCTTTTATTAGCAGGCAGATGTTGCTGGTGGTGAATGTGGGGTTGCACAGTTTATTCCCCAAGCACACTATTTCCATGATGACGCATTTTTTTAAAAGAGCACCGAAGCGGCCTCCTTGCTGGCTTTATCTTAATAGAAACCGTGGTCTTAGAGGCAGCGAGGAGAAAACAAGCAGCCTATGCAGAATCCAAACGAAGCTGTTGCAACTACGAGGGATCTGCTGCACTGCTGGGACTTGAACATGGCACAGAGCCACTAAACTGCTGCTTCTGTCCAACATTCACTGCGGTTTCATTAGCCTGCCTTTGCCAATTTTCCTGATGCGCAGGCTCAACCCTATTTTTGCTTTTTATTTACTTATTTTTTTAAATGAATTGCTAATTGTTAGTGAGTGCAGCATTATTCTCTCAGCCATGGAGAAGGAGCAGCTACATCAGTAAGCTTGGCTTATTGTTGCACTGTACCCCTCATCTCCATCTGGTTTCAGTGAAGCATCAATTAAATAGGGGGGTTTTGAACCAGCCAAGGAGCGGGCCATTGAAATTCAGTGCTACACAAGGGAGACCCTCTTACAAGAGCGAAATCGGGAGGGAAGGAAAGAGATGTACTGTCGCGGCACTCGATTAAAGAATCAGTGTCCAATCTCCTGGATTACACCCGCTGACCTGCCACACCAAATCCCCCATTAAATAAGTCAAGAATTGAATTCTTTTTACTTTCCTTTCTGTTAACAGGCTTATTGACTCAAGTGTGCTCAGTGCTTTGTGGTGAGGTTCGCCCTTAAATTGCCTACAGGGAGAGCTTAAGAACACCTGATCACTATTAGCAAAGTCATGACATTCAAAGCATTAGTGCGTGTTTTGCAGATGAAATGCTCAGTGTGATATGGCTCTGCCCCAGCCCTTGTGTGTGTGTGTGTGTGTGTGTGTGTGTGTGTGTGTGTGTGTGTGTGTGTGTGTGTGAATGGGTGGGGGTCACACGGTCGGTTAAGATTAGAGATGGACGTTGAGTGTCCTCCTCTAACGTTTCAGCGAAAACATTTAGCAGCTTCAAGTTCAATGGGCAACCAGCGTGAAGTGCTTGCTCTTATCATATCACACTGGAATGGTTTCTGTGCGTGTGCTGCAGGAGCGCTGTGGTTTACATGCATCTTCCCTCTCAGCTCCTCCCCGCCCTCTCCAGATTTTCAAACCAAATCAAGCAACCACTAATGACAAACATTTTGCCTTCTCAGCACATGGCCCCGGCTTTTCCCTGGGAGCCGAGGGAATTCAGTCGTCGACTTTAAGACAGATGTAGAAAGATATGTGTATGGGAGTGATTTATTTGAACAGAATGTGCAGATCTTTGCTCTTTCTGCCCCTTGCTCATGTTAGGTATAGTGTTGTGAAGGTTTACTGTGTAGATCCAAAAGATCATTGTAAGAATAAAGATAGGAGAGCTACGGTTTCACATGGCTAAATATAGGGTCTTACTTCCGTTTAATAGGCCCGTGCTGCACAATATTGCCATATGCGACATATTGTAAACACATGCTAGTTGACTAGAAACTGAAGCACCAGTGTTCTTTGTACATTTCTTTGGCTGGGATGCTTCAAAGCCTCAAATGTTATAAATAATACGATCCTGATTTTAGTTGACAAAAGAAAATCCTAAATGTCAGCAGCACAGAGCAGCTCACAGTCTGATGGCTCAGGCAGTGGTTATTAACACGTATTACAGATCCGTTCGTTCCTGAAATGGGGGCTTATATAAAGTACTTTTATTAAATTGAAAGAAAACAGTGATTTGGACGTTTAAGAGCAACTTAACAGAAAAAAAAAAAAACACATCTTGGACCTGGAAGCATCTGAAAACGCTTCCCTCGTTTCCCCTAAGAGTTCTTCCTC
Source organism: Hippoglossus stenolepis (assembly GCF_022539355.2). NCBI lineage: Eukaryota > Metazoa > Chordata > Actinopteri > Pleuronectiformes > Pleuronectidae > Hippoglossus > Hippoglossus stenolepis. Next base: position 20,466,112 of record NC_061487.1, on the reverse strand, counting down.
CAATGCAGTTTCCCTTTAACGACTCCTCAGCTGCAGTAATAGTGGTGTTAAGGTAAAGAAAAGGCCACGATCCTGGACAATGAGGTGACCCCTGGGCATGTTGACCTTTCTCTACCCATGAGGCGGGTTGTGTTGACAGGACCCTGGTGGGGGAAGGGTAAACAAACGCACCACATGGGAACGACTTCTAGGCAACCGCTGCAAATAAAACCAAACCTCAGAACTCAACTCGGGCTCTCGTTCCAAATGAGCATGCAGTGCAGGGTGTTGACTGGATGTTAGGAAAGTGCAGCTCGGTTCACAGAATTGCCTGGTCTTGATTAAAAAAAAAACTAAACTTCTCATGTTCCCCGCGCAGCGTGAATAAATCAGGAATAATCGCTTTACTCTTATCTTTTTTAATCTTTGCTCATTTCTCTGAACTGTGCCGCATAAATAACAACATCCTGCTCGTCCGCAAGAGCCGAAAATCAGCACAACTTTGCTAACATTCCCTCATTTAAAACCCCAGAGAGGAGGCTCAGGGCTATATGGCCATTTGATATCGGGCTTTCTTTCACCGACAGTCGGCTACAGAGCAAAAGCTGATCATTTATGGCCGCAGCCTTGTGGAATGAGCCCTTTTCCATAGGCCTTGATGTTGAGTGTATTTTACTTTCCTCTGCTCCACTGGTGCCTGGAATCTCTAATGCGGCAGAGAGACGCTCGCCACTGATAGATTTGTGTCCCATGGGACAGGTTTGTATCACTGTTGGCTGTCAGTACATACATTATGCTCTTTAAGCAAGAATGATCACTGCTATTAACAACAAAGCAGCGCCAATTGAATAATTTAAGTGGTGGGCTGTGGCAGTGGCTTGTTGCTGATAAAAGAAGGGAGAGGAGAATTGATCAAACAGCCAGCCCTCACCCAACCGTGGGAATATAAATAATAAAATTACATCAGAGTGATTATACTCACAGTGCCAGGTTACAGTCCAGTGCCTACTACTTACATTCCTTTCCCACTGAGATCCTCACTGTGGACATCTTGATTACACTTTACTGCTGAAATGGTTAATCAATATGCTCCATAACAGATGGAGGCGGAAACGATGCAAAAGCGCTTCATGTGAAATCCGAGAAAGAGATATGCTGTGTGACCGTATATATTTTTTTTCACCTTGATCTTTTTACGTTTTTTTATGAGTCGGCTGCTGCTGAAGAAAAAAAAAAGGACATATCTTCTCTTCCACATCAGGCCTTTCTTTTTTTAATAAATCCTCAAAGGCTGCTTTACATACATCTCATGGCTCCGTTTGAAAGGCATTTCAGGGATTTGTAGGCTCTGACTCCCTCTAGAGGGAGCAGGGTTTAACAACGGGCGATAGGCAACAACGACACGCTCCTTCCTCTCACTCATTTAATATAAAGATTTTTGATTTCACACCAATTTTCAGTGATTAAATGAAAGGACACAAAATATTTCCTTTGTTCTTTAATCACCACCAGTCGGCAGTTTTCTGGTGTTGATATCCAGCCTTGGCTTCTTGTTCCTAATTAGGTTCCGCATTTTGTTCTCGCTTCTGACTTCTCCTGTGTGAATATTCATTTCTGAATGAATTTTAAAGGACTGTCCCCTGATCTTACTTATGAATATTCTACCAATAAGTTCACCCCCATCCACCTCTGACTTGTCGTCTCGTCTGAATTCTTCCAGTTATAGTCATATTGAAGCTTTCCTTCTGGCAAATTTGCCGCTTTACTCTCGAAAGAACATTTGACACAATGCAATACACGAGGAAAGTGTGACAATATGCATTTATCCTCCATCTGAAGGTTAATGTCTCCATAGTCACACTGAAATTGATTCCATATGCTGTGACGTGTGCTCTATCTCCAGCTGCTCAGGCATCAGTATGAGCAATGCCTGATGAAACAGATCTGTGAGGGTAGAGAAACACGCGCTCAGCTATCAGGAGGATTTATCAGTTACTTGAGATCATGGTGCTATTTCTGGAAAATGTCTTAAAGTAGCCGTAGGATCAGGTTTTCATCTAAGATATGATTTTTTTTTTTTTTAAGTTTTGGTTTTGCAAGGGGTTAGTGCTTTTATATTTTTGGGGGATATTTTTTTGTCAAATGACGAAAATAATATGCATGTGCGCTTGTTCTTTATCTCTGTTCTCATTCATATGCACAAATGCACACATGCACACACACACACGCACACGCACGCACGCACGCACGCACGCACGCACACACACACACACACACACACTGGGCTGGATGATTTTTATCCCTGATTTAAATGGATATTTTACATTTTCTAAATCAATAGAATTCCTGTGGTGTCAGATTTTCAAGAAAATGTTACAAGAAAATTATTTTTCATTCAGCTTTTGACCTTGACACATGTTTCATGCTGAGCGCTAATTTACCTCATCCATAATGTTTATTTTGTGGAGAGAGAGAGAGAGAGAGAGAGGGAGGGAGGGGGATATTTATATTTCTCCAATTTCAAAGAAGATGCATCTTTGGATTACTTGAAAAACATTCTTATTTGCTGAGTTCATCCACTTCCACTTGGACTCTTCTTGAAAAACCACCTCTTTATTCACTTTAGGAGGCATTATCTCATCCCAAATTAGCACTAACCTCGAAACCACAAAGTTGAAATGCCTACAGTTTCAGACTCACCACTGCTCATCACCAGATGGAGTTGAGGGTTGCCAGGTTGTAGTTGAGTTTCCCATATCCCACACAAACCCGGCATCTCAGAGTTTCTGCATATGAGTATAGGACACCTTGATATTGGTGAGGACATGTTCCTCTGTCCATACCCAAATCTAGACACCATGCTACTTGAGTCTTCTTCTGTTCTTATGGACACAGTCTTTTCCCCTCCATTATGTGAATTCTATAACAGATCCAGTCACTATATGTGCCTGTTTCTGAAAAGGGGACCCTACAGTACATCACAAAGACTATTGTGTGATGCATCTACGGTAAGTTGTGTTATCAAATCGAACTGACATGGCAGAAGTCCTTCATGAATCATTTCATTTCTGAACAGTTATTTACTCTCAATACTCTGCAACAAGTCTTTATACACAATTTTTCATTTGAAAAAAAGCAAAATCTTAAAACCTTTGTTATTAAAACTTAATCCAAATTTGGGCTCTAATTTCTGAAAAAGACAAAAGTTGATCACATTACATAGAACGCACACATCCCTTCGTTCTGCACCACACGCAGTTCTCCCAAAACTTCCAAAAGGTCGTTGGGTTCCTTAAAACCGACTCTGACATATGTTGTTTTCTTGAGCGGCCCAAACTTTGGCCAACTTCAACAATCACTGATGTCTCTTCACCACAAGAGGCCGCTGTGCACATATTTCTACTATGAAGAACTTTGCCTTAAAGGACATTTAAAGCTGTTTCGTGTAGTGGAGGTGCTAAAAGGAAAGAGAGACAGGAAAGGGCAGTGACAACAGAACGGAGATAGAAATCTCAGAGTTGTCTTTAAACTGACTTATTAATGGATAGGTATAACAAGTAGGGAGGTGTTTTTTTTATCGTATGGTCTTACATCAAACTCATCATCTTTTTGTACGTAAACTAGTGTGACATTGGGAACATGATCACATGGACCCAGCTTGTACGGAAAGTAAAACCACACGATGGTGGGATATATGTCGGACTTGTATATGTGAGTTACTCATAACCATGGTTATCATGAAAACTATTATGTGTGACACCTCAGTTACAAAAAACACTAATTGTCAGAAATAGCAGCACTTGAAGTCTAACTACTCATTCTCATATCATCTGTGATTTCAAAGCCAATAAACGTTGTGTGCTATTATTCATATATTACACATCATCTTTATATTCTATGTATTTTTTCCTGGAGCGTTTCCCATTTGACTGCGCTGAGGCATGCTTCACGGTCAGGCTTTAACCTTTGGAGTGGCAGAAAAGGATACCACCCTACACCCAGTGTTATTATCATGGGTGCGGAGCAACAAACCCTCTCATAAAGCTAAATCCAGAATTAATAATACTATAAATACACACACACAGATCCAATGGCGAGGTAGAACTCCACGTCTACGCCCTGTACGCCCTGACATCCAGCACAATGAGCATGATTTCTCTCCTGTTTTGTTTTCCACTTTAAGCCTCATTAAGTGGCTCTGTTCTATCAATCTGTGAATTCCTCCCGTCAGCTGTTCCATTCCTCGCACACAAAACGCCACTTATGTCACCGAGATCTCGTTGAAATCACCGGCTGCTGTCTGGAGACTCTTCAGGACCTGTGCCCGAGAGAAAGGAAAAATAAAACGTGGGGAGATCAGAGAGGAGGAGAAGCTGCTCTCCAGACGCAAAGTTGGAGAGGAGTAGATTGTGGAGGTAATGTGCTGTAAAACGTTTCTGTTAATGTGGCTGTTTTTCTGCTTTAAAGCGGTGGTTCCAATTTTGGTCTCTTAAAGTGACCTCACTGACTTCCCCTCACTTCTCCCACCTCCCCTTTATCTCTCTGAGCAAATTATTTCCACCACAGTGGTGCAGCTGTGGTGCTCCTCTCTTGGTGACAGGAAGGGAATAATAATAATAAAAAAACAAGTTGATGTCCAAAACAGAAACCTTGTTGCCATGGTTCACCAAAACAAACTCTCTGCGTGAGACAGTTGTCTGGTTCATTGACCTCGTGGCTGTTCCTCAGGGGCAATGGCACGACAAGGGTCACTTAATTATAAGGGAAGGAAATGCAACTGTCCCACAACAGAAAGCGGAGGCAGGTCCGTGCGTCTCATGTCAGAAACCTCCTGACTCTCTGCTGGAGCCGAGAGCAGATGGAAAGTTTCCTCCTTCCCTCTGCATACCACACTCTCCCTCTGGTGTTTCCTTCCATGTCCTTCTGAGGTTTCCATTATAAGAGCGACATTTGTTTTCATTGCGGCGCGGTTCTGTCTTGGAGCTGAGTCAGCAATTCCTCCAGGAGCGTCCAGTGCTTCTAAGGCCAGGTCAAGTTGTACTTACCCCTTTAACAGTTTAGTGGCGAGGCTCATTCGACATTAGACCCCCTCACAGCTGGAGTCCACAGTCTTCCCCATAAACTAGCATGGGCTGGACATGAGTTATGATCGTGAGCTGTCTGGATGATGACATGAGACAAATCTCACTCTCTGTATTGAAAGAGAAGGTGAACTTGTTCAAACATCAGTCTCCAATGTATTCTCAAGGGAGCACACTTGTTCATCTGGACAAGAAGTACTTGATTTAGAGCATTTTCACACCTGAAAGTCTGAACCATGGTCAAGGATCATGTCTTTGTTGCAGTTTGTTTAGGTTTCACATTGCAAATCACGGAGTGGACTTAAGACTTTTGTGTGACATGTACATCCTGTTGTCACCACCTACGTGGGCTGCATCCACCTGCTCTTAAGATTGATTGCTTTGGAGACGGACGTGTGTCTGACATGTTGTCAATTCTTCTATTTTATTCACTAACCTTGTTGAATAAAGTGCATAGAAAAAAGTTTTTGTTTGAATTGAGAAAATGAATTAACTGGTTTACTTTGTCAATTCAGTTTCTGCTTTATCATCATTGTCATATTACTGCTACTAATTTATATTGAACAATTGATGTGTAATACTGTTCTCTGCCATCACAGGCTTACATGGGAAGCTGATGCCTGATAATATTTCACACATGTGTTTGTTTCATATTAAAGCCGTTTCATGTTGAAGCATGTTCTGGTAAGGATCAAGTTATGGTCTGATTCACATTAAACTTCAAAGCTCCCAATTCCCAATATTACAGTCAAACTACAAACTGCCTGGACTGTACAGGATGTTCCTTGTTCGGAGGTTCTCATGGAAGAGGTCATGCTGGGTGTGTCCCTCACAAGGTCACACATGCATGTGCATATGCTCAGATATGTGTGCACCGTTCCTCCAGCATCCTATCTATAGGGTGCTATAATAATCTTCTCTTTAATGTCCCCTGCTGTTGCAGTCTCCTGCAGATGGACACCGTTCTGCCGTGGGATTAATAGGATGTGAAATCCAAGCCTTTTGTCATTTCCACGCCAGGGTTCGCATTGCATAGCTTCTCTGGGTGGAGACTCAGGAGGACAGATTTAGAGTTTCATGGACGCAACATGCATTTGACCTGACTTTAGGTTTATGTAGATCAAAGCCAGACAGGGACAATTCAGAATATAACATGAAAGCAAAGAGCAGGTTCATGTGAGCCAAAACTATGCCTAGATCCCTTATATAATCTACTTAGATCTTTTACAATTTATCTAATATGCATTTGTGGGACTATATGGAATCTGATGGGCAGTGACATTAATGTGAAATACAGTTATTGGGGAACACACAAATTTGACATTATTCTCCCTTTAATATTAAGTCACTGTAAATATTTACCCAACCTTTTTCCTTCCCTGCGGTTCTTTATGTGTATAATAAAGAAAAGTAACTGGTGAGATAAAAGGAGCTGCTCCTATGGGGGCAGATAATTACGCATAAACACAGTGGCTGTGCCGGGGTAAGTAGTTAACCTTAAAGATTTCATTTAAACCAGTTGTCTTCATAAGTGGACTGTTCTCTTTTAAGTGCAGTATATAAATGAGAGCGGTCTGTACAGTTTGACGCCGCTCCTGCACTATTAAGTTACTAAACTGCACATCGTCATGGCACTTTGCTCCTGGCAACAGTTGCAGGCCTTCGTTTTACCTGTGGAGCAGGCGGCCTCTTTTCCATCCACCACATCTGATGGAGACGCCAGTTCGTGCCATGATAGAGTGAACGAATTAACTGTTGGGGGGGGGGGATGTGGCCGTGTTTACTCTGTGTCCACTGCGTAGCCATGGAAATGGAATGAATGTGATGCCGAGATCAGATTCTGGCTTTACTTTAAGCCACATGGCTCCACAGTCAGACACCTTCATTTTGTCTGGCCCCTGGAAGGACACTGGAACCTCCAAGACAACACAAACACAGCTAATGCACTGATCAGACAACACTTTGGAAGTGTACTTACTCTGAATTAACTTCTGTAACCAGTCAGCAGTGGAGTTCTCTCTGCCTGTCATTAAGTGTAATGGCTCCTAGGTACTTTATTGTGCCCCTACTGCACCACTTCCTTCATGTACTTGGTAATGAGATTTTACTGTGTGCTGTGGGCAGGGGGCCAATTCTTTTTGACCAGCCACAGTCACTGTGGTGCCAAATGAGTTGCCTCTATTATTCAGCCATGGATGAACATGATCTGTGGGTCATGAGAAAATTAAAATTACAGTAGCATGATGTATGACGGTATCAGCAGGCATCTGTTTGTCTCCCAAGCCGATTTCAGACATTAATTCTGGAACCCTATTGTCCAGACTTTTCCTTTAAGATATGAACAATGCAGCAGGAGACTGTCAAACACACATTTACAACAACAGGAAAATCCCAGGGGCGTTAAGGTGAGGAGTGGCGCCTGGGTAGAGCATGCAGGACAGCTATTGAATCTTTTTGTCATTAACACGCCCACGGGAGCTGGCTGGATAAAAGCTCAGGAGAAAGGTTCTAGCAACTGATTTGGACATTTGTGTTCTCACCCCTCTGGATAATTTCAGGAGAACATCTGGATTTCAGTACATGTCTGAAAGCAGCTATTATCAAATGTGCATATAACTAATTTGCACAAGGTAGGACAGAAAATTCAAAGCAGCACACAACCCTATAAATCTGCCAAGGTCAGTGGTTCGATCCCTTGTTACTCTAGTCTGTATGCCAAAGTGTCCTTGGGCAAGACATCGAACCCCAAATTACTTTGACGACTAAAGGGGACGTCTACTGCATGTCGCTGCAAGTAGCCTAGTGTTTTATGACGATGTGTGGATTTCATTGGTAGTATATAGCACTTTAAGTGGTTGTTAAGACTAGCTAGTGCTATATAAATAGAGTCTAGTTCCAGTATAATCAAAGTGTAGATTTACATAAATTTGTATGAATAAGTTATGATAATTTTAAACTGTGATAGCTACTGGTTTTCATCAAATCCCACTGGACACATGTTGTGGAGTTCCAGGAACTTAGCCGCTCTCTAGGAAAGGAAGACTTTGCTCTGCACAATGTCAGACTTGCAATTTTGGTCTGAAAGCCTCACATGTATATTCCTTTATGTTTCAAAAACATTCTCCTACTCCTTTTGACCTAAACATAGAATTCCACAGAATTAACGGAAACATGTATAGTTATCGAGTTAAAAACAACTATATTTTGCTCATATGGACAATATGTATAGTATTTATAGGACAGTTCAGTTATTTTAAACCTCCCAACCCAGAAAACTGCATAATATTATCCATATCTTACCTTTTTATAATAAGGGACTGACACCCTTCTTGGAATATAGTTTGTTAGCTGATAAAAAGGACATATATAAAAGCATTTTTGAGTAAAAATTGAAAGAGTAAAATATATAGTTTCTAAATAGCTCGACAATGTGTAAGTGTACCATTTAAAATATACACTAAGAGTTGTATACTTTTTCTCTGTTTAACAAACACAGAGTAGACACACGCAGCTGCCGTCCTTCTGAGAATACTGAAGCAGGGTCCACATTAACCTGAGAGCTTTGGGTTTCACATAATAAACTATTAGGCATCTGGACAAACAGCGACGAGGTGGTGAAAGGAGGATAGAGGTGCAGAGACGCAGGCAATATTCTCCCCCCTCAATCTTTTCTTTTCCCTTTTCCCCTCTTGCATCCCACTGTTTTTCAGTGTCCGTACCAAACACTGCTCATGTGCCTCTTCTTTGGTCTAAATCCTGCTGCTTTAGAGAACTAGCAGGGATATGTGACTCTCCTGGGTGGAGTCGTTTGATCTGCGTTCCCTTTTAGCTCTCGCATGCAGCTCGGAGTCCCAGTGGAGAAAAAAACAACAAATGAATTAATTCCAGCACTGCATCCAGCTGGAATTAAACAGACCAAGGAGATCATATAAATAACAAAGGTTTTAAAAAACATAAATACATGAAAGAAACAAACATCCTTTAGCAACTGTGTTGTCACTGGCTATATTTCAGTTGTTACTCTTAAGTCTTGAAGTTTAAGAGCAAGGTTTGTGATGAAATCTAAATCTAAACATAATTTACTCCCCCATTTGATTTGCAAAGTATCATCAGCGACTATTCCAAAGCTGTAATAAACCTAATTAGGTAGTTAAACACTATTTCTTTGTACAGTATCCAACTGGTGGAAGTTACAAATTAGAAAAGGCTCATTAGAAAAGCATTTGTGTATTTTGTTGTTGTTCTAAGAATAGTTGAACATTTTAGGAAATATGCATTTTCACTTAGTGGTAGAAAACTATATAAGAAGATCAATAGTGCTCTTAGTATGTAGTCAAGTATGTAGGGAAACAGCTAGAGGTACCAGGTTATGAAAAAAATGTAAACACAACTACAGGTTTAAAAAAAAAGAAATGGTGGCGGAACTAAAATGCTGGAGTACTCAACCGGTTCTTCAAGTCCCAAACGGAGGTTGCGGTACGTTTGTAAAGTACTTCCCCTCGAAATGGAACGTCTTTGGGGGGTACTACAGAAGTGTTATCCAGAACTTTATTTAGACCCTGGTCCCTGTGGTGGAAATGCAAGAAGTTCCTGCAAAGTTTCCTACGGTTCCTGGGGAAAGTTCCTGCGGTCGAATCGCGGCTAATCTGTCTCAGTCTAAGAGAGAAATATTCAGCCACATACTTACGGTGGAAGAGAGAGAGCTCAACGCGCTGCAAATTAAGAAAACACATGCAAATAAATAAAAAAACAGGTGCAAATTGAGAAAACAACTTCATCAAATTGACGACACATGCTCTGCAAAAGGTAGCAGACATCAATAACTTCACAAAGCATATAACTACAGCCAGCAGGTTCATCACTTGTTTGGGTCCCCTGGCAACATTTCTGGTGTTGTTTTAATTTGCAGGCGTTTCTGTATTTGCATGTGTTGGGACTTTTTGAAGGGCATGTGTCGTCAAATTGATGAAGTTGTTTTCTTAATTTGAACGTGTTTTTCTATTTGCATGCGTGTGTTGAGCTCTCTCGGCCACTATAAATACTTCATGTTGTTCCTCTTTGTTGTTTGTACAATCAATTCAAAACAGTTTGTGTTAACTAATGAGCTTGAGAGGCCCTGGTAGACTTCAGATATCGTCAGGTCAGCGGTTCCCTCCTAAGCTAACAGTCTCCTGGCTGTAGCGGACCAACATTAATTACATCTCTCTGCATGAAAGCCAATATTAATATTTATACTGTCTAAGTGTTGCTTTTGTTCTCACAGCAATCACCTTTCTGTATTGTTGAAGCTTCCTGAGGCGACGCACAGCTACTGTATTAAAGCTTGGCTAGGTGTCAACTTGAATGGCACTGACCTCGAGATTTTTTAGACATGAACAAGTAGTGAAGCGGACATAAATTCTATCACCGCATCGTTTACCTTGAAAAGTTTGGCCGGCACTTAGTGTAGAGCATAAGCTGGTCGTTACACGTGTGTGTGTGTGTGTGTGTGTCTGTGTGTGTGTTTGTGCATGCGTGTGCGTGTGACTGACACCATAATGAGTTAAGCATAAAGCCCTGAAGCCTGCTTTCATGCATGAGCAGTGACGTCGTGCTCGGAGCAGAGCGAGGGGAGTATTTGGGAGACCACTGCAAGTGGAACTCCTTGCGAGGCTGGTCTGTAACCTGAAGCCAAAGAGAAGTGAGAGAGAGAGAGAAACTGAGGGAGAAGGAAAGTGAGAGAGGAGAGAGACAGAGCGAGGGGAGGGAAGGACTGCAGGGCCGAGAGAAGGTGATGTCAGCTGAGTTCAGAAAGTAAACAGAGTTCCAGGCTGCAGCATGATGTCTGCGGGACGGGGACTGCAGCTGGGGGAAACCCACGGGGGCTCCGGCACAATCCCCCGGACCAGCACCTTTATCTCTGGGAAGGAGGGCTGGCTCCTCTTCATCTCCATCTTCATCTTCATCTCATTACCCCAGGGGAGAGCCTGGCCCTACGGTAAGACACCGGCCAAGACTTTACCTTTGTTTTTACTGCTCTTCTTTTTCCTCCCTCACCTTATTTCACATCCTCTTGGTTTATGTTCTTTGTTCTCAAAAAGCCGACATCAGCACTCTCTCCATCCCCTCTTTCCCTTTCTATGCTTTAAAAGCACAACAACGCTCAGAGAGGCTTGTAAAAGAAAACCCAGTGAGAGGCAGTGATGTAAAAAACATACTTTCTTTACAGGCTGCAAAGACGTACAGCGAAGTCTGTCTTTACAACTTGTATTATGTAATACAGAGTTTGTTTATTGTCCTATTTGAAAAAGGACAACTATTCATCGCAGTGGGTGTTTTTTGTGAGAGTTTAAAGTGAAAATACTTTTTTTTCAAAAACAAAACACAGAGTTGGATGTTGCAACAAATTCCTGAAGGTAAAATGAAGCAAAAAAAAGGCTGTTGAATCTTGGCACTTGAGCCCAGTCGTGCTCTCAGGGATCAACATCGTCTCTGATTGTTTACCCTCGGTGACCAATTGAACTGCTGCAGGAAGACGTGAGTCATGTGTGAGTCGATCACGCCGACTGCTGTCATGTGTGCAGCATATACACCGTCTCCTAGACACCTAACCAAACCTCTGCCCTCCGGCTGATTCCCTCTTGCACAGCAACCACGCAGCAAAATAATACCTTCAATTTGTATAGTGGGTGATTGTGGCAGAGGGCTGGGCAGCGCACAGCTGTGTTGAACTCGAATGATTCAGAGGCTTCTGGGAGTTTTACCTTCTCATGTTATTGTCAGCTGAGTCACTGACTCTGCACGGCTTGTCTTGTAATTCGTGTTAAATCAGCTGGTGATGGATGTTTTCTGTTGAGCAACCTTTTCCCTGTTTTTAAAGCGCAGCTGAAGTGTTTACACCCAAATCCCAACGTCATGGAAGTGTTGGTTTTTTGTGTGCGTCTGTGTTATTAGAATCTGTGCAAGTTCTGCTGTCCCCACTGAGGCTTCCTGTTCAGGATCCCCCACCTACATGGATCCTGAGATGCCCCGTTCTTCTGATACACTCTGCTGATTGTGTTTATCTAAAGTCCACAGGAAAGTTGTCAGGGCTTCAGCGGGCGGTCGGGAACAAAGATCAACATTAAAGCAATGACATTAGACTGGAGAGAGATCTGGGCTCAGAGCTTAGTTACAAGAAGGAAAACATGGCCACTGAATGAGCATTTGGAAAAATCACTTGTCAGACAAGTTTCAATTTGAATCCTGAAAACATAAAGTGCAGATCCCAGTCTCGTGTTCGACCTACATATTAGTGTCCGTATACATATCACCATTGTGGATAATACCACGATAGGTTATTTTATTGGGTTTGTGGTTTCCTATAGTCATGGGAAGTTTATTTAAAGCCAGCTACAGGATGAGCACTGGTATCAGACTACATTCAGATACACAATGTTCATCGAGCTCCTCCGGGGGGTTTCCCTTGCCCATGATGGCTAAATCACTGTGACCTCAAAATACCAGACAGCTGCTGTGGGCAGGATGCAAAAGGAATTATACTTTAGCTCATACATGCACACGTGTGCACTCACAGCTATTTTCCATGTGAAATGAACTCCGCTCTGTCAGGAGGAAACTCTTCAGAACTGGATATACAGTCATTTGTCATTCTTCTGTCTGGGACCTTTTTCTGACACAAGTTCTCACTCAGATATATTTTGCAAGTTTTAGGCTGTAGAATTTTTAAAGAAGAAAATGTTATATATATTTATATGTTGTGTCGAGTTGTGTGCTTTCATTATCCAAAATGTTTTCAGCACTTTTCTAATGAGAGGAATATAATTGTAATCAAGGTAGCGGTCTGGTTTAATGCATTTGCCTGTGATTGCGGTGTCTTTGCCCTTTTGCGTATTTGTCAGGGTTGTGGTTGTCTGCATGAGGCATTCTCTCATTTTTAAGCCACGTTTTTTAAATATACTTTTAAACTATGTATTTTAGATTTTTTTGAGTTTTTGTTATCGGACCTAGATCGCAAGTTATCAGAGAATAAAGCTGAGCAAACACATCACAGCCCGAGACGTCCCGTGTCTGCAGTAATGCAAAAACTCAGATTTATTTAATCTGAAACTGCTTTATTCAGTGTTTTTACTGGGGTTACTCACTGGGTCTGTTTGTTTTAAAGAGGAGGAAGATAATTCAGCTCCCAGTAAAATACTCCTTACAGGGAGAAGCTGATTGCAGTGGTGGTGAAGACAACAACTCCCATGAGCCCACATTAGTGCACAGCATCACCAAACTCCTTCTTTTGTTGAGAGACCTCTAGTGAAAGAAAATACATTTTGTGTGTTTTAATTACACTAATATGACCTAATAAAGTAATAAGGAAAGTGAAAGTCTCTCCATTGCTAGATGCCAATATGAGTGTGTGACAAAGTATGTTTTTTTTTGGGGTCAATTCCCAATAGGTTGAACTATTCCTTTGACCGCAGGGACAGATCCACAGCATTGTGTTGTATTTTTGATGAGCATGTTGAGCTCATCCTACAGTTCTCACTGGGCTTCACTCTGCAGCGTATGTCTGGCTTTGTGTGGAGTTAAAAATAGCTGAGTGGTGTGGAGCAAGACAAGACAATATGGAAGCTGATAAGATGCAGTTTCTGAGCAGGGAAAAGCAAGAAACTGAAAGTAAGTGGTTTAAATGCCACAGATATCAGTGTGCACAGCTGCGTCCCTGATAACATTTAGATATCAAATTATACACGTTTTTTTTTTGTGAGGCTCTGAAGGCAGCGCCTGGTTATGAATGGTAACTGGGTCAGAAGTGGATGCTGGTGTGAAATCACAGCAAATAAACAAAGCAGATGCTGACCTTTGAGGTTTATTCTCAGCGGACCTCAGTTGCTTCCAGAAAGTGTTGATTCCGACTCACTGTCAAGGTCAACCTGGCACCTGCAGCACATTTCCAGCTTCATATTTTCACAGAGATACACAACTGACTGAACAACAACGTCCTTGTCAGAAGTCTGGCGTTTGCTGTGGCTCTCTTACAGTTTAGTGGATCTGCGGGTCAGTGAGTTCAGACGTAAAGGTCACAGGACGTGAGTTTCTGAGACTGCTTCTCTTGCCCCAGGTGATAACGACGTCAGTGTCTGGATCCACATCAGGGATGGGCGGCTGAGACATGCCGGCTAACAAGCTGGGCCTGTACAGCCTCTGACTGCATGGAGGCTCTTTGTGACACATCCATCAAGCCATGGAGCTTCTGTCATGATATCCGCATCGTTCCTATTTTCTTTACTGTGGCTTCTTGACGAGCACGTTGGGGCGTACGTTCAGAGGAGTTCAGCATCTGCTATGGAATGGAAAAAACAGATGCTTACTTACATCAGACCAGGAAAGCCAATGAACCCACACAAAACTCTGTACAGCTACAAAACTGTGGGGGATCAAATGTTTGTGATGTGCTGTTAAATTGTGTTCATATGGCTTCGGGCCAGTAGTCTCTCTCTCTCTCTCTCTCTCTCTCTCTCTCTCTCTCTCTCTCTATGACACACACATACTAGTTTTGTTTTCACTGTGGAAACCATCAGACATACCATAACAAAAAGACTGGTTGGATACCAACAGTGCCAGACAGCCAAGAGGCGCAATACAGAAGCAAACTTTGTGATCAGATGTTTTTTATTTTTCTATACACCCTCTATTAAAACTTTGAACACTTCCCTTTTGCAAGTACAACCACAGTCTTGGGTTAAATTACAGGTCTGGGGGAACAGAACATCATGTAAACAATGTTAATCGGCATAGTGATGCTTGTTTTCACCTTTTAATGTTATATTATAGTGTCTGTACATGCAGAAGACACTTAAATACAACATTGTGCTGTTTGCACCAATGTCCACTCGTAGACTCGTCCCTGTGCACGTGCAGCTCCACACCTGTTCAGACCTAAACTGCTGTAAAAATCGCACTTTAAATTGTTACTGTCCAGTGTGTTGTTAGCTACAGGTGTTGACCTGGAAGCCTCGCAGATGTGTTTTTAACAAGGTGGCAAACTTAGCTGGGTTGAAATGAGTGAAGGCAAATTGCTGGGCTGCAAAGTAGAAGCACGGCTAATTAAAAATGACCCTCCAATTTCGTTAACTGGTGAACATTTATTATTGAGTTGAGCAGCAGTCGATGAAAATGAAATAGATTAACTATTAAAGATGCATTTCAGAGTGTGAGACATGTGAGTCACATTTCAGAGAAGAACATAACGGCCTTATCAGCAGAGCTGGTGTCAGCAAACTAAATCTGTGCAGTGTTTTAAGAGTGAAAACGCTGCTGCTTGTGTTTATTACCCTGACAATTGAGCATAGAGGGGGGGAAAGCTTGCTGCAATATGGAAACTAATCATGAGTACATGTCGTTGACTGTCTGAGGTCACACAAAAGATGTTTTTCTATCCCTTGTTATTATATTCTAAATCAGGGCCTTTGAGTAGGAGTGAACCGAGGGCACTTACAGCCACAGGATGTCATTTCTGTGACGAAGGGCAAGCCGCACAGCAGCAAGCCATCTGATGACACAACAGACCATCTCATAAAGTCCTTTGACTCTTTCATGTTTATGTCCAATAACTCAGGTTTCACAAGCTGTCGGGCCAATGTGTCCTTTACAGACCTCAGTGAGGAAACACAGAGGCGGGTGGGAGATGATCAGCACCTCCCAGTCCCCATGTGGCAGGCATCACACCTTATAAACACTGTACTAATAATCATTAGAGGGTAACAAGCGACAGCAGTTCCCAGGCTGAAGAGTCAAACTGGCCAGTAACAGTCAATAATCCCCGGGGTCCAACATATATAATTTGGGTCATGTTGCAATCATAACAAAAGCCATAGTCTGAAATGTCGGAGTAGGTCTATACTGTAATCAAACAATCAGTAGCTTTACTGTTTCATCAGTGATGTTTCATTGATTTTGCTTTGTTTTTTTAACTGGATATGGTGAATCAGGGGGGCGGCACGGTGGCGCAGTGGTTAACACAGTCGTCTCACAGCAACAAGGTGCCTGGCTCGAAATGAAGGCAGCAAGTTCTTCCCAGGTCTGCATGGAGTTTCTCCAGGTGGCTTCCTCCCAGAGTCTAAAGATTATTATTATTTGGAGACTCTAACTTGCCAGTAGGTGTGAATCTGAGTGAATGATTGTCTGTGTCTGTTGGCTCTGGGATCTACCCTGATTGGCTCCTGCTCTCCCAGCAACCCTCAAAGAACAAGCGATATAGATGGACGATGTAGTGCTGCATTGAATTTGATCTTTATTGGAAGCGTGGTGAATCTTATTGGGGAGTTTGCAATAACAGACTGGGATTAGGACGAGACTGTAAGTGTGAATATGAATTAGTTAGTTAGTCTCTGTGTGTTTCTTAAATGTTTTCCTTGCTGTGAATGAAAAGAAAATCTCTTTGCACTCACAGTAAAGTACATAACTGTTCCTTCTCCTCGTCAAAACAGACTTTCTCTCAGCACGCAGGCCGTGCTCATGCCTTGGATGTTTGTGGTTATGACATATGGTCAAAATAATGCACACTAAAAAACTGAAAATCTGACATCTTACATTCATTTTAACCGCAGTTAACTATTACCGGTGGTTGTTGTGGTGGAATGGGCGTTGTGAAAGTGACGGGTTCGTATTGGCCTCATACTGATGGACATTTAATCCGTCCTGAGATCCACCAGACGCCATGGCACGGAGAGGGCAGACTCGCCCACATGTTGTTACTGGCGTGCTGAACATCGTTTCAGGGTATAACACAAATAAAGCTGAGCCCATGCTATCCAAAACAACAAATGACCCCAGCAACAGAGGAACCATAAAACAGCCTGAAACTGTTTTATGAAGCACAAACTCTGTCCCGAGGAAACCCGTGATAAACTTGACCTAGTGGCGTTGCACAACCTACTTCCTGTGTGATTAATGTCAATGTGCAGAGCCAGAGAGAGAGAGCTGCAGAGGAGGCCAGATCCTCGCTGGACTGAGATACAATTTATGATATCATTTATGTAGAAGGGCAGTGCAGGCGATACACGCTATTGCAACACAACAAGCGACCGCAAAGAGATTATTCATGTGTTGCTTTGCATGCCTCTGTCAGAAATTCTTCGTTTCCAAAGTCTTACGTAAACAGTAAATAAATGTAGCGTGCAACAGCAATTTTGCAAATAAAGCCAGCATGAGTGTGTCTGGCTGTTTCTCAGTGAGGAGAATTAATAGTGGGAGTCTTTTGTTGGGGCCAGAGAAGTTATCGTGATTGCAGGGTACATGCAGACCACTGCAACGATGCGGTGCCAAGTTTAAAGTGCAGCTTCTGTTAGTTCTCAGTCCACATCTGCCAGGAGAGAATTTCCACTTGTCTGTTTCAGCTTAAAATCGATTGTTACATAATTATAACCACTCGGGCTCAAAGTTCCTCAAATTGCTGGTTTCCACTCCAATTAATCATCACATCTTTTGGGTAGAAACTCAAAAGAAGAAGCTTGATGCACTTTATGAGAAATTATTTGATTCTCTTTTCCTTGGGAGCGACTTAATTGTTGTACTTTGTTCTCTGATCTAACATAGGATGAGAACACGCAGAGGAGGTAAAGTATTGCGACTCGCGGCCCCCCCTAAAGAGGAGCTTGCAACCACACGGCAGTGGAAATAACCAGAGAGCACGGTGAAGAGCAGCAGCTCGGATAAACACTGAACTCGCCAAAATCCTTCCACTGCTTTTCAACCTTCTGCTGACCATGACCCATGTGTGCTCACACTTTCCCACAAGGCCAAATATATCACATCTGATGTCTTTTCTCCATGCTTGACTCATCTCTCTATTTCTGTCCACTTATGAAGCGATGGTTACATAAACTTCCTTTTTTTTTTGCGTGAGACTGTCGAGTTGCTGACTCTGAGGTGTCGTCTTCTTTAGATTACAGGTACTTGTACAACCACTGCCCGGGCCCAGAATGGAACGTCCTGTGCAGGGGATGCTGTGAGTACGACGTGATTCGCTGCAAGTGTCCGATCCAGGGGACTCCGGTGGGCTACGCCGTGCCCTGCTGTCGCAACGCCATCAACGAGTGTGACCCCTGCATCGTCCATCCAGGTATAGAGACTTAGTGAGCACGGAATAATCACTCCGTCGTCTCACTCTACTTTTTAGTTGTCAGAATTAAGCACTCTCTTTATTACGTGCACATCTGTTCATTTAGCCTGTGAGAATTTAGCGTTGAATATCTGCCATCAGACTCCGTGCTGCCTATCAGCTGCACAGCTGTTTGCATTGTAGCCTGACAACCAGTGCGACAGAAAGAGTGAAAATAACTTCTGTATCTGTGTCTGATCTAATTTCCTGGCTAACTTCACATCGACTCCCTCGCTAGACTTACTGGCAGAATCCCCGTGAATTGGCCGAGAGGGAGACTGTGATCACACTTCCAAAGAGGGTTGTAAATCAGTGTGTTTTTTATGCTCACAGATGAGCACATCATTGTCTGGTGTGAAGCATGTACGGTGCATAAAAAGACTACAGTCACCTGGAGACGTCTGCACGACATGTGTTGCGGCTCATGTGCTGAAACTCTCGTTTTCTTCACGCTCTTTCCCTACATGCCGTTCGCCTATAGAAGTATGTCATGTTGTCTTCACAGCTTGAATACTCTCATGTTTTGCTTTATGAGAAAAAAAAACAGCTGTTCAGAATTCAATAGATACTTGTACGTCACGTTTTTGCTGTAAAACACGCAGAAAAATTTACCCTCGAACCTCAACGACCAATCATAAATCCCCATCTGTACGTCCTCAGCGCATGTTGTTGTTAAGATTCATACCTATGCTCAGGTTGAATGTTGCTTTTCAACTCTCGGCGGACAGAGCAGCCTCTTAAGTGAAAATCCATCCCTCCATGAAACCATTTCAGATGGTTTTCTCACCGTTTCTATTTTAGGAAGCAGCTGTGGTGGTGAAAGATGAGCTTAATGAGTTTACCAGAGCTAACGTTGAGGAAATGTATGTCAGTGCAACTTGTGCCCAACCCTGACAAACAATAGCAGCTCTTTTGTGAGACCTAATGTGATTTGTTTGTGCCTGTTGTCTTCTGGCTTTTTTCAGTCTGGCTCCTGCTTTACACCAATTTCTCTCCTGGCTCTACTTCTTTCAGGTTGCAGTGTGTTTGAGAACTGTAAGCGCTGCAACAATGGGACGTGGGCCCCGAGGGATGACTTCTTCATTAGAGGCAAATACTGCGCCGAGTGTCGGCCCGGCTGGTCTGGTGGAGATTGCTTGAGTGAGTCTCTTCACTCTCCTAATTACGGATCCTACACGGCTTCGCTATAAATAATTTCTCTCTATAGGCTAAATGAATGTACTTTCTTTGCTTCCCTGCTGATTTATCTCCTGTGCCAACTTGGAAGGCGGCCATATGCCCAGGAGATTTTCCACGAGGAGCTGAATGACAAGTCAGAGTCAACATTCAGGAATCCCATAAAACAATTTAATGTGTTACACTTGGACACTGACTATAGCGCTCTCAATATGGAAATATTCCGCTACGGGGCACGAGAGGAATACATTTAATTAAAAGCAGGAACCTGGACAGGCAGCTGGAAGTGTTTGTCGGCCCAGTGCATATTGTGTTTATGCTTGTTTATGTCCATGAACACAACACAGGACATTTACAGGGCCCTTGGAATCTTAAATGTAATTACCTTTGGTTCGAATGGTAACCAAAGCAGCTCAATGTTTATGGCTAGAATTATAATTAAGCTCTAATTTACAACTGCTGCAATTTCAATGGCTCCCCATCGCTACACAACGTAAATTCCTGTGTGTTTCAGAGTGTGGGGGAGTAATCCGTAAACGACAGGGCCACTTGGTGCTGGAAAGTTACCCCAACAATGCTCGGTGTGAGTGGACCATACAGGTGGACCGGCCCTTCACCATAGAACTCAGGTATAACAATAAACTGTCTATTTTTATACTTGTGTCTGTCCAAATCAGTTAAGTATCAGTATAGTTTAGTGACACTATCTATTCAAATCTTACTACTTAGCTAAATGCCAACATTTTTTTGTTTAGTAGGATTTAACATTTGCTATATTGTACGATCATAGCTTAGCATGTTAGCATGATAATATTAGCACAAATAACAGTCCGATTGGATTCATTTTTTACTTATTTCATTTTACAAAATAAAAGGGCGCTCAGACAGCACATAGTTAACGAAAGTGAAAAAAAATCTTGAATCCACTTGTTTATCCGGATCCGCTCCAAAATGTATTTGGTTCTGGCTTCTTCCTTGGCTCATGCCCCATCCCTCATCAAAATTTCATTGATTGAGTAATTTTTGCATAATCCTGCTACCAAATAAAACCTGTTTTTAGACATGAAGTCTGGAAAATGTTGAGAAAACTAAGAGTTTGCCTTTTACATATGAAGAATACAGCAGGAGATTGTCCAAGCCAGATGTGTTCACAACAACAGGAAATAATCCAGATCATTCCGGAAACTGGGTCTAACTGGAAACCAGCTCTAACTGGGTAGAGCATTTATCTGTATGGCACCACTTTTTCATTTAGAGATCCATCTAGATTTTTTTCTGAGTGGTCGATCAACTGACAGGACGACAAACCAACATTTCAATCTTTTGAATCATATATAAGCATAAAAGAGTCCAGTATCCCACCTGAGGGAACAATCTGAATCTGAATAATCACATGAATTTGCTTTATTTAGTTTTTATTTAATTTACTTCCTGTTTTAGAATTGCTTTAAAACCACAGAGAAGCCCTTTATGTTACACACCAGCCAAACAAGCATAGTTTAAGGACAAATGTGTCTGTGGAAACTCAAGGATACAGGGAATCTTTGTGTTAGTACTGTCCAGGTCACCACAGGTTAATCTGGCATTAAACGATCAGTTTTTTCATTGTCCATCTGTGATAGTTCTTAATGGCTGGCCCACTCAGTCAACTTTCCCCTCGGTTCAGATATTTCTGCTAAGATATACGTCGCAGACCGGTGGCAAGTCGACAACAGCGTTTGGAAACCGCAACACCCCGTTTAGTTTATTCAGGAAAGTTATTACTTTTCAGTCCTGTGATAGTTTTCTATTTCTGTCATTTTCTCCATTACACATGCAGCGTTTTTACAGGCGAGCATTTGTGCAGGGCTTTAACAGAACAAAAGCTCCATACAGTTAAGATTCAGGCTGAGCATGCAGTGCAGATGGCAGCGGTTTGTTGTGTGCATTATAGTGGTTTAATGAAAGATTTTCTCATAAAGCTTTGCAATAAACCATGAACTGTGACATATGTACAGTAGATGGCGTCGCCGAATCCATTTAATAAGGAAACATATCAAGAAAGGCATGACTAATATTTAAACGTTGTATTTTTATATCCTGCAGTTACGACATAAATCCAATAAAACCCCTGAATGAAAAGGCACAGCTGAGCTCAGCGATAGACAGGTGGAAAGTAATTAGTAGGGTCTATTTTTAATATACTTCTTTGTCTTTACCACAGTAAAACCTCATCACAGGCAACATGTACTGAATTACAACTGGCATTAATTGTTGGAGCCGCTGCAGGCTCGCATGTAGCTTCACAGAAAATCGTATTAGTCCATGCTTCCCTGACCAGAGGGTCTGTGATAACGACTACAATTAGAGGATTAGGGAGCATGTCATTGTTTTCTGTGAAGTTCATCAGTCCTTCATGTCTCTTCCCGTCTAAGGCCAAGGGTATTACATCTGAAATCACAGAAAAGAGGGGAAAGGAGACTCTGTTCGTGTTTTTCCTAATCCCGCCGGCAGTCATCTTCATGTCACGCTCGCACTGCAACCAAACAACTTATGAAGGCGTGTGTACATTTCTTCTAACAGTCATTATCGTCACCTAAACTCTCATTTGAATTGGCCCTACAGCCAATCCTTCCAGAGGTCCTGACTGTATTAAAGCACTCAAAGACATGCAGACACATTACCCTGAAATGTCACACCAGTAATTACCAGTGCGAACGACTTGCTTTGGAAGTAATGTTGTGCAATCAACATGTTTATTCAGGGTTGATGGATATATTTTTGAGACGTTTAACGACCGCAGATCTGAAAACACGAGATGCCTGTTTAAACTGGAACGACTGTTAATCGGCAGTAATTACTTTTCTCACCAATCACATAAATGTTACGGCAGTCACATGTGCACTTCTGCAATTTAATGGGCACATAATGAGCGTTAATGAAAACTGATCTCGTAAATATAGGTGTGAGAAAATTCTTGAGAAAGATACGCATCTCTTTTTGGCTTCGGAATGTACTGTACCCTTTTATATTTGCTGCCAAGTGCGCTTCACATCAAGTATTGAGTAATTTTTAAGGTAGTCAGTTCACACAGAGACATTGTGGTATTACTTGCCTTTACCTGTCACAGTCATGATCTCACTCAGGCGACTCTTTTGGGCTGAAGGCTCCATCTCTGAACATCCATGTGTTCATTACTGGTTGGCTAGGGGCCGTTTGAATGACTGAAGCTACACCATAGGTCTTAGGATTTCCCCCCCTGGACTTTATATATATATATGCATGACACGTCTCTTCTTCAATCCAGCAATGAGGCTAATATCCCAGATGTGAGCACTGCCATCTTGCGCCTTTGGAGACTGAGTCTGCAAAATAGCGATTTGGGAATGTAGCTGTGTTAGCGAGGTTGCTGCGCTACAGGTTCTCAACCAATCGCGAGGTTTTACCCGTTTGTATAGCATCAAATAATAAATGAAACCAAACTTACTGGAAAAATGAACACTTGAACATACATCAGTGTGATATGAACTTCCCAAAATGGCAAATGTCCCATCCACTAACATGGAGGAGGCGGGATTTATGACCAATACTTTAGCCAGCCACCAGGGGGACGATCGAGACGCTGTGGCTTCTCTTGTTGGGGAGCTGTCATCAACAGCCGTCCATCTTTATATTCAGTCTATGGCTTCCCCATTGGCTGTTTGTTCTTTCAAGGACAAAATGAAAAATTGTCTGCCTGTTTTTGTCATGTCGCAGGTGAAGCACAGTTTATAATGATATACATGACGAGGACATTTGAACTGAACAGAACCATTGTTAATGCTACACCTGCTATAACCTGTCACACATGTCTGCTGTGAAAAAGGTTGACTGTGGTTTCTTAACATTTTTATCTACGTCCTTGGTTTCGAAAATTGCTCAAGTTCTTCCCTGGTTCTTCTCCCCAGGTGTCAACATCTTAGCTCCCATGAATCTTTGTTCCACTTAAAGAGAACTGTTGACTGCTGTGGTGCCTGGTAAAAATGAGACACATTTAACGCAACATTAAGATCAGTAAGCTACGCAATTGTGGGCAAATCACACTCAGCTGTTAATGTAATCAGGAGCTGTCATTATTGTCCATTACCAGTTTGCTGGCGGGAGGTTTTTTAAAGCTCCGGTACCTCGATGCCAGCTGGTGTGGCACTGCCAAGGAACACAGGTGATCTCATGATCCACAGAAAATAGCAGGAATACAACGGAGCAATCAACAAATAACTTCTACTGTTATTTCTTTCACTTCACCGTCATATTGATAACATTTTTCTTTGTGAAATCAATGAAAAGCACAAATAATTTCCAATGTGGAATATTTTTCTACTTTTCATTTTCATATTCTTCCCTTGGTGCCAACAGGGTTATGATGATGAGTCTGGAGTTCCACCATTCCTGTCGCTATGACTTCGTGGAGGTCCGAGATGGCGACAGCATCAACTCGCGTGTGATTGGTCGATACTGCGGGAGCAACAGACCGGCCCTGATTCAGAGCTCCGGCAACAGTTTACACGTACTCTTTGTGTCTGATGGTTACAAGAACTTTGATGGGTTCTTCGCCACTTTTCAGGAGAGCTCAGGTTGGTCAAATACCAATAACAGTCAAAAACAATAAAAATAATACTAATCATATTAATTAATGGTAATGATTTTTATTTACGTCTACATTAGGACCCTTCGTGATATAATTCAGTCCCTACCCAAAACCCGAACCCCTTTCTGCAGTCATAGCCCAGTAGATGTTTTAATTATTGTTTAATTATATTTGAATCATTAATATGTAAGCATTGATTCTAAAACAGTAGCTCCAGAGTCCAGAGTATCTAACGACAACAACAGATTTCGGCAAAAGCTTACGGACCACTGGCAAAGTTTACTAAAATGTCCTCACTTTCCATAAATGACCTCACTCTCAAGGTTTTAAACTCAAAAGCAGACACACACGTGCACTTGTGCTCAAACTGTGCCCGTACTCCACCCGTGCCAAAGCCAGATCTAGTAAAAGTAAACAGAGACTTTCTGTGTAGAAATGCCCACACATCTTTACAAATGAAAAGTCAACACGACAGTTAAAAAGCACCAGCTTTAACTTTAAATCCCTTAGAGTAACTTGGTGTTTACAGCCATTTTTTGATATACAGATTCTGTCATTCTGCAGCTTATAAATATAACATTTCTTTTTTTGATTGTACCCTAATGACACATGAGTGCATGTGTGTGTTCACAGCTTGCAGCTCCTCTCCCTGCCTGCATGATGGGACTTGTATCCTGGACAGTTCTACCACCTATCACTGTGCTTGTCTGGCTGGCTACACGGGCAAGAGGTGTGAGGAAGGTGAGTCAAACATAACTGAAATTCCTAAAGTTTGATCGTCCTTAAGAAATGCTGATATTTCATATTTGAGGGGAAAAAATAACCTGCAGGTTCTACTCCAAGGGTAGAACTGTGGGAATGACTGTGGGAATTTTCCATCCCATGAAGCACCCGGTGGCACATTTGTACTGACAAATAACAGAATAGATTTAATAGTTTTCATCTGAATCACTGAGATTTACTTCATCCTGAAATCCCATTTTACTGACGGTGACTCAGTTACAAAGAAGAGCTCTGTGGTTTCCCCCCCGTCCATGATCTATAGTCTTGGCCAATATTCATAAGAAATATGAAATAACAAATATGTTATACTGATGAAATTAAGCGGCACTGGGTCAACGAATGTATGAGCTCATGCTGCTGGGGACAGAAACTGGCAGAGGAAATTCATGAAAGGGGGAAAGTAGTCCAACAAATATCTGGAGGTTTATAGCTGAGGTGGAGAAAAAATACAGTATTTCTGAATTTGGTAATTATTTTAGTTTCCTAGTTTCTGAGGATAGTCACTGTGTAAGTCATGTAGGGTACTGCTCCCTCAGGGTGTGGCTGCAGGTATTTTGGCCTTCAAGCTAATTTATTTACGAGCGTCTGGACCTGAACTTGTTTTTTTTTTACCTCCCTGAGATCCAGCAAAAACAGACCTCCTGAACCCATCTCCCGTTTTTCTTTATGGTGTCGTTTTCAGGGCTAAATTCGAGTCTATGAAACTGATGGAGAAACAATTCCACTTATATAACATCTTTTATCCGCCAGGTAGTTTTCATAGGAGGAGACACCTGTTTAATAAAAGGAGGGGTCGGCTGTTTTCATTGCACACAGTGTGCATTCATCTGCATTCAATCCTCAGCTGTTAATTTTAATGGAACTGAGCTGGAACAACACTAATGACTCACATTTTGCAGGGAAAACGTGGTCTACATTTTCTGCCCTAGAGTCGGATGGAGAATTTTAAGTATGTACCTGACATCAGACATATTTTACGTCTGCAATAATCAACCTGTCAGCTGCAGTAATCCTGAGCTGACACTTATTCTGCAAGAGAGAATCTGACACGTTATCACAGAAACTTGAGATAGGGAATAAATTC
The DNA here is from genome assembly GCF_022539355.2 of Hippoglossus stenolepis. Taxonomy (NCBI): domain Eukaryota; kingdom Metazoa; phylum Chordata; class Actinopteri; order Pleuronectiformes; family Pleuronectidae; genus Hippoglossus; species Hippoglossus stenolepis. Next base: position 20,440,271 of record NC_061487.1, on the reverse strand, counting down.
TCTTTTCCCTTCTCTCCTCGGCACAGTTTTAATCTGTTTTGGAGAGCAGCATTCAGCATAGCTTCCAGGGTATTTATGAAAGGAATAATGATTCACTTACAGTATGTGTGTTCACATTCCACCTTAATAACTCCAGACTCATCTCATTATGTCTGCGCGCAAAATCTGACATGGAAAAGGGATCATTCGGCAAAACACATGAATGCCCGCAGCACTTTCAGGGTTCTTCAGCATAAAATAACAACAAAAACAATACAAAGGTCAGCTACAGTTTACTTCTCTGCTTTTTGGTTGGGTAGCAGATTTCTCAATCCCCCCGAGGGACTGAAGGTTGGAAATGTCGTACGGCACAAACGCCAAGATTATAGGGAGGGTTCCTTGGTTTGGAGCTATAAAACCACAGATCTGACCTGTTTTAAAAATAAACAACTCAGAACCCCCCCTCCCCCCCAAGGGAACATTTCACAGAAAGTGTCTTAATTGGATGATGACTGTAGTGTTAACACATGTGTTTGAGTTCTTGTGAATTCAGTTGTGGGTGGCAAAGAACTGTTCTGCAACGTTTGTGCGCAAATTCGCAATTTGCCATAGAAATAAAACCCATCCACACAGAAACAGCACATCACAACACGCTAAAGGAATTACACAACTTCCCCATTAAGGACGTAGTTCTGTTTGCTGTAGGCCGTCATATAACGGAGCCACACGCGCGATTCCAGAACCACACGACCGATCTTTACTTCCCCACTTCGTAAAAATCCACTTTTACAACACTGGAAAAGTGAACAGCTTTTATTGCATCTACTTCGTCCTCATTTACAAGGTGTGTGTTTACGCCTTTTGCTGTGAGTTGTTCACACTTCACCTGAACGGGTGAAAACTGTTTATCAAAGAGCAGCTAAGTTCGCTGTGGAAATGAAGAGTAATGGGTCTGAGAGCTTTGGTTTGTCGGGTACTTGTCTCACCTGCGAACTCCAGAGGGGAATGAACTCACTGAAGGTTTATTTGTTTGTTTCTTTACAGCAGGGAGATGCAGTAAACTGATGTTAAAGGAATACTTGAAATGCTTCTTAAATCACTTATGCATGCTCCTCTTTTAATTGAAGAAAAAGGAAAGTAGGACAACATGTCTTCATACGTAAACTGTGCCTGTGCCTGTTTTTCCACACAGTGGTGGGATGCCGCAGGCCTCCGGTGCCCACCCATGGATCCACAAAGGGTGTGTTTCACCACTCGGGGGCACGCATCACTTTCCATTGCGACGCTGGGTTCGAGCTGCGGGGGGTTCGTACTGCCATCTGCCTAAGCGACGGCAGCTGGAGTGTGCCTGCCCCGGAGTGTGGTAAGACAATGATGTGAATTGTTTATTCGAATAAAATATGGGGATCTGGAAAAGTCGTGTGTGTGTCATCTGCTCGTAGCTGGATGTCATTCATATTCCCCCAGAGATGCTGTTGATTGTGGAAAAAGTCTGATGTTCTTTCCTGTCTCCAGTGGCAGTGGAAAGAGTCTGTGCTCTACCACGCAAGCCAACACACGGGGACCACTTCTTGGTTTATGGACCCAATGATGTCCTCATTGCGCTACAGTACCTGTGCTACCAACCCTATGAACTCAGTGGGACGTCCCAGAGAACGTGTCTCCCTAACAACACCTGGAGTGGGACGCCTCCTCTTTGCACCAAAGGTCAGTGCAATATCTGTTATTCCAGAAAAAATGGCTGAGTCACTGCAAATAGTTTATTTTGCATCCATTTTTGAAAGGGTAGCAGCTTTTATTGGATAGGAGAAAATTAGTCAGTGCCTAGAGACGTTCAGTGTGATGAGCCAGACTTGAACAAAACAGATTTGCAATCAGCAGCTAAATGACCAATCCAGCAATGATCTTTTTTTTATGTTCTCTACCCACAGTGAATAACACGCTCACTGAGACAGAAAAGGATAAAGACATAGAGATATACAGTCACAAAGATACCGACGAATCTAAAGAGAAGGGCCCAGACAACACTACTGGAAAAAAAGAAAGCGTTGGAGGGAAAGATATAAATACTGAGCATGGGAATACAACAGCAGTCAACACCGAAGATAAATATACCGGGTCCATTCCAGAGAAACCTGTGGCCGAGGATAGGAATGAAGAAGAGCTGGAGGAAAGAAATAATGGGTCACAGAAACCTACTGGGGGCAGCCAAGATAAGGTGGATGGTAAAGAGCAGGATAACAGCCTGAACACAGTTGAAAAGGAGGAAACTGAGGGTGCAAACCCAACTGAGAAAAAAGATGGCAGCCCAGACACAAACCTGGAAACAGGAAAGACGGATACCACCGAGACGGTTGTGATAAAAGACAAAGGACAGGAAGAGAAGGAAAGAAAAGAGGAGCAGGTGAATGGAAAAAGGGATAAGGACAAAGTGGGCCCCAATGATACCAAGCAGGGGACGGTCATATCTGAGGAGGACAACACAGTGGAGATATTTGAACTGGAAATGACAAAGAACAACACAGTTACAACTGATGTGAAGGACTCAAAGACAGAGAATAACACCATAGCTTCTCCAGATCCCGGGAGGAGAACCATTCCCTCTCGAGTCAACATTACTCAGATCACTCTGTACAGGGCTGGAGGTGAGGAAAATGGGAAACCAAAGGAAAAACCAACAATTGAAGAGGATAAAACAGCTGAGAAAACAAAAGAGGAGTTGGATAAAGAGAAGGAGGAGAAGGAGAAGGAGAAAGAGGTCAACCAAAGCTTCTCCGGTAAGAAAAAACCCACATTAAAATGCACTGTTCCACGTTTTTCTTTGACCTTCACCTCACTTACTGTCCGTTCCCCTCCTGCAGAGAAGAGCTGCCCTCCTCTCCCCCGACTGCACCACGGCTACCACCAGGTGGTGCCAGGGTTGGAGCCTGAGACGGTGGAGTTCTCCTGTAACCACTCATACGCTCTCAGTGGTGACACTCGACGCACCTGCCAGGCAGACGGAACCTGGAGTGGCAAACAACCCATCTGTCTCAGAGGTACCGTCATAGCTTTTGTCACTGATTCATAAATCCGCCGTTTGTAGAGCACATACAACATTTTGACTGTTATTTCAATAATGATTAGGAACCACTTTCTAATAAGGTGTGTTTTCTAAAGATTGATAAGTACTAACATACTTCACACTCAGCGTTTCATTACCAAATGATTATCTAATAAATGATCCTGGGTTTCATGTTGTAATGAAACGTGTAGTTCATAACAGCCAGCGTTCTGAAAAGCTAAATGCAAAATAAATGCTAAATGTCAATGTTAAATGCCAGCGAGTAAATGATTCTGCTGTACAGCGATCCATCAAGTCTGGAGCTGTAAATGTTAATTAGTTCTTAATGGATTTTGGTCTGTCGGCTCTGCAGCACTTTACCAAAAGGCTGAACTGTCGATCAGCTCAATTTTCCTCATGAGAAAAAGCTTGTTCTGTACAGCAGCGAAAACCTTGCAAAGCTGTTCTGAGAGTTAGACGAGAAAGAAACCAACAAGATATAAAGTTTTTATTTTAGTGGGCTCAAGATGTGATAGTATGGGATCTTTTTTTTTAAGAACAGAGCCAAGTTAACTGTTTTTCAATTTTTCACTTGTCTTTACGTAAGGTTAGGCTGATATACAGAAATGTGAGTGGTGAGGTAAGGTAAGACAAGGTAGAGACAAGATAAGGTAGCGATAAGATAAGGTAGAGATACGATAAGATAGAGATAAGATAAGGTAGAGACAAGATAAGATGGAGATAAGATAAGGTAAAGATGAAATAAGTTGATTCTATGCTGGGGAAATTCATTTTTTACAGCAGCAGATAGTCAAAATCAGGAAGACAAAAGAACACGTGAAAGTATAAAAAATAATGAAATAGCCTATAAATTATCTAGAGAATATGAACATAAGATACATCAGATCTTCTCAAGCTGTGTCAATCGATTATATAATAAGTACTGGTGTATTTATTGTGTGTGTTATGAGTGTGTGTTCATATATGTGTGTTTATTTGTAGCATGCCGGGAGCCCAAAGTGTCAGAGTTGGTCAAACAGAGAGTTCTGCCACCTCAGACACCATCCAGGTATTTTTAACCACCACGTTACGAGCTGTAGTGATGTAATGATGACTCTTGTATCATTCGTTCAGTTTTCTACACTCACATTCAAAAGCATTAAGAAGTTAATGTCTTATGTACACCCCCTGCTCGCTCTTCCTCCTCTCCCCTCAGGAAGACACCTGTGTTCAAGCTCTTCAGGGCCTCTGTGCTGGGCCCTCAGCTGCAGCCCCCCACTAAAAGCCCCCCGGTGCTTCCCCAGCTGTCCCAGGGCTTCCACCCCCTCTACACACAAATAGAGTACGAGTGCGCGTCTCCGTTCTACCACCACTCCGGCAGTCCTCGCCGCACTTGCTTGAAGACGGGGAAATGGAGCGGGCGTCATGTTTCCTGCTCACCAGGTGAGGGCAGCAGAGGATTGCTAGATTAGGGTACCCACTGGAACACAGGAGAAACACACGGTAGAGCAACATAGTGTGTATTTGATAAAGCGTTGGGCCGTCACAGGTCGCCAGAACAACTCCAGGGTGCCATGGCGTCGACTTTACAAGTTTTTGGATCTGATCCGGAACGATAGGACGTGATTCCTTCAAACCACTTTCTCTAGATATGGTGTATTGATGATGTCGGTGGAGAGTCCTGTCAAAAATCCCCCGTAGGTGTTCAGTGGGTTGTCATCACCACAGCATATGATCACATACTCATCAGAACCTATTGCAGAGCGACAACTCTTTCATTTATCAGGTTTTCCCCTTTAATATGTCAATCATCTGTATTTTATTCCAGTGATTTCACTCCTATCTACAGTGATATGTGGATTCAGAATGAATGTCCACTAGGGGCACTAGCACAGCGGCACTTTCTAAAAATACGGTTCACTCCCTCTAATTGCTGACGTTGAGCAATACCTTGTCAGCTTCTTCGCCCATCTCACAGGGATCCTTGTGAGCCAGAGAGCTGCAGGCCTCTCATTACGACTCTGTGAAAGCTCCCTCAGCAGCTGAGTAGAAATGCCATGAGCCGACATGTTCGGCAGAGCTTTGAGGAACAGAGAGAAGAGTCTGACAGCAGCTTGGTTTCCTCCGGGCTGTGATCAAATGTACAACCAACACACATGTCTCCTGTCGGTTAAATATCATCAACAGCAACATCCGTCAAAATAATGTTGATAATAATATGCTTTATTTTTATAGCACTTCGCTAAATACGTACTTCACAAAAGGCAAGGCAGGGGCATTTTCGTACACAGGCCATTTAATGTGCTTTATGGAAATAAAATAAGAAAAGTAAAGATCAGAAGCATAAAAGAAACACAACAAAGAACAAACTACAAATCAGGTTGTTTAGTTAAAGTGCAGGATTAAGTGATTAAGCTAAGGCCCTGGAGTGCAGGTTATGGTTGGGGCAGATAAAAAGCAAAACACAAAATCAATAAAAAAAGAACCATTAATTAATTAAGAAAAATAGATATAAAATCACTAAAGACTTTCCAGTGGAAGTTTTTAGAAAGGACATAAAAGATGAAGCTCAGTCAGACGAGAAAGTCGTTCCAGAGCTTCGGGCCCCGAGTAGAAAGGATCTGTCCCCTTCATCTTTCAACCTGGTAAACCTCTGTCCGAGGATCTAAAGCAACGCAAAGGTTCATATAGGATAACATTTATTTGAATATAATCAGGAGCCAGGGCCTTAAAAGTGATGGACAATATCCAGTGAGTTGAAAGTGGCTGAAACAGGTGCAATAAAACAGTTGGTTTGCAAAAATCTAAAAGTTTCAACACAGATGTTTGCACTTTGTCCCACATGATGATAAAATATGATAAAATAATGGTGTATTTATGACACAGCAGTTCTGTCATTGATTTCCATGGTAAGTCTCTTTTTTACATAACAGCAGTTCACACTTGTTGGGTTTAGTCTAATACCTGGTTTCATCTGATTTCAAATAGTTTGGTCATACTGGAACAATATATTCAGAACATGGTGGGAAAGACTGTAAATCCATTCAGACCAGGCCCTCCTAATTTGTTTGGTTTGTCAAATGTTTCTACAGCCATTATACACGAGTCTGATACCATGAAACCAATGGTTTTCCTCAGCTTCTTTCACTCGCTGCCAGGACTAATCACACAAGGAAGGAGACTCTTCATGCTCTTTATCTCACTCTTTATCTGAGTGGTTTCCTGCTCTGTGCCGAGTGGAAGGAATCAAACTTAATCAGTATTTGTAGCAATCACAAAATGGCCTGTTTGTTCGGATTCCCAACCTGAAGAGGTGGTGGGTCTGTGGGCAGCTGTAATGAAGGAGCTCTGCACACATTCTATCATTCTTGTTGAAATCTGAAACCTTATCTCCTACATTGAAACATTTTGTCGACGGTACACATAATAAATCAAATATACATTTATATTTATGGCCTATTTAGACCTTTTCTTTTGTTCAGTTTTAAATAGATTCAATGCATTAAAGGTTCTCTCACATTTAACAAGATCGTATGGAAAAACTGGGTGTTTTATGTGTAGATTCATTTGTGCCACTGCTTTGCATTTTGGCAAACAGTGTTTAAAATACAAGCTCAGTGCCACAGCGAGGAATGTTGACACAGTCTCTGTTCAAGTCTAATTTTTCCCTGCTGCCCCCCCCCACCCCATGATCATGGTTTCTCTCTCATCCTGTCACCTCCTCTTCGGAAGTGTGTGGGAAGCATCCAACCTTTGACCAAGAGAGGCCGGCAGAGGCTCACTGGCCTTGGCTGGCAGCCATCTACCGCCGCTCCACCAATGGCGTAAAGACCAAGGTGACCAAGGCAGACAGCCTGGCAGGGTCCCTGAAGAAGGATGGCGGAGCAGGAACTGGCAGCCGCGACCAGGCTGCTGACTGGCAGCTGGTGTGCAGCGGGGCTCTGGTCAACCAAAGGAGTGTGGTGGTTGCGGCTCACTGTGTGACGGAGCTGGGGAAGGTGTATCCTCTGGATGCAGCCAAGATCAAAGTGGTGGTGGGGAAGCATTATCGTGATGACCGCAGGGAAAGTAAAGGTCTCCAACACCTGAGGGTAAGCTGCTTTAAAAACAACACAGTCAGTATTTCACAACATTTTACTTATTACACAAGGTTCAATAAATATTGTTTGTTGTCATATTTCTTTTAAAATTGCACAATACATGTGTCTCTTTGTCCTCTAGGTGGCCTCCATTGCAGTTCATCCACACTACGACCCCAATATTCTCGACTCTGACATTGCTGTGGTCAAGTTACTGGACAAAGCGAGGATTGGGGAGAAGGTCCAACCCCTCTGCTTCTTGGAAAGCCAGGGAGAGGTGACCCCCGGACACGGGCTGGTGACAGGCTGGTCCCCACTGCCCGATTCCAGTTTAGGCGCTGATGAGAAGGCGAGGGTTGGGCTCGTTCGCCTTGCCGATGTGGTCCCTTGTGAGCAGCAGTACGCTCGTAACGGTGTGCCGGTCAGTGTCACAGAGAACATGTTGTGTGCCAGCCAGAAGCCAGACTATGGAGCCTCTAACATATGCCCCTCTGACACTGGGGGAATCCTCGTTCTCCCTGCGCTCTCTGACAACCAGCAGCCCCCTCTGAGCTTTACACCGGTGCAGGGCCAGAACAAAGGGCTGTGGAGGCTCCTGGGACTGGTCAGCTTTGGTTATGACCATGGGGAGTGCAATCCCGACCTTTACACAGTCTACACACATGCGGCCAACTTCAAAGTATGGATAGAGAGCAATATGAAATAAACATCATACTCGCTGACACACCAGGTTCCCCCCCCTATACTTCAAAAATATTCAAATGCCTTTATATCTCACCGTCCTCTCCCTTCAGATTTCTGTTTATTCATCCTTTCTATTCATGTGTTTTTTGGTTTTATGCACAAGGGCATTTTCCTTCTTAATGCAGAAGTAACACTGGACAACACAGTGATCTAACTGAAGGGGGTGCTAACGCATTAGATGTGCTGGGGAATCAACCTTTAACCGAGAAGACTTCAGCGTTCAGGTCCCTCAGCCTGAGGTTTCAGACTTTAAAAAAATGACCAGAAAACCATTTCAAGCCTCCGGCCGAACGATGGTCTGTGTTGCAGTCAATGTATATATGAGTTATTCTATCGATTTATATGACCCATGAGATGTACATATTGTAATGAGAGACTGAAAAATAATGATGTTTTTAATTAAAAAGGAAATGTGGGTGTGGTAAAGCTTGTCAGAGTGATTGCTTTTCATGTGCATCCTGCTGATGAGGAACAGAGTTAATACGTCACGTTGAGACGCTGTGAAACACCTCACTCTTTGCTCCATGAAGAACACAGTGGGTCTGTGTTGTGGAGCAAATGAATCCAGGTCAGAGCGGCACAACGGCCATAAACGGAGCACATTATTCACAGATCAATTCTCGCTTCTGTGCTCAAATTAAATCAATTACTCCCATTCTGACCCTCCTCCATTATTCAGACGTGAGTTTACCTAGATAGAGGCGCTGCAGACTATATTGAGTTCCAAAAAAAAGAGCAATAAAAAATACATTATTTCTCCATCTGTGGGAGCTTCAATAGAGAAGCTCAGCTTTGGTTGTTCTTTTCATTTCATTTTTTGGATTCTAGATATGAATTCAGTTTACAAGGGGCTTTGAATCGAGTAGTAAATCAATGATAAAATAATCAATTTCTTCAAAATGCAATAATGAGAGTGGTGAAATCAAGCGATTCTCTTAAAACTAAATAAAATAAATTGCAATGCGATAAAACATCTGAGACATATGAGAGCTGTGCTGTCCCTGCCTGTGACTGTGACACTTTAACTTCCAAAATGGTAAATAACAGAATGACTGTACATATTGCACAATCCCTCCACTGGTACTTATAGTATTTTTTATATTTTTGTATATTTGTTTCATATTTTTCATATTTATACTTGCACAAATACACCACAGCAAATTCCTGCTTGGCACTAAAACCCGAATCTGATTCTAGAAATGAAACAAATGGGGGGGCAGTGATTTAATGAAATTATCTGAGTCTTCAAGCCTCAGGCAGTAAGATCCAGAACTGAAGGGTCCTGACTGATAAAGCCTGGACATTAAAGTCTTGATTTAGGCTGCAGTCAGAGGAACCAGGATGTGATCTCCAGAGTACAAGAAAATCTGCAGTAAAGCTGTGAGTCGGATAATGAAGACCTTTAAATTTTAATTTGTGACTGATATACGAGCTCCTTTCATATGCTTGCAGGCAAATGGTGCATCCCCCTTGACATGGAACCATGTATGCGTTTATTTCCTCTGATGGGTCGATTTGGGCGTATTTGGAGTCAGTGTAGATCGGGGAGAGAAAGCATGAAATAAAGTGTGTAAGGAGGAGAGATGCAAGGATGTAATCTGTGGTGCAGTGCCTGATCAAAACTGTTTTATAGGAGCATGAGCACCAAAATAAAGCCCTAAACATTAGTGTTATTAGCAATCCAGTGCCACAGTCTTCGTGTCAGGATTCTGCAGCCTGTGTCTTTAGATGTATTTTCTGATCTTTCCCATATTCTGTCGTGTTTTGTCACAAGATATTTCGCTTTTGGAGTCTCTGAGTTTTGTTCATTGCAGCCATACAAATACGACCATTTTCCTCTCTAGAGCTACTACAATAATAAACTTTATGTATATAGCACTTTCTAAATGCTGTAGAGCATATAAGGTTCTACACATTTTCAAATGTTGCTCAAATTCAAACCAAAGCTTTCAGTGAACGTCTCACAAAGGACCTCTGTCAATATCAGTTGATCCCCAGAGTAAACCCAGGTTATGTAACACAGCGTCTCACTTCAAATTGAGAACTCAACGGCTGGTCTATGACTGTAGAGCAGACGTGCCTCAAAAGGAATCACATAAAATATAACTTGGCCTTATTATTTATTATAAATTTCTAAAAGCTTTATTTCGTCTTACCATCTTGAATTAATTTTGTATTACTTCTGAGGCATATTTAAGTTTTTAATTGTTATAATAATTAGAAGTATTCTAAGTCTAATTCCAAATGACCTTCAACAGCACATCGTAAGGGCTGTTTCAAAAAGTAGTCGTTCTTTTGTTGGTCTTCCTGTTATTTATAAAAAAAAATATCCAGCCACCAATAAAAATTGGTGTAAATCGTGTCAGATCACGATTTCAATGCATCCGCCTCGTTGCTTTTTTCCACACTCCACAGAAACAACACCTCTCAAAGACTTTCTGTCTTTCCTTCCCCCCCAATTTACTGAGGCTGAACAACAGCTCAGTATGGTCCCATGTTTCCCAGAGGAGAGTCCTGTCCACTTGGGCTGGGAGACTGTCCTGTTCACAGGCCCTGGTGCGCTCACAGGGCATCATCAATAGAAACATGGGCAGCTCTTAACCCAAAGCTGACTGGCCTGGGAATTGTAATCCTGAGCAAAGTACCTGGGTAATGATGAGAAAATGCTTCCATGAGAACTCTGCAGCTAATGCTGGAGAGGCGGAGGGGTAAGATACTTAACACCGGACTTAAACCAAATGTTTAGGTTTCCGTCCAGCTTCCCAGTCAGGCTGACGGACCCTCTGTGCTTTGTCCTCGGACTGAGGAGAAAAGCCCTTTGAACTAAAATATCTTGGCACCAAGAATCCGCACACAGCTCCACTGTGGGTATGTTGGTGTGATGTACCGATGTGGGACTGCTAATGTGAAGTCCTGATTCAACTGAAGATGGGACAGTCGATTTTTCCGGAACTTCACTGGTTTATCACTTGGTTGGTTTATATGAGCCTTTCACAGACACTTTGTCTTTATACACACTTTAGACACTTTCACTTTATAGTTGCCGATATATACTGATGGGAAAATATTTATTTTATAGATTCGATATGAAGAAAAGATCTGCATTTATGTTTACATGAAAAATGTTAAATATTGTCACAGCGATTCAATCACATGTTCCGCTGGATTTAAACGTTTTTTTCATGATCATTTTTGGACGACTACTTGGGACACGGCCTTGGTGTTAGCTTGTTGGTATTATAAAGTGTCATTAGCCTTGTTCTTTTAGCGGAAATGTGTTAACAACCCTATAATTTTATCCCCTACATCCTCATTTTTTACGAATTGTGCCTTGAGCAACTCATCGTTCTAAACCCACAACCACTCTTCTTCCAGCCAAGTAATATATACAGCCTGAGCCTTAACAGAGCGGCGTATTATGCAGTCATTACCAACCATATATGACCATATAAAATGGAAGAAAGTCATTTATACACCGCTACACAGCCATGAATAAATATACAAGACACTCATGTTTCAACACACAAAGCAATTTTGCTGTATTGATGCAAAGCCCCAGCTGTGTTTTCATCCATATGCAGGCAGGCGACTGGATTGCACAGCCAAAAGGTGGCAGTATGATTTATAGATGTGATTGTTTGACTCTGACAGCAGCTGCAGAAAGCCTGCGTGAAATCCGATGGCAGCTACTGAACTGAGAAAGAGAACGTGTGTGTAAGAGAGCGATAGGGACCCGGAGAATGTGAATATAAAGATAGTACGATAGAGAGAGGATGAATGAACGAGACAGCAGGAAATACAAAGTATGAGCATGTGTTCGCAGGTGTAGTTCCTTTGTTTGGCCAGTCAGTAACATTCTTTCGGTTTCGCTGGTCTTGTAAACGTAGCATTTACCATCATCGAAACCAATCTTTCAAATATACAAGGTTTAGCACACAGTTCAATACTTGCATTTACCTCCGCTCCCAAGGGGTGTTTGTGAAGACTTGCCACTTTGATTACCCTTGATTATTCTCGTAACACTTTTCTGGTTTTGCTGATTGCTCCTCAGAAGCCATCACCACCAGGATGGCCAAGCCCTTAAAGGCCCATCGTATTTGTGCAGGTGTAAATGGTAACTGTATATCATGGTTTCTTCCCTAAACAGCCTATAATGGTGCATAATACTTAAAACGTAGAGTTCTAAAAACTAAATCCAGACGAAATTAAAAGTGATTTTCCCACATCGGAAATTCAAATGTCTAAGTCTACCGATCGCTTTGCGCTTGTCATGGCACAGTTACAATACGATCAATGCGTGAAGAGAAAGACCAAAGTGCACATGGGCCCGATGTGTGTTTAAATCCCCAGAGTTGCACTGAATACACTGGAGACCAACTGATTTGGGACATTTGCTGCCCCGTTTTTATCTGTAATCTTTTTGGTGTCACTGGGACGACACAGCCAGCGAAAGGTTGAGATAAAAGACTAGAAACCTCTGCATCAAAGGTCTGATGGAATGAAGCTAACGGACCCACGTGCTTCCTAGTTGGACAAAGATTTCACAATGGAAGACAACCCACCGGAGTCACAGAGATTAGCACCATGGAGTCAAATCACACAGACTAATATCTATATCTGCTATATATTGCATTCATTTCTTTTTCTAATCAGTTGACATTGAGTAGGATGATTGAGCACCCAACCGACCACCCCTCTGCTTAGCATAAAGAAGAGAATCCTGGTTTTATACTGACTCTCCTTCACTGAGCACATCCACGTGTCGGAGAAACTCGGGGTCATATATTGTCTGTGTCTAACATACAAATACCTGAAATTTCAGGCAGGGGTTTACTTGCGGCAACATGCAGACGGGACACCGGGCAAGACAGAAATATTACACTACTGCAAACTTGTAGCAACTTGTGACAGTAACAAAGACGCATCAGAAACAAAACAAACCTGTGCAGGTTCAACGGTTTTCTCTCATTTGATGGGTCAGAGGTGTTACGCAATCAGCAGTGATGTGTATAGGAACTCGGCCTAAATAGGCAGTGGATAGCTTAACTCACGTTGGAGCTTTGGTCTCACACACAAGACTTCTTCCTTCTTACACCTAACGTCTTCCTTTACTTCCTATGATTGAGATGGTCCCTAGAGGCCACCTAGGTCCGACTTGCACAGGCAACCTATGAGATTTTTATAAACGTTATGAATATGGAAGGGAGGGGTGATTTTGAAGCGTTGAGGCAGGATGGAGTGAGGAAGTGGACAAGATGGCCGCGAGTCGTGGCGTGGGCAGGTGATCAATATGTCAATGAGCAAACAGAGGCAAAAGGATTGAAAACAAACACTAAGAATTAAACCACAACAAAACGGCGCCGCTACGACCGCAGTGGGTTGTACAACAATCTGGCAAGGAGTGGTTGAAGAGCCGGGGTTTTATACTGGAGTTGATGAGCGGCCTGATGGAAGACAGGTGTGTAGCCTGGTGGTGGAGGGACGAGTCAGTCACAATTATAACGAAGCATAAATTAACACGTTTCAAAGGGAATATCATTTCCTGTGACATGTTTTTACTGGACTAAACATCTACAGGTCCCAAAATAAAATCATATGTTAGTGGTACAAATCATTCTCAGTTTGAAAAATGTCAACATTATCGTGAAACTTCAAGTTTAACGATATCCTTCAGTTGCAAGTTATTTCAGGCAGTCAACAAAAAGCACAACTTCTCTCATTCTCAGCCCAGCTTCTATATCATCCTGCCCGAACCTTCTCATTCTCCAACAGCTCGAAGCATTTTCTGTTGGTTGTCACTTACATGTTTCACAAAACCTACGACTGAGACTGTAACATAAATGCATTTATTGAATTGCACTGAATTATGTCATATTGCTTTCATATGTGCTACAGCAGCTGCGTATATATATTATTCTTATTTTAACTGTTAAAGGTTGCGAGGTTAAAACCAAACACAAACACTGTTGCATAATGGCCTGCAGGCAGATCAAAGTGTTTAAACAGTTGGCTCTGATCCAGTTATGCAAGAATTACATGTCACGTCTGGTGCAGAGGTGGAAAATCAACATACCTGAGTAGTCGCTCCACCATTCGCACACACTCGCGGATCGTCAGTGTTCGGCTCCGGCTCTTTTTCTTGGAGCAGTTTGGGGAATTTTCTCTTATATTGCTCCCTTCGCTCTCATTTGCTGCCTAATATGCTCTGAACACATACAGAGCTCTGACCCAAACGTAATTGCTCAAACAATTCAGTTCCACCTCCTCTCATGAGTAGTCTGATGAGCAGCGCTTGCACTTTAGTTAGATTGGATGACCGCGAGTGCTGCTGTATCACCATCTTGGGAAGGTCTCAGAACAGCTTTTTTTTTAACGAGCCATGTTGTATTATTGGATTTTTAAAGGTTGACGGACACTCAACGTGTTCTTTTTGTAAGAAGCAGGATGCAAAAAGGGTCTATCTTGTCAAATTAATGAATAGAAAACATGATTATACAAGCCAGTAAATTCTGGAAAGCAAACTGGATCGTGCAAAGTGGCATCTAACCGTTTAAAGACACGCTCAAAGGATAGTAAAACGCCTGTGGTCATAGTGAGGGGCAGTAAAAGCTCCAATAGGGGTAACAAACTTTCTGTCAGAGTTGAACACCTGTTTATTCAATATTGGAAGAGTACGAAGGGAAATGGTTTCAGAAGTGCCAGTCCAAGCACTTTCGATGTAGCATACTAGCATCTTCATTATGCCTGTGGTCCATCCAGACAACGCTCAACTTTGAACGGCTACTTGAGTACTTGACGGGTAAACCTATGTTTTAGCCATTTGAACAAATTACCCAGCGTCCATGGCTGCCTCACAAACAAGAACCATCAACCTGTTCAAATATTTCTTCCCCAACAAATAGCACATTGGGTAGAAATAGGAAATCACTTCCCAGTTGTGTTATCATTCCATATTTCCTTGTTTTGTATTTAAATTGTGTTTGTGATAACGATGTGCAGCAACTCTGAACTTTATTATTATCACATTGTTTTAAAAGGTCTCTCACCAACTCATTAACATCATAAATGTCCAATATGTCGCTCAACAAAGATTTAACCACACATTACATTGATTGAATTGAAACCTCAAGCCCCTCTCCTACTTACATTTACCATATATCCCAGTTAACGTTTATTCCGTTTAACATGGATTAACAAAGGCTAAAATGACATGCATTAGTTCTTTGATCATAGATATTCTAATGTAACAGAGCCATGAAATAAAGGTAATAAAAACCAGTTGTCTCATGAGGATGATGAAAGCAGCTCGTCCTCTGCATGTTAACACACGATCTAAGGGTAAAGGATGTTTTGTACTTTCAGGAGAGGTTCTGGGGTTTTGGCACTTCTCTTCCTCACAAACAGGTTTTTTTTGCATCCACTTTGTGTGTGAATCGGTGAGCGTGAGAGAGAGAGAGGGTGAGAGAGGATGGGTACCGTATAGGCTGCATCCTCAACCAACGGGAGCTGGCATTCCCATGAAGAGGGGGACGGGCGGAGGAGGAGGTGGGTGGGGGAGTAAAACGCCGTGGTGCGAGGTGAGGCTCAGCTCATTCAGTGGGATCGTTGAGCTGCGGTGCTCCTAGGATTTTACAGAGAAAATCCCTCCGTGTCGGTGTGTGAATCCGCTCCTGTCCTGGACCACCGCGCGCCCCGTGGCCCCACGTCTCCGAAGCGGATGCGACAAGACCCTGCGAGGGGACAAGACCAAAAACTTTTTATCACCGCAGTTTGCAACAAAGGTAAGAGGCAGTTTTTTATTTTTTATTTTTCTTATTATTTCAGTCTGCAAGCAGGAGATGAGAGACGCCGAGCGGTGGAGAGGATGACGCGTGGTGCGTCTTCATCAAAGCCTAATTTTGTTTTTATCGATCAGTTACAGGTCAATTAAAAAACACTGATTTCATCGAGAGGTTGTTTGCGCGTAAAAAAAACATTTCAGATTTCCAGTTGAGCAGCAGATCTTCCTCAAATTATCCACTGAGGGCTTTTTGCACATCAGTGAATTTCAGATTTGTTTTCATATTCTACACTTTATCATATAGATCATGATATAAAGGCTTAAAGGCTGCGGTGGAAAAGTCCAGGAGCGCAGAGCGTCAACATTACATTACAGGGCTGAACAAAAGAGCTGCAGTTACTCACACCTTTCTTCAGGTTTCTTCAGATTCAATTTATATGTATATTATGCATAACCTTTTTTCCCTCTGTCCACTACACCCCGACCAACAAGCAAATGTGCAGTTATGTCTCGGGGCAACACTTTCTTAATTCTCTTTCTTGTGCGTTTTTTAATTGTTTAAATTGCGCTTCAGCCAAACCTTGTGCGCCTCAGCCAAGCGCACAACATTTGTGTTTCACAGAGAAGAAGAAAGCTTTGGACTGAATTATCCTGCAGCAGCTTTTCTGTTAGAATCATTGCAACTTTTATGGACCAATTTGGCCAACAAGTTGTTTTGCACGAGTTTGCTTTGCTGCTCTTGTACAGATCACTAAAACAAGATTGGCATTATTTTGTCAGACTGTTCGTCTCTGACAGACGTGATGCTTTATCTTTTTATTATCTTCCCTCCTTTGAGGCTTTATTTAGTGGGGGTCTTCCACGGAATTCCATGTGTGTCCATGTGTTTTTGATTTTCCCAGAAAAAGCTCCACATCAAGGGGGCGCGTAAATTTTTCCCAGATAATGGTCAAAACATGGGAAAACAGAAATTCTTGCTACCACCACCACCCACCTCTTGAGCCAATCATTGCAGCCCCTTCCCTCCTTCATAAAACGCATGCACAAACACGCACACAGTTTCCCGATAGCACCATCAGCGTCGCCATGGAAACCGACTGTCTTGGCACCATCAGTTGATCGCCCTCAGCATTACTCTTGGCTTGTCACATGAAAAACGTGAACAGGGTGTGTGTGCAGACGCCTTCGTCAACTGTGTATCGATGATTGGTTGCAGGTTGAGGTTCCTGCAGGGAACAGATAAGGAGAAGATGTGAGGTTTTTTTTTTTCACTGGACATGTTGCCTCCCATGTAGGTGGTCCACGGTGGAGGGAACTGGCTGTACCATGTGTACTGTGTTGAAGGGATGTGATGTGAAGAGGCCTTGGCCTTCAGCGTAATTGCCGCGAGAGTCTGTAAAGGAAAGTGTCCATGCATCTAATGCGTTTTGTCCTTTTCCCACAGGCTGCTCTGCTACTGTACTGTGGCATTTGCTGCCTTTACATGAATGAGAGCGCACATACGCTGAAAGGCAGGATGAGTCATTTGAAAGAAAAACGCATGTCTTTTTTTAAATCTTAAATAAGGATAGTACATGCTGCCGTCACAGCCAATTCACACACATGAGATTTTACATCAATGGGAGTGTTTGGCCACATTATGCACATAATTTGCATTTGTTCACAGAGGAGAGCATCATTAGTGAAGGGGAATTCATGCAGCGACTTTTATCTGGGCGTGCTACATTAATCCTTTTTACCTGCGCTTGTCAGGAAATAATAGAAAACAAATTCTTTTCCCTGGATGTTTTGTCATGTGCCTTCTTCTTTCTAATGTTCCTCTTAACATTTTGTGACGTTCACAGTTCAAACAGCTTCCTGATTAATTCAGGCTGTTGAATCAATTGGAGGAATTTAAGTCAAGATATATGTAATGATACTTTTTCTTTATAGACGATGTGAGCTTTAATATATGAACACCTTATTAAGGAAACTCACTGATGGATGAAAATTAAGTTTAAATTAATTTTGTGATATCACTATTTGAATATGTTTGTGACAGTAAACATGGATTGTAAGAATAAGAAATAAGAAAATAAGAAAGGACCAACCTTTCATGCACAAACACACACACACACACACACACACACACACACGCACACACACGCACACGCACAGGCACACGCACACGCACACGCACACGCACACGCACACGCACTTACAGGCTGTCACATGCCCAGACTAGAGCCTGCAGCGTCGCCTTTCTCCAAGTGGAAGTGAAATTTGTCAAAATCATATTTCTCAGAACGTGTTATGTTAACCATCTGTGCAGACGCTCCTTTAATTAGGGTAGTTGCTCAGGGTACTCAGGGCAGAGGAGATGTTTACATGGATGTGTGTTGTGTGAGCATGTCTTTGTTCTGCAAGGCACACACGCACACACACATACCAATGCACATACACACACACACATACACACACATGCACACACATAGGGGGAGGGTAGTTGTGTAGATAATAAGTCAGGGGTAAATAATAAAGAGAGGAAAAGGAAGTAACAGCACACTGGCCCAAAAAAAATCAATATGCTGATCAACTGACAGCTTCTCCATTGACTGTGAAAATTACATTTCTACCAATCGATCTCGACTGGTTTTTATGGACTGGTTTGAGTGGTGTGTTGTGCTTGAGAGTTATTATTATTATTATTATTAGAAGACGAACGCTCTGGATGGATTTGTGTGGGATACTCATGTGATGAGTGGTAATGGGAGACCAGATGGCAAATGAGCCATCACCAGCGAGCAGGAATGATGATTAAAAGAAAATTGCATTTACACTGCTGCAGAGTAAGCTGGAAGATTAATTGAATACTTTAGGATTTTCACATGTAATGGAGAGAATGTGGCTTTATGGTTTTATTTTTTATAGCAAGACATCGTTATGTTTTTAATATAAGACCTGAGAGGCTGCAGATAGGGCCTCGTCTATTTCCCTCTTTGTGTTCTGGTTTCGTGCACTGCTCCATAATGTTATTCAGTGCTGTTTAGCACCCCGGAAAAACAATGAAACCCTTGAACAATGTGGAAACACTTCGTCTTCTGCCAGATAAACTGAGATTTTACACTGCCAGAAGTGTTGGAGAGAGCGGGGGAGTAACACCAAGATGTGGGAGTGACGGAAAGTGAAGAAGACGAGGAGGACAGACAGTAAAAGATAGACCTCTCTCTGTTGTTCGAAGGAGATAAATGGCCAAAGGATGGAGTGAGGGAGTGTGTGAGTGAAGAGGGTAGAGGCTGGGGCAGCGTCTCCGCTCCTTGATGTGTCTCCGTGAGCTCTGCCAGTGCACGAGGGAGTGAAGAAGGGGCCGCACACGCAGCCCGGGGGTGCAGCACATGTCACCTGTCCAAGCGCTGGCCAAGTCAAACCTCTCGTGTCACTGCCGAGAGAGTGATGTAGATAGAGGGTGAGAAAAAAAAAGGAGGCGGAGAAGACGCTGGCAAAGGTGATGGAATTCAAAGGGCAGGAGCTGGGTAAAAGATGGAAGACAGGAAACAGGTGACAGGGGAGGCATCTAGCAATATGTTAGTGCGTCCCCGAGTGTGTGTGGGTGTCCTTGTGCGTCCATTCATGGAACTCCTCTATGCCTTGCTGGCAGTCTGTGGCATCCAGTGCTTGAGTAATCCTCCTGGGAACACGCTGAAGCTGCCAAAGTGCCATCCAGTTCCTCTTTTCACTCTTTACCACCCTCATGCTCGTCCGTCTCTGTCTCTTCTTTTCTCACTCTCTCAATACTCCTCTTTTTCTTCCCTTAGCTGTTCCTTTCACTTCCTCAGTCCTCCCCAATTACTTTAATATCTCCTCCTTCAATTCTGCACCTGATTTACCCGCTCTCTTTGCTCGCCGGACCTTGGATCGTTATCCGTCTCCTCTTCATCACTGTGATCCCGGTGTGAATCTTCCCACTATGAGGGATTCATGCTTGTTTTTGTTTAGTTTTTTTGCTCCTGTAGTCCTGCCTATAGAATCAGTGTACCAGTTCTCAGAGAGCTGAACAGAGTGAGGCCTTTCCCATGGGTTGACCAAACAAAGAGCCTGGCTCCCTTCACTTCTGTATGACTGCACAGGAACAGAAACACAGGCATTCAGCAGCGAGTCTGCTGCTGGGCGGCAGAGCGATAGATCTCTGCTGGCCGTGGTCGAGGCATTTCTTCAGATTTTGCTATGAGACAGCAGCAGTCATTAAACTGCCCAGACAATCTGGAAGGGAAGGAGCAGAACCTCCCAAAGTGGAAGCACGTGTGTTTATCATTGAATGGACTCTTTTCAGCTATTAATCTGGTTTGCTTTTTAATAACATCTTATTTGCAATCCATTTTCATGTGTTCTAAGGATTATTCCACGTGCTGTCATGTCATGACATCTGTCGTGGGATGAAAACCCAGAGAACACATTCATACATTTAGTTGAGTTGACTTTGCTAAAGATATTGTTTGGAAACTTTGTGAGTCTGATGAGCTCATAGGTCAGAACAGAAATGGACAATAATCCACAAATCATAAAAACATAGATCAGCTGCAGCATGAAAAGTTGTGTTATATACATATTGTAATACAGAAAAAACATTGAATAATTGCAGTAGAATGAAAGCAACTATTCAATTAAAGAATAAACGTACAATTTTCAATCGCAACCAAAATGATTTAAATTTATTCTAATTCAGATGTATGAATCTGAAATGATTTCAATGTTCTGGTAATTAATCATGTATAAAGTTGAACTAACAAATGTCTGTGTTGCCAGTGCAAACAACATGTGGGAATTTCGTGTTGGTTCCTGTCCGGTAGACACAGGTCAGAGGTCATGGTAACTGTGTAATGAACAGCCTGTCAGGTCCACATCTTAAAGAAATGTACATTGATTTTCAAAGCTAAGAGACGAGTGTGAGGCAAACACATCCTGAAAAACAGTGTGAACTCCTCTGATCATTTTTTTTACACATTTCTGAGAAATGTATTTTCACTATGACTCAGATTCAGTTGCTTCTCAGCGTTAACGTTGGACATTAACATTCTCATACTGGCTGGGGGGCCCCAGAGGGGACTGAGTCAGTGTTTACTGGTACAGTGA
Source organism: Hippoglossus stenolepis (assembly GCF_022539355.2). Lineage (NCBI taxonomy): Eukaryota > Metazoa > Chordata > Actinopteri > Pleuronectiformes > Pleuronectidae > Hippoglossus > Hippoglossus stenolepis. Next base: position 20,419,537 of record NC_061487.1, on the reverse strand, counting down.
TGGCCTCATCCCACCCACCGCTCCACCACTGCCACTGTCCTCCGAAAACCCCAAAACACCCACATCCCATTGGCACCCGCTACGTCGGAATTCAGGTCAGCAGGGGGAGTCACGGAATTGCTCCGAGAGTGAACGGGAAGCAGGGGTCGGACTGGGGGGTCGTTTTTGTGTTGTTGTTTTTTTTCCCTTTCTCTTGGCACCAAAGACCATGCCAGTGAGAACAATCAGCCCACTGTGCGGCAACAAAAGAATCATAATTAAAGCACATTGAGTGAGTCGTTCAAAACAAATAGACGACTTCATCTGCAGATTCAGTCTGACGGATTTGCACCGTGTTATAAGGTGTGTGTGTGTGTGTGTGTGTCATCGCTCTGTAAACATTATGGCTCAAGACACACAAAAAATTATATCCAGGGTTGAACTGGGAAAGAAAATCAGACTTCTGCGATTGGACGACACGTGACTGGCAAGCGAGCCCAGCGCCTGAATGACAGGATGGTCCACCGGCCCACCAGTATGACGGCCCACTTGACAGTCAACCCCACCCACCCATGTGGGGGCCCACTGGGATTTGTCCCGATCCTCAGTCTGACATTTCAATATAAATCAATAAATCTCTAACCTTTTTACTTTCATTTAAATTCTAGAAAAATATTCTGGATCTTTGACTGGATCATATCACCAGAATATGCTTAAGAATAAATTAAGGACGACTGAAAGATTGAGTTGCCGTGGATGTTTGTCTCCTCGCATCCTTTTCCTTTTCTAGAGCAAAGCTTTTATGACAGTTTCATAATGAGGATAATGGGGGGGGGGGATCAGCGAAAGGGGAATAAAGAGGATGAATAGGAAAAAGGAGGATTGGATAATGCCTCGAGGTTCCATATGGTGGCAAAGATGTAGCTGGATATTACTTTCACATATGATCCTCCTGCTGTATCCGCTGAATGTGAAGGTGACTGGGAACCATACACGCATGAAAACCCTTAAGTTAAAATCACCAACTTCACTCACTACCTCTCCCCCATCTCCCCCACCTTCCTCTTCCTTTGCCCCTTTTTTTTTTCTACTATTCCACAAATCCTCAATTAAGTGCGTAATGGGCCCCTGAGGCAGGTTTGTGTGCCTCTTTGTTCGGCTCCAGGGGCATCGGTCGGCATTAATGTTCCTCTTGAGTATGTAAATAGCCCCGAGCTGTGGGAGCACTGAGCGGAGCTGCCACTTGTCCGCTTAATCTCAGAGAGCTCCATCACTTTTCGGGGACGTTTTCTGGAGCCAAACACGGGACATGCATGAGAACTTGGGTGAAAAAAGAAGAAAACACAATGCCCACACTCGGAGGAGTAACATCAGCACCCACGTCCACCTCCCACTTCTTCCGGAACCCCCCCCACCTTTTTTATTGGGTCTCTCTCGCTTTCACTCTCTTTTTCTCTCCCCCCTCCTGATTCCCTCAGGACCTCTCACCCCCCCTCCCCTTCTCTCCCCCAAAACTGCCAGTGGCCCCTCACCCCCTCCCCACACATGCCCGACCAATCCCCCTCCTGCTTGTGTGCTGCTCCCCACTGCTCGGCCTATCCCGTCCCAACGAGGAGCCCAGCTGATGGACCCTGCCTTCGAGTTGTGTTTACCTCACCCACTCGTCCAGCAGAACACACAACAATCCCCTTCATTGCCTGTTTGTTAGCCCCCTTTTCAGACCTAAAAGAGGAGGGGGGCGTGTGTGTGTGTGTATGTGTGGAGGGGATGGCAGGGGTGGGGGGGGTTACAAAAACAAAAACGGAGGAAACAATTAAATTGCCCCTCCTCCCCATGAACCCTGTGCGAGCGGTTTCCCAGCTCGAGGTTCTGTGAACTAACTTGGAGGCCTGTAAAGTGGCCCATTATTCTGGTCGGGGTGGCGTGTTCCAAGAGCGGCTCGCCTCAATGGCTGATTAACACAGAGAGGGTTTTGTTTGAGGGTTTTGGCTCCCCACATTATGCACTGGTTAATTAGGAGCTCTATCTATCCATCTATCTATCATCCCTCGATTATACAATCGTTATATCTATCTATCTATCTATCTATCTATCTATCTATCTATCTATCTATCATCCATCGATTATACAATCGTCATATCTTTCTATTTATCTGTCCGTTCGCCTGTCCATCCATCCATCCATCTATCTATCTATCTATCTATCTATCTATCTGTCTATCTGTCTGTCTGTCTGTCTGTCTGTCTGTCTGTCTGTCTGTCTATCTATCTATCTATCTATCTATCTATCTATCTATCTATCTATCTATCCATCATCCGGTAAACAGGAACGTTTTTACCACATAATATTATGTTGTGTCTTTGCATTGAGCGAAGACTTTGAATTTGCCTCATGTGTGAATTAAATAGATTATTGTTGACGTTTGCTGTCAACTTAAATTAATTTAGTTTAATTAATTTATATATTCATTTATTTCTCACTGTACAGTCTCCTGCTCCTGCAGCAGGATCCTGTCTTCACTGGGAATCCTGGTTCCTCTTATAATAGGAGGATTACAATGGACAAGGATTTCGGAGGGAATTTGTGTTTTACGCCTTCAATCTCCACTATAGGGGGGTTTACCCTCCTCTGAGCGGCCCTAGATCAGTGAGCTCTGGGGATTTGGCTGCGTCGGGGATCAAGCAGTGGAAATGTGTCAGAAATACTCCTGCCCAGATCTTCTGACAAGACTGCGAGTATAGGCAGGCTGTCAGAATTAGGTGAGCGTGTTTGCTCTCAACGGCATTCCAGTGCTGCATGTGACTGAAGAAATATTTACATAGCTTGACAAAGTATGCCGCGAATAATGACACAGGAAGAAAAACAACGAGCTGAGGAGTCGCAGGGGCCCCCCCGGTGGCTTTTCACATGTAACAGCAGTCAGTAATAGGAAACAGTTAGCTCCCATTTTCACAGGATTTTAAGAATTCTGAGGAAAACACAGAATAGACGTGGTTCTGAAAGAACAGAGGCAGTGAGATGGTCCTGAAAGGAAAGCAGATGTAAAGAGAGGAGAAGCTTCACATCCTTCATGTTACAGAACAGACTGGAGTTTAGATTCTAAATAAACAAAAGTTACTGTTTCAACACAAATCAGAAATGTATCTTACAACATTTTTCTGTATATTCGCGTCAGGCATCAATGAATTTGTTGATATTAATTCTGTTTGCCTGTCTCTGTTTGCTGGACCCAGACCCCACCAGGTTTTCATACAGGTCCAAGGGTTTTGTTGGTGCCCTGTGTGCTTTGGTGCGTAGAAACAAGACGAAACAAGACGAAGACCCAGTTCGAAATATCTGCCTTTACTGAAATTGTGTTGTCCATCAGACAAGTGTGTGTGTGTGACCAAGAGGGAGAAACAGGGAGAAGCTGAGGGAGAGACAGTGAGAGAGAGAGAGAGAGAGAATTTGTAATGAGGAAGAGAGAGTGAGACACTGACAGCTCTGTCACACTTCCCCGCTTTCCTGATCCGCCTCTTGTTGGGTTCTGGTCAGATCCTTGACGCGCTGTGTTTTCTTCAGTGCAGATGCACAGATGAGGAGTTTTCAGCTGTTTAATGATCTTACCTTACACAAAATGTGTGTTCATCATCACCTCAGGCCATGTCTGCATATGTTTCAGCTTCTGTCTACAGTAATGAGCATAGCATGACATCCAACCAGTAAATACCATATGGCACATATCCAAGAAGCACTGGAGTTCAAGCACTACACTATAAAATTGGTTGTAGTGAATATCTCAGAAATGATGTTAGAGAAAGTATTCAGTATATTTTGTGGCACAAGGGTGCGATAACTTAAATATACAGCTAATATACTTTTAGTAAATATGCCTTAGCACATAAATTAGCATGATATTCAAATTCACACTTTCACACCTTTATAGAAATTATCTAATTAACTGGCCAATTTCCCCCCAGTGGAATTAATAACAGATCTTATCTTAAGGTAATTACTACATTTTAAACTCTTTTATTTTCTTAACCATATGAGCTGACACACTGGCTGTTAAATGAGCTTTGTGTGTGTATGTGTGTGTGTGCGTGCATGTGTGTGTGTATATGCATGTGTGTTCAGGAATGCCCTTCCTGTCTACACTGCAGGGTGGTGTGAGGAGAGCGGGGCACGGACACTGTTGCGGGCTGTGCTCAGTCCCTACAGACCCCCAGGGTTTAATTAGTGAGAGAACATCCATCCTCCTTAGTCGTCTTATTGGCAAATCCTGAGTGGGACTGTAACCCCGCCCTCACCTCCCCGCAGATACCACGGGACTGGACCAGCAGAGATTTATGGCCGCAGACGACAGTGCAATATTTTGCGCGCGTGCCTGCAACATTTGTTGTGCTCGCACTAATGTTAGCCGGGGGGGCACAGTGAGAGTATTTGCACGTATCGTCTACACACATTTAAATTTGAGAGTGTGGCAGGTGAGTCTAGCGATGTATGAAACGTGGTTTGTGCAGTAATCCCATTTTCCCAGGGACAGCTGCCCAACACAGATGTCGGCTCCTCATGTATCCACAGATAACCTGGAAACACGGGAGCTTGTCGTATCACTATAGAGACCGTCTCACTCACCACTTTGATTTCCAATTGATTTCTTTAATCGGACCTTCGCTCCAACCCTGATTTCCTTGTGTGTTTGCCATTTCATTCCTTTGTCTCCATGTTTATACCTTCATCAGCCACACCTTCCCTTTTTCCACCCTCCCCCCTTTTCCCTCCACCCTTCCCCCATACATTGTTACATATCTATCCGTTTCATCCCTCCCACCCTTTCCCTCCATCGACTATACATCTCTCTGCCTCTGTCATCCCTTTCTCAGCAATGTAACGGGTATGCCATCGCGGTGGTTGTAGTAGGGGGTGGGGGTGGTCTTGCCTTATAGGCTGATTTAATGAGGTCCTGTGGGGATTGGGCCGAAGCCATCAAAAAGCTGCGTGCTGCTATATATCGCCAGCTCTGTCAAACAGATGCGCCTTTGCTAATGATAACAGTGTCGCATCGCTTCATATGCGGCCGACGTGAACCAGGAGCGACTATAGGAAGAGAGCGATTAGGAATGAGCTGGAGGTGTGGAACACCTCATGTGATGGAGGAGGCTGAGGGGAGGTGCGGCAGGAAAATCTCACTTGACTATGGATGATCTTTCTTCCACCGCTGACCTTTCATCTGAGCAGCTTTAGGCAAAAGATGGGGGCTGGGGAGAGGGGAGTAGCAAAATCCTTTGAAAGGACTCAACTGAAAAAATAGCATCGCTCTCAGAACATCATGTAGAAAACAGAGTTACAAAAGATAAATCGTGGAATAGGAGTGTCTCTGAGTTCGGGAGCACTTTGAATGCAAATAGAGAAATCAGGAGAGCCAAAGGGGAAGGTGGCAAAAATGCATATGATTATATCTGAGTGTCAAGCTCAAGTTTGATTAGATGCTATCAAACTCTGCAGACATTATCCAGGCGGATGGGAATCACCATATTCAGTCCTATGACAACCGCTCACAGGCACAATGGGCAGTTAGCACATAATTACAGTGGGACTGGTCACATCTGAGAGACCAATGCAGACTACAACACTAGCCTCAGGATTCCCAGAGGCTCCCTCTAATGACCGTCTCATTATTGACACAAAGCGACGTGGCAAACAAAGGGAAACCTTAGAGGATGCTGAGGGACGGCCACCTCTGGTTCAATCATGCGTTGTCGGGATGCCGTTGCAGCCTGATTGTAAAACAGAATGGTAAAAATTGGAAATGTGGTGAAAGCGCAGGGACAGTGTTACAGCTGTTACATAAAGGTTTCTTTTTGCAAATTGGCACGAACTGAAAAGGAGGTTGATCATGCAGATACAGAGGGAGGCTCCAAATGCAACACCCCATTACATTTGGACAAAAGACAAAGATGCAAACATTTAACATTTAAAAAACTATAATCACAAAAAATATCTATGACCCTTCAATGAATATTTGATCTGGGCTTAAACACCTTATTTAATTTGAGGATTGATTAAAGCACAAAAGAGTGTCTGAGCCTAAACTCTGGTATCTCTGGTTTGTTTTCAGTGTTCAGGACATTGTTGGGGTCAGAGACAATGTTGTTGTTCAGCCTTGTTCTGATGATTCATAGAGTTTCCCAAGAGACCTTTGAGTTTATGTGTATATGTTGGAACAGTTTTGACTTTAAAGTAGTGACCAAACCCTTATAACATGTGATACTGCAACACTGCAGATGATCCATGTTCACAGGAGTAAAAAAAACAAAGAAGAATTTGTTTACTTGCCCCTAAAAGAGATGAAGTGGAAGAGAGAACTATTTTTTAGTTTGGACCTTTTGCAGATAATATTAACAATGCAAATATTTACATGAAAAAACCCTTGGCTGCTCTTATAGGAAAACATAAAGCGATAAAAGACAATAAAATGAGAATGAATTCCTCTCAGTGTAAACAGTTTATATTGCTATATGATAATAATGTGACAACTTTCAGGGTCTCGTGCTGAACTAGTAACTGTGGCTCCTTCAGGACTCTTCAGAGAGACAGGTTGACCTGAGCTCAAGGCTCCAGTATATCAGTTTACAAGGATCACACCTTGAAGAACAAACTGCTCAATTACCTCCAAAATAGCCCTTGACAATAACTGCAAGAAAGATTCAGATCAACAGCAGGTAATAAAATGTTAGAATTAAGTATTTACATCTTCCTCTAAAGTATAAATAAAGAAAATAAAAGTAAAACTATGAAAAGCATCTTTATCTAAGCTTTTTCATGACACTGTCTTTGAGGCTTTTGAACTGTTAAGAGTTAAAGCATTTCTTTCCTCCTAATTGATTCTTGTTGTAATTGTCGATGGCTGTAAATGGCTTCATTCTGCAAACATAATTATACTGCAAAAGTGTTTTCTATTACCACAAATTAATAAAGCTTCAACAATATATTACTGATTACACGCTCTAATGACTTTTGATGTCTGATTTGTTTTTGCTCCACTATGGCAACAAACTGATCTATGCAGCAGCTTAGTGATGTTGTGACAGTAGACTGTAAATGTGTAGGAATAGTGAGTGGGAATGTGGAATTGACTTTGGAGAATATCAGCGGAAATCAGCATCATTCATTGTGCAGGTTATTTGGCTCCGCCCGCCCCAGTCGTTGATCCAACTGTATTCTCACTCCAGAGTTCACTTGGAATCAAGTTGCAGCGCTGAGTGACTCACCTACGTTTGTGTTGGGTCACTCTCTTACAAGAAACAAATGCAGAAAAAAAAAGGCTACGCTCCTGTTACAGATATTCTCTCTGTTGTAGCTGATAGGAACCGAGTGTGCTGGGGGCTCTGGAGTAGATTGACCTGCATGCCTGAGATGAATGGACAAATGCAGACATATTAAAATGATTCATGTGCAGAGCAGAGGCTGATAATGAAACATATTTTCCAATCATTGAGCAATAATATCTCCATTAACCCCCTGAGACCTTGGGAGATTAATTTAATTTGGGGGCGCTTGTTGGAGAAACCTTGGGAATGAGGGGCCGTCGCAGTGTTGATTCATTCCCGGTAGTCGGGGTTGAGGTTTGAGGCAACTTCCACCTGATGGGAAAGTCTGTTTTGCACTGGTCCCTCCACGTATAAGAGATACTGTTTCTTAGAGGGTCTTTCTCCATTGAAGAACAGACGGTTTACATGGCTGATGGAGTTGACCAGATTTGCATGATAGTCCACACATCTCTCTCATCTATCACTGAATGCATTCATCCCAACGACCATCTAGGGATACATAAGTGAGAGGCGTAGAGTGACAATGCGTCCCTTTCTTCTGATGCTGGAATTTATCTCCCACTTCCTATGCATGGCACAACCTGAAGTGTTTGCTAAGAGCTTCATTTGGGGGAAGTAGAGAGAGAGAGAGAGAGAGAGAGAGAGAGAGAGAGAGAGAGAGAGAGAGAGGGGTGGGTGGGGGGGTGCTTTTTCACAGCTCCTAGGCAGCCACGATGTGTGAGCCCGTTTCTTCCCACTGCATGGCAAGTGGCTGTGAGGCCCACGGGGGCCAGATATATCCGGAGTCTGGCCCGGCTCCAGTTGTCTTTACCTCACAGTATATTGTGATGCGCCAGTCATGAGAACGGGCATCGGGCCCCTTGAGAGACCAGTGGGAAACTGGTGTCCTCATTTACATTTCCCCCCGTGTGCGATCGCAAGGATCAACATATATTGAATTAGACAAGTATAATCACACCAGTGGTCTCCAACGCAAACGTGTTAATTATTATATAAGCTCACGTTGTGGTTGGTAGAGTGGCATTGATTGTCATTAATTATGTAGACGCTAAAGAAGTGTTTCAATGCCTCACAACTTTTTTGTCTGTATGAAATTCACATTGGTGATGTAACGATATTAGCTGCTAATCTATCAAGCTGCATCCCATCTTACTGTGGTGTGTGTGCGGGATGTGTGTGTGTGTGGCATTAGCTTCCTCTTTCCCCCCCTTCATCCTCCTCTAACTAAGCCACAGAGTGTTGCTAGGACAACCCCTCGTGGTCCTTGCTGCATCGCGCTGGCCCTCAATGCCAGCACTCGGGGAACCTCCTCGCACTGGGAAGGCAGCATAAAATCGGGATAATCGCTGTCGATTATGGGACACAATGGGTGCCGCTTCTGAAAGATTCATTCATCCTGGAAAAAGAGACTGTGGAGGATAGGGGGGGAGAAAGGGGCGCCTTGGTCCCTCCGCTGCTCTCCCACGGTGGGCACAGGCATGACATCAGTGCCCCAAAAGAACTGGCATTCTGGACATGCCCACTGACCTCCCTCCCCACGCTATACCCAAATACCCCCCCTCCTCCCATTCAAGCCCCCCTCCCTTCCTTTCTCACCCCTGCCAGTTTGGATGCAGCGCTTGGCCGGGCGAGTTGGGGCCACTGCCACTGTTTGCGTGTGAAACAAAGCCCCTCAGAAGGAAGAGAGAGGAAGCAGAGAGCTTCACATGGTACCAGCCAAGAGCAGGGATGGCTGCCTCGGCCTTCCCCTCACAGGCCCCTCTTTTGGCTGAGAGGTGCTGGTGTGACCCCAGTACCCCTTTTCCCCCTAGTGTCCCTCTCAAAACCCCCCCTCCCCTGTAACCCCTTCTTCTCTGTCTTGGTCCCTCGCTCTCATCCCCGAAAAATGCTCCCCTTTCCCCGAGAGAGCCCTTTGAATGAGTATGACATGTCAAGGGATTTAGGATGAGTGATTTCTCATGACACAACCTTAGCCGACAGAGATGGCATTCCTCCGGCTTTTGTTGTGCAGCCGGTCATTTGTCTGACGAGGAAATAGCTTTCCAACACATTTCCCTAATTAGAATAATGTGATACTGCTCAATACGATGTGAAGTCCCATGCTGCTGGGAGACTACAGAGAAATCAGTGTGACACCATCCTCACATGAATCACGTTGGCCATTTGTGCTTCGGACTTCAGAGCTCTGGGGTCGTATTGAGTAGCGGGGATATGTAAATCTATATGTTGGAGACCATGTGACTTGAATGTGAGAACCTTTTTTGACAGTATCGTCAAAAGACATCCTTTTTGTGTCCGTCTTCCCATGATAACAAATGATCCATGAGGCCACTGGTTCTATATAAACCCGATATCTACTGTGCTTTTGAATCAAAGGATATTGATGATTGGTCTTGTGTGGCATCCTGCAGAGAGCACCTGCTGTGGTATAATATTGTGTTGCAGCTTAACAACAGGCAGCCGTAAACATTAACCTCTCCCTGCTGTCCATCAGAATTGACCCCAAAGCCCCAAAACCACAACATTATGGATATTAAATCTTCCCATCCGTCATTCCTTTGTCGTTTATTCCCTTCTCAGCGAAAGGGCTACTTACAAAGTATAGCACTGTGCCATTAGCAGGCATCATCATGCTCATCCCAGCAGCCCGGCCTTGCCCTCGCCATCCCTTGTGGCTGGGATGAGTCTGTGACTGTGCTCTCTGGGGGGATTACAGGGTCCAGGGAATGGAGGATCCCTGATGGATTTGACTGTTAAGCTCCGAATATTGACTCCTCCCCTCCACTTTTTCTTTTGTAGGTATTTATATTTACTAGGTTTGTTTGATGTGTGTGTGCATGCTGTGTGTCTTGGTGTGTGGCTTAGCTGGCTGTGGCCGATGATGCTGGTGATGGAGTCAGGGGGGTGGGGGCTAAGGGGGGTGGGGGGTGTTGCAGACATCAAGATGGGGCAATTCAGGTTGCCGCGGCTGTGAATGGGTGCGTCGTCTGGGCTGTGTTGACTCGCTCCTCTCTGGATGCGTTTGGGACGAGCTGCTTGGACAGCTGAGAGCCTCTAGCTGTCAGCAGAGCTCTGGTGCTTCCTGCCGCCGGCTCTACCAGGGACCTTATCCTCTGACATCTGGCAGCACTTCTCTTTTTTTGGGGGGATGGAGCAGTTGTGATCCCACTGACAATTTCTTTTGCTGATTCCCTCTTAAAAACCAAAGCCTGGAGTTTTGATCCTATAGTTAATGTATGTAGCACTTACCTCAACTCCACCAGAAATGAAGTAAGTACTATGCATTCCCTTCACACTTCTAGGTATAACTTACTTCATTCACTGTAGAACACTCATGCATTCTTACTTATTTAGAGTACAAGTTGTAGTTTTGGATCATTTTAGCGTCTTTTAGTTGAGCTTGTGTGTCACATAGCTCGATATCAGGAGTTGTTTTATTAAGATCTTCATTAATTCCTTATGGCTTTCGCGGTCCTGTAATGAAATTAATCTGATTAAGCCCTCGGCCGAGATTAACCAATTTCTTAAATGATCCAATTAGAGACGGAGGAGAATAAACTGTGTGGGTGTGTGTGTGATGACTTTTGAATCATGAAGTTTGCTGGACAATTTCGTCAAAATCAATTATAGTCACTTCATGGGAGACTTTCAGCGTCGCAGTAAAGGCTTTTGTATTCAGTTTCCAACAGAAGCAGCTCAAATCCATTTAAGTGGAGGCAGAAAAAGATTCAATTGCCCAGAATGATTCTTTAGAGCCGAGATAATTAATTCTAATCTCATGCCATGTTAATGAAAGTTTAAATTTAAAAAATCCGCAAGGGGAATTTTCCATCTTGTATAATCATAAGATAAAATAAACAAACCTTTTCCTCTACTGTAAATAGCACCTCTCTGTTTATTATCAGAGTTTATTATCCTGCTGTATATTCTCATATTCATCGATCATTGGGTTGCACAGGCCCACTCTCATCTGTCTCTGACTTGGTGGGAGAAGCTCTAATGAGAGGATCATGACAGAATAATATCCGACCTCTGTGACGTCCAACATCTGCTTCCTCTCTCTGTCTTCGAGCTAAAAATAATGAAAAAGGGAGAGAAAAGGGGGGAAAATTCAATTAACGGCAGTCATCATCACTCTCGTGGAATGAGATCTCACTTGAATGCATAATATTTCATCGTTTTATTTCTGGGGGTTTAACTAATTCATCCAGCTTTTTCTGTCCCCCCCCCCCACACGTCAGAAGTATGAATAGCGCAGAGGTAGAGTGTGATGGCGGCGACTGTTTCCCTGCTGTTTGCATCTATCCTCTGTTTTTCCCACCTCACTTTGAAATGAATAAGATAAGATGGGACACATCCATCTGTGCGCCTGGAAGCCGACCAGGTGGTCTTCTATAGCCAAGCTCACAACGCAGCGATACACAAAGCCGGGGGAGGTGCGTCTTTAAGTGTGTGGTTCCGTGTGTCTGCGTGCTCATGTGGAATTATTAGTGACTACTTACACGGCAACAATAACACAATAGAGAACCTTCGGTCGAAAGGAAGTTCTCCCACTGAAGTCTATTGATTTGTCTTTTCTTTGATCAAGTTTCAGTGAAGAAAAAAGAAAAACCCTGACAGGCGACTTGATTAATATCTATGAAGTGTTCTGACTTCCTAGTGGACTATAGGGGGAGGGTGCGCAAACAATCATAATTAACTTCACCATTGTGGCTTCTCTTTTTGAGTTTAAGGCCATGAACCCCAGGGGTGAGGTGAAAGGTCAGACTCACTTTATTTCTTCTTTGCTTCTCTTTGTAATCCACCCCAGCGGAACTTTTTTTCTTTGTGGGGTTATTGAAGATGAATAGCAACACAGAGACGTTTCTATTTTCTTATACACAAAATATATGTCAAAGCAAGTCCCGCAATTTGATAAATTGTTCCAGCAACTTCTCAAGGAGACAATGACTCTAAAGCTATAACGCCTCTTCTCTTCCTTTCTCTCCTACAATTGAATTTGAGGTTTTGTGTGATTCTAAATGAACTCTTTCACCATCATATCTGAGGCAGAGGATGCATAGGAGAGTGTTTCACAGGCAATGTGTCTGCTCCTCCTCTCTGTAATTTGTGGAGTGCTTGTTCTGTGAAGTTGGCATTTTCGTTTTTTTCTTACTCTCCATCTGTTTCTCTTTTTCATTGCCGTCTTAAATTAATACCCAAAGGCATCCACCAGGGAATTTTGTCAGTGTTTGTCTGCGCCTCGCGTTGTAATTAATTAAAAACATTACATAATGCTCGATGTGTGCAAAATTTTGGTGAGTCTAAAACTTGTGGGTTTTTTCAGTGTGATCTGTGGATCTGTATGCTGTTCTAGAATGCTGCTATATAACAAAGGGAATCTGTGTAATTATTATATATTTAATTATATTACTTTATGGATGGTAAAATAGTCCAGAAAGTTATTACAATCAGTAACATTACATAATGTTGACATGCTTGTAAATTCTTCTAAAATCCCATAAAATCATAGCAGTTCATAATAATACTTTGTTACAGATGTCTCCTCTGTACTACAGAGAAAAACTGAATCTGTCAGTAGACTCGGACAGTAGTTTTATAAGCAGCAGTTTGTTGTCGTCCTCTGTCTGTTGTTGTAACCATGAACAGTGTTGGACTGACAGATTGATAACACACTTGAAATCTCAATTTTTCTTTCCATTTATGGTTTCAAAGGTATTATACACATGCAGAGTAATAACTGATTTATGTTTTATGTGTTCTTCTTTGTGTAATGCTTCACCTATTCTCACCGTGACCACACATGACCATGTGATGTAAACTGTAAACTGAATGATAACGCTGTATGGACAAGTGTGTGTTGAAGAAAGTTGTGCATTTAGTAATTTGTTTCCTTTTTGTCTGTCACAGTGCCAACAGTATGCCTAAACAAGTGGAGGTGAGGATGCACGAGAGTCACCTGGAGCCCATTGAGGCCAGGCCTCAGTCCAAATGTGCCAAAATCTGCTCCAAGCTGTGTACGAACCTTCTGCTCACACTCACCATCCTCGGTAAGTCACCTCGTCGCTGTTAAAACTGTCATTCTTTCTTTCTTTAAAATTTCCCAGGGCATGCTAGAGATGGGCACCACCACTGAGATCAGCGTTCTGTTAAATCAGAGCTCGATTATGCAGCTTGCTGGTAAAATGAGAAGGAGAGGCCATCTGTGCTTGCTCAGTGTACCAGACAGAAAGATGACTGGGTGTCCTGACCTTCCTCAGCTCCATGCCACCTGTTGCTGTCGACAGCTCTCTGAGGCGCTGGTCACCAAAACAGTGGTGCATGAAAAATGCCGTGATTATAGCAGTGACTCACTGCACCACAGGGGGGAGATTTAATGAAAAAGATATAATGAAAAGAGGAAAGGGCACGAAAGTAATGATGCAATTTGTGGTTAAAGGCCTTAAATCAGATTTGTGTTTAACCAGCACATCATTTACACTTTGTTGTGTCTGACACCTATGTGGTCTCTTCACAATCTTTTATAAGGGTAAGCGATATGGATGTGCTGTCTGTGTGTGTGTGTGTGTGTGTATGTGTATATAAAGATCAGCAATGTGTGTGTCTCTTATCTGTGTGCTGCTTGTGTGTTCGTGTGCATGTGTACATCTCACCCCGCTTGGCAGGACTCTAGCAAAGCAAGTGAGCCAGCATGATCATTGATCATCTGTCACTTGGCAGATAGGAGCCTGAATGGGAGCTTGCAAATTGGCCAAAGGGAAGGCACAGGAAATCAAGTGCCATCCAAAACCGTTGGGTGTGCAGTATCCACAGGATGCTGCTAGACTGGAGGTTAGATTGAATCCCAGAGGACAGCTTACGATTTCTTTTTTTTTCCCCAAAGAAGGCCGGAGGGCTTTTGATTCCAAGTGTTTTTTGTTAAATAACTTCTTGGGCTGTATGATCTTTGGCAGTGGTGGGGTAGCAGAGGAAGTGCAGCCCTGGGGGGTGAGAGGGTGGGATGCTGGGGATTTGTCGGAGGCCAACTTCTGGGAACTGGTGGGCAGGGCTGCAGGGAGGTGAGAGGACACAGAGGTCATCTTTACTTCGGGGCAGAGAATTAGTTGTTGGCTTGGAAGCGACATACAGTATGTCAAGGGTCAACAGAGGCTTTGTTAGAGAGGGGTTGAACTTTTAACATTTTCAGGCTGGTAGGGAGTAAATGGAAGCCAGGGAACAGGTTTGGGGTAGAAAAACCCATGAGATAGCCGCAATATCCCAGTGAGGCACAAAGTGAGCCTGAGATTAGGGTCAACTCTCTTTCCCTCCTTTAACTGAGAGTTAGTATTAGTCTTTTTCACCTTCGCCGCCACAATCCTCGATAAACGTCTTGGGTTTGCAGACATTACAGATGCTTCACCGGAGAATCTGACATGCTGCCGCCACCCCGCTGCTGCCAAGAGATCTGATCTTAATCCTCTATGAGATTTACTCTCTCATAGCAGGTTTCCTTTTTATCTCTTCAACTGTCCTCGCTAGGCAAGCAGCAGACAGCCTCTTGCACAGATCCAAACAACTCCATCGATAAGGCACTGGCCAATTATTAAGGCCATTTTAAGGAGAAAATTGTCAATCATTTGTATCTAAGCTCCTCTCAATAGCAGCGAATACACCCACGGGAATGGCTTTTAAAAAAAGGAATCACTTCTCTCTGACTTCTCCGTCTGACTTCATTACTGATGCTCTTCTGCTCTTCTTTCACTCGCTAACACATGCCTTGCACTTCAGGTGTGATCTTGGGAGCTGTATCAGGGATGTTGCTGCGTGTGGCCTCCCCGATACACCCAGATATCGTCATGGTGATCGCTTTTCCTGGAGATATCCTGATGAGGATGCTGAAGATGTTGATCCTGCCACTCATCATCTCCAGTTTAATCACAGGTACAGTGTGACTGATCATACATCACATTATTACAAGATTCACCTTTAGCGATTGTTTTAATCTTTAAACACTTGATAGTACGAGTTACCAGCTTGTTCATTGCTGAGTTTTATTGTCAGGGCAATTTCACTGATAATGACAGACATGATGCAAAAGTCCTGTTGATTGTAATCTTGATAATGAAATTGTAATTCACAATATATTATTTTGTTCACCATGCAAGAATCGCACACAGGATCAAACACCGTTATGCAATCTCCTGATGTCCGTTTCATTCAGGCCTCATGCAACACAGTATTGAGTTAACATTTCCAATTAATGTCACCAAGCAAATATCAGGTAAACACAATGTCGCTTGTTCTGGCTGCAGGTCTGGCCGGTTTGGACGCCAAATCCAGCGGTCGCCTGGGCACCAGAGCAATGATCTACTACATGACCACCACGATTATTGCCGCTGTCCTGGGAGTCATCCTGGTGTTACTCATCCACCCTGGCAACCCCAAACTGAAGGAGAATCTGGGCCAGGGCGAGAAAAATGATGATGTCTCCAGCTTGGATGCCTTCTTTGATCTGATCAGGAACCTGTTCCCAGAGAACCTGGTGCAGGCTTGTTTCCAACAGGTAATGGAGGACCAGATGATGAACAAGCGCATGTCTGGAAATTGGGAAGCGTGGGGCTGTCTTTATAGCCTGGCAGAGGATTTATCAACACATAAATTCAAACACCCAATAAATCATAGAGGATAACCAGTGACTCTCTGGAACTCAATGACTGTCAGTTGAGTGTCATTTGATAGCATAATGGGCCCAGTGTCAGTCAATAAGCTCAGCACTAATATATCTTCCTTTGTAACCTCAGATCCAGACGGTCACAAAGAAGACGGAGATAATTATTGAGGAGAACCTCAATGCCACCACCATGGAGGGACTGGTGGCCAACATCACCAAGGAGCCTGAGTTCCTCGTCCAGAAGACCCTGCACTTCAAAAGTGGCATGAATGTCCTGGGTGTGTGACCCCATTTCTTTGTCCCACATTAAAAAGCTCACAAGATGATTACCCCCATTAAGATTAACAGCAATGCTAGCTGCTGTGTGAGGATGTACAGCATGCTAACATTCTCACAGTGACAATGCTAACATGCTTAAGCTAAGCAGGCACCACATTAAGCATGTTCACCGCCATTTTTTAGTGTTATAGCATGCTAGCAGTGTTTAGCACTGCTAGCATGCTATATTAGTATTTAACCAGAAGACAAGTCAACAAAGTCATTAGGATCCATTAATGTCTGCAGCAAACTTCATGGAGATTCATCTATTGATATCTGACCAAAGTAGTGGCCCCCAGCAACAGACGTTACCATCCCTGGAGCAATGTCGCTATCATAGCTAGAACTGAAAGTATTATCAACACTTTCATTACTACACCTCCACAATTTGACAGAAGCAAACCATTGAACAAACCTGATGACTTTGAGTTGTAAATGTGAAAGCTCATTTATGCTGCCATAACACATAAAAAGAGATTCGTCCATTTTAAACACTTTATCCATCACTGCCCACATACTTAAATGGGTCCTTTATGTCGGCATAGCGGTTGAGCCGTGCATCCACTAGAGAGCAGCATAGAGACAAGTGTTTATGATAGCAACTAACATGTAGTTGTAGGTGGAGGTGTTTGTGATAATGTACCTAATGTAAAGAGACAAAAGTTTGTTCCAGTGTAAAGTGAAGTAACATAACGTTGATGCCTGTTGTCTCTTACCAACCACAAAATTACCTCCTCAATAATTTACACCGTCGAAATTTCTTCCTCGTGTTCTATCGTCCTATCGTCCAATCACTGCCATGATTTCAGATGGTACTGCTCCATTTTGTCCATACCCGTAAGCTTTCAGAAGACGTGCACAAGTACAGACAAAATTAACGCAGACAAGAGGCTATGTCCGTTTCCGTATATGTACCAAGCATTGAGCATAAATTAGTCTTAAAATGTCTCACCTATCGATAAGAGTTCTTTCATGCTACACACACACACACACACAAACTGGTATTCAAATTTAAGGATACATTTATGGTTTTCTGTCACAGGTCTGATTGGTTTCTTTATTGCATTTGGCATCTGCATGGGCAAGATGGGAGAGAGGGCCAGACTCATGATTGAATTCTTCAGCATCCTCAATGAGATTGTGATGAAACTTGTCATCCTGATCATGTGGTTTGTATCACTTAAGAATCTCATTGACTCATTTTGAAACTCATTTGGTTATTTTGAGACAGAAATAACTGTTTATACCAAATTTAAGTCATTGCGACATTTTTGTGAAATTTAATGGAGAATTTGACAGTTTCCTGACAAACTGTTTTGGTTTACTGCTAAATTCACAGGAATAACCAAAGCTTTCTACATCTCATCAGGTACTCTCCCTTCGGTATCGCCTGTCTGATCTGTGGTAAGATCATCTCCATCAAGGATCTGGAGGTGGTGGGAAGGCAGTTGGGCATGTACATGGTGACTGTAATCATCGGCCTCATCATTCATGGAGCAATCTTCCTGCCCAGCATCTATTTCATTATCGTCAGGAAAAACCCCTTCACCTTCTTCCTGGGTATCTTCCAGGCCTGGATCACTGCTCTGGGTACAGCATCTAGGTAAGCATCAGGATGGATGAATGGATGGAGCCTTCTTAATGAGTATTAATTCAATACAATGTATAACCTACACTCTTCTGCTTTCCCCTCCAGTGCTGGAACCCTGCCCGTCACCTTCCGTTGTCTGGAGGAAAACTTGGGTATTGACAAAAGAGTCACTCGTTTTGTGCTCCCAGTCGGTGCCACCATTAACATGGATGGAACTGCTCTGTACGAGGCTGTGGCTGCCATCTTCATTGCCCAAATGAATGGTATCTACCTTGACCCGGGCCAGATTGTCACTGTCAGGTCAGGAAACACTTTTGAGAGTTTGTCTTTGTGCTTAAAATATCTAAGATTTGGTCGCACTGTTGAATTGAAGTTAACAAATGTGAACATTAGATAACTCCATCTAGGAGGTCATGTTTTCTTTGGTGTGAGTTTGTCTGTTTGTTAGTTAGCAAGGTAAAGCAAAAACTACCCAACATGGCGTGACAGGGTGTTAGCCTTAGTGGAGGAATGCGCTCTCAGGGGGTCCTTCTAGTTCTGTAAACAATTTCTACATAAAGGTTGGAAAATTCTTTAATTCAATTCAATTTGTACAGTACCAAATTACAGCTTATGTTAAAGGTACTTTACACAGGCCTGAGGATACAGCTCAGTAAACACTCTTAACTCCACACACCATTTACTTTGTCTCGAGTGTCTGTAACTAACATCCCCAAATACTCCTCTTTTAATAGAGTGAGTCAAGGATGGATGACCTTAAGCCTGACATTTTTATGGTGCATCAGTCTATGAACCCTCAAATTAAACATCCCCTCTCCCACATTTATATCACTTCATGTGCGATGGAGGACCCACTCTGGTGCTCTTCAGCTTGTTACACAAGCGCCACAGAGAGTGCATGTCTTCAATTGTAATAATGAGGTGAAGCAATTTCTCGTTCATTTGCGCCTGAAGAGTTGCACTGGGGTGAAGAGGAGTGCTGTGGATCCTTCAGTGTATCAGAGAATGTGACTGAGTGCTGATTTGTTGTGTCTTCCTCCAGTCTGACAGCCACCCTGGCCAGTGTAGGAGCAGCCAGTATTCCCAGTGCTGGCCTGGTGACTATGCTGCTGATCCTGACTGCTGTCGGCCTGCCAACGCAAGACATCAGTCTGCTGGTTGCTGTTGACTGGCTGCTGTGAGTTTGACAAGTCAAATGTGTATTGTTGTTACAAATAGATTATAGGTTTGTGTTTTTCTTGCATCTGCGAATTCCTCCGAGCATTGCCCTCGTTTATTAATTTACTCTACATATCCCGGTGCCTCTCCCTGCAGGGATCGATTCAGGACCTCGGTGAACGTGGTTGGTGACTCCTACGGTGCAGGCATCGTGTACCACCTGTCCAAGGCAGAGCTCGACGAGCTGGATGCAAACACGGCTAAGTCAGACGACATCGAAATGATGACGAAGACCCAGTCTTACTACGACGACATGAAGAACCACCACGAAAACAATTCCAACCAGTGCGTCCTAACCGCTACCGCTACAACCGCTTCCACTACTGCTAACAATTCTGTCGTAGTAGATGAATGCAAGGTACAATTAATGCTAACGGACATAGAGACTTGTATCTAACCCTCTCTGTTGTTGCATGTTCATCCTTCACCTTTGCTTGATTTCTTTGTTTTATTCATTGTATCTTTGTTTATAATTGTGTAAATACACCCACTGTTGTTTTATGACAGAAGTGAAGCGAGAGAACAACAGATGCATGTGTATGTATTTATTTATTTCATTTCTCGGGAATAGCAGCGTTTGTGTCAATCGCATGTCTAAGAATTTAAAGCGCTTTTGCCAAAGGGTTTTTTGAACTCAAACAAACCAAAAGCTGAGTCAATTTCAGCGCATGTAAATGAGGGATAACTCGGCTCCAGCTCAACAGGTAGCTAATCTGATGACTATAAGCCGTTGGGGTTTGGCTCTGACTCAAAAGGCAGCGCCAGATAATCCTCATTATGACCCTGAGGAATTATTTAGCAGCTTTCCCAATCCATCAAAAGTTCACACTACATCCGTTTCCTAAAACAAAATATCTCCTGATAGAATATCATTTCTCTGAGCATTTCCTCTAATTTACCTTTTAACATCTACGGTTCTGATTTCTCCTGAAACAAAGAGGGTTTCAATTGTTTAACAGAAATACTTCCAAAGGGGTCGTCCCTTTGCTGTAGAATTTAAAATGCAGAGAGGAGAAGTGTTGCAGCTAATTAACAGTTCATATATTCCCTACATACACACATGTACCGCGTCGCCACTGACTCATTCCCCGTCAGGGCTTTTGTATTTTGACACCATCTATTTTTGCCCATTGTGAAAGCTGTGTTGAGAAATCGAAAAGCTGTGAAGCAGCTCCCACAATGTAAAACATAACACAGTTTGAATGCAGTCTTTGAATGTATCACGGGCTTTTAGAATAATGTAGTTCTTTGCTGAGACACGCACACACTGGCAGGAAAGGTCTGCTGATGAGCCTATTCATTTATTAAAGGGTGAAAGGTGTTGCCTAGCAACACTGGCAACCTGTCACACCAGCAATCTGTCCGTAGTAAAAAAAAGTTATACCCTCCACTCTGAGTCTCCATTTATTAGCAGACATTTACATATAAATGCAAAGGCTTGCTATTCCATGACTGTTTTTTTCTGTTTCTGTTCTGTTTGCCTGTAAATAGATCGACTCACATTTCTAACACCATTTTTCAAAGATGCTTCTTCCACTGTAGATCGCTTGCAAACTAGCCAAAAATTAACAATTGCATTCATTCTGTAGTGTTTGTTGTCTGTATAATGTTCTGTTTTGCATTCACAGTTTATTCACATTTTTGTTTAACGCCTGATGAGTTTTTGGTCATAAATGTTTGGTCTGATCCCAGGTCAGTAACAGAAACTCTCAGGACCAAACGCATGATCATTAGTGGTCGGACAGGGGATCAATATTCCTCCTTCATATTTGCATGTTGCAAAGTAGCTATAATAAGTAAGAGGCTGTGTTTTAATTGCCGAGTAACATACAGCGTAAATTTCAGAAAAGACAAATACACTATAAAAATATAATATAATGTAATTTATTTTAATACCTAAATGGTATTCTGGCTTTACATTGATATGATGTTTAGAGCCTTTATTATCTAAAACCATGCATATGTAGCACAGTTGATTAGTAAAGTTGTTATTTTGGATGTCATAGCTTGGTTTTAGTTATATTCGCTTTACAAGCTGTAAAAGCCGTCGACCAATCAGATTCCTGGGCTGAAGCTAAGTCAAAGTTTTTATTTAACCTAGAAATGAAGTGTGTGTTTTTTATGATCATCTGTGCCTTGGATTGGTTATTTAGATGTCCCTGCTGACTGCTTACAGGTAACCTCAGCCACTAACGGCTCTGCTGCGGAGTGCACGCTTGTTGAGGAGGAACCATGGAAACATGAATAATGGCAGCACAGAGATCCCCTGCTCCTGGGCTCCACAAGCTTTCCTACCTGCTGATAAAAAAAAAAGAGTGAATGAAAAAAAAAGTCACACGAACAGAACTACTAATTGTTTTGTTTTTTAAATGTAGTTTAGTTTTCTTTTCTTTTCTTTTCATTAGTCCCTTTAAAGGTTTTTGTAACTGTCTATCTGACTGATATATAATACTATAATTCACTTAACCGTGAAAGGATAACAGAGGTATACTTTACCTGTTAGAGCACAATTTTGTCCTTTATAGCAGATACTTGCACAACATACTTCAAGGCTTGGGGGAGGGAAGGAAGGAAGAGAAATAAAAATGTTATTCTCAGCAATACATCCTGGTTTCACGTGACGAGGTGAGAGAAGAAGTGGCTGTAGAACACGGGATGCCTTTACATCATCTTCCAAGTTTCGTACAGGTGGTTAACTCTGCTAACGCAGGATGGCGAGGGTTAGAGCGTTAATCATGGCGACCAACGTAGTTTCTTTTTCGCTTTGCATCCCTGTCTGGTTCACGTACTCGCAGAAGGCCGCTGCTTTTCATTCCCAGCCCAGTCTCTCATCTTAAGACCATCGCGTAACTGCCCAATATTACCCACAAGTCCTGAGGTGCAGCAAACTGATGAGCAGGCAGGAGGTAGTGAGACAAACAGGAAAACCAATGCTGAGCCTCATACACTTACAAGCACAGTCACTTATAAAGCACAAATAATAATATTATAGAGCCCATTTTTATCTCCCTTTTGTTTTCCTTCTTTTTAGCCTACTGTGAAGAAAAGGGACTTTTTTATTCTTTAAGTCACCTGTTGAGAGATATAACACTTGTTTGTGTGTGTGCGTGCGTGTTTGTGTGTGTGTGTGAGTGTGTGTGTGTGTGTGTGGTGGAGAGAGCAAGAGAGAACATGACCAAGTCAAGTATTGGGACCAAACAGGCAGAAAATCAATCAACTCACAGAGGCCTTCGACCTGCCTCCATGACGCAACACACCTTTCAGTTTCCTCGTATCGACGTCCATTCCCTGACTGACGCAGACAGCGGCAGCTTCACTTTTTAACGGCGAAGCCTCAACAACTTAACGCAAAGAAAAGCACAACCCTAAATACAGACGTTTATACAAGACTTCCTCTATTGTGACGCCAGTGAAATTAAAGTTAAATTAGCGTTGACGTGATTATGACGAGAGTGAATCAGAATAATATGTAATTGACATATTGGAATTAAACGAAGCACAAAGCAAAGATCTGTAAAGAGCACAAACGAAGCGAACAGAGCACAAACAAAGCCAAAATGAGGATAATTATCAGTCAGCGATAAAATCAAAAGTCACGCACATTATCGTTCCACGTCGACACTGATCGCATTCCAAGTAAAATAAGAAGAAGATAAATAAGGGAGAGAAAAAGATACTCAGGCTTGTATGTTTACTCTTTTACAGGGAATAAAATGATAAAATGTTTACTCGCTCACTACTTGAGCTTTTCACCTCAAGAAAAAAAAGCCACAAGCAGCACATGCGTGGAAAGCTTTGCCTTCCATGTTGAAAGAGAATAATCGTTATAAAATGATAAAATCACAGGAAGGGACGTTTCCCCAGGACGTACAATAAAACCACACACACACACACAGATTTCAGGCTAAATCCAGTGTTGAATAAATTGAAAGCACAGACTATTGACGACTGACAGAGTATAAAGGGTGAACCATCGGAAATAGAAGAAATATGGCAGACAGATCATTGGAGAAGTTTTCCAGCTCCTCATTTAGCCAGACCTAAAAAAGTTAAATAATCCATTCCGCCACCAGAGCTCAAGACTGTTCCTACAAACCCTACATGCTGCAGCTGTGTGTCCATACAGGCGAGAAGACAGTTCAATGGACACACACAGTAACACACATAATGCCAGAATGTTGCCAACTA
This sequence comes from Hippoglossus stenolepis, assembly GCF_022539355.2. Classification (NCBI taxonomy): domain Eukaryota; kingdom Metazoa; phylum Chordata; class Actinopteri; order Pleuronectiformes; family Pleuronectidae; genus Hippoglossus; species Hippoglossus stenolepis. Next base: position 20,396,280 of record NC_061487.1, on the reverse strand, counting down.
TCAGGTAATATCACACATTTTCCTCTCATACAACCACATGGCTTAAGTAAAGAAATCTGCATACATTAAAAAAAAAAAATAGCTTGACTACTGGCTCTTTTTTTAGCCTGTGTGAGTGAGAGGTGAGACTCCTGTGATGTGGATCAGATTTTTTATTTTATAGGTGTCCGTCTCTCCTGTCTTCTTTTTTTCTTTTGTGCTTAACGAAGACCTCGCCTTGACGGGGTTCGCTTCAGACAAACGCCGACAACACGCCGCGCCCCCCCCCCCGCAGTAACACTAAAGGAGACTTTTAACGCAAATAGCGCAGCACCCTGTCATTTTAGCTCCTCTCAAATGACACCTTTCACTTTGCTTTTTTATTGATCACAGCTGACTGAAGTGTGATTCGACGTAAGCGCACACTCTGCCGTGCACTGCGCAGACATACACAAAACACGAATGCACAGACACACACACACACACATTTCTTTTTTCAAACACACGCATACAAACGCTGAAGGTCACTCCATTTTCATTTGTAATCAGCGCACTGCAGAGCACAGCACTGACACCCTAACAAGGCCTTCGAGCCCGACCTTTTGACCTTGTGATCTCCAGGAAAAAATAAAAGATAAAAAAATTATAATTATAGAAAACAGAAAAACCTCCCCAGCGAGGAGACGATGCAGACCATAGTGTCACCCGTGGGGATTGAGTGTTGGACCGCTGTTACGTTCAACCTCACAGTTTTAGAAGCATGAATAAAAACAAGATATAATGATGATTATTTTTTGCACCACTATCTTAAAAGCATGATATTTTGAAGTGCCTCCTTGCACTTTGTGTATATATTGTAGGTAACAGATTTTTTTTTCCTTTTTGTTTTCTCTTGGGGGGACGTTGAAATGGTTCGTAGGAGTATAGTTTCATTGCTGTGACATTTTTCATGTAATCCTCTAGAAAGAAAAAAATATCATCTTTGTCCTGAGTAAAATTAGATTAGATACAAATGTATAGAGAGGAAAACTGTGTAATAAATTGCTTGTTTTTTTTATTCTCTAATAGCTCTTAACTAGTTGTTTTACTGACCTGTCACACACCAATATATATATCATTTTTTTTGTATCTAATGTAAGCGTTTTGAATGTTTGTTCCATGAAGATATAAGCCGTGTGCATTCATTTTCATTGTACATAAATAAATATATAATTGTTCTGTTCAATGGCAGTGCAGAGTTTTCCAGAATTACAGTGATCCTCACGCAAACGCTGTTTGCATGACGGCGAGAAAAGAAAAGGGGAAATGAGAGTCGGAAGGAGAGAGAGAGGAAGAAAGAGAGCAAGGGGATGTTTTTGCTTTGACTATAGGGGCCAACATGAGTTATTTAGGAGGGAGTTATACTTTGATAAAGGCTGAAGAGAAGAGAGACGTATTAAAGGGAACTAATTTAGCCCAGGACGTAGAGCAGAGTGAGGAATCCAACGCGACCTATAGACGAGAGATTTGAGCGAGAGAACAGACATCATGTATTCAGATGCCTGTTACAGTATCAAGCAACATTCCTCAGGTGACTCATCTGAAGCATTTTGTCTTTTCGGTGGAGAAAACTGGCTTTAGTCTCAGGCGTCTTTGTTTACCCCGTGCAGAGATCTAGGTCTTTTAGATCCTGTGTCGAGCTGCCGCATCGTCACACATTTTACCCGCTGAGACGCAACATCGTGGAGGCTGATAGAAATCCCAGCTCCACAATCTGCCTTTACTCCGCTTGCCTTTTCGTTCGCTTTCTAAAACAGAAACTATATTATGCACACACAGACACCTGAGTGAAACGGTACCGATCACATGGATATCGACCGACAGTGTTTCGACAAAGAGCCAGTATATCTTCAAGCTTGTCCTTTTCTACTGCTGATAACCCGTCTCACTCCTGCCTACAACATGCTTTCCTCATCTTACTTTTCTAGGCCTTCTTCCTTCTTTGTAAAGTTGTTGTAATTCTGATGTAAAGGCAGAGCATATGTGTGGGGGGAGATACACTATCGAGTAAAAAAAAGACAAAAAAAAAAACATGAATTCTTTCCTCGGTCTATGGTATACACAAAAAAAATCTGTTTCTACATATCAAGTGTTGTACCTTTGGTGTACATATACAAATATAACTAATAAATGTTGATTCATAACTAAATTCTGCTTCCTTTTTGTATTTTTGCACAATTTCACAAACACAGAAATGTTTGCGTCATGGCCCGAAGTTTGAATGCAAACTAATGTTATCTACAATCTTTTAAATGACTATGGTTTAATATCCTGAGATGGACAATAATCTGTTTATTGGCTTTTTCTAAAGGAATCTCAGCTGCTTTGGTCATTCATGTCCCTGCAGAGTCAATAAGGGAGTAAGTTAATCAATTCAATTTGAAAAGATGATGCACATGCTGAAGAAAAACAAACCTTTGATGAACTCAAGTTTGCGAGATTTGACAATATAGGAAGCTTGATGTAATACGAACTAGAATGACACTCAGTAGAGTGTGTGTATCTCTGCCAAGGTCGAAGAACCATACATTAAATTGTTATTATAGTAGAAATACAAAAGAAATCGTTATGTGGTCTGACAACCTGAATTATATACTTTTCAGAACATGTTGATGTTAATGTGGACATGAAAACCAATGTGACATATTTACCTCTTCACTACGTGGATCTGCTCAAGGGAAATAAACTTCACATAATAGCAACACAAACTCGAAGAGCTACGGTTTAACAAAACACTACCGCCCATGAAAATGTAAAAATCAGTTGGATTCAGATTCTATTCAGATCTGCAACAGCATCCTTGAAAAATCACAAAAAATATGAAAAGATGCTCATGGAGGAATAATGCATATTGCAGAGGTGGTGGTCCTGGTGAATGAATGAATATATATGAATATACGGACAATAGGTCAACAGCAGTTATGTGTATATGTAAGTATGTGTTTAGAAGTTTATACTTGAGCTAAAGGCTAAAATGGTATATTTCTGATTATATGTAATATCTAAGTGAAGATATGAAAATGAAAGAAGAAAATTGGCCTCATCAATGAAAAAAGTTTAAATCGCTGATGTTATTTTTGACCCATCAGTCACATTCCCTGCTTGTTTCAGAACTCTTTAAGTGCATTGGTTTAATAGGCTCCTGCAAAGACAAAGAAGTATAATTTTCCTTTGAATCACCGCTACGTCATTTTTTAATGCCAACGTTACGTGAACTTCAAAATAAATGTATGCTAATTAAGTATTACTCTGTTATTGATGAACATTCAACTGTGCTTCATGCAGTTTAACTCTTTCAAAAGGGCCCTCTTTGTATTCTGCGTTAGCATGTTCTCTCATCACGACCCCGGCGCCATGGAAACCTCACTTCCTCTTATGTCAGTGCGGGGGCAATGTCACCATTTGCATCCCCTGTCATGCCATTCACCCGCTCGCCTTTGTCTTCGCACACAGTGAGCAATCAGTGAGTGAACACCACATTCCATCTCTTTCTATACACGTTTATTTCGTTCATGACTTCACAAAGCTTTTTTTTTTTTCTTAACCAGCAACATCTTTTTTGTTAATTGGTCATGAAACCTGCCTACACGACTACGTCTGCTACTTCCCGTCGGAGTCAATGATAAAAGAGCAAAAAGCAGGAGCGACAACGAAACAAGTCAGAAACAAAAAATCTGTTTACAGTTCAGTTTTTACACCAGAAAAAAAAAAAAAAAGCTGTCACACTGGGAATAAAACTGATTACACAATGACACAATGTATGTTATATTTAGCCAATGAGAAGGTCAGTCGCAAAAACTGCAGCATTTCCATGTGAGTGGTTTGTTGAGACCAGAACACAGGCTTCATTCCCCCACCCACCACCCACCCACCCATCTCCAATCAGAGACATTTCAATAGAATCTCATGAGAAGTCTTTTACATTGTCAAGTGTTTGCAGCACATGGGCTCCCCCTTCGTGTAATATTTAGTTCATGCTGAATATCATATATGATATTTAGCATTCAAGTTAATAATCTCACATTTACAAAATGATCAATCTGCTACAGATACAATCCAAATCTTTCTTTTGCTCATTTCCCCCCCAAATCAAAGTACACACTGTGTTTTCATATACATCATGATTATCATTCTGCTTATCCTCAGGATAACATCAGGGACTCGATGTAAATTTATACCATATTAACTTGCACAAATTGCACATTTCTTGAATGCTCGAGCTGATTCATGCAATACCCACTGCAATATTGCAAAATCCATTTTTACTTCAGAGGTACTTTTTCTGATTGAATAAATCTCAAAATGAACACATTCTTCTACTTAAAGAGGATATAAAGCCCCTTCCTGCCAAAAATAAAAAAAAGCATGGGCATCTAATGCTAAGGCATTTCCAAACATGTACTTTATATACAGAGACCAAGGAAAAGGGGACTTAAAGATGCATAAATTAAGGTATTAAGGTAGAACTCCTCAGGTTTTCTTGAAAATGGAATAAAAACAAGCTTCAGTCCACAGGCGACGTCTGAAATATACACAAGGTTACAACATTCAGCAAACGAATAAAACAAAACACATGAAAATTCTTCTTTTTTTTTTTCTCAAATAAAATAACACAGTTTTCATCATCGACTTCCTACAGTTTAGGATTCACCAATTCTATTACAAAGAGAATAATCTGTAATTAACATGTTCGTCACAAATGACGCCCTCCTCTACCCACCCCCCTCCCTTTTAAACCCATGCCTCTCCAGTCCCGTCATCGACACGCAAACGCACAACTCTCGCAAACACAAAGAACAGGACACGAAACGCGCTCGCACACCCTGCTACGCACCGACGCATGACACCCCACCGTGCACGGCCCTCTTTTGACCGCCACTCAAGGGTCACCACATGAGGGTCACCATCTGGGGACACCACACAAACTAACGGCTGCACATGTTGGTTTGAAAAGACCTGGTCCCCTCTGAGAGGCAACAGCTTCAGACCCAAAACACTTAAGTTAGACAATCGTTCTATAGTAACACACACATAGACCCTCACTCAGCGTCCATTCATTGCTGATCACCGAAGTGGTTCCAGTGTTTGAAGCCCCCAACCCACGTCTGTATATACTCTCTCCATCTTCTCCTCGCGCTCTCCCTCTTCGCCTTCAAACTCCACGACTCCCGTCTCACGCCTGCTGCTCTTTATCCGGCGACTCCTCTAGCGTGATGACGGTGAACTCCTCGGTGTTGCCGTTCTCCTGGATCTTCTCCTTGTTCATGAGGGTCACCATCTCCTGCTCTCGCTCCTGGGAGCTGGATGCCAGTGCTGCGGCGCCGTTCCCCTCGCCGCCATCCTTGGACGTGATCATCAGCGTCTGTCGTTTGCTGCACAAACTGGACGCAGACATTTGTTTAGTATTAAAAAAAATGTTCTAGCCTGCAGCAGAATATGTGTAAACTCTGGCTAATGTCTACTGCTCCTAAAACACATTACATTATAGTGTAGAATAATGAAATGAAAATATAAACTGGAGGTCCCACCTGTTTCTTTTGGCAACAACTGCACATACTAAAAGAATAGCAGCAACTGCCACAATCACCCCAATGATTACCAGCCAGTCTGGAGGGAGAAATAAGAAGCCACGAGTCGACAGTATTAAAGCTGAGTCAGTTGGAAATAAAAAAAATCACTGTCAGGAGAGAATAGGAACAGAAATAGGAAATATTCTCACCCAGTGAACTGCGGCTCTCCTTTGGGTCAGATTTCGGATCAACAGGACTCCGGACCTGTCCTTTGTCATTTGGTTGTTGTGGAGCTGCATGTTGATAAAACAAAAGGCAGACATTGACTCTCAGATACAGATTATTCACTGACATAATAAATATATAAGCGTAAACCTGGATGACACAAATATAGAGTTTTTGTGGCTGTATCACAAACAATGTCATTTAACCAAATACTGAAAGTTACACAGGAATAATCTGATTAATGTATTTTATTTGAATTCACATGTACAGCCAGCTGAACTATACTTATATTCACTTTGATGTCTTTAACACGCAGTTTTATGTTTGAAATGTTTATTAAATTCACTGAGAAAATCAAAGTGATGGAACCATTGAGGCCTGTTTAGTAGCAAATATACTCCACAGCTCAAACTGACACAAGGGGGCGTCCTGTGTTCTTAAAGTTCCTTCAGTCCCCTCGAAACCTGTTGCAGCACAGGAGAGGATGTGGTGTTCTCAGAAAAATGCATTTTGAGCACAGATGAACTAAAACGTCACCATTTTGAATCATCGTCTTTGTGGATGTATAGCGGGGGGACCACATAACGGCAAACTTGCAGAATATACTCCCAAAAGTGATAAATCAGCATTCTCCACAAAAACATGAATACAATTTGTACCACTGAGGTGTTTTTGTGTTATAGATAAAGTAAAGAGCTGAGTTGTAATCACATGACTGCTGTCTAGTTGTGCACTGTTTAACTTTTGCATGTGACTTCCTTACGCTCTTTGGTGGCGTCATCGCTTGTGCCCCCAGTCTCCTCCTCTTTTCCAGCGGGAGCTTGTGGTTTCTCTGTTTCTCCAACAGGGGCCGTCGGAGAGGCTCCCTCCTCCTCAGGGAGGCCTGGCGTCATCCCAGATCCAATGGGCTGGTCGAGGTCCGCCAGAGTGAAAATGAACCCCCCCGTGCTGTTCTCACTCACTTCTGTCGGAGGGGTGGTGACTATGGTGGTCAATTCAATTTTCCAGAGAGCTACCGTGGTGTCACCCCCCTCAATGTCAGCCGTATCCTTGGGTTGTGACTGGAGAGTGGACCCTGAGTCTGCTTCGCCTGATATTGTTGGGCCCTGAGGCAGTGGTGAGGGCTCGGCTGGTTGGAGAATAGAAAAGTTCAAACATTGGTTATTATCGCTTGTGTACACATATTAGACTTCTCTTGGCATTAATCTAGAGATAATGTTATAGTGGTTTTAAATCCTGATTATTATTTCATATGGAACTAATGTTCACTTCATCATCTCATGTAGTTTTATCGTGCCAACATTTACATTACAATACATATTAAAATGCATGGTAGAGTTTATCAGTGAAGCTGAGTTTATTATTTTGACGCTGAGCCATTCTTCACATTATGTTACTGCATAATATCTTTAAAAAAGTTAAATAGTGCTAAATAATTGAGAAAGCGGATCATGAATGACAGAACAAAATGACTCACTTCTTGCTTGAAACACTAATCTCTCTCCCCTTTAATTTCAAACATTAAAAATCACAATTTTTGTTTGATTATGCTTCTTAACAAAAGTGTTAATTGACCAGTTGATATGGTTTCATTCTCTGAGATCCCACGTGATAGTATTTGTTTTACTACACCAAGTTATTCGTGATTTCCTGCATTCAATCCATTTTCTGCATTTGCTGCATTTCTTTGTCAGCACAGACAAATGAGGCAATGCAAAATGTTACTACAGCGTCTTGGTTTTGCAATTTAAAAACAAAAAAAGGGTAAACAGGATGAATAATGGTTGAGTAACTGATAGGTTGCCACCCAGTTGTCTTCTTTCTGAGTCAGATTGATCTGCGTTACAATATATGTCCCAACCTCAGGTTACGTAGGTCGGAGATGAGAGGATGTTGGGCGTTGACAATAGCGATGAGATCATTTACTTACAAGACTGAGGTCAATTCTGTTCTAATTCAAATATTTATACTTTAAATAGGAATTTGAATTTAATTTGTCCCCTTTCAGTTTTATGACATTTCACATCAACCGAGTTTAATAACCTGGAAACTGCATGTTTTTAAAAGTCAGTAGGTGTAATGATAGAAACTGGGCTGTATGAACATTCATCATTTCAAAGCTTTGTTTATCAGTTATTATTCGTGCTTAAACCTTTGATATATGGCAACATATGAGTATAATTAAGTTGAGGGTGAATGAGCTTATTGTATTCAAGGCATATTAAACTGACCTGGTTCATCTGAGGGTAAATGTCGAGCGAATGCTTTTTCACAGTTCTTCTCAGGCCCAACTGGAACATGGTGAACAAGAAGTAGATGTTACCAAAATGGAGAAGCAAACAGCAACAGGTCTGAGAGATGCAAATTGTAGATTCACATGACGAGAACTGACTGTTTCCTGTAGTTATAGTCACCTTTGTCATCATAGCAGTAGGCATCAACTTCTTCATCAGCTCCAGTGGGTCGATGAACAATGAAGCCGCTCAAGTTCTTTGCACAGTTTTCATGGTGCGAGTGTCTGAGGATGGCGGTGCTCCCATTGTTGGTCCAGCCGTACCTGAATGGACACAGCAATGTTATTATTAGAAGACATTTTCTGACACAACTTAGAGACGTTTGTTGATGCAAGATGTCTCCAAGTAGCCACGTCAGAACATATTTCATCATATGAAAAATGGAACTAATTCAAACACTGTTGAAGAGCAGATGCTCGTTTTGCTTTATTGGAAGTTGGTTGGATTTCTGCCACATGACAAACAGGGTGTATCATCACACATATGGAAAACCCTCTTCCTCTTTACTGGTTTTTCATCTATAAATGTGTGGTGTGGGGTGATCTTGTGCACTTAAAGTTGAAGTTCAATAGTTAAATTTAGCTATGATTTTTGATTGTTAATGAAAAAAAAATGCATTTCATTGTGACCTTTCAGACCTTGTGTAGTCCTGATCTTCAGATGTTGGAGGTCTGAGTTAAAATAACAGGTGTGAAAGGTCCTTCAGACCACGGACCAAAATATGACCCCAGATCAAACAGAACCATCGTTACAGTGTGAAAACATTTGGTTTTGATAGTTCAGACTTTCAGGCCAATTCCAGGAAGTTGAAACAGCATTGAACAATAGAAGAAGAAAAAGAAGCAGCTCGCATGATTGCTCGTAGTCTTTCCGTCCAGTTATCTCATTTTGCTAGTAGTAATACCACAATGAGAGTGGCAACGACAATAACAATGTGGACAGGTTCATAAATTTTCTCCATTCAAACAAAAAAACTACTTCCAGTCAAATGGACAACTCGCTGGTATCAGACACACACGTCTAATGTTTGCAATGTAACAAAGACTTGAACCTTGGTTTGGACTTTCAGGTGAGAGAACATCTTCAGGAAGATCAACGTTATGGGGCCCAGTAAACACTTCATCATAAATGTCCAATCTGTACAATCAGTTTAATTAAAATTGTTGTTCACAATAATGAACATTTTTTCATACAAAGACTTGTAGTTTCACCTGCAGGTTTCCATTTCTTTAACGTAGGCCTCCTCGACTTGCTCTTGACTTGCCAGAGTGGTCTTGAGCTGCTCACACACCTTTTCAGCCATGGAGAAGGTGAGGGAGTGACGGGATGGTCCCTCAACCAGGAATACTCCGGCATAGCTGCAGCTCCGAGAATTCACTGCAGGGAAAGAAAAGGGGGAAAAATACACTTTATATTGTAAATAATGATGATATGTCCATAATTTGAGTGTTTTGGCTTCAGAGGGAATACAATATTTTTTAGAAGAGTAACAAAACTGTTCAGTTCACTCAAGAACACAAGATACCAGATTTACACTGAACACATCTTTTTAAAATACATGTAAAATCAAAAATGATTTAATTTTCTTCATACCTCAGCATCTCAAAATCATATTTATAACAGCAGATACTGAAATAGAATAAAGGTTAAGACCCAGAGTTCTTTTGACTACAAACCACAGTAAGGATGCAGATGCTGTGGCTCATACAATAGAAATGATCACATAGTCGTGATTAATGTAATACACAGTGGGATCAATTTGAGACAGCTGGGATTCATTCAGTGGTTTTGAAAGAGGAGCTCTTCACTGCTCAGTGATATTTTTCAGGCAGCGTGTTGAGGACACTTGTAGCTTTTTTTGTCCTGTTTGAGGAGATGCAGTTTTTTCACTTGATTTCAATTCCACATCTTTCATTCTGCTGTTGATTTCTGTCGTATGTCGTGATGGAGCATGTGAATGCTTTCGCATCCATGCCATGTAAAATTAGTCAAGTAATTGTAACTGCATACAGCACAACATTTTTAGCCAATTGTCGAAATGGAAACACCCAACATTCTTATATGCCTGAAGGTGTAAAATAAAGGCTGTGAAAATATGTATTGGCTTATCACTGGAATGCCTCTCGTTCCCCCGCAACAAGATATCTCCCGCCCTCAGATTTGCAAGCCAATAGAATTTAATAACCAATAGTCGTCAAGCTAAATTTGAATAACCCCGCCCATTCCCGGTGAGCTTTTGAGGCACATGCCAAATGGATTAGAGAAGTTACCACGTCTGTGTAACAGGTACCATGGCTTTTCACCAAATGTCATCCCAGCACATCTTGTCAGTTGATCTATGCTTAGCGTTCTTATAAATAGCAGTCGTTTGCTATCACCAAATCAAAATTAGATAGAAAAGAAATAAATATAAAAATAACACCAGTATAAAAGTGTTTGAGAGAGTTTTTAAAGATCTGATTTTAACTGTTGATTCAGGAGATCCTGTTGCTCTTAGACCTGACGGCTGCTTTTGACACTGCCGATCACTCAATCCTGTTGTCACGTTTAGGTAACAGTGTAGGAATTAAAGGTGCTGCACTCAGGTGGTTTCAGTCCTACCAACAGGTGGGACGGCCCCACTTACATGTGGTGTCCCTCAAGGTTCTGTTCTAGGCCCCGTCTTATTCTTCTTATATATGCTGCCACAGTGTACATTTTTTAGAAATATGACGTCTCTTTCCACTGCTTTGTGGATGATGTACAAATAGTTCAATACAGCTCCTGTTTGACTGCCTAAATGACATTAAATCATGGATGAACTTAAACCTCCTCAAACTAAATGAAAACAAGACTGAGGTCATTGTGTTAGAAACCTTGAACTGCTGGATGTGGGCACCCGTGGCCCTCTAGCCCCAAATATTCACTCCTCTGTGAAGGTGTTTATTTTGACAGTGTTTTTAAACTTGACAAGCAGATTTCCTCCATTGTCAGGTCTAGCTTCTTTCAGTGGAGATTTTATCATTAGTATTTTTGATATATTGCGTATTGCTGTTTTCTTGTTGTACCTTTCAATTTGTAAAGCACTTTGGTCAACCAAGTTGTTTTAAATGTGTTATATAAATAAAATTGACATTGACAATATCTCAAAAATATCTCTACAACAAGAGCCTATGAATTTGTTGTCATTTGCCAGTAAACCACAAAAAACTGTTTATTGTACAAAACATATTTTAAAGTTATAGATCAATGAAAGGTTGAACAATAAAATCTGGAGACTAGAACACAGCGCGTGTTTAGTGTTATTCTTCTTGGCTTCATTTGCCATAGTAAAGGAGAAACTTTGTTGGGATGAAACCAAAAATGCAAACTAGGCCCAGCAAGCCAAATGAGTACGTGTGCACATGCAGGTCACATTATTCAAATAGCCACACACTTAACTTTACTTTGGGAGTTTCCCGATATCAGCCGATAATCATTTGCATTGTGAAGAAAACCAGAGAAAGAACCTGGGAAGATCTTGCAATATAAACAGAGACAGAGCTCGTACTCTGACTATTTACCCGTGACTTTGTCTCCATAGTCATTTATGTGCTCTTTACATGGTTCCCCTTTCCACACAGAAAAAAAGTGTTCAATGTAGTGTAAGAGAATTTCTGTGCAGCTATTTTGAAAGCACATGATCATTAATTGAAATATAGAACTAAAATCTGATGGCTGCCATGAAGATCATCGGGTGAAATAGCAAATGACTTAAAATTCATTATCAACATGTATCAACTGTGAAAATCTGATCATGAAGTGATTTGTGCAGTAGGACAAAATAAAAGCATCAGTGGTTTTCATATCCACTTCTGGGAAAAAAGTAATCTACTTCACAAACACTGAATGGAGATGAAGATCAAGTGGCCTCTGCACATACACTGAGGAAAAAGTCCCTATGTGCATTAGCTGTTTGCTGCTTGTTTGAATGCGTTACCATGGCGACGGGTGCACGAGTTGTTAAAGATGTCTCAGCCACATGAGACTCGTACAGGAAGATGACACACTACATCTTATGTTATTTCAGTTAGCATTATGTAATAACAGAGCATCAAACTCTACAATATTTTTTTTCTTTTAGCGGCAGTATGAAAAAAACTTTTGGGACCTATAAAACCTGTTGCTTCACAATAATCTTACTGCTCAACAACTTTTTTCCAGTAGGTTGTACTTGTTGTAGTTCCACGTTCCACGTTCCAGCAAATTTCTTTGACAAATACAGTCTTAATAGACACTTTTCAGTTCAACCCAGAAAAGAAGGAAGTGCACTGTTTAGAAACCACTTGGACAGGTTTCTGATACTACATTCTGACCTTGACTCTTGTATTGCAGAATGCAAATAGTGAAATATTGAGATGAAGAAAAAAAACATATGCATTTTGGCTTGAAGAAAATTACATTTTGAAATCATCCAATGATTTGGACGTGTTTATCTCATTGGTGTGCAGAAAGCTGGCTCGTAAAAGACTAGATATGAATAGGTATGATTAAAAAACTAAAATCCCCTGATTTTTCCACTGACTGCGATGAGTAAACAGAGCACTCGCAACAGCAGGAAGTTGAAGTCTCGACTGTTGGTGGCAGCTGGGCAACAGGAGTGCCAACACTTGTTTTGCAAAGTAGTTTCAGTTCTTTGTTATCTCTCTCTGTCTCTTTCGCTCTCGCTCGCTCCCTCCCTCTCTCTCACTCACTCACACACACACACACACACACACACACACACACACACACATACACACAAATCTGAAAGGACCTCTACACATGCTGCCACATGGCTCAGTGTCCCTGAAAGTAAAGTGGTGAAAAACAGTCTCGGCCTTGCAAACCTGCCCAGAGAGATCTAAGACAGCGCAGCTATCAGTGAGCTGAGAAAAGGGGGGCTGACATGAATCTGAGGCCTGATCATTAGTATGCAGAGGGAACGGTCATGGGTGTCTTTATACAGTCCAGAGGCCGGCTATGCCAAAGCACAGACTCTCCCAAAGCCTCCATTGTCACCTAATGGAGTTGAAACCAAGGAGACTGCAAAGTCTGCGTGGACAGAACCAGAGAGAAAGGGAGCTGTAACACAGTGTCTGTGCCAAAATCTCCAGCTGCTCAAGAAGTAATAGACAAGTCTGACTCTCACTTTCACAGTCCTCCCTCCATCTATCTCCTCTCCTCCTGTTTTCTCTCATTATTCTGTGTTTGTCTTTTCTATGCCAGCAATAAAGTACAAATTACCCCCTGCAGGCTGGCGCGCAAACACACTTGAATTTCGGCAGATGATTCCTTGAGTTATAACTTTTGCTGAGCTGTGACCCTGCATGGACAAGAGCAACAGACTACATCAGGTCAATATCTTGATGTCAAGGTTAAAACCACTCACCAAACTGGCTCATATAACTTTTTCTTTCTGACATACACTTTGCTGTAAATGTTCTCACCAGAGTTTTCTGGAAATATCATGAGAACATGAACACAGAATCTACTGTATACCCTAGCCTTTTAACTTAACTGTAACCATCAGAACTAAATGGCTAACCCCAAGTTTGTCATCTTTAATGGGACTTTGCACTGACTTCCACTCGTTGTGGACAGCCTAACCAAAACCTTGACCGTAACTTTAACCATGACCATTTCATGCTTAACCTTAACAGTTCACATCTTACCCCCGACCTTAACCAGGACCTCAGATACGATGTTTTGCCTCGTTAGGACCAGGCTTTGGTCCCTCATGAGGACTACTGGTCCTCACAAGGTCAGTGTTTATGCTGGTCCTAAAGAGGGTGAGTAAACACACCCACCCACACACACACACACACACTCACATTCTTGTATGTCTTCTTAGTGAGGACACTAATCGACATAATGCATTCCCTAGCCCCCACACTAACCGTAACCATCACAACCTAATGCCTAACCCTAACCTCAACCTAATTATAACCCTTACCTTAAAACCAAGTCTTAACCCTCAAACAGGCCTTTGAAAAAGTGAGGACCAGCCAAAATATCCCCACTTTCAAGTACAAGTACACAATAAATGGCTAACTCAAAAACTTTCCCTAACCTTAACCCTAAACCTATGTCTTCACACTGTCACACACACACATGCACTTAGTTTTCCTTTCTGACCTTCATTTTTCCAACACCTCCACCCATCACTGTTGAAAACAACACCAAGTGTTCCTCTAACTATAAAAGGCAGATGTTCTTATCATTTGTTTAAGATTGATTTGTTTTAGAAGGACTGGCCTCACATTTCTCCTCTGAATTAAATCCAGTGAATCTAAATAGACGATCTGCGATAAGAAGCTCGACCTCCTCCGTTCTGTTCAAACAGTCATAATAGAGACTTTGGTGGAAATAACACACTTAACAACACTTCTTTCTCTGCAGAGGACTCCTTTCACTGGCTGCTTTTGTTGGAACTATTAACTGGCAACCTGAGGAACATTTTACCAGATCAAAGTTTTTATCAAATAAATATCTGTCTCTTTAGTCTTTTAGCCTTTTTACTTTCTTTTTTATCAAATGTGGTTTAAGAAAATGCCCTTACTCACTTTTCTAGCTGATAGCAGGAGGCTGTTAGCCTAGCTTAGCTCACAAAACATGAAGAAACAAATCTTTTGCTCGCTCCATAGTTCAGAAATGTGCTTACTGGCACATTAAAGGCAACATCTCCAAATCAGGAGATGGTTCTCACGTCCACGACAACAGGAAATTGTCCGGGACTTTCAGGCGAGTGGTGGCGCCTGGACACATAACGTTAAAATCCCGCTGCGGAAATCATTTGTTTTTGTTTACAGCACATAACACCAGCATTCGCCCTTATCACCAAAAGCTCTCCAATCTCATTGTCTGTTCGAGGTATTTAGTGCTTTATGCCGTTTTGCATCTAGTGCGTGTCATCAACATGCCCACTCGCTTGCTGTGAATGTTGCTGAATTCTCACATGGGCTCACTTAGATATTTTCTGGACATTTTACCCGAGGGCTGTAGCAGGAATAACTCAGCAGATTGTCTGAAGCAACTGACTCTGACATTTGCATCCTTACATCCGGCCCCCCCACAAAATGTCTGGGGCTCGGTGCATGTCTGAAAGCAGTTTTAATCTTCTAATATAATTCCAGGGGGAAAAAGCATATTTCTTAATTTTTTTAAATGATCAGATTAATCAAACTATTCTTTTAATGTAACCATGGTTGTTTTTATTGATCACGTTTTGTCTTCTTTGCAAAACTATGAATAAGAAACCTCGTTGTTTTTGGCCCAGCGCGAACATTCAATGTCAATTAAAGATTCAATACAATGCTCTGTTTTTCTGGTGATACTGAAAATCCCAGCCTCGTGCTAGAAGATGTTTGTACATTACAGAGCTCTTACTGAGCAGTTTTCCCAGGGACACAAAGACTTTAGTGTATATGAGAAGGGAAAGCAGACGGGTGTAGTGGGGGTGTGAGTGTGGGGGGTGGTTGGTATGTGTGGAGAGCATGAAACTCATAAAATGGTGTTAAAAAGTAATTAGTAGGTTTAACTGCACACAAAACCCGAAATTTGAGAACCCCTAACCATTTAAGAGCAGCTCAATCAGCGTCGGCGGCTCATTGAGAAGAAGGGAAAGCGAGGAGAGGACGTTACATGAGATATTGGTGCAGGGCCATTTAGCTTCAGGGTGGCTGGTTTGCAAAGAATGGTACCGTGGTAGAGGAGGCAAACACGTGTCTGAGAGTTTCAGGTGGCATGAGATGGTACTCAGAGGCTCCACAGGCACAAGCCCTCTTTGTCAGGGCCCGGTCCGAGTCCACGGGGCCCCTGTTCGCCCGTCACCTTGAAACATGACACGGGCAACATGCAGGACGGGTGGTTAAAGCCAAGGAGGCAAATACAGCATTTGCAGGAAGTTCAGTGAACAGGTTTGCCCAAGTGCATGCTTTTGAGTTTGTGTGTGGGTGAAAGATACTGATCCTCTTTGGTTGTGGTCAGTCTGTTAGTTACCATATCTGCACTTGATGGAGGAAACTCAAAAGATACGAGAGCACACATCAGATAAAGTAACGGAAAGTATTAGATGAGTTGAAAGCTCTGAATATCTTTATCTCTTTTTTCATCAATGTAAAAAGATTACGGACAGGAAATTATTAAATTTGGAAGGTCTCAGATTGGTCATAACTCTTTTCAGTCGACTCGTCAACTAAATTATTGAATGGCACTAATGAATTGAAATTATTCCAAATTGGATTTTTATTACACCCCTTGCAGAGGTCATATAGCTATGAAATTAAATAGATGAGATTAATTCAATTAGCAACTGGAACGAACTAATTTTACTGCCTTTAGAGCAGGTTCAGTCAAGAGAAACCAGTGACCAAGCCATTCAGGCTCATAGATGCTTATTGGTGTGCATCCAGACAGCGTTGGTGTGCATCCTCTATAAATCCCATCTTGGTTTACACGGAAGTCTGGCCACAAGTCCACAAGTCCACAAGTCCTGCTCTTACTGCTGTAGACGCAGCTATGAGTTTCAGGTTCAAAGAGGGCGTCTGGACCAGGACGACCAGTAACCACCTCAGGGCGCTTTGATTCAAAACCAGACACCAATTGCTTTCAACACTCAAACATAGAGATACATGCACGCAAGCCGATAACAAAGGGAGGGGATACACCTCCCTCCATCTTTCCACATAGAGTCCGTCTACAGTCTCTTATTTCACTTTGAATACATGGAAAATATTGGTCGAATGTATAACTTGATGCTGATTGTACTTGTACCAAAGGTCTTTGTGAGCAACCCCACCACCACCACCTCAAGGGATCAAGCCAAAAAAAACCCTTAGACCTGTTTGATTCAGCACCAACTTCTCCGCCAGAGATATAAATCGCTCCGAGCAATAAATCCCATCAAAGCCGTACACACAGAGAGCGCACATGTGAGACAAAGAGAGAGAAGAGGGAGACTCTGAGGGGAGAAAAGCTACAGCAACTGCAACTGCTGAACATCCTTTGTGTCAGAGAATAGAGCGTTAAGCGTGGCGGCACAGACTCCAGCTGTAGCAGCACTGTAAGGAGGGGGGGGGGAGAAAAGAGGAAAAGATCTCTTATTTCTGCCTCTAACTAAAAACAAGGAACGGCTTCTGCGAGCCATAGACTGATCATCCAAATCCCTGCTAAATACTTCCCGGCGTGTGAATGCGTGTGAGACAGAGCATGAGCGAGAGCGCCTGTCTCCTTTGTGTCTAACAGGAGTCTGAGGCTGCCAGACGTAAGCCTGTCTGTGCTGGTGTAGCACGCGCTCTCTTGCCGGCATCCACTTGTCCCTTCTTACGAGCAGCAGCCTCAGCCTCTTTTTCTTTCCCTGTCTTCTTCCTCACATGAACACAATTTCTCAATTACAAGCTCAGGATTGTAAGAAAAAGATGCAAAATAATATTAAAAAAAAGTAATCAATACTGTCTGGTTGTAAAATCTGGTAACAAAGGAGGTTTACCAGACAGTCAGACAGTCACAATTAAGGCAGAGTAAGATGGGGGGAAAAAAATTTAAATCCACAAACAAAGAGCCATCCACTGGGCGAAGGCACAATCCCCTCACCTTGAAGTTGCTCTGACCTGGACGAGGCCAGTAATCCAAAGGTGACCCCCAAGAGAAGAATCCACATCCTGGGCAAAGCGTCTGGCGTTCAGTGACTATCTGGTTGTAAAGGTGTGTAACAGTTCTCCTGTGGTCCTGTCTTCCCTCTGCCAGGAGTGGTGTGTGTGTGTGTGTGTGTGTGTGTGTGTATGTGTGTGCTCACGTGTGTGTGTGTATGTGTGTGAAAGAGAGAGGCTGTGAATGAGTGAGAGAGCAGTAAAAAAAAAAGGGAGAGAGAGAGAGAGAGAGAGAGAGAGAGAGAGAGAGAGGACTGGTACTGTGGAGGGAGTAGCTGTGAGTGTCTGGTCGCTCCTGGAGCTGACTCAGACTTTACCCCAACTTTTCTATTCTGTGCCCGAGAGACGCAGAGGCTGGTGGCACGCACACACGCACACACACACACACACACACACACACACACACACACACACACACACACACACACACACACACACACACACACACACACACACACACACACATGTGACCACACACCCTTCTGCCTCTCCCACATTTGCCCCACCTCCCGTCCCGCCCCACCTCATACAGCCTCTCTCTCTCTCTCTCTTTTTTTTGCTTTCCCCTCTCTTGCCCTCCACCCTCTCTTCCTGTCAAGGCAGGAAGAGGAGGAGGGGGCAAGAGAGGAAGGTGAGATAAGAAGAAGGTGATCTCTCTCTTCTGTTTTTTTTTTGTTGCCTAGCCGTCCCTCCTCCTTCTCTTTTCATGTTCCTGACAGCAACAGTTTCTGAGAGGCCATTTTTTTTTCTTTGCTCAGTCCATTTTTTCGATTCATCTGATTTTCCCTCGCACGCGCTCTTCCTCTCCTGCTCAGCGTGATCCTGTGCCACCAATTGAAAGGGGTCGCATCCATTTCAAAGAGAGACACCTCATCTTCAAGCTTTCACAGATACATAAGACGGAGACAGAAATCTCCTGTTGCGCACATTTCTCTGCTTTCCTTATCTCATCTTACAGCAGAGGGATTCACTCACTTTAAATTCTGATCGCAAGACGCACGAATGGCAAAAATAATGGTCAAGAAAATCTACTCCATCTACTTTATCTCAGCATCCAGATCACTTTCCACTTCCAACCCTCAGGTTTCACATTTGACTTCACTATTGGACGGATTGAGTCATCTTGGCTCCTGGGAATCTCCCCGGCAACAGCGTCTCTTGTGTTGTTTGCATGTGATGTGCAATATCTTGATTAACAACTGTGAATAGAAAGCATGACTGCTGGTCTGTAATTGTGTGACTTCCTCACCAACCGACCATAAAGAATGTGTAATGGCTCAGCGTGGCCAGTAACTTTGTAGTCATGGGAACAGCACTCAAATAAACTGATGTGACCTGGCCCGCCCTCCACTCTCAAACCGTTATTCTTACCATCAAAGGCTCATGGTGTTTTAAACTGTTTCAAACAAGTCACTCCATTATATCAGGATGAGCTGGGACCTGTTGAATTCAGGCTGGGGCCGCAGGGAGAGAGAGGAAATATATTCTGTTCACGTTGAGATTATCTAATAATAGTAACGATATTCAGAGCAATTTAAACCTGTGGCTGTGTGCAATGTTATTAAACTGCAAAATTATAAGTTATGTCTCTTTCAACTGGAAACTTCTTTCACTCTTCAGCAGTGAAAAACATGAAGTTACAAGACAAGAAGACTGTAAGTGTATAGTGGCTAAATGCTAAGATCAACAACATAGTTCTACTCGTAACGACAAATGCTAACATGTAATATAATATATATTAGGCAATTTTATTGTTTGCCATGTTAACAATCTTTATTTAGTATTGTATTAGTTTAGCAGTACATAGCTAATGTTTACCAGAGCACAGCTGAGGATAATGGGAATATTTCACTAGTGCAGCAGCTAAAAACGTCTGTTAGGAATATGCTGCTGGTTGCATTTTTTTATATTTTTTTAATTACCTTTTTTAATTAATTGGGCCACGGTAAATAAAAGACCAACGGACTCCTCTCCACCGCTGCTGCACAAAGAGCTGCTCACCTGTTTATCCAAAGCTCGGGAAACCCCCCGAACTGGAGAAGCAGCTGTCGTCCATTGTTGTAATGCGCTATGAGATAAGATAAGAAAAACTTTATTGATCCAGACACTGTGGATATTCAGTTGTTACAGCAGCAGGCAGCTCAGAATGAGGCAGAGAAAAGAATAATAATATAAAAAAAGGCAATAGAATAAAAGTATGTTGTCATAATCGATACCATCACTTAGGTTGACTAGTTCCATCAGCCGTGATGAACTCTTCTTGAGATATACGAGCCACCCTCAGACAGACAGACACCTGGAATTAGGAGAAAGATATATTGAAGTGCTGGATTTTTTTTCCAGTTGAAATGATGAGCCAATTGTGATGCAGGGGCTGGTGCACATGGATCTTTGTCTATTCTTTGATTTATATTCCTCTGTTTGAAGTGCAGCCCCAGCTAAGCTTTTAAATAAGGGGGTTTCTGACTTGAAGGGGTTTGAGGTTATAGGGTTCGGGTTATTTCAGTTCATCCAAAGGGGATCAGGGATGCACCACATATCATGGCGATCAATCAAGAAGCGTGTGTTGAGATTTCACACAAAGCCACAAATGTCACCCTTGTAGTGACACAAGAGAGAAAAGCAGGGGGTTTCCAAAGGCAGCACGATATCTGCAGCAGATTTCATGGACATTCATGTAATAGTTGAGATATTGCCGTGTGGAATTAGGTAGAGAACAGATAGAGCCATGCTAAAAATGCCAAAATACACCTGAGCACAGAAGCTGACATTAGAGCCTTAAAATGAATCCCAACACACAGCTACTTCTGATTTGTGAATGGACAAGGCAATGAATATGTGGAACTCAAACAATGCTTAAAACCATGAGAACAATAGAGTTGTCCCAATGGGTCAATGGGACTAGCCCCTGGACTTCCCTCTTGACTTCTGGTTTGGGGCAGATCAGAGAGCTAAGTCAAGTTTTACTAGTGATTGTGAAAAACTGACAGACTGATGGCCTGTAGGTAAATACTGGATTCCACTGGAGAGTTTATAGATGCAGCATATTACGTAACACAGATTCTAAAAGTGTATCTCTTTTCATGAATTGTCACGCACCTGTTATTTCAAAAGAAAAGATCATGATGAAAATGATTCACACCTCCTCCCCCTACACGTATGAGTGACTTCCTGTTTCACCTGTTGCCATAGTCACCGTTGCTCTGTAGCAATGACAGTAAGAAAACAAGCATGTTTACACCTTGCAGGAAAACCACGGTTTAGTTCACTTTTTTTTGTGTGTGTGTGCAAACCACACTGAACTTTTGCTCTCGGTATGAAATGCGCAACATAAATAAAGTTTGCCCTTGAAGAGTGTGATTTCAAATGAGTGTGTTTTCTATAAATGTTAAAAGTAAAAATGTATTTATATTCTGCGGTAAAGGTAAAACATTGAAACCTCCAACAGATAATGAGAAACTGAGCATTAGAGACAGAGACACTGGAGATAAATTGTTATCCAGCCTGAGTTTGTTTCCCTCTCTGAACAATGTCTGTCCTCATTTCTCCCTCTGGAGAAACAACATTGACACAAGCAGCAAAGGCGATCGGCTCCTTTCATTGAATAGTTGAGTCGGTGTGGAACATTTGCAGTGATTGATAAATCTCTTTTCAAACAGTCGAACAAGGACACATGTCCCATTGTAGGCTAAGAAAAGATCAAGTCGGTCAACACTTCAGTGCGACGGAATGCACGAATCTCTCCATCACCGTCAGTCTAAACAAATAAAATAAACTTGTTCAGCCGATCGTCCATGTTTAGGAGCTTGTGTGAACATGAATGTGACCTAAATGGATCATATCTCTTTATTTATATTCTGAAGTGGCTTTGAAAGAAGAGGGACAAAGCGGATTTGTAAGCACAGCAGCTTGACCACAGATGGCTCCAGGGTTAATATCTTTACCATCTTTGATGTATGACGTCACGGCAGCAGACAACAGAAAACATCTGTATCTGAGGCATGAGCCTAAATTAAACATCTGACCGAGTGCTGAGTCAGCAGCCAGCACACATCCGAACCAGACTTTCCGTGATGGCTGCTCAGTGAGGACACCCACATGCGCGTTCTCATCAGACGTCCTTGCGGCCGGGGATCATTGTGGAAACAGCCGAGTAGTGGCACCTCCTCAGCATTCCTCTGAGGCAACGTGCCTTTTTCCCCCCATCCAGCGCACTGACTGGAATGTGAGCAGGAGATGACCATATACGTACAGAGCAAGTGAGATGAAATCCATCCAAATTTGCGCAGATGTGTTGTAATGACGTTACTTTGTGAAGTTTGTGGTCCAGAATATTTCTGTAAAATATCAGCTGGTGACAAAATATCATGAAGTTTCCACACATTTTGATCTGAGCCACCTAAAGAAGGACATTTATCAGACAGTCGTTTGTTGGCCTGTTGCTTCTTTCTCTTCAGTGAAGCTACCGAGGGCGATCGAAGGTCTGTCTATGTTGCAACCCGTGCTGGAGGTGGGGGAGGTGAGGGAGGTTGTTAGGAGTGTGCCCTGATTGTGTATCTTTGGTCGATGGATGAGCTCTGCCTCACCGCAGCAGTGTCTCGGACTGAATGAGCTATGCCAGCGTCATGGGAGCATGACTGGACTGCTTCAAAAGGCCGGGCTTTGTGCAACAACAACAAAGCAAGGGTCTCGCTTGTGTTTGGGTGCTGGGACAGCGCAGCAGGCGTGTTTGGACAGCGAGTGTCACAGACTACTGTATAGCCAACTGGAATGTCGTGTGTCATCCCCCATCTGGGTCGTACTTTCAGTCAGGACGCTCACGATAAGCCTCTGTGATCTCACAGGTGAAATGTTTGCAGATGCCACACTTTTTTGTCCTTTGTCTATTGTCTAACTACTTTAGGTGTATTAAGGTTTGTACTGGACTCTGGAATCCAGTTGTTCTAGTTGTTCAAAAGCTGCAGTTTCCTGATTCTATCTGCACAATGGGGTAAATTTACGTAAATGTAAAGTCTACAAAAAAGTTGGTGACACGTGATACTGACGTTATCCCTTTTTAAATAGTTTTACAATTCGCTCTAAATAGTAGCTTCTAATGTCAACTTGCCCACATGCAAATGTTGGAGAAGTGCAGTAAAAGCTCTACACAACAACTTTTGTTTAGAGCATCTTTGTTTTTCCCACATTTCGACTTCCAAGCACATGACACACACCAAAACTACTTCACAACTCACTGGGGAACAAATAGAGCTTCCAAGGAGCATGTGAATAAACACTGAGACAAAAAAGCTATGACAACCCGTATATTCCGCTTTTGTAACTTTGTTTCAGTATCTGTTTTACCCATTGGGACTTTTTCACGATTTTTTTCAGGATGCTGGGTAAAAGAGGCTTTTCAAAGAAATGACCTAAAGTTCTAAATGTAGCACATTGTCGATGAGCTCAGACAGAAGGAGGAAGGGGAAGTCCAAGGTGGTAACTTTGGGGCAGCTTTTGTATTTAAATTGTACGACTCAGATAAAAGACGAGTGAATAGAGAGGTGCCGGCAGTAAGGGAAAATGGAGAGAGACAAGAGGAAATCCTGTCAACAATGGTTGAACAAACTTGAGCGTGAGATAATGTGGATGAGAGCAAGCCACTCCCCAACACTGGCGATCATTCACTAAGCCTATTCACACAGGGAAATGTGTGTGTCTGAGTGTGTGAGGGAGACCAGGGAAAGTTCCCTGTAAAGCGCCAAAGTCAGGGAACGAGAGGAAAGAAAAATATGTCACTGTTTATGGTTCCAGATGAAAATCAATCACCAATCTTTGACCCTCTGTTGCTTACAAGTGAAAACTTTCAGATTATAACAAGAGTCATATATTCAACATCAGCCTCTGGTCACAAGCTGATCACAAGGACAAGATGTTTACGAGCCCCTCCCCCACTGGACTTACTGTACATCCCCTGAGCATGTGACAGGCGTATGGTATTCACATCAATACAGTTACAAAAGCATAGATAACAGACACTTTATGCTTCATACTAATTCACTTTCACAGATTCCTGCCTGAAATGGTTTATTATTGGATAAAACCATTAGGATTTTTCCTGTGAAGTGAGCAAATGATTCATAATTGATCCTTTATTCTTATCCTGCCAAACACAAGCTTCCTTCATAAGACAAAGTATCCGTTAACAATCCATTTGATTTCATTTGGAAGTCTTGGACCAGTTCATTCATGCGGTAGATGGAGAACCCATCTATGACAGAGCCCAGGAGGACGGGGAGGAGCTGGATAGCGAAACGGGTGTGGTGCAGACTCATTCAGGCCCATTTTGCTATTTGGCCCAACATATCTGAAGGACATCCAAATACCAGCACAACAGAAGTGCTCGCTTGCCCACTTCTGTCGCCATAGCAACTGCCTCCATCCCTCTGCAGCATACTGTGCGTCCATGAGTCTGACCTGCACACCTTGCCCGAGCCGCCGCGCTATCTTCAAGAACCTACGTGCAGTTCATCAAAAACCTTGGCGGGAAAAATATCTGATCACCTCAGGTCTGGCGGCTCTCTTATCCAGCTGTTACATTTAACGAGATTGGCGAGCAGAGATTGGCGGGCGGCAGTCAGGGGAGTAAATGTCAGGCTGCGACAGGAAAGCCGAGGAAATGTCAGAGCATGTTTTGCTGCATGTATTTTCGGGCAGAGCTGATATTTGGAAGGGCATTGATCAACTGCACTGCTTAACAGCCGCTGTCAGGCCGGTAGTACAATGTGGCAGAGCACAATAAAGGTTTCGAAAAGGGACATGATTTCAGCATCTTGACATAAAGTAGTGCACAAACCACAAATAAGAAACAGAAAATGATGTAGCTTCCAAAGTGAGAACCACATACCTCATCAAAAGATATTAGGCCTGTAAGACACGGCATACTAATGACACAAGGAGGCTGTTTCAACACAAACATTTCATTAGGCTAGGAACTATGGTAACGCAACAATATGAAGGGGCAACAAAATTAACATGCGCTCATCATTAGCCCTCAGCATTTTTAACCATTTCCCTGTCAGTCTGCTACTGGGTTCTTTTATTGTCAAGCAATCGTCTCATTTTCTGCATCTGACTCGATCTGACTCACACAACACAGCGGCCCAGGGTTATGAGCTCAGCTGACCAAGCAACACCACGTTTAAATTCAATAAGGAAGAGATGAGTGGGGATGAAGAACAGGATCAGACTGGTCGAGGCCCTGAAGTGATGTCAGATGATGGATTACAGACTCCAATGTGCTATAATAACCTGTGTATAGCTAACAAAACGGAATGCCCAGCTAATATTTAAAAAAAAGAAAAGCGATTTTCAGCTTAAAAGCAGTAAAAATATGAAAATAATAATAATAAAAAAAAAAGTGTTTTAACGAATCACGACGACAAACTGCGGTTGTTTGCCTCTTGGTGCAGTTTCAGTCAACATACTTTTTTTATTTCCCCCAAGACTCAGGTCACTGTGACCTTTGACCACTGACATCTAATCAGTCCAAGGGACAACTGGTCACAATGGGAAGGAATATCCCAAAGGCAGACTTGAGACATCATGTTCAATGAAAAAAATAATTTGTAATCAGTTGATTTGTTAGTCTAATTGAACATTCATTAAGCAAAAAAAGTTTTGTGTGGACAGTGACTTTGACCTTTTACTTTTTACCTTTTTACTCCAATTCTAATCAGTTCATCCTTGAGTCCAAGTGAACATTTGTACTAACTTTGAAGAGATTCCCTAAAGGTGTTCTCTAAATATTGTGTTCACAAGACAACCTGCAAAAAAGAAAACCTGCGGTCACTGGCTTTCGCCGTCACTGAGGCATAAAAAGTGCATGTGCACTCCTCAGTGTTTTTTTTTTAAGGGCACTGTTTCTCCTCTCATCACTTTTTATTGAGTCTACCAAGCATCACCGTGGTAACTAGCCCTGTTGAAGGTGCATGTGTGTCTTCAGAACAGTAGCCACACTGTAGAAAACAGTGGGACTGTGCCAGTTGCCTGTATGGCCCCCATGTACCCTCCCCTGTATGTCTCCCTCCTAAATGCAGAGTCACGAGAATCTGATACCACAGCAACCACAGAACAAAATGTCCTCGCTCCAGTCATTGAGAAGTGGTTAAGTGTGTGTAAAGTTCTGGCAAAAGCAGAAAAATAGAGAAAACGGCCATTTATGGAGTCACTATCATGGGAGTAAGGTAATCAGATTGGATAATAATTCAGTTCCTGCACCTTGTTGTCCTTATCTCACCTTAGAAAACAGCACCTGTCCTCATTTTTAGATTCTTTCCATGTAGTAATATGTGAAAAACAAATCTAAGACAGAGACAAATGAAAGTCTGTGATCGCAGCTTCTTCCTTTATCTCCAAAAGAAACAATACCGGACTCTGCTTATGCATATCTGGGATAAGCTCTGCCTGACTGGTGCGGATACATACTGTATGTAAACAGCTGTTCTGCCCACGCTTACAGCAAAGATACGCATCTGCCAGCGGAGGCTGACCCGTACACTCCGCTCAGCAAATTATCCTAATTGGCTTCTTTGAAATAATTATTATGTAATCTCTTTAGATTTTAATTAAATAGAAACACACACACCCACAGACACACACATCTGTGGTTTCCCCGATAGCTGTAGGTGGGAGGAACATGTTTTAATGAGGCGCACAGACATCTGAAGGTTGAACAGTGTGTTTTATTGGCATCTGAGGACACCCAAACCTAAATGGTTGTATTTAGTCTGTATACACATGGATTTAATGGATTAGTTATTTTTCGGGGATATCACAGCATTTGTTTTAAATAAGTTAAAACATATTAACATGAACAACGTCTGAAATTTACTTTGAATTTTGTAACAGGAAATGTGGGTTGACCCTTAGTGGGCACAGCCTCGCCAATGATGTTCAGTAATAAATATTTCGGACAAATGTACATAGAAGGTCCCATTTTCAGTCCCATGTTCTATTTGCATGTGTGAATAGTGACACAGAATAGATGCGCTGGTACTGAAAAATACAACTTTAACTTTATATATATACACAAACTGGTGTGATAGACCAAACATCGCTTTTACAGTATGCGGGGCACCTGGCTGTGTCGGTTGGGTCTTGGTAATATTTGGCACCACTGCTAGAACCCTGTGTCACAGAAGCCCACTTCATCACAATGCTTGGTTATTATGTGTGAGACACTATATACACAAGACTACTTTGTCAGCCTTAATCCAATGGGAATCAGTTTCTTAAGAACCGTCTGATTGTGACCACATGAGACAGGCGTTATCAGGAAGGTGTTTGGTGCTTCGTCTCTGTGTTTTCAGGCAAGTGTCATGCGTTGGGGTTTTTCTAGGTTGGCTCGGAATTTATCAAGAAACCGTGAGGCTAACTCGTCGTCCACTAGTCGACCATCGCTGGACAGAGTGACTGTCATCAGCTGCTGGGTGCGCAGGGTCTGGTCGTCCTCGCGTAGTCGCAGCTCGGCCCTGGAAGTCCCGACGGCGAGGATGCACGCCTGAGGAGGGTTGATCACAGCGCTGAAGCCACTGATGCCAAACATCCCGAGATTAGATATACTGCCACGGAGAGAAATGGAAGAAAGAAGTCAGACTCAGCAGGGGGAGGGACAACGCATACAAATTTACTAAGTGGACAAAACTGTGGTTCTAAAACCAGCTCCTTGATGCAAAGAAAAGAACATTACCACATGGAGAGAGTGAATAAAAAAACCAGAGGGTGAATTAAATCTATTAATTATAATTGGCTGTGAGCATCTAATTTTATACAAAACAGAACACTGATCAGTAAAGATTCATACGGCAGATCCAGCCTTCTAATCTCTTCCTAAATGCGGTGTAGGGTCAGAAAGACTGACCGGGGGGTGGGGGTGGGGGGCAGTTTGCTGTTTGCCTTAATGAGAATTCTAGCTCAGGGGGGGAAGCGGGCAAATGAATGGAGGGAGGGCAGACACACACATATCCTCAGGAGGACATGGAGGACTGCAGCTCCATTGGAATCCATCGCTCTTGCCTGACACAGAAACCCCATTTATGTCTCAATGGCACCATTAATTCTAATGGGCTGAAAAGCCTCCCTTTCCACTTTTTGGCAATTGATGGTGCAGCATCTAATGATCCTTGTCATCCAAGACCACGTTCAGTTCAGTACCACATGAACTATAGGATATGCATAATACATATTGACTCTTTGTTAAATCCGATTGAAGTGATGAAAGTGGAAACAGATATCTTGTCACTGAGTTACAAATGAAAGATAGAAGGTGTTAGAGGCCTCTGTTCCCACACATGAGGAAATCTTTCTGTTGACATCATGATGTCACTACTGTTCATGTGCCTCTTGTTTCCCTAAGAAATTATGTGTCAGGTTTATGTTTGTAGAAATGTTTTATGTTCTATTCAAATCTAGATGTTTACCTGAACGAGCCTCCCTGGTACTCCTCAGGTAGAAGTTTTCCATCTCGAGCCTTCTGGGCCAAAGCCTATGGAAGAAGCATTAATATTCATCACTTACACAAGACGTCACCAGAGATCTTGATTTGTCCATGTGAGGCACAAGCACACTCCTGGCTGACTGCTGTTTAATACCAAACTTTAAAGATAATCAGGGAAGATCAGTATTAGGATTCATGTACTGTATCATATATATCAAAATAAAATGTTTTTGTCCAACCACTGGATGTTGAGTTATTTCACAGGATAAAAGAAAACTGACTTGTTGGTGGTTCTACAGGTAAAGTTCAGGGATCACCCAATTCATTATATTTCAATCTCTAGGACCAATGGATACATAAACAATATTTCATGGCAAAACATCTAATAGTCGTTGGAATATTTGAGTTGATTGGGCCAACAGAGCAAAGAGACCTCAACTCTATCCCAACAGCGATGCCACTAGCATAACAAAAAATGTGTAAAGACCAAATGGACGTATTATTTTTGTAAAGCTAGACACTAACTATTATGACATTTTGATATTCTATCAACTCTGGTGTACAGAACACCAGAGCTTGTCTAATCCAACCAGACAAAAAGCCACAATAAGCTTTTAATTTAGACAAACCTCTTATTCACTGCAATTCAGCAAAAGTGTTGAGAGTGGTCAATTTTGAAATACAATTTTTAAGTAAATGATCCAGTGTCTAACAATCCCTGAGATAAATGAAAACCACCAGACTGTGCAATGCTCAAATGAGGCAGGGGAACATGACAACGCCCAGAGGGAAGATGAGGCACCTGACGAGGAAAGCCAACACATCACTGCAGCCAGTTCCTGTGAATGCATGTTCTATCAGAGCATGAACAAACCTGGAGAAAACACAACGTATCTGTCAGATGAGAACAAAGTATGAAGATGGTATCGTTTCCAGTGCAAGTGTGTTTGCATATGATCCACTTTATGTTTGTTAAGGATGATTTCTGTGATCCAAGAAACATACACTGTCGTCATATCAGATATAATCTTTTAAATCTGATGAAAATACCGGCTCTGCATTAAACTCCAGACTTTGCTGAAAGACTGAGTGAGCTACTGATGAAAAGGTAGTTTTACACTCATCTTTTTCAAGGTATTGCTCACTGTGAGGTTGAAACTGTAGGTTGGCCACAGCATCTATATTCGGCATGAATTTAGGTCAAATGTCAATGTACCAAAATGTTACATTACAAAAGGCAACCGACACAGAACATCAAGTGTAAGTATCCGGATCGTTGAGACACAGTGGGACATGAGGAGCACATTTGAGAGAAGAGTCGTCAGTACAAAAAGAGTTCGACATTCCACATGTTGATTTTGATTTGATACCATTAAGGACTTGCACGTGTAGATTGAGCTCAAGGCAGACGTTTAACTCAACTGAAAAGCAGTGGGAGGCAAAGTGCGTTTTGAAAACTCAAGGTGTTTGAAGAAATGTCTGCAGAGTTGGTGCCAATGCCTTATACCAGCGGTTATATTGTTGTTATCTTCAAAATGGATTAAACAGGGTCGACAATAATTTAAACAGATTTTAAATTCTTAAAAGTTCCAATTGCAATGTGGTTATAATATTCTGCACTGTATTCTATCATATCCCAGTTCAACACTCACGTATGCCATTATAACCATTTCTTTGTGTGAATGTGTTGCAAATACAACTACATCATTTCCAGTAACTCTGAGACATCATATTCACAGTTGGCTTTTCTCACGGTACAATTCATCATTAATGTGCTAAATTACCTGTCCAGACAAACAGACAAGCAATTACAATGCATTTCAGCATCTGATTGCACCATGACTGTTTTGTCATAACTGCTGGAACGTGAGTAAGAGTAAAAAAGATAATTACACACCCACTCCCTCAACTCAGCACACAGCTCTCACTGATAGGCACAAACATGCCGTGTGGTTTTTCCCAAAAAACTACCACACATATATTTTTACCATTGCCAAGTATTGTCACTGCTACAAATAATCACCAACTTCAGCCACTGTCACTGGGGGAACACTTTAACTTTCACCCCTTTTTCTGCTCTGTGATGTGGTTTAGAGCATACACAAATAAAACACCTGTCCACCACAGTGCTGTTAAACCAGAAGCACCTAAATCTAAACTGGCCTCGGAGAATGTGCTGGGCTTTGCAGGTTTTGTTGTTGTATAATAATCATAGAGACATAAATAGCAGCCCTGAGCATTTGTGGAATATTATACCGGGTCACTGCTGGTGAGAAACATTACGTTGCATTACCTTGATCTTCAGAAATGTATTTATTTTGATTTCTGTGTGTCTCTTCAATAAGAAAATGGCTCATAGAGAGTGTGTCTGTATATGAATGTCAGATTTCGATTTTTTTTGCATGTCTGTCCCCAGCTGCTGACTGTGGGCAGGGAAAAGAGCAGACCATTGTAACTTTGTACTCCATCTGTGGCCAGTGACAGCTGTGACCTGCAACCTAATGGTAAAACATCACAGTATCTGAGATCTAATGAGATCTATCAGGATGATTTGAAGACCACTTCTACTCTACACGATCCGAATGATAGGAAATAGACGTAATAAGTGACCCACAGGTTGTGTTTTCACATACAGTTGGGCTACAGTCGAGTCTGAACTTCCTTATCTATTCCCGCAAACAGCAAGACCCCACGTTATCACCTGAAGTGGAACACGGAAACCCCCCACAGCTTCAAGTTATAATCTAACAACCGCAAACAACCATGAGGGAAACTCCCACAAAGTTATCCATTAACAAACTGTGACAGAATGGTTGATAATATTTTCTTGCTCTTCATTTCTCTGGAGCCGGTGGTTTTTACCTTTGCATTAGCTGAGATCTCCTGGACCCCTTTGTTTGCAGCATCCTTGATGATGGGGGTGATGAGGCCTCTGTCAGTCGCCACAGCGATTGAAATGTGGATGGAATCAAGCGCTCGGGGTCCATCACCAGACCAGGTCACATTTACTTCTGGCATCTCCTGTGATAAAAATTCAAAAAGGTCAGTGAAGATTCTGACGAGGAAAAAAACAACCAGACAATGACAGATTAAAAAGCCGACTGCTTCCTGGTTACATGGCGTTTCCATGACGTTCATAACTGCAAGTCTGATATAACACCAAATATACTGTATAAGACTTATATAAAGTATATTGTATTTCTCCAATGAGGAAAAATGCACACCGCTCATCCAGGATCAGGCCTGGCTGAGGTGCTTTGTCCTAAAGAACTCAAACTACATGATAAAAATATATAGATATGTATCTTTATATAACACTAAATGTGGAAGAATAATAAATTAATTTGTTGGTGATTGTACACACTTTCTATCAGGAAAACTAATGTAAAACATATGTACTGTATCTGTATAGACACAGTACATATGTATATAAATCATCAGAGTCAGACTGTGACAGACTTTGATCATGATTAATCTTCTGTGATGAAGCGTCCATAACAGGTTACTCTACATTACAAAGCATCCACGGTGAATTCCTGGGTCAGGTCAACACAGAAAATGTTTATCTGCTCACATTAACTAGAGCAGATCACTCTGCCAAAGCATGCCAGTTGGTTAAAGTGGTGACACAAAATTGGCCTCAGATGCCACTTCCTGATGTACTTTGGTCAAAGAAGGAAGCGCGATTGTGTTATTTTTTACAGTTTCCGGGTGTTACGTAAGTGAGTGACATATTTCAATTTTGAGCAGAAGCCACAGAGGTATTTTAGCCACGTGGGACATTGGACTAACAGTAACACAGTGTTTAGACAATGAGATAGTCTTGTGTTGCTTTGCTGGGAAACACGTCAATGTTTCACATTCTTCACATTTAATGTCACACTCCCATTGCAGCTTCACACGACAGCGTTTCATAC
The DNA here is from genome assembly GCF_022539355.2 of Hippoglossus stenolepis. Classification (NCBI taxonomy): domain Eukaryota; kingdom Metazoa; phylum Chordata; class Actinopteri; order Pleuronectiformes; family Pleuronectidae; genus Hippoglossus; species Hippoglossus stenolepis. The sequence goes on along the minus strand of NC_061487.1, from coordinate 20,364,195 downwards.
ATGTCTTCTGTCGTCTGGTACATGTAGATGCTTAAGGTGGACACATTCACTGAAGCATGTACATTATTCCATGCTAAATAATAAACATAAGTGGTTTGATAGGCTGTGCTGCTCTTATCAGATGCTGCTGAGACATTCCTCACTGTAATAATTAAATTACCAGAGGGCCACATCTATTTTTAACCTGCATTTCCCTCTCACACATTCCTTAGATCAAGCAGTAGCTTAAGTCACAGTAATCATTTAGAAGAAAATATAAACGTAAACAAGTATTTTAGAGGTGTCCCTCTATCTGTTTGGGTTTTCTTCCACTCTTCAGGGAGATGAATGCCTCAGAACTTCTAAGAATAAAACGATCTGAGCATCTGCGTATATATTAATTTCTTTGTATGATGGCGAGGCTACTGCCACCAGCTGAAACACAAACTGAAAATTTAACCAAGGAAAGCAACATAAGTCATAAACTGTGTGGCCGCAGGCTTTAGGCACAGCATTAGGGGGTGATTTCATAAAAAGATTGGCCTCAGCAGATTTAAGGAACAAATGACGGCAAAAGGAAAAAGATTCTAAACAATACTTACTTTAAGTGTGACAGCTGCAGCCTTGATAATGAAATCATTAACAGACACTTTGATCTGTTCTGAAAAGACAAAGAAGACACAGTGTGTGAGCCTGATTCAAACTCTAATGAGAAGTAATTTCTGCTTATTACAACCAGTTAGAGCTGGTCTGGTAGATGGTGTCAAAGAAGGGCCAAAGACAGGGATGAACATATGACAATGTATTCTCTACAAGACATTTGACATGTGCTAATGTACAAAGTGGAATGCTAAGGACATTTTTCTGAATGAAAAATATTTCCAAAGTGCTGAAATAGGCTCCTTATTAATACATAGGGTTGAAAATGAATGCACCAACATGCTCTTGTATGTGAAAAAAAAAATATATAGAAAATTTTAAATTGTGTTGACCTGTCGAATCCATCCCTCTCTATCTGAATCAGTCACTAGCAATTGTTCTGATCCTCCCCCTCTATCTCTGTGTGTATGTGTGTCACAGCAGACCGAGCGGGTTTGGCCCGGCACCGCTGCCAACTTTTACTAGTGTCCATTAGTGCTGTACTAGACAGTTATGAATGCTGCGAGCAGGATGATTAACGAGCTAACCGTGAAATCGCTCTGCTCCTGAACAATGAGGGTCCGCAAAAACAACCGGAGAGAGAATCCCTCATACACACACAACCTTCGCTAATAGGTCTGGTATGGCCGAACCGTTTCCTCCGTCAAAGAGACGGGACGCAGAGAGATTTAACGTTTGTTTGACAGCTTGGCAAAGTTAAGCTAAATAAACCCAATTAAGCAATAGTGGGTTGAACTGTTTAAAAAGATAGGAAAGTGAAAAAGTGCTCTTGCTATATAAACATGAAAAAAACGAAAAAAAAACCAGATTACATTGAAGGAATCCATGAAGAGAAGCTGTTAATGATAAATAGTCTGTAACCTGAATGTGTCAAAATGCTGAAGGGGGAATGTTGTGACACATGTTCAGCTTACAAACACACATCCTGATGGCTGTTGCACAAGAACTTGTGGTTGCCAGAAGAGGATGTGAGTAGGACAAAGTCAAAGAAGTGCCTGCCAAAAAATAAGGGAATATACTGCTCTTGTTCAATTTTTTTATTCAAACTCTACCAGACTCATGCTAACCATATAGTACAGAACTTACTGACACTGTAGGGATTGGACACAGCTATCCGCAGGCACATGTGCTCTCTGAAACATCCCTTTTGATGCGCTTTTTTTTAAAATCGTGAACACTGTCGTTTATCGCACAGGGTGTACCGAAGAGCAAACACTCGAAAGAATCAATTTTAAATACTCTGACGCAGAGAGAAACGATTACTCTGGTGGAATACTTGACTCTTCTGTTTTCAATCACAGTTGTAAAAGAAAAACAGCTTCCATTCCTAACGTTAGTTGTCAGTGAGCTTGCTTGTTGATGTAATTTGTTGTCTCAACTGTAGTGAGCTGACATAGGAGAGGCATCAACTGCATTAATCAGATGTGAGAAAATACAGATAAAACACTATGTTATATGATGATGACTATGTGCGTCTTTTCAAAATATGATCAGCCTTGTTGTGATGTGTAGTGTGAAGAAAGAGAACTGATTAAAATCACATAATGCAACATTCAGCCCAATTTATATCCACTTCAGACACCACAAAGCATATAACCTGTAAATCACCAACACCAGTTATTGTGTTATATATATGTACTGTATATTGAATGAATATGAATATATATATATATATATATATATATATATATATATATATAGAGAGTATGAGTACATCAATTTCTCCAAACATGTCTGTGAAATGGAGATGTGTGCGATGTTTGAACCAGGGGAACGAGACAGAGAACATGAACCACAGCTCCTTTCAATGACTGTCATCTTTGTCAAATGAGCAGTCATGTGAAAACCCTGAAATCCACATTTTCATGGAACAGTTTCCTCCAAAATGCCACATGTATGTGTTAAATAACAGCGCTAACGTGTCTGCGCTCCCTCGAAAGTCTTGTGTTTTCACCTTTGGCCAAATCTTTGCGGAGCTTGGTGACGGCAGCCATGTCACAGTCAACGGAGGCGTACGCATGGGGGATGGTGGTCTTCGATTGTGTCAGTCTCTGAGCGATCACACGGCGAACATTAGAGGCCGGGATCTCTGTGAACGTGCCCTGAGGGGGGACAAGCGAAGGGGAGGGGTAAATAATGAGGAAAGGAGTGAGGGGAAAAAGAGATGGCAGTTTGAGAGAGACAACGAGGAATAATGAGGATCAAGAAAAAGAGTGATAGACGTATCTCACCTGCTATTTATCACTCACAACATGCAAAGGGCTGACGATGTAGAGATTATATTGACAAGTTTGTTACAATGAGTTTAAGATTGATTAGGAGTGACTGGCTTTGTGAAAAGACGATGTGTCCATCTGCTTATTTACAGACCCTGTCTCTCACATCAATGGGTCTTATTTTACAGCATATGCACCCATGAAGACTTAAACATATATAAAAACAAAAAGGGTCTGTCAATAAGATTTGAAGACCAAACAAATAACAGAGCTATCAGAAGCTGTTCGATGAAAACACTGCTTGTTCACACAGAGACGAGACTACAGGTAGAGAATACTCAAGAGGATGAGTCATCAATCCCTTTAGTTCCCTGACATGAGACAAAAGTATAATGACGGGTTGTTGAGTGTTTTTATAGTTCCACGGCACTATCACAAAACAAGACAACGAGGTATGTAAGTATAAGTGAGTGAGAGAGAGGAATGCTCACTGGTGCTCCTGGGTTCCCTGGAACAGAGAGAGGAGGTATGTTGGGTCTGCTGCCTGGGGGTGGAGGGGAAGCGACCGGGATGGGAGCAGGACTCGGGGCAGCTGGAGCAGCTGGGGCCGCCATAGCTGGTGCTGCTTTGGGGGCAGGAGACGTCTTCAAAAGATTCATCGCATCTCTGGTGAAACAAACAAAAAATAGATATGGTGAGTAAAAACAAACAAAAAATACACAGCGGTCTCATTTCATATAGAAATATCGATGCAATAAATTTAATATTATTATAAAACTCATACAGGTCTGAATTACGATATTCTCTGCCATGACCGACTAGAAACCCAAATATTGCAGCTCACTGTTTGACGGCATGTCTGTCTTCGTGACGGGCTGCAGAACTGAGTAAATATTAGATGTGTGTAGGATGAAATATTCATGACGTTAACGCATTTCTAATCAAAAACATTTATATGGGAACAAGTGCTTCCCACAGTCCATTCCAAATATATTATGCAGACTTAAGTAATGTTTGTAACTTAAATTTGATTTGGATCCGTCTTTGTACACTAGCTGGTTCCCAGAATGCCGCTGGTGACCAGATGACCGATGCAATTTCAAGCCAAAGACAGACTTTCTTTTCATCATGTTTTTCTTCATTTCTGATATTACTATTAATGATGGCCTCATTTTTTTTTTTAACTGTTGCAAACAACTCAAACATTTCATTATTACAAGAGTATGAAACAATGTACTGTGATACATTATTAACCCATCTGCTCCCACTTGACAAGCTTATACGTGGCTCTCTTTGTCACTTTTGTTTGGTTTCTATTTGTGTCAGGCTTGTAGAGAGCGGGGGTAACTATCGGTCGTCCTCCAGTGGATGGGCGTCATGAGAATCATTTGTAAGTCACAAACAAACTCCAGCAGAGCAGGAAGGATCAGGTGACAGCTGCAGCCACGGAAAAGAGGTGTTGTTGTTTCCTTTTTCCCTTTCCACTGATATCCCTACTTTTCATGTGGCATTTCATTAAATACTACAGACTAATTAAATGTCGGTGCATATGCCTCATGTAAAACATGTTTCTGCCGTTTAATAAAGGTTGCATGTATGATTGTACAGTACTAAGACAACTATCCTGTTTTTTTTCCACTCACTAGTTTTGACAGTGAAAACAGTGGGAGGGGCAGGTATCAGGTGTGCCTGCTTGAAGCATTGTGGCACGAGTTCAATGCACTCCAGGGTCCATCTACCCATATGCATCCCGTCCTTTGTCTGGACCAGCTGTCTCTGACCTCATCATGTAGCCAAGAACAGTCTAGGCCCGGCAGCTATTTTCTACTTGTTCAATATCCGAGCTGCGGTTTCTTTTTTTTTCTCAATCACAGTAGTTCCTCCTTTTCTCTCAGTGATAGGAGTATTTGTTTGTGGAGGGACTGAGGCAACTTGGAAATTCCCCAGCTAACCTGAGAGGGTTTAACATTGCAGATCACCCAAAAAACCCAAGAAAATGCAACACAGAGGTTGCATGTGACAAAAAAAAAATGAAAAAAGAACACAAGCTATGTGTGCAAGCAAATAAAAAAAAAAGATATATATATATGATTGAAAAACATTATATGTATGTAAGAACTGTAAAAAGAAGATGAGTTGTGCAAATAATGTGTGAATAAGGATCCTATATATAAATTCACACAATGTTTCTGTTATGAAATAAGAGGAAGTCGGGTCAACAGCAGCCTACAGTGGCCATTTAACAATGATGACACCATAGATACGTTTTGTGTAGCTGGCTGGCATGTGCTTTTCACACCGACCATTTACAACCCTAATGACAGCCAAGGCAAAGGAGCCTCTGAAAGACTGCAGGAGGGTGACTGGAATATTAAAGAGGGAGCAAGGCAGCGCTCACACTCACGCTGGCACACTCATAAAATGAGCACCGAATGTAAACAGACACACTTGAATAAACTTTGCCTTCTACTGCCACCTAAGAAAGGCTAAGATGGGGAAAAGAGAGTTTTAGTGCATTGGACTGAAACACAAAAAGACAATTTATGAACAATTTTAAATAAAAATACTCTTGGGGCCCAGCTCCATTACTACTTATCCTCTTCTTGTAAGTTTTGAAGTACTAAACTGCTGCTGTAGAAAGCAAAAAGTAAAATAAATACGTCTCAATTTACTGAGCGCCGGAGGGCATCTATTTGTTCATATCTAGACAAATTGATATTTAACTATTAAGCATTTTTTATAAAGTTGAATTCCATTTATAAGGCACTTTTATTATCAATGTTACAAAGTGCTTAGCAAGGAATAAACATCACCAGATAGATAAAATGAGAATAAAACAAACGAACATGGGCATAAAATCTGTGTAAATAAGAGCTTAATTTGCTAAAACTTTTTTATAAAAAGTACGCATTTTAAAAAGGGAATTTAAAAGAAGCTGGATAACTCAGCTTATCTAAGTGTCTTAGTTCAATGGGCACTGGATTCCATAATGTGAGGGCTCTAATAGCAAAAACTCAGTTACTCTTCGTTATAAGCCAAGGCCTGGGAGTAACCAGTACGGCTCTCTCTGGGGATCTTGGCGGTCGAGAGGGCACATACCAGTGGCAAGGCCATTTAAGGCCTTAAAAGTGAGTAATACAATGTTTTAAGCAATACAAAATTTAACAGGGAATCCAGTGTTGAGGCAAGCACAGGAGTATTCCCACAGTTTATATACTAGTTCAGCCTATAAGAAAATATAAAGACTGGTAGTGTTTTACAAAAACCATCAACATCTTTACCCATTAATGTGTTAGCTCTGCCTGTTGGCTAACATTGCTATTTATAACAATGATTAAAAGATAAGGGGAGAAAAGGTTGTGATGTAAATGAGTGTCTTTGTGCCTAAACTGTTTTTAAACCTCGCTGTGGATTATGTAACATGCAATGAGCTCATCCCTGGGACGCATGACCTCTGTTATTCACGTCCACTATAGGAGGGGCCCCACGGAGCAGAGGGTGGAATGGGAGGGGTGGGTACCATTCCCTGCTTTCAGTCTTATCTGATGTGCCACAGGACAAAGAAAGGGAAATAAGGTCTATTCTACCCTTTCTTGAAGGAGCTAAATAGATGTGAAACTATTCACACGAGGAGATTTGGTTTCCAACAAGAACAGAACTCTTCAGTCTCACAACGTACCTGAGCTACAGCCCATATTGTAGAGCTTTAGGTCCAGACTTTTTCATCCAGATTTCTCAAAGACATTGGCTTGAAATAAAAGAAAAAACTCAAGTGGCTGCTGTATGTGTTCTGAATAATACAAGAGTACAATTCCGGACAATTACTCAGCGTCTGGTTGCTTTACCAAAGCTATTACTGAACAAACTAAACTAAACATAAAAAATGTTATGCTCAAGTAAGCAGCCACCAGACATTGGTCAATGATCAATGCATCCATTTAGCCAATAACCCCAGTTTTATCATTGACAGAGCTTTCATACAAAAGGATGTTCCTGATTTGAAATTATTCTGGAAACTCTCCACATATTACATTCATGTTCATCCATTCCCGAAATTAAGTTTTCCACAGCTTGAATTGAATGGTTTCTTCAAACAAAAAGAGACAAACAGGCTTGGCAGTGCTTTAAAAGTGAGACATTGAAGATATCTGCTCTTTTTTCTGTGTCTTGGTCAGCAAACTGCTTGAATCAGCTTCATACAATCTGTGAAGTCCTCTCAGCAGAGACACGCTGCTTTTTCTTCCACCTCTTTTCTTGCAGAGTCTCATCTGCTCCTTCTTTAAGCATCAGCCTCCATTTCTGAAGACTCTCTGTGCTAATTACTCAGCTCAGGTTCCAATAAGGGAATGAGTGAGTCATTTATGGGTTTAGAAGGAAACTCAGAAACTGCATTTATACAACATTCTTCAAAACCTAGAAATCATACAAGTCATTGTGGTTATACCATTAATTCAGCTTGAAATCAGCGTTTTTTGTGACAATTAAAAAATGGTCTGTGGTAAGTTAATTATAAATTATTAAATGGAGTTATCATTCTTTTCAGTGTTAGGTTTATTAAGCTTCACATCAATTTCTCTTTTACTGTATAACCAACACACGCCCAAAATACACATGGTCTGTGTTACTATGGTCACCAGCGGCTCCTGGAGAATAGGTTGCTATGGCGACAGAAGTTGCTTAATGAGTTTCCCCAGCAGGGTGTTAGGTGGGTAACGAGAGCATTCAATCAGGCCCCCACTGACAGCAGGTAGCCATTAGAGAACGCGCGCGTGCGTGTGTGTGTGTGTGTGTGTGTAGCTTTCTTTAGTCTGAATTCACTAGAACCTTAAATGTTAACCACGTCTTAGTCACACTGTATCTGACACTAAATCTATCACCCCCTAGACTTGCATCATGACAGGTTTGTTTGAGATCACTTTGACCTCATCACCTGGAATAAAGTCAAAAGTTACAAAAGAAAAGAGGTCTAAGATAAAAGGATGACATGACAAAACAAGTTCTGGGGCACGATGCTTAATATAGAACACATCTTTCTGTCATCAGTAGGTGTTCAATTATTGCGAAAACTGTGATAGTCAATCTATAGTGTAAAGTGACTTTATGAGTCATTGCAATAGTTTTTACATGCCTGCAGCTCCCACCGAAATAAACAAGAAAGGAAACAACATGTTTTCACAATGAGTGCGTTCTCTGTGTGGGTTAGTTTTCCTAGGTCCAGTCAGAAGTTATAAAAAGCTCAAACTAAATTTGTTTTGTGAGTAATATTTTGTATTCTATGTTGTTTGCAATAAGAAGAGCACATCGTAAATGTAGTGTGACTTATGCCACATCCACACTAATGTTTTCATTTTAAAATGAAAACTAGTATTTTTCATGTCAGAATCAGTCTGTGTCCATTTTAATACATATCACATGACGCTCGTGCGTGTGCATGTGAACTGTTGCAGATTGCTCAAATAATAGCTCGGCTCATGCACATAGGCAGTTGCCGTATTAGAAAATTAAGAATTTAAATGCAAAACAGCTGCTAGCAAAGACAGGGTCAGCAATGCTTGTAATTTGTTATCCATGTTGCATTCACCAGCGGTAGACGAGGCTGACGCCGTTTGTTTTCATCTGGAAAAAGGTCACATGACAGGAGCGTGACGAATGAGGTTAGGATAAGTTGTGACTGATAAGATCCAATCAGGAAGTCTGCACTTTCCTGCCTGTCTGTACTAAAAACTGTATTTAAAACTAAAACAAAGCCTGAAGGGTTTTTTAAGTCTTGGTTTTAGCTTGAAAAAGCCTTAAAGCCTTCAGGTATACTCACTCCTTGGTGATAAGTCCTCTTGGTCCAGTGGCGGTGGCCAGTTTTGGATCCAAACCATGGGTGTCCAGGATGTGTCTTGCTGCCGGACTCAGACGTAATCTGAACAAGAAAGAGTGTATGACACAATTATACAATAGCTCCCGTTTAGATTTTAAACTGAATGCTTTTTATTTAAGTCAACAACTCGCAAGTCTACAGAGGTCTGACATTTTAAAACCGTTTCCCTACTGTCCATACTTTTAAGCATTGAGCAATATGTCACTGTCATTTGTCTTCCAGCCTCTACTGAACGAAGTTAGTGGTAAACTGTCCATTAGTGGCATTAAGATTGACTGTCTTAAAATGTCTGCATCTATTTCAGGATAATCATGCCACCTGCACAGCCCATCCACCTTTCACACCTGTCAAGCTGAGGCAGCCATGGTGCAAATCTGAATATGTGGACGGGCTCAGCGTAAAATGTTTGCATTACAAATAGGCCCTGTTTGTTCTGTGGCAGCTGCTTTGCTTTCCACGAGAGCATTTAAAGTGTGAACAGGGGCAGGTAGGATCACACACTGTGAACTGAGAAAGATCATCTTACTAAGAGTGTTAGATGATAGGACGTTCAATCTTCACAACTGTAAACCGAGCAAAAATAGAGTGTCTTAAGTCAATTGTTTGTGTGTCTTTATGATACCGAATCTGGTGTAAGGCTGCTTTTATGTTTTAACACCATGACAATGACCTGATTCACACTGTGGATAATATAACAATACACTGATATATGAATAAAACCTAAAGTTACCCTCCATTACTGCCACATTGAGGTGTGTGTGTACATAGACCTCCACTCACTCCATTAACAAATTACTGTGAATTGAGATTAATAAACAATCTCTACAGTATAGGGGTATGATTTGAACAGTTAAACTGAAATCAGATAGCACTCACGGTCCTGATGTGGCCGGTGTTGGTGGAGGAGGTGGTGGTGGAGCAGCAGGGGGCACAACTGGGGCAGCGGCAGCGGCTGCATGCGTGGCAGGTGGAGCTGCAGCATCTGGAGGGGGGATCTCAACCTGCTTCCAGTCCTGCCCTTCGTCCACCATGAGGGCAATGAGAGTGCCCAGGCGCACGTTGCGACTGCCCTCCTCCATCTGTAAAGAGGGAGAGAGAGGTACTTTTACAGTGAAGACTAAACAGTAGCGAAACTGGTTCTGTCCCTTTAATAATAATAACTTTATTTGTATAGCACTTATCTAAACAAGGTTACAAAGTGCTTCACAAAATCCATGGCAAAAACAGAATAAACAAAAAATAAAATGTTTTCAATTCACGCCAAACACAACATATCAAGGTTGAGTCCTTAAAATGTATAGAGAAACCCAGCAGTTCCCACAATGAGGAAGCACTTTGGAGACTGTGGAGAGAAAAAAACTCCCTCATTAACTGTAAGAAACCAGACATCATTACCTCTATGCCTTTAAACCAAACACATACTGTCATAGGCAGCAGAGTCAAAAGCTGCCCCATTTAGGAAACTACATAAAATAAAGTTGCAATAAAAGTAAGATAAAAAAGGAATAAAAACAACACAGTAGCACCAGAGTTACAAATCACATGTTAAAAATGCTTTCCTATAAAAACATGTTTTGAGTCGTGATTTAAGACAGGTAGTGAGTTGTCTTGACCTAGGGACAGCTGACAAGGTCAGGCTGGCGGATCTCAGGTTGCAACTGGGATTCTACGGAGTCGAGTGCTGCAAAATGTAAGTAGGGGCCAGCCCACATTCTTTTAAACAGAACTGAGATCGCAGGAGTGAAGGACTCCCGCTGTATAATTTTGAAGCAGAAAATAAGAAACTAAATGAAGGGCTGTAGTGATACTGACGTTAATCATTTAACCAGTGGTCGTCGAACAGATAAACCTTTGACATCCACTATAAGGGGGGCCTCTTGAAAATGACACCGCCATCTCATTTCACATCAATTTCAATCACTCCATTTTCTCACTCTCTTAACATGGCAAAATCCTGGCTGTGCTGGAATAGGCTCTTGGAGTGCTATGGATGTGTTTTCATGATGTTCGAAGCTGTCAACCATTGATCCACTTTCTTGTTACGGAGCAATCCAAATCCACAGCAAGCCTTGTGGTACGCTGCCCAAGCTGTGCAAGGTGATGTTCCTCAGTCAATATTGATCAGTCTAAATGAAAGGCCCGGGCAAAATACACAGGGCTGGGCTGCTGCGCTTCATCTCCTTTAAGAAGGTATCCACTCAGTGTTCTGTCTCCTAAAGATGTAGCTCAATACAAGGAGAGGCGAAGGAGAAGTTGCATTCATTCAATCATCCTACGTTCATGCACTCATCAGCCAAGAGGTGATAACCTGCAATTCTAAACAATAAAATGGTGCAAACTGAAAGTACCACTAGTAAATCCACAGTTACCAACATACTCCACCCCCACCATGTCTTTCGCGCAGGCATGCACAATCAAAAGCAACATAATCGTATCCACCAAAGTGGAAAGAACAGCTGAATATATGAGCACCTGCGCTCACTGTTAGGTCTACACTGAACTACAGCAGCACAGAACAAGCAGGTCTTCCTGACTGTCCTGCAGCAAGGTTACAGAGACAAACATGCAAAAACAAACCGGTAAATCATTTCTCAGGTTCAGACAGTGAGTAGCCCTGTTGTGCAAAGTACTGAGGTTTAATACATCCGACTAGTAAATAGGAACATTACAAACTGAATGATGGTGGTGGACACAAACCCATTATAACCATATATAAAGCAGCACAACATGCTCCAGGTTGTAAAATGAGAAAACCTTCTGATGCGAGACTAAGTCCATTGTGATGATATTTTTTGGTGAATGTGTATGCATTAGAATGTTCAGCCGGTGTTACGCCGTGTTTTGAGTCTCTACCTCTTGGTCATGAGGAGGTGATGGATGAAGGTAAAGCCTAAGGGCTACTCAGGGAAATCAGGACTTCTGTAGAATTGGACAGAAAGTCCCTCAGGGGACTCTCCCTTTGTAGAGACCCGAGACGCAACATGTTTCCCATAACACTGCACTATGTGATCTGTTTTTAAGACAGTTGTCAAGATGTATCAAGATAATCTGAGGAGAAAAACATAGCCCTGAAGAGACCAAACTAAGATACATAATAAACTGAATGTATTCATTGCAGTGTGAAATGCATAGACACACACAGAAAACAGCATGTACTCATGCGTCATCATCTAATAGCCACAAAATAGCAAGAGGGCATAAGAGAATGTGTCATAATTCTGCTGCCAGTTCTTCAACATAAATCAAAAACAATCACATGATACATATATTATTTATACCCACTCAAAAATGCATCCAACCAAAAAATGCTGTTTATGTCATGTACGTATCAAGTTTGTGAGAAATACACTTACAAGTACAGAGAGGGTGAATTTAAAATCACCAGCACTAGTGAATTTGTTTTGCAGCTGATTCTCGATACTCAATATAGTTTGAGGTCACAAATAACTGAGAAGAGTAATGTTAACTCCTGCAAACACACAGACAAACATGACTGCTAACTTAGAAATTGGGTGGCTTCTCACAATAAGATCATCTGCACTGTATACAGTAGCCCTGGTGGGTCGTTGCATAATCACATGCTAAGTTCACTGTTGTGATGTGGGGCTCAACACTGCCATCAAATGGTTAGAGAACACAGTGAAACATCTAAGAAGTGTAAATGATGCTCATGTCTCAGCATTTGCAATGGTTCAAATTCCCTCTGTGTTTGTCAAGGAGGATTTTACTTTTGTACAAAGAGGTGCAGCTGTCAGGGAAGAAGCCAGTAGTTAAATTCAACCTTTTTTAAAAAGACACTTTAAATTCTTCACTGCCCTGCTGTACTCTGAACTGGTCTGGACAGGTAACTGGGTAGACTCAGACCTTAAGTAACTTACAGAAAGTTTAAAGTGTGTATATATAGCCTGCAATTAAAATGAAACTAGCTCTGCTACGTGAATGGAAGGCCTCTTAGGAATCAAATCTTTTTGGAAACATGTGACTCCTGATCTTTATGCCCTATCCTCACAGCCATCTTTTCCTGAAAGCTTTACATAAATGGCCTCATGACAGTAGAGAAAGACCCTGATGAAGTCTGAGCGTTCAGACGGGGCTCTTATGGGACCTCTTCAGAGCCCATCAGCGAGGCTAATGATATTACAGAGTCAAACTAGACCTTTCATGAGGTTTAACCTACTTATCACCAAACTGTTATCATACAAGTCCCCTGAGAGTCTAAACGGCTCAGTTACATTGAGCTTAGTCTCAACAGTTACTAACATTTCTTTCAACTTTGACTGATTGGATTCCATAAAACTGGATAATTCCAGCTTTGTCACTCAGTCGTTGCAGAGGACATCAGTTCATGGTCAAACGGCATTGGAAGGTGGTTTAGTGTGCAAGGTGGTTGAGTCTGTCTTCCTGTTAGGAAGACAGACTCAACCTCAGCGTGCCAATAAACACAGGGAATAAAAAACAAAATTGTGGTTAGGGGGATGAGATATGGGTTGTCTCTGATCAATAGTGCATGACAGATATCACACAGAGAAGACAGCTGCAACATCATTCATGTCCGCAGCAGTAGTCTGCCGGCCCAATGTAATATAAAACACAAAGACACAACTCGTGCCAAAAACTACAGAATCTATTCTTTTTCTTAAGTTTTGTTTTTAGACCTTTTATTGTTCAGCTTTCTAACCACATCACTGCAATATTGTTGGTTTAGTAACAAACCTTTATTACATGTAGGCCTCTCTTTGTCCAGGATGACACAATACATAGAGTAAAGTATGAAAATTCAATGTCACCACACATGTATTAAAATGCAGACTTTACTTTTCTCTCTTGCCCTATCCATAGGACCCCAGGTTGAATTAAGAGGCCAAATAAATAGCAACTTGAGGACGGTACAAAATACCTCTGCAAGAACGCACTCTGACGTTCTTTGATACAGATACAAGATGACAAGCTAATGTTAAGATGCATTTGTCCATTTAGAAGCGTTGCGATCTGATGGTATGTAGCCACCGTGACTTTGTAGGATAAGGACAGCTCCGATGTAGTGATGGCAATACAACTGTTAACATGGTAACATCTGAACGGCTCATCTGCTGGTCTTCCTGATTCCTCCAGTATTGAAATAAATCCTTCTTCGCCACCAATTTTGACCTCAGAAGGTTAGAGAGTGATTTATAAAAAAATATTGATTTAGAGGACACATAGCTGCTGGTGTTTAAATTTATCACCTGGATGAAAGAGTGGAGATGCAGAGAGGAGGGGAAAGGAGCTGATAAATGGGAAAGTGACAGGTTAGTATCGCTGAATGTGCTGGATATCTTCATCAATTTATCCATCTATTCAACCACCTACTGCATCTATTCCTCATATCAATCTCCACTCCATCCAAAATACACCTACCCATGAATCCATCTTGTGTTCTCTCAATTTCGTCCTCAGCAGCACTAAATGTTAAATACATTCGAACACAGAGGAGCTATGTGCATCTATGTGCTGTAAATGTATTTGTCATTTCCTACAGGCTATGATTGATTGTACCCGAGGCAGATTTTCAGATTGAAGCCCTCGGGTCAGGGTAGAGCCACACAATAGGAGTATGATGAGATACAGTAATGTGTGCTCATGGTGCTGGTGCTGCCTTCCCCCAACCATTACAACCCAGTATGAGCAGGCTCCCTCCCCCATTCTCTCACCCCCAAAAGCCATGGTTGGAAATTGGTGGAGGGCCATTGTGCTATTTGACCCTCATAAATAATCCCAGTGGAGCACAGGAAGTCCCACGTCTACTGCGGCATGTCCAGGCATTTGGCCACAGGCGGGTAATTGCGACAGCCTTTAAATTAGAAACCTAGTGGGTGTTTAAAGAGCCACAATTACACCACTGTGGGCTAATGTACTCTGACCCAGACAAAGCGGATGCCACTTTGCCCATGCCAAGTATGTGCGAGTGTACAGATCTCAGAAATAATGCCACAAGCTGCAGTTTCTCTTATTAAATATACGCATCCTCTCTATCAAAGAGAGACACAGCTAGGGGGCTTATCTAATGCAGACCATCTTTCTCTGCCAGCTTCAGCAGCGAAGCCCTTACCCCCAGTTCTTGGGTGGTTGCTATGGAAACTACCTCATCCCCACTACTAGCTAAGACAAGGATGGAGTAGGGGAATGTGGAAGAATGGAAGTGAAGTGGAGTGAAAAGCAGGAAAAATTAGACCCAAGCCTATGGTTTATAATGGATGCTCATCCCTCTGATAATTAATTCAATAATTTAGCCACCTCTACATGTGTGACAGAGCATGTTAAAGCACTATATATTCTTCAAGATAAATGGATCTGGATGCGCATTTGTTATGTTCATCTGCCCGTCATGTTTCTTTTTCTTGTTAAGGTTGTACAAACAGGCACATCGGCCAATTAAACCCTGCTCCACTCAGGCGTCACCAGAACATTAGCATGTCCAAATACACAGCTAAGGAGCATGTTGTGTTATTAGATAAGGCTCTTTGTGTGATGCAACAAGGCTTTCGGTCCTTGTGCATGCATGGGAACAAACAACTAAATATCAACTGAGAAAGTGGATTTACATTTTGTATAATTTAATCTATTTCCTCACACTTTACAACTGCATTTTGCTCTCCTGCAGATCGGTCAAAAAGCAAAAGAAGATAAAACCTCTTCTTGTTTCGGTGCTGGCGAAATGAACATGTGGTGGAAAACTGATGAAAGACAACTGATTGCTCTGTCTTTGGCAGCCCATTAAAAATTCAAACAACAAACAGCACAACCGAGGGGATGGAGGGAGAGAAATATTTGTCACTGGAGACATCTTGTCAAAGCTTTCCTGTCACTGCATAGAGAAAACACATTTAACAAGTGTACCCAATTAGCATATGCAAAGAATGAACCCTGAAAGACACACACGCACACAAATATTAACAGGACTACACTCTACATTGTGCATGGTTATGTTATTTAATTCATTTTATATTCAAATAAATTTCTGTCTTTACATAGTTTGACGGCATAATATCAGAAAAACTGAAAACTCAAAAACAACCTGGTGCTGATACGAACACATAATTTAGAAACTGTTGGGTTTCTCTATACAATGGTACAGTCTTGATCTTACTATGTTAAGTGTATGTTAATAAATAAAATTGAAATCAACTAAACCCTCTGCTTAATTGGTAACGCCCAAGCCACACTAAAGGCTTAAAGGTTCAGTGTGTAAAATTTAGTGATGTCTAGTGGTGAAATGTCATGTTGCAGCTGAATACCCCTCCCCTCACCCTCCCATTCCAAACATGAAGGAGAACCTGTGGCAGCCTTCAGTTGTGATAAAAACTCAAAAGATGTTTGATTTGTCCTGTTCAGGCCCCCGGAGAGAGGACCCGCTCCTGATCTTAATATAAAGTATTTAAAACTAAAAAGGTCCCATTCTAGGGTAAAGAAAACAACAATTCGTACAATTTAGATAATAAACACACTAGTGAATGCATATAGGATTATTTAATATTAAATTTCTGCCAATAGATCCCTTTCACCTAAATCTTACACACTGAACCTTTAAGTACAACCTGTTGTTTTTCAAATAAAGTATGTTATCTAATCATCTCATGCATAGGAGGTTTATGGTTTGGTTTTTGTTTTGCTCACTCACCAAGATCCTTGCCAAGATACCATCGTCATTAGACTCCAAGGTAACAACGGCCTTGTCGGTCTCGATCTCACAAAGGGCATCGCCTGCTGCCACAGCCTCACCTGAAGAGATAAAGAAACACGTATAAGAGCTTTCAATAAAACACAAACACTAAGAATTTAACTAGAGAGGTTTTAAGTGCAAATCAAATATTTAAGCTCTGGTTGGAAATAAATGCATGAATCACAATCACCAGCAGCAAAGACCTGCACTTTCACTGAGACTTTTTCACACAGAGAACAAATTAGTTGCAATAAGAATGAAAGGACCCCATTGAAGAGACAGAAAGGTTATTTGGGAAGAATATCTGCTCTGGCTGAGGCTGACATATCAAAGGCAGAGCCTAATCAATGTTTCATGGGAAAGAATGTGAGATACGAAAACGTAGCGTGTCTGATAGAAGGATAGATCTTTGCCTATCCGTGGAGTCCCAGTAGAGTCCCATTGGTCTATCATACGAGAGAGCTGGAATAAATTAGCATATGCTTAGTAGTGGGAAAAGGACGGCAATTAGAAGCCACTGCTTCAGCTCTTCCATACTCATACATGCATTTTTTAACATTTAGTGGAGCAGCTCAAATGGGCTTGTAGTAGGAAGACACAGAGACAAATTTACCTTATTGTTCCCATGGACATAAAAGAAGAGCAGAAGACAAACTACTGTTCAGGGTTCAACAGAACCGTTGGTCTGTTGACCAAAATGTGTGACGGGCAAGTTGACTGAGCACGCCTGATAACACGTCTGCTTAGGAAAAGAAGCTTGCTCCACTTTAAGAACTGTGTGGACATTAAATCCCAATATGTCACTAATGTGGTGTGATGAAGGTAAATTAAAGTCCAGAACTAGTGCAAATCGTCTCATTATAGTGATGACACCCATGTGCGTGTGTTAATGAGCAGGTCATCTCACATAGAGCAGGAGACTGTTAACCCTATTGTGAGGAGAGATAGACTGCTATGGGAACCACTGAGGTTTAAAGCTTAGCGACCTGTACGGACATGAATATAAAAATCAGAAAATACTTGTAAATGGATTATCACATATCCCATGTGTGAACCCCACACAGATCTTTCTATTCCAGCTCCTCTTTTCATAAACCCAACAAAACATAAACTTTCACTTTAGCTGACTGTCCAGCATTGCGTTCTGTGTTTATTATTTTAGCAGGAAGTCGTTTCTTGCAAAAATATCTCAAGCGGAGACAAAATAAGTCAATGTTTTATAGTGTTACATTTAATCCACACAGCACAGACAGCAGTTTAAACAAACAACGTGACTCATGGGTTGTGTGTCTGACTTAAGACAATGGTGTTCATTAGCTACTCCCCAAACAAACATGGTGTCTGGAAGGGAACGTTTGATTTATTGTTCCCATCCAAACCAGGTTTATGGACTGGAACACTATTCAAGATGTTGTTAGCATCAGGCAAGGGCGGTTAATGAGAAAAACAACACCAACAGCAACAGTAACAACAACAATAACGGCATCCCTACACTGCACTGTCCTCTTTGATTATGTTTATATTTACCTAGTGTCTTATACGGTGCGGAAATGACTGAAATCTCTTTTTACTGCAAGTGTTGCAATGTGGGGCCTCTGCAGGGCCACTGAAAACATACAGGAGTCCAATAAAATCCTGATCTACCAGCCAAGAGGGACGGTAGGGGACAAATTATATTGTCAGCTGAACAGCTCATTTTAAAAAGGAAATGCTAGAATCAATAGAATGCTTTGGTTACATTATAGCCCCCAGCATTTATTTAGACAGTGTAGGTAATGAACAGGGTGATCAAATCCTCTTCGTGACATATGCCGATTCGTTAAGAAGCAGAGAGGTAAGGGTATATTAGATAAAGGTCAAGGGTCATCTAGGTCTGACATCTGGGGACGTTTCTATCTTTTGGAAGGAAAAATCAGCGGAGTGCTATATGACAAAAGCAAAAATTACCTTGTGAAATCTCAAATTAAAAGCTAAATTGAAACAGACATGAGCATATAGGGTCGTGTTTAGGGTTGGGAGATGTGTGGGAAGGAAAGTGGGTGCATCAAGGGAAGAGTAGCTGGGGATGGGTGGGGGGGAAGGTTGAAAGAGCACAGGCAGTATTGACGTTGGAAGCCCCTGAGAGTAAGCAGTAGTGGAGTCAAGATTGGATTTGTATGAGGCTTTAACACCATATGACCCTGGGGGTGAGGTGTGATGTGCAATATTAAAGATTAAACATGCGACCCCGAGCCTTTTCACCTCTGCTCTGCCAGAAAGGAAGTGGGAAAAACAACAACAAAAATAGACTGCTCTCTGCTATTTGGGTCAGTAAAGGAAGCATACTGTACATTACTTGTGTCAATTCATCTTAAATTATGGTGAAATATAGACAGTGTAGCTTTATCACTTTTCACAGTGAGAATGTTGGCATTTAAAACGGCTCACGCATTGTTTGAACTGAACCCACCACTGACCTTTTATTTTATTTTACTTGATCCTTTATAGTGTTGGGCAGGGAAATGCTAAAAGTAAACAAATGGTGTGAAGCACTTAGCAGTCAATAATGTCATGCAGCTAAGACGTTTATTGTATACCGTTTATTAGTTTCCCTCCTGAGGTTTAATTCTTCACAAACAAACAAAAAATGTCATTCAAGGAGCCAAGTGTTTGATTTTTGAATTGTGAAATTGAGTTTAACTATGTAAACATTACTCACAGGAGGTATCATATCATTATTGCATAATTTCCTGCACAAATAACTCCACCAAAACAAAATGCTGATCTTATTTCAATGTTTTGGTGAAATGTCAAAAATGGGCATTCATTTAAAAACAGGTTCTTTTACAACTCCAGAGAAAATATTTTATTTCATGTCTAATTCTAATTCAGGGGGCAAGACGATAGGTGCTTTTCTAAACTTCAAAACCACTTGAAACATGATTCCACAGTAGTATCTTGATACATACATCCTGTTTTGTAAGCTCTCATAAAATTCTATGATGAATCTGGGGGCAGAAAGGAGCATCCCGGATGCGTTTTGCTTGTCACTGAGAATTTATTTATCCTGCTTTCCCCTTCCCGCTTACAAACACATGTACACATCTCACCCCGAGCCACAGAAGCACATGGCAACACGGCAGAGCAGCCAATCAGAATTCAGACTGCTATACCTCCTGATAAATGAGAGAGTGGCTGAGGCGCATGGCCAGGCAGAGTTGCTAAGCAGTGATGAATAGTGACTACCGCGCTTCCTTGAGCCAATTAGCCACCAGAGACCCTCAGGTGCTTCACTGCACAGGCCTCTGCCTGACAGGAAAGTGGTGTCAAAGAGTAAATGACTACTATTGGTCGGCCATTGTGGGAAGAGAAATGTTGAGCTTTATGATCCGATGAAAAAAGATGGAGACTCTTGGAATTATATATTTTTTGACTGGGAGGGAGAATTTAAAAGTTATTAGAGTTAACAAAAGATAATAACAAATACATGGAGAAGGACAGTAAGCCATCCATTCCTTTAGATAAGAAATTATAACAGACAACAGGTTCAGCAGGTTAGTTAAGAGACGTCAAGAGTGTGATGATGAAGTCGTAATTAAATCCATTATGTAATTTGTTTCTTTTACCTTCCTTCTTCAGCCATTTGACAATGTTCCCTTCCTCCATGGTGGGGGACAGAGCAGGCATTTCCACTTTGAGTGGGCTGCCACCTAGAGGACAGAAACAGAATCACAGTTAACTTAAACCGAGGCAGTGGTCGTGGGTCATCAGGCTGGAAAATAAAGCAAAAGTATTTCCATAAAAAAACATATTCATAATCTTCCCACAACTAGGACTTCAACTTCAACTAGGCTATGTGTATGTCAAAATAAATCAAGCAACATGCCCAGAAGTTGCAGTGTTTGGCTGCAACAAGGCCTCAGGCAATGACAGAGGAGCGCTGGCAGGTCACTTATATAATTTGTGATTGTGGCTGACAAGACACTAGAGGCTGCAGAGGTCCTCGTATTCGTGCAGGCCTTTGAGCAGCCACCAAAGACCCCGACTGTCACCAGCTGCAGCCACTCAGGAGGCCAGAGTTTAACTGGCTGCGAGCAACGTGTTGGACACTGTGTCTTCAGGCTGCCAGAGGAAAGCACAGATCCAAGCTGCAGTGGCCTCAGAGCTTCACTACAGCTAGCCTCGAGTGCTGCAGATGAAAGCCCAGTCTGGGTAATTGCTCAAACATGACACGATTCCAAAGAAATGCCCCTTTGTCTAGTGAATTCTATACGCTCAGTGAAATGCACAGATATGTAATGTATAGAGAGAGAAAGTGATATAGATATGATAGAGGCTTGAAAAATCAAATGTCCTTGAGATATGACACAGCTTGTAGATTTTTCAACACAGACTCTAGATGAATTTACTGCCAGACAAGCTATTCTGAGGTTTTACGTCTCTCAGCTGTGCATTACTGATGTTATTTAATCAAATAAATCATGAAATGACAAATGCTCCTGACATGTGGTCTTGTCAACACAGCAACTTTTTTCTTCCAGGATTAAATGTACTGCAACAGTACTTACAAATATAACTAATATATTTGAATCAGTTTGGCTATGTTAACATAAATAATACAAAAAAACAAGTAAAGTACATCAGGTGTTTAAGGGCTTGTGGTGTTTGCTGCCTTCGCATCCTGTCGGTGAATAACGTTCCAGAAAAATGAACGTGGTCTATGTCCATGTTGTGTGATGCTGCCATCTGGTGGATAGTTGGTAATATCACAAAACCTGAAGTGTATATAAAGAAGCTGAGTAGGAGTTACCCTCACTTTTTATATTTTCTTTATAATCTGAAAACCAACATAACTGCTGAATATGTTCTGTGCAAGTCAAGTGTTGAAATCATTGTCAATCACTTCCCCAACACAATTGTTAGACGTGAGTTGACTATGAGTAGTTGAATTATGTTACCAGAGGTGGTAGGAATACACACATTCTTTACTCAAGTAGAAGTACAGATACTTGTGGCGAAAGACTGAAGTTAAAGTATAAGTACTGCTTCAGCCTTTTTACTCAAGTAAGAGTGTTAAAGTACAGGTTCTGAAATAATACTCAAAAGTATAAAAGAAAAAAGTTACATGTCACAATAACAAAGTTCAAAGACACTTTAACTTGAAGCACTCTTACTTCAAATACAATGAAAAACAGTGGACATTATCAAGGTTATCAGTAATACGTCTTGTCCCACGCCTCTTCTCTACACTTGATTGTCCCTCTAGTCTGTTTAGTCTTGATATGCACTGATAGATGCAGAAAAATGAATCGTCTTTTCTGCATTGTTGTCCATTTAGGTTGAAATGTGTCTTGATGTGGGAAAGGCAGCGCTCGATGATGCAAAATAAAAAAAATAACGTATAATTCACCTCAAATGAATTACAACAAAGGTAACAAGCCTGTTGAAGCCTCTGGCAGGAGTTGACAGTACATATATTTGTGTTAAAATGTAGGAACTTAAAGATTGTCAGAATAATAAATACTCTGAAGTACAAATACCGGAAACATCTACTTTAGTAGTGTAACAAAGTATAAGATAAAACATTATTGATCCACACACTGGGGAGATTCTGTTTTTACAGCTGCAGGCAGATCAGAACCAGGTAGACAAGAGAATCAAACATATTTTTAAAAAAGGCAATAGAATAATAGTGTATTATAAACACCTTTTCACTGTAGTGGTTTGTATAGAAATGTTATAAAGTAACAACCCCCCCGAATGTTACTACCACTACTCCATAAATTGACATTGAACTGTAACAAACTTGGTTGAACCTGAGAGGTATCAGATGATGACAGATGACACAGAGAGAGAGAGACTTGTGTAACGCTGAACAAACAGTGGATGGACCGATGAGGTTCTGTCTCTAATCCTTGACACATTATGAGTGTCTGTAACCAGCTTGTGACACAAATCACCTAAAATCCACCATTTAAAACCGAGAAACTTGGATCCAATAACCTTAAAAATGTCGTTTAGAGGCAGTTCACGTCTATTTCAAGCAGGTTACGATACGAACGGGATGTTTAATTGCGTTTCTCTTCTCCTGTCACACAAACTACACAACACCTGAACAACACTACCTGCGTCACACCAGTCTTCACACTTAACCACACTGTTGTTTAGTTGTTATAACCGAATCACACCATTAGCCAAACTAACGACGGTGGTGAATGTCAGGGGAGAAAAGGACGTGTCATCCTTCTGTTTGACCGCCAACACTCACCGAGGACCCACGGGGACAAGAAGAAGCGTCGGACCTGCTCCTGCCATGGGTTTGTCTTCCGCACACATTTGTTAAACTGAGACAATCTCAGGCCGAATAAAATCCCCTGACGACCCAGACGCAAGGAAGCCGCCATGTTGTCGTCCTCGCCCCTCGGTGAGAGGTGTCCGTTTAAATGCCTGACTGTAAATCAACGGAGGTGAGGGAAGGGATGATTGATGAAACATAATTATTTTTAAGACAATAAAAGACTCTAGAAAACTTTAAAACATCTAAGGTGAAGCGCGGTTTGTTTTTGTTTTGCACAGAAAATATATTTCTAAATAATGTAAATATGAACAACTAGGCCAAAAGAAGTCGCTGTTTTGGGTCCTTCGAGGACCATCCCTCTTTTCTTCTGTTGCTTTCAAATGATCAGAATAACCAGTGCTCAGATTTCTACTGCCCCCTGCTGGGTGGATGTCACAGGTTCCTATAGAAAGTAGTTATGGTCTTTAGATAGATAGATGGATAGATAGATTGATATAATTTATTGATCCAGAGGGAAATTTAGTACTGAAACTTGTCAATTAATCATTAATTCCTGAACATTACATGTAAAAACGAGAATAATTGTCATAGTTACCATATTATTAATAACTCTAAGTCCATCCAAAACTTCTTGTTGTGTTTTAGAGCAAATCTGTTTTATTGTTATTGCTGAAAGAACATTTTACAAATTAAATTAAAACGTCAGTCAAAAAATACAAAAAATTATATTCAAATCATCTTGTGTTTATGCCATGAATAAAAATCTAATTTGATGCCAAAGAGAAAGAAGAAAACACTAATAAATCAGCATTTTTGTGAGTGGGGAAGGATTCACATCTTCTTCCTATCCCGTATCCTCGTATCCAAATCCATCTAAATACATGCATATAACATTTAATGAATTCACTGAATCTATTTTAATACAAAAAAGAATTTTAAATTAATATTGATTACAATGTTTTATTTATCAATAAATTAATTTTTGGTAGGATGCAATTATACATTCTGCTTTGTAGCACGTGTTTTTATTTACTTCTCTTTTCTTTTTTTTTGACCAAGAATGGGATTGCTGTCAAGACGTGAAAGTGCTGTAGTGGCTGTGTTAGGATGTGAGAGAAAACATTCCAGCACATGCAACCTCATATGTTTAAATTTGTATGAAGTAATCATGTGTGACGACATAAAAGTTTACACATAGATTTTTTTAGGAATTCATTCATTTGACTCTGTGTGCCAAAGAGGAAATCAAGTGAGATTATTGTCAAGAGCACATGGGGAAAATCCGAGAAGGAAACCGGCTTCACTACAGGCTGGAATTACCATTGTTGCTTTATCGTGCATGTATTATGCTTCCTTGTATATTAGGTTTCTGTTTCATCAAAAATTCAGGGAACTTGGTAAATTGCAACAATGATTATTAAATGTTTATCTTAGCACAGTGACTTCATGGTTATTTTGTATTTATTTAATGTAAATGCAAAATAAATAGTTTGAGTCTTAAAAGCTGATTCAGCACAAGTGCATCCAGACATCTGGGATTATTTTTAGTTTTCACCATTAAACCTCCACTCTAATGTTGTTTTTTTCTGATAAGATAATAAAGTGGTGAGTTGTTTCTAAATGGGCAGAGAACTGCGACACAATCCCACAGAAAGCAAAGCTGGCATCACTGGCACAGTTCTAATCTGTCCAACTCACTCAATCTGTTGGGGCTGATCGCCTGCAGGTCCATTTGAGTGTGAAGAGAAAGTGATAAGGGGGCCTGATAAGCCGGGCCTGTGTATCTGCTGAGAAAACACAATAGTCCTACTGATGGGGCATGGGACAGACACAGAATCCCAGCTGGCTGTGTTCATGGCCCATACTTTACCTATCCTCCATCACTTCCCTGTTTTTCTATCTGATTGAATCTTTTTTTTCCATTTTTCATGATAAAGCAGCCTTTGCGTTTCTCTGACTATAAGAGATAAATGCAATCATGGAATGATATTGCGTATTGTTTTTGGCAAAACAAAGGCGCCAATTGTTTCAACTGTGCAGCCTGTCGTGTAACAAACAGGGTAGAAGGCCTTCAGTTTATTTTCTTACATATCATTGTCATCTTTCTAGACAGCTGTCGGTGCCATTCACATTATAATGCTGCCCTTGTGCAATGAAACAACTCGCCAAAGAACCCAGACCATTGGATTAAATAACTCTTCTCAGGTGCACAAGGGTGTTTGTCTTCCTTCCCAGATCTCTTACAACTGGTTTGGGTGCATGTTTGCCAACGTGCCATCAGTGCCTGCTGCCATGTGCCCTCCAACCAAGTTTTGGCATTTCTCGTCACACTGGTTTAACTGTTTCCCCACATTGGTTTGGCATATCGTCCTCTTACTTGCAGCCAACACTTGTGAACCATATAGGTCATAGGCTCAGAGAATAACATGTAAAACTCACATCACCCCGTGTTGTGCATATTAAAGTCTCTGGATTTGAATCAAATGTATGTGGCTGACATGATCTCTCCCGGGTATGTAAAGCTGGGGTTTGCGCTCACAGGGAAGTGGTGGGCTAGGAAAATCAAGCTCCTGTCTTTTTTGCGTCGCAGCTGCCCGATAAGTCCGAGCAATTTGCCTAACTGTTCCCTAATCTTCGGTTGGTCATTTCAAACATGCTCCCATATCACAGCAGCACGCACAATATTCAAACCTGAAAGTAAAGCCAGATTTCAGAAGTTCAATGCGCTTCTGTGCTTCTGATCTTTCCATGGAAACTAGCATTACTTTCCATTTTCACCAATTTGTGCTTTATTAACAGTCAGGTATGATTACACAATATTATGGTAATCAAATGAATTGAAGCCAAATGAAGGTGAAGGTTAAATAATACACAATTATATTCAGAATGTTTCACCTCATTTGTTTGTGGCACTTTGCTTCACAGCTATCAAACATAATTTCCTTCTCGCTGTCATTATTGAAGCGTTTTAAAATATATAAACCTACAATAGTCGCAGTTTTGTTTAATCTCTTGAATTAAAAATACATTTGGGTCACGACAAGTGCTGCTCCAGAGAATAGACAGTGTGATTGCTCGATGTGAAGTGCAACAACACAGTATCTAAACAATGGGCTATGATGGATACACATTTTAATTTGAATCCCGATTCCTGCCTGTTTCGTCCGGCAATCAGTCGCTATTATCTCAAGCCGATCTGGGGCCGTCGCCGACTCTGTCTCTGTACAAAATTCTGTTTACTTTATCCAATAATCAACGGCATATAAAATTACAGCAAACTCCTCTAATCAGAGACGGTGTTGTGTCACAGAAAGAAAGAAAAAAATCAGCGTAAATATTTGAAGAAATTCTCCTTAGGTCTTATATTGATGTTTAGTGTATAATATTTATAGATAAATACAACAGGGCCCAGGGGGGCACTGGCCCAAGCTGAAATCTGATAGCCCCCTGAAGTGTCTCTGTCCTGTCAGGATTCTTTAAAGGGGACATAGCATGCAAATTCCACTTTGTTAGTGCTTCTACAGGTTAATGTGGGTATCTGGCATGTCTACCAACCCAAAAACTCTGGGGAAAAAACACTCGCGCGTTTTGTTATAGTTCCTCTAAGTCAGAAACGTCATGCTTGAGCGACTCGATTGCGCTTCCTGGGTATTGTGTCGTAACAAGGAACTGGAAGTCTCCCTACATGGTCTTGGCCCCCCCCCCCGTCCCCCCACACTCGTTACTTCCGGGTTTACACCGGAGGCTGCGAGGCAGCGCAGCGCCGTTCCCAAGCACGCAGCCGGGCTGTTCACACGGGACGAGCATTTCTCCGCTGGTCAGCCCGCGATTCACTCACATGTGGCATTTGTCTGGATCGTTGGGACTGGGAGGCTGCAGCAGCTGCTCGGGAGCGACCGCTCGCTCTCCCGTGCGTGAGCTGGAATTTGTGTCAGCGCCACACAGCCCTGCTGGCTGTGGAGGACTTCCGCAGTGTTCAGCGCTACTGTAACCCCCGAACCCCGACATTCAACGGGTACAACAACAAGCGGAGAAAGCAGAATCGCGGGCTGACCTTATATATACAGTCTATGGGGCTGACCAGCGCGGAGAAATGCTCGTCCCGTGTGAACAGCCAGGCGGCTGCGCGCCTGAGAACGGCGCTGCGCTGCCTCCACTGTGATCTTCCACACTGCCAGCTGTGTGGAAGACTTCCGCAGTGTTCAGCTCTACTGTATGCCGGGTTACAGTAGTTCCGCCGGGTTACAGTAGTTCCGCGTACAGTAGTTCCGCGAGGTTTACACCGGACGCGGCGCCGCTGCGAGCAGCGCAGCGCCGTTCTCCAGCACGCAGCCGCCTGGCTGTTCACCCGGGACGAGCATTTCTCCGCTGGTCAGCCCCATAGACTGTATATATAAGGTCAGCCCGCGATTCTGCTTTCTCCGCTTGTTGTTGTACCGTTGAATGTCGGGGTTCGGGGTAAATGATGGTCTTCATAGCCCCCTCTCTTTCTCTCTCTGTCTGTCTGCTTGTGTGCTTGTAGTGGATGGGCAGAGGGGGACATTTAATTATGTGATTGGGAAAATTAAAACTCCAGGACAACAAGGGAATACAAAGTATGGGATGCATATTTGATAATTTATATCATATAAAATATGTAATTTATATCGTTTAAAATCATGGGGGAGAGGGGGGAGGGGGGAGCTGGCTCATTAGCATTTAAAGGAACAGGCACTCAAAACAGGTCACTCTGTGGAGGGCTGTTTTATACAGGGTAAAAAGGGTGCTGTTTTATATGATCCTTGTGGTATTTTGACCAAAGTATGTTACAGACATTTCATTAAGACCCCAAGGAACCATATCAACTTGTGGTAAAATGGGCATGCTATGTCCCCTTTAAAAAAAACAGAGCTAACAGTGAACAAGGAATTACTTAAATGTGCACCTCACTGAATCAGGAGTAGTACATAGATGTCGGACATATAATTGGTCCCTCTGTGTAAATTGTGGCCCCTTCATGGCCCCGGATTTAGAAAAATCCTAGATCCGCCACTGAAATTAAACAGAACCTCATTATTATGGATTGTGCAATGTAAAAATCACTGTGTTCAGCTCCGGTCGTCACGCTGTTAGTTTGTGACCCTGATGCGTGTCAGAGCAGAGTGACAGAATCCAGAGGCATGTGACGATGGGTAAATTTAAAAGCCAGCAGGACAGATAACAGCAGAACATGGTGCCAATCAACGGCAGGTTATGTAAAGAGGGGAAACCAAATCAAGATACCGCAGTGAAGATTAGACCCAGATTTGCCAACACAGGCCACAGAAAGGAGCCTTTTTATTTTTGACACTGCTTTAATCTTGTTGGACCATCGAGACGAATGTGGTTCATCAAGAACCTGCCTGGCAACTACGGCACGCACTGGCAGCTACGGCACGCACTGGCAAGGGATTAACTGTGTGGCATCTCACATAGATAAAAATGATTAAAAAAACCGGAATGATCAGTACTAGCTCTGAGTGTATGTGGCTGAGATCTGAGTCACACTGTGTCAACAGTTATTACTGATCAACCCTGGTAAAGAACAGCTGCTCTACAGGTTCGGAGACTGGAGCCCAAATGCTGATTTATACAGCGTAACTTATCAGGATAATATCCTACTGTCGTAACAATTAAAAGTCCCAGGAATCGTCTTTTTCCTGATTTACACAATCAGACAGTCAAATAGTAGACGTGCAAATAAAAAAGATCACAAGCTTTATTTATAATAAACATCAACAAACATTTACACACTTTCTTTTCAGCTTAGTGAAAGCAAACAATGAAATGAGCCAAGAAAGACAAACTTCATATCTGCAGTTATTTTTCTGCTAATATTTACACTTTACTTCAATGCTGCACGGTGCTAAAAGCACATTCTTTTATGATCCTTATTCATATTGTGTTAATGCAGTGATCAAACATGTGTGTTTGAATTTTGGATCAACTCATTTGGGACTTGAACAGTAGAAAATATCTGACTTAGAGAGAAAGAAAAGCAAACCAGCATCTGTCATGTTTTCATTCAAGTCTTCATTCATCGGATTCTTCAGTAAATAGGTTTGAGGTTAGACTGCTAGCATGTATCATAAGCAAAGGTTTTTTTTTCAATAAGGCACAGTAAACAACATCTCAGTGCATTGTCACAACAAAGGGGTTCATCTAAAGAATAAAAAAAGGCAAACATACAATTAACAAGAACGTGTAAACACTTCAAACATATCGTCGTTAAAAAGTCAATTCAAACCATAATAAAACGTCACATTTTTACATACGACATCAAGTAAAACATGAATTAATCACTTTTCTGACTCCCTCCATCCTCGGGCGTTCCTTCCAAACTTGTAGACCAGTCTGCGTCCGTCTACTCGTTCTAAGATTTCCCTTTTGTAGTAATATCTGCAACACAGGACATATGGCACTGACTAGTAAATCAACTTCAATAATTAATTTGTTACCGATCATCTGAATCATTTCAAAAATGTTCAACATGCTTTGTAGCTGTCTGTCAGTCAGCTGTCTGTATGCATTTACATGCACAGCCTGAGGAAAATTCAGCTTTAAACTGAACACTTAAATGTAAAGGGCGAGCTACGTGTATTGGTCTTAAGCTCATGGTGCAAGTGCAGCTATGGAGCATGTTCACTTAATTCTAGTGGCAGAAAAAAGGTAATTTCTCCACGGGCATGGTTAAAAAAAAAGAGTATGTATTAGGTTAATTTGGGCATAAAATACATAAACCAATCAGAGTCCCATCTCCCACTTCCTTAAAACCCAGGGGAACTTGCACCTTGGTGGATCCATTGCTGTTAAAATGGTTGATTTGCTTGGTTGTGAGAGACACAACTTTTCTGCAGAGGAAATGGTTTCACTTTGTGCATGAGCTTGACGAGCACACTACGCATGTTGTGGACACGCCTATTCAGACGAATATTACTGTCTTTAATTACTCTTCCTTGAAATAAGGTTTCGGGAAACGTGCCAACAATGCACCCCACATCGTTTTAATAGCAACAAAACATGTGCGCAAGCAGATCTGAAATTTAAACAACGTGGGTGATGCACTGTAAAATAACAACTAACTGGCAAAGACATGCACCAGGGCCATTGATGTTTTCCACGATACACTCGTACAGATTTTTACTGTTTTCAGCTCTTACAATTCAAGTGACACATCCCCAAATTTCACTGGAGGGTCTATTACTTCAACTGTCACTTCAAACCATTTTAGTGAATTCACTACAGGGGTCACTTCAGTTAATTTATGCGCTTGAACTGAATCTGAAACTCCTACTCAAAATCTCTCATGCTAACCATTAACATCTAAAGACAACGTTATTAGCTAATAATTCAAAAAGGCACTAAACGATTTTTCCAAAGTTAACTAAATGTATCAAACAATGCATTAACTAGACATACAGGAGGTGAAATGATTTAAAGCAAATCAAATGAAAGAAAATTGTTTGGTTGTCTTTTGTTTTCTCTGTTTGGTGATCATCACCATCAAGCTGTGAATCCTCCCGCTGCACTACACAAATAGAAAATCAGCTTTGTCGTCACAGTACCCGCAGGCGCTTGTAGTCGTTCCCAATGGTTTGCATGCATTAAGATTAAACTCATTAGATAAGTTAATTTGGAGGTAAAGCTGTGACTATTGCAGAGAACGGCCATTTCGGTTCACTTGGGGAAATAGTGGAACATTCACCTCTTCTAAATGGGTCCATTCGAGCTAATCAGTGGTTGGGAATGGTAAATGTGGGTTTTAAAGGGGTTGAGTTCAATGGTTTTAGATGTGTAACTCTCAATGATCCCCCCAATAAGTTCCTATTAAGTAAATTGAATGAGCAACAACGCAGTTTACATTTTTTCCCCTTTTCACAGAATTTAGCCTTGTGTGAATGTAGGATGATGTGTTGAATGTTTGAATGTATTCAAAGTTTCATTTGCTTGGAGAGAAAGTTTGCATAAATGTACTTAAAGGATAAAATTGAAATGACGCAGTTTACCAACATTGCCTTGTTCTGCTATGTGTGTGTACGATGGCCATGCAGACTTACCTCATTGCCCGACTTAGTTTCTCGTAGGTCATGCTGCTGTTATTCTTCTTCTTGCCCCACAGCTGCGCCACCGCCTCTGACTTCAGGAAGCGGAAAACGCCCTCCGTCCGATCCTCCCACTTGATCAGCCCTGGGTTTCGCTCTGGGCTCAGAAGAATGTCCCTGATGAACTCCCACAAGTGGGTCCCCCTTGGGTCTGTGGAGGGTCGGGTCGTAGGTTAAATAGTTGGCTTAAACATATATGTTCCGAAATTTTTTTCAATATATATTTATCTTACTTACTGTGTTTTCTGACCTGATGGGGACGGCTGTAGGATCTTTTTATGTCTGAGAAACAGAAAGGACATCATTTTTAATGCTTATGTCGATTTCAAACTGTGACAGTTTAATTTGCGTTAATGCAATAGTCAGAATTTATGTTGGGTGTATTATTAGTGCCTGACCAGGACTAGAAGGGGTGGGAGAGGCGACTGGTGCGAGAGGGTGAATCATGGGATCGTAGATCTCTGAGTTAAAGGGGGAAAAAATTTGAGAAAAATAAACCATTTGTTACATGATTTGTTTCAAACATAGCATCTGTAATGAAGCGGATATTTCTAGTACCTCCGGGTGGATAGCTGACATCTGGAAATGGACAGGGGAAATCTACTGTAAAAGAAAAAAAAGGTAAGATGAAGCAACATTTATATTTAAATTTTTGTTTTTATTTGCTAATATCTTAGAGAGTCTTACACTCTGGTTTGAGTTCCAGCTGTCCTAATTCCACATGGCACTGGGCTGTTTAGGGAAGGGAAGAAAAAATGTAAATTACTCGCATGTATCAGAACATTTAATGTAGCAGAATTATGTAATATTTGAAGATCAATTATTCACTATGCTTCATCAAAAATCTATGAACCAAGTCATTACATCAAACACTTAAAGCCTCTTTAGGGTCTAAATTGCATGTGAGTCATCCTGAGATTTCATGCAGCACTGTAATGTAAAACAGTTGTGTTCATTTATGGGATATTTAGACATTGTTTCACAGCCCAACTGTGCAACAACATTTTACTATTGTAATTCTCATCTATTTCTCTTTCAGAAAAAGAAGAGACCTTGATTAAAATATTGCATCTTGCACTCTCATCTCGTCTGGTTGTTTCTCACAGTAACAAAACAGAAGCACAAGACAGTTTTCAACCAGAAGCAACAAGGCTACTCTAATCAACGTTTTGTAACTCTAACAATCCATCTTACACAACACTATGACCTCAATTGTTTTGTGGTAATTATAACCCTGCTACAACAGCCAGTACAACAATGTCAGTTGTGTGAAAATGTCAGATACTGAGCTGGTTTTGTGCAGACAGTAACAATAACAGCATTGCATTGTGGTTTGGTTTACCCTTAAAAATTCCCCTCAACCTGGAGGTTAAACCTGTTGTGCCTGGTCTCATGTGCCGTTGTTGTGAAACGCCATCAAGTTCAGATGTGCTGTTGTCATTTCAGACATTTTTTGTTCTTTTAATTTCCTCTAAGCCACATTTTGAATAGTTCACAAAAAGGTGAAGCCTCAGGACTCTAGTTACTTTAATAACTCCCCAATTTAAAAACAGGGGATGAGCTCAAATCTCAGCCTGTGTCTCAGCTTCACACCCCCTCTGTGCTTTGTTAGAAGAACCACTCCAGCAAGAGCAAACAACAAATACATCATCCCCTTCGCTTTGAGCGCTCCTTCACCTCTCCCGCACCAGGCAGCGTGACCCCTGACCGACTCTATGATCCCTTCTCGGCATCACTTCATCAACACTGCTCCACAACAAGCTCAAACCAGCTCCTCTTTTCATCTGGACCAATAATCGTCTTTTGTTTTGCCCTTTTAGCCCCCCCCCCCACCCCCTTCTCAGACATTCGGACGCACCGCTCCACTTGAGCTCTGTGAGGCTGTGGAAGAGAATGGTTCCCATGCTGCCAGCGGCGCGGATGAAGTCCTGGTAGCTCAGGCTGCAGAGCTGATGGCCGTCCATGTCAAAGTTCTGGAAGGGAATGTTTGAGGCATCGATCTGGTGCATGTCCAAGACTTGTTGCAGCCACTCCCACACCTGGTACTTGCTCCAGAACTGAGGCTGGGACTCGTGAGGCCACAGACGACTTGTAAAACCAGACATCACCATCGGCACTGGAGACAGACGTCAGTAGTTAGCACTGTACGAACACACTGTAAAGATCGTATTCATCTACATCAGTGAATTAATCTAGCTTTAATGTAAATTTACATCTGATAAGGGAAACGGGAATTCCACCACCGAAGGTATTTGTCAATAATTAATCTGCAGAGCAGTTTACTGAAAGAGCTGCTGAGCTGCTTCTCAGTCGGGAATCTCTAATTCATGTCTTGCGTTAGCTAAACTCTGGGCTCACCAGGTGAGCAATACATCAGTTGCTAATTGTTGAGTGATTTTCATTTTCCATCGTTCCATAACCAGCGAGAGAGCGGGACTGATGAACTGAGAGCAAATTAGCATATTTTCTTGAGGCATTCTTAGGAAATGTTTCTGACAATTTAATTAACCGATTCATGTCAGTGGAGAGTGTATGAGGCTCGGAAGTCTCACAGCAGGATTCATCATGTGTGTTAGTGTGGGTCATATCCTCACCATCAGCGTAGGAGTTAGTGGGGCTCCAAGGCGTGGTCAGCATGCTGTCCAGGGTGGTTACTGGAGTTATGCTCATTGCAGCGTCTAAACTGTGATGTACCATGGCTGAGGGGCTGAGGCAGAACAGGAGTCATAGATTCATTTAAAATGAAACAGTATTCTTTACAGATTAAGGGCATCCAATCACAGAGCAAACAAACAAGGTGAAACACACAACCCTTCCGATGGTTAAATTGTGATTTTTACTTCAAATATGATAAATATTCTCTTTAATTCAACTGGATGTTCAGGTCCATCAATGTTATTATCCTTTTCAAACCCAGTTTTTTTTTAGGTCATTTTTGAAAATAGCAAATTGATGTAGTATTGTTAGTATTTGTTATTTTACTAGCAGCTACAGGAAATACAACGTGTCAGTCATCACAATAAGCACTGAACATCATCTGTAAAGCAGCTGCTCAACGAATCATTTTTGTATTATTACACTTTTATTCCCTTCTACCATGGTAACAACAGGACTGGTCAAATCAACCTGGCCTGAAAGGTTCAGGATTAGCCTTCATCGTCACACTGCCTTCAGTGCATTGGATTTAGTGCTTTTCAGTGGTGAAGTTGAATACTGCAGGCAAATGAAAAACCCTTGTGTAACCCTATGTAGGAGAAACTACAGTGGTCTTTGGGTTATTTAGAAAAACGTTCCTCTCTAGACAAAGTGTTTAATGACTCATTTCAGGTGATTAATGAAAACATAACTTTGAATATTATATTCTACTTCTGCAGATAAATCTCTCTTAATCATTTACACTGCAAGTTTAAAACATTTATCTGGCTGTGTTTAAAAATTCACCAAAAGGCACTAAACAGTAACCAAGAACTCTACACTGGTAGTAGATGGGTTATTTGAGCTGTTTGAAATACGGACAAGTGGATAAGTTAAATCTTTAAAGTAGGTTTATTTGTTCTCACACAGTCTAAAACATACATTTACATCTGTTTCCATCAGCTCTTTAATCATATATGTTTTGAGCTGCTATGCTTTTAGTACATTAAATGCTCAAAATGTGATAAGTAACAGAAACTGGGTTCATGTTTCTGAAGTTAATATATTTTCTACAGTTCACAAGTTTACACTCAATGTTCACACAAGTGCTTCTTTGTGAGCTGTTTTTACTATTTTGAATGTTCATAGACTGCGCCCCCACTCATGCTGCACGCCTACAGTTATTACTCAGAATTTTGCACTAAACACATAAAGATAAAGGTTTGCTTCAGCCTCAGCGTCTAACATATTTGCATCTCAAACAGATACAGCCTGTCAGAATTTCATCCCCTGCACTGAGTTGTCCAATCGGAGATGGAGAAGTGTTACACACACACATAGTCATACACTGAGTCATATTTGACACTATCTGGTTTTCTTTGGAACTTGCTTTGGATTCTGAATGTTTGAGACATGAGACAAAACATCTTTTAGTTTTCACAAACTGCCAACATAAATAAATGACTGCTCAACATTCTACCATCTGAATTATAGGTTTTGTTTCATATATTCCATTATTCTGATGTTCACACTATCCCTGTCTCTTTCAAACAATTCAAACAAATAAAGTCTGTCTAAAATGACCCCAAAATTTCCTGTGACAACTAAATCAAGGCTGACTTCATCATATCATAATCAAACTAAAAGGGCAACATGATGAGAGACATCTGATCCATATGTCGGCACAGTGAAACCAAATCTTTACACAGTGATCCTTACTTCACCTACTTCCCAGGAAAGCCTGGTCACACCTTTGTGTTGGGTTATTAACAAAATTAAACCAAGCCTTGTCGCACATTTTGTAGAAGTACATACTGTGCTACCATATCTACAAACAGGGGAATTAATCTCCTTTAATCTCCTTTCCCTGGTAAATCAATTTCACAACAAAGTATTTTCGCCCGCGGACAGGTGACACATGCTCTCATGCCAAAGTAGATCATCTGCCAAGTCTGCTTAAACACCTGATCTGGTGTTAACCCTCGATGTTGTTTACTTCTACCGAACAGGTATCAACAAGGCAGCGAGTAATTTCCGTCAATACAACAATCACGGAGCAGTGCTGCAGGGAAGGAGATGAAGACGTAGTCACAGTTAGTGATCGATATTCTCTTAGCTGAGTCATGGTGGAAGAAAAAAAGTCAACTCTTCAGAAGACGGATGGTTTCCTTTCTGGCCTTATGATATCATTGAACTTGTCCTGTTTAGATTCTCTCGATTATTGCTTTTTCTATATGAATTTACTCTTTCACTGCACGCATTGCTTTTAATACTAACCTATAATCAAATCTGATGTTGATGCCTCAGCAATTGCAACCGAGTTGTTGGTGATGTGAAAGCATTGAAAAAATCATGTGTACAGGGGGAGATATTGAAGTAAACACACATTGTGCAAAGTATTGAAAGAAAACGTTTTTTTTCTTTATCGAATCTGATATTCTCAGTGAACACGAGCAAATGTCTCAAATGTCCGATGCTGTTCACTACAATGGTCCACATGCGTATTCTTTACTACTATAATTGAAGGTTGTTGCAAGAACAAGATAGCCCGAGGCCTAAACCCACCTGAAGAAAAACAAATCCTGAATCTTTCATGATGAGAGAAAAATTCCTCCACATTTTCCAGAATTTCCGCATCTGCACAGGCACCGTGACCGAAAACAAGCTAATAGAAGCAGCCTAAGTTATCAGAATTTAAAAATGAAATGGCATTGAGACACACTGAGCGTATTAGACCGGCCTTCTTTCTGAAAAGCTGTTTTCCCAGCATCAATATAACAGCCTACCGGAGCAGTAGAGTGATGTCCGACCAGGCCTGACAGAGGTCTCACGTAGATCCGCTCTCCGCTGAATAGAGATCAATACCGTGTGTGGAGATTCCAATACCCTACAGCACCAGTGTTTACAGTGAGATGAGACGAGTCCTTCTGCTGCCCAAACATTTGAATCAACAGAGGTATGCAGGCGCACTAGGTGCTGCCCCGCCACAATGGCTGTTTTATCCTCCTAACTTCCTTATCATGCTCCAATTGGCTACCTGCTCGGCCTCATATCAGGTGAGTATTTGCATGATGCAACACCCACACACAGACATAAAAAACACACACACAACTTTTATATCCCCGACTGGCACCGTTCCCTCTCACTCTTTCAGAAAAGCGCACGCTTGCGAGGAGCCGTATACACGGGCACGGATCCAAACACAACTCACAAGCCCACAGAGGCTGCGTTAAATTGCTTATAGTCATTGTTCGTGCGGTTGCTTAAAATAGCGTTTAACCTTTAGAGAAAATTTCCCCTGTGTTATTATGTAGCACAACATTTGTTTTCCTTATTTCATCATGATGAATGAGGTGCTGACAGTTTAGGTAAGAGGACCTGAGAGAATTTGTTTCTTCCCCTTTTTTTTTTTTTTGAAAGTCGCTGGAACTGGCAGAAGAAAAAAAAAAAAGCATGAGTGGCTGTGTGCCTGAAAAGACTGTTGGAAAATACGTTAGTACTTAATACGTCGATCGCTTTTGAGGATAGGCTTATTTTCCCATGGAACTACGGATGACCTCACTTTGTAGCTATCAAACTTTGATCAGCTGCAGCGATCCACAGGTGTCTGAGCGGAGACTGTCAGGTTAATAATTAGCTTCGGTATGTTTCCTACAAATCCAGGCACAACAATGACAGGAGTGGAGAAACAAAAACGCCTTTGTTAGGCCTGCATTCTTTGCCAGTGTTCATACACACGTGACTGTTTTGCTGTCAGGCATCGTGCACTTCGCCGGGTGACACTCACAAGATGTGTTCTCTTTGAGGAGGACATCACATAGCACTGTAAATGACATGTTACATCGAGCTAAGTCAGTGCAAACAGTGTTATACACAAGGGAAAAAAAGTCATGTTTCTATTCAAATCCAATGCACTGCAGGGCTGTACCAATATAGAAAGACTTTGAATTTGTCAATCATTGCTTTCTGTCAAATTCCTCAAAGATTTCTACCGTTTGGTCGTTTTTTTTGCAGTCAAGTTCAGAGCCTGTCTCTTTAAATCAAAACTAAATACTTTCTGTGCACAATTAACCGGGTTTAAAAAAAGCATTTTAACAGAACTATGCCACCTTGTTATATATATATATATATATATATTTGCTGTTGCCCTGCACACACAGCGATCAGAGGGAGTTCAAACATGCTATTTTTGCATGACACCAATTAGCGGTTTGGGCAAAATGTAACATGTTTGATCTGAGATCTAAATGCGATGTGTAGCATTGTACTACTACAGTACCTCCCGGGACCTGAGGCACTAATGGTGGCATGTTGATAGTTGAAGTAACTCGGAGCAGGGTTGAATTGTATAACAGGCTGAAGCGTGGAGAGGCCTGTGAGGAAAAGTGTGCCAGGTTTCGGAGCAGAGTCGCGTGGAGGGGAAACAAGACGTGATGCAGAAACAGATAAACTCAATTATTTTGTTCTTATTTAATAGTAGCACGTCGAGCCACGTG
Source organism: Hippoglossus stenolepis (assembly GCF_022539355.2). Taxonomy (NCBI): domain Eukaryota; kingdom Metazoa; phylum Chordata; class Actinopteri; order Pleuronectiformes; family Pleuronectidae; genus Hippoglossus; species Hippoglossus stenolepis. The sequence continues at coordinate 20,326,245 of NC_061487.1, read as the reverse complement.
ATCGTGTTGGGCCAACTCCGAGTCTTAATGTTTAATTATCTCGAGAAAGCCGGAATGAAACATGCATCGCACTATTAAACAGCATATCTTATTATCCCAACAGGCCGGCATTAATGGGCTAAATTCATTCCATAGATCCCTGTGATCAACACACTGGCCTCTGTGCTCTCCACACTGAGTTTGCTTTGGAATCTCTCTCTCTCTCTCTCTCTCTCTCTCTCTCTCTCTCTCTCTCTCTCTCTCTCTCTCTCTGAGGCATGTGGGACTTGGACTCCTGCCCACAGCTCAGCCTCAGAGGTAATGAGGGAATTCAGAGTTAGCACGATTATTCCCCCTCATCTCCCCGTGCACGCCAGATCGCTAAAGTCCTAATGGTAAAAAACCAACAACTCCTGATCTCCCTGCGACTCCCCGGCGCCATCCAACCTGTGCAGGTTAAGGATAAGTCGCCTGTGGCCCTCTCTGCAGCCCGTCTGCTGCCTATTTGTAACACAGGTGCTATTTTCTGGATTTTTACCCATTCTTTTTTCTGAGAGGGGTAAACCGCCTCCAGGGTGCAATATGGGACCTGAACTTCATTCGGCGCTGTCCCACTGTGAAGGCCTGCCACTGATTTTTATTGAAGTAAGATTAATACGACCATCAGCGCTGAACTGAACTTCTCATTATGGTCACCAGTGTGGCCTGCTTCTCGGCTTCTTCTCTTTTTGTTCTTTCTCTATCAAACCCTTTTTTCCCTTTTATTTTTTATTTTTTTGCCATGTCACAAGGAGAGCCTGGTACTTGGCATCTCATTTCATGGATCTTCGTTCTGCTTTTTCAGGGTGGATGTGGGTCGACATATGCAGAAGTCCGCTGGGGGAATAGCAGAAGGGGGAGAAAGAGAGTGGGAGAGATCAAAGTCTGTCATATCAACTCCGCTCTGTGTGAGTCAGCCTCCCGACATCGTGAGAGAGGCAGCGAAAGACGACGTCCTCCCAGACACACAACGAAAAATGTCACCAAAATGCTGGCACTATAGACAGCGTAATCTATTTTTAAATAGAGAATCAAGCAGAGGCTTATGTCACTCCTCCAATAATAGTACACTGCCTGATCCATTTATAAAGAGGCTAATAACTTGCTTATTGGTGGTGTGATATATTAATGCTTCATGTGAGGATGCGGTCAAAAGTGTCCCTTTGACGGGAAAAGGCTGTCAAAGCCGTCAGTCACAGGAAACAGCCAAGACAGGAGGAGGGTACAAGTTTGCATGCTCTAATGAACAGGAACTTATTAGCGGGGGTATGTCTATTACTGTCCCACTTGCCTCCCCTCTTTCATTAGCTGCTTATCACGCCCGTTAGTGTCATCTTTAATACTTCACATTTTGATTAGCATATGATCCACGGGGAAAGAAGGAAAAATCATTTTATTAGTGTCAATTACTGCTACAAATGACAATTTCACTGCCTAAATCGTAATTTTACGTTTCCTCCCTGTCAAAGAACAATGGCTGTGTAATTACAGTGATGAGGAGTGCAACAGAAAAATGAATTATTCACAACCCCCCCTTTCTTGTTCTTTTGAACACCGCCGTTTCCATTTGCCTGGCATCTGGCTGCCTGTATTTATCATTGTGCATGAGGAATGATAATACATACAAATTCGGTATGTCCCCCACAAGTGTTATGTTCAGATGAAGAAGTGCTGGAGCATCACATGAATGATGTTGAAAGAATCTTTTCACCTGAACAGTGTCCAGGAGCCCGAGCTCTGCACTGCACTGCACTCCTCGAGCCGGGGGTGTAGATCCCTCCTCAGCCCGTAGGGGACACTGTTGTCTCGTACACTGCTGGGCATCTCTGGAGGCAAAGGAAAGGAGGAGTGAAAAAAAACACAGATGTGATATGAGAATGTGTAGGCAATGAAACACGCTCCCTGACAGTTATTGACCGCAGTACCTATGGATGGTGCTACTCATGCGGGTTACAGTAAAACATACATTAACAGCTCTTACACTGAGGTGAGAAGGGGAGAGTGGAGGATGAGGGGCCGTGCCGACTCCCAAGGAGTGAAGGTCCGGTTTGTTGGCTTAGCTGTCCTGTAGGGGTTTCGCCACAGCTATGGAGGAAGTGTTTAATAACACATCACACAGATGGGCCACCGACACAGTTCTTACTGGACATGAATGACAGCTGGTCTTTCAGTGTCCTAACTACTGCAGGTACCATACATCAACAGACAGGTCACACCGAGGCTGTACATGTAACCAGCATGAATGTACAGTGTCATATTATTGAAACAGCCAGCGGACCCTGGACATAATGACACTGTTTCTTTTACCTTGCTTTGTTTGATATGAATAAAAGTATAATTATTATCATCAATACTATTATTTCCTCTCAATGTATTCTTGTTATTGGTGAATAACAGTATCACAATGAATATCACCCGAAGCTTCCACAATAAATAACTGATTAATCATGATAAAGACTTTGCCTTTTTCCTCTCAGCTCCATTAAAAACATAACTACCTTGTTCAGTGTCTCAGTTTTACGGCCCCTGGTCTTGGTTCTCTCTCACTGATCCCATCGGCGCCATTTGCAGAAGCAGCAGGTGTTTTTCAGCAGAGAAGCCCTAAAATCTCCAACCTGCACAGCACTAAACAGCAGAAGCAGTTATCGACTAGAGCAGGTGAACACAGTAGAAAATGTAGCTGCTAAGAAGCCAGATATTTCACTCAGGAGTTGGTTGAGAGCAAATAGAGCAAAGAGAGTGAGGATATCGGACTCAAAATGATCTCTAAGTGTGACCGCTGAATGTTTACATCGTAAGCCGACTTTGGCCGAAAAAAATTGTCGATGCATTGGTTTAAATATGTTGAAACCTGCTAATTTGACGTCCGACAATATTGATACCAGTCTCTGAACTGAAACGTATTAGTTTATCATGGCAAATAGAAAAATCAACCCATTGGTTACATAGGGGCCCTATGTTAAACCCTCAGAACTATCGAATAGAAATAATTGCGCAGAGAAAAGCAAAAAATTTGAATACCATGAAAAGACGAGTGGCTGGATACTTACTGTACATACGCATATCTGCCTAACAGATATCTGACAGACAAACATGACGATGAAACAGAATATATATGATAAAAATATCTCTCCAAGCTGAACTTTCCTCTCTTGTCGGGAAAGAGCTTTGCATACATCTTTTTTTAATAACAAGCCTTTACTGAGCATGGAGAACAAGGTGCTATCATATACTGCAGGCTTCATTGATGTCATATTAATGTATATACTTACTATGTCAGATAGCAGCTGATGACTACTTGGCCTGCATTAACATTTCATCACTTTGACTGACTTTCCATAGATTACATTACATTACATTTCATTTAATGCTGACGCTTTTATCCAAAGCGACTTACAATAAGTGCATTCAACCATGAGGGTACAAACCCAGAACAACAAGAATCAAGTAAGTACAATTTCTTCAAAAAAGCTAAACTACAAAGTAAGTGCCGTTTAAGTGCTACTAAATTGTTAGTTTTAAACTTTTAGTCAAGGTATAGTCGGAAGAGGTGTGTTTTTAGTTTGCGACGGAAGATGTGTAAACTTTCTGCTGTCCGGATGTCCACGGGGAGCTCATTCCACCATTTAGGAGCCAGGACAGCAAACAGTCGTGATTTTGATGAGTGTTTAGCTCGCAGTGAGGGAGCAACAAGCCGATTGGCAGAAGTAGAGCGGAGTGAACGGGCTGGGGTGTAATGTTTGACCATGTCCTGGATGTAGACTGGACCTGATCCGTTCGCAGCACGGTACGCAAGTACTAATGTTTTGAAACGGATGCGGGCAGCCACCGCTAACCAGTGAAGGGAGCGGAGCAGCGGAGTATTTATTGTTACTCCAATTATATTTCATAAAAACATGGTAACAAAATATCATTGAATGGTCTAATTGTATAAACTGTTAATACTACATTACTATGCATGGCACTGGGTGTTTGTTTCCTGCATATAATCATCATTATCAAAAAGCATCAATAAATTGTCTTTGATGTTACTTAACATCAAAGAGATGTTATTGATGATCAGTTAGATTTTTGCTGGAATGATTGATCAGCTGATGAGCTGACTAACAGACAGTGGAATGGACGTCTGAGCTCGTCTAATTAGTCACACATTGGTGAGGCTTATGGGTAAAGTAGTTACCATGGAAACACACAGTATGCATGTGATCTTTGTCCATCCCTCACAAAGTAACAACCCTACTTTGTAAAGGCTGTTGGAAATCAAAGAACTGAAATGTGATGAGTGGGAAAGGGAATATGGAAAGATCGTGTATAGAGGCAGAACATCATGTGACTTACCAGCTCTGAAGGTTTATCTATACTGTCAGCTAACCTGCACAAGCAGGGGGCTGATATTCTGGTCTTAGTGAATTAGCTGCAGCGCCTTCACAGCTGTCAACCTTTTCCTGAAATTACCAGATACCCCTCACTGTGTGCATATGATTCTGGGATGATAATTCGGTGAAACCACATGTTGCAGGGCAGATTAATCAATTTTGACCCTCCCCCGCGGTGTTAAAGCTGCTGTCGTACTTTGGGATCATGCAGGATAATATTTTTCAGTTTCGAACATTGTGCAAGTGCTTTACAGGCAACATAAATCAGAAAACAGCAGGTCTTCACAATAACGAGGTGTAATGTCGGTGGTTTGGCATATTTCATTAGTGGAGGAAGTGGGGAGCATGGTTTTTTGTTTGTTTCTGCATGAGTAGTGATGGTGTTTATTTCTCCTGATGCTCGACGTGCCCGTTCACCCAGACCTCCACACCTGTACATTTTGCCTAACACCGCTGCCACTAACAGAAAGACCTGGACAGCCTTTTAATAACTTCTTTGACTCCTGTACACTCAAATGTTACATTTACATTTATTGGTAAATGTAATAGGTTATATGTTAACTCTGATATTTCAAGTTTCACCTTCGCTTTCCTTGCTCTATAATATCTGCTGTGAAAATGTCTTTTGGCATTAAATGGAGAAAATTCTTGGAGATTCCTGGCTTATTTGAAACAAAACTAAAAAATCTGAACCTATCATCCAAGTAATGGATTCTCAAACAGAGAAAATGTACTTTTGTGAAGTTTATAACCAGTGCTCGTTAAATGTGTTATGGAAGTTTTCTGGAAACTGGTGAAAGAAGAACTCAGGCAGCAGCTGATGTCTTATGCAGAAGATTTTAATGTAGACAGATTATCTCTGGAATTAGACAGGCACTATTCTCCTGTACAGATATGGTGTAATATACAATATGCATAATATATAGTGGCATATACAGTATTGTGTGAGGATGGTTAAAAATTCCTCAACAAAATGCAGCAATACAGTTGTAGCCAACCAAATCAGCATCATTCCCCCCAAAATAGAACCAAATGTTGATTAAATTTTGCTCTGTGTTGCACTTTTGTTCGTCTCAGTTCATTAAGAATCAATTAAGAGAGATTGGAAGGAAGACTGCAAACAGCAGCAAGCAAGGATTTCGCGGAGACAAAAACAAAACAAGGTTACAAGTTCAAATCCCAGGATCTTTGTCTGTGTGGGTTGTACTGCTTCCACAGATATGCAGGGTAGGTTAATTGGAGACTCTCAAATGACTGTAGGTGTGAATGGTTGTTTGTGTATGTTGCGATACGCTGGTGATCTACCCAGGATGTACCCGGCTTCTCACCAAATATCACCAGGGATTGGGAAACTATAAGATCCTACTGGGCAACCAGGTATAGATAATAGATGGATGGAATTCACAAGTGAGTCCATAGATGTTTTTTCCATTCATTATTCAGTGATACCCACCAGGCTGTGCTGCATCATGATGTCCGGCAACAAACTTTTGGCTTTCTGGTTTTCAAAAGCAAAAGAGGCAACATCATTTTTCATCCAGGAACTGAGACATTTTTGCTGACCTATTCCACTAAATTAGCAGCCAGCAATTGATCGTGGAGTGGGGGCCATTGTTCTAGGACATGTGAATAACCCATCTGGATCCTTAAAGTGTCAAACGTCCCAGCCCTCCAGTCTGCCATCGGCACCTTTGCTTTTCTCTTTGTCTCTCTGCCTCCATTAAGAGTTAATCGTTTCTCAGCAGGGAAATTTAAACTGTACTCTGACATATTTTCTGAACAACTTTGACAGTCTAAAAGTGGCACACCATGCCACCTGCGGAGCTACCAAACGAGGGGAGAAGGAGGAGGACGTGAGAAACTGTACGGAAAGAAATGAGAGACGGAGGGGAGGAGAGCGACAATTAGCATTCCTGGGGCTGCATGTGTAGCTAATTATTTGTGAACATTGTGACAGGGGGGGCTGTAGAGTGCAGTAATGGGATCCCTGTTACTTAATGAACATGTCACAAGCTCTCGTCTGCGCAGAAGGAATGAGACAGTGCCTGATGACAACTGGCTAACCTGTGGGCATTGTGTGTGTTGCGTGTGTTTTTGTGCGTTATGTCCCTTTGCGTGTCTGCCGATGAGCCTGCTTTTCTAGGGGGTGGTGGTACGTGATCGCAAAACTCCATACACACTCTGATGGAGAGAACAGTCATTCCCTTTTGATGAGAACATTCAATGTATTCAATGTTCATACTACGAATTATTTACCCATGACAACCTCTGTCTTGTATGTGGCTGTTTATAAATCACCTCTTCTACTCTCTTCTTTACTCTTCTCCATATCAGACAATTGTTAATTTTTTTTATATTTCAAATGCCACCCCTGAAATGTGAAGTGTCTCAGGAGAGTCTACGTTTCCAACACGAGGCAATTCCTCTTATACGGTAAAATATATATTGTAGAGAAACTGCTCAAATACAATTAAGTCACCGTAATCACTTTCTGGAAACGACAGCGAGAAGAGAAAGATTAATGGTGTGGAAGACTTGTGTGTGGGGGGGGCATTCTTCACCATCTTGGCCCTCTCGCCCACTTCCTTTCAGCCTCCATTCTTTTTTGAACAGCTGAAAAGTCTGAGATACATTATTGGAGCTAATCAGAGTCGAATGAGGAAAGCGCTGAGGTGAGACAGCAGAAATTACCTCCGTCCTCAGCCTGCCTGTTCTCTGTGCCCTCTTCCACTGAGCCTCCGTCCACACGCTCTCTGATACAGGTGGAGGGATAAAGGGTGGAGGGAGATGATGGCGGCGGGGGCACATCTGCGGCGTAGTCTCTATTGCACCCCGATGTGAAGGTGATGAAATGATCCTCTAATACGATGAAGTGAGAATGGAAAGAAATGAAGGTTACAGTGGAGGGTGATTAAGAGTAATGTAATTTAATTTTTCTTCTTCGTTGTCCAGATGGTGATAGCTCTTGTGACAAAGCCGGGGCAGATGGTGACTTTACAGAATTTACTTTAATAATAAGTCATCCCGAACAACATCCCCCCACATAATGATAAAACCACCTAGTAGATGTTACAGTGACTTCGGTCCTCAATTAGGCTTCAAGTCTGGTAGGTGGGTGTCATGTCTGTCGGCGCAGAGCTGAAAATGGATCAGGTTCCTCGGGTTGGGGGTGGATGTCCAGAGGTACGTATGATAGAGAATAATTCAGCCTGTGGCCTGGAACCTTCTCTCCATTGACGCTTGGCACCAGGCAGAGTCAGCAACCTTCCACATGCTTACAGTAAAGAGCTTTAAAAGCAAGAGTTCCTCGAGAGAAACTGGGAACAGTGGTGTTACTGTTCAAGCTCTGTCAGGCTGGTTGCTTATAGATGTGATAATGTTGTTAAAAATAATAGAGGCAATGATAGCAGCACCAATCAATGATAGTAATAATGATAGTTATGGTGTTAATGGTAAAAGCAACTGGCCAATATTTATAACAGCTGAGTAGAAGTTGCAGATCTGGATACTGCAGATCTGGAGTCAGGTGCAGAATGAGGACCAGGAGAGAGAGGTCAGACAGGAGAGAGCCCAAAATATATGTTTCCTTATTCCCTTCAGATTCAGCTTTTTCAGATAAGATAGGAGGAGATAATCCTCCATTAGTCCCACAACGGGGACATTTGATGTGTTACAGCAGCAAAGAGCAAAGTCACAAAAATACGGATTGCACATTAGCCATGAATTGCACAGGCAGAAATGAAAAAGTGAAACTTGTGTCGTAAGTGCAGTCCAGAAAATTGCTGCATATGGGAAAATATCTAGGGGATTGTCAACCCCTGCGGTAATCTACCCCCTGTTTAAACATAGTAAACACATCAAGACTGGAGACGTAAAAGGACCAAGGGTCACAAAGCTGATCACATAGAGAATAAATGTGTGTATGTTTGCTAGTTTTAAATGTGTTCATGCTGACAGGAAGGCTTCAAGGGGCCGTCGGAACCCAGGCAAAATGAAGCGACCTCAAACGACCGCACCCCATGTTTATGAATCCTCTGTAGTTTATTGACTGGCCATCTTAAAAATGGCCGTGAGTGGTTGTTTAAGATGAGCTTGACAGTAGATAGAGTTCAACTCACCCGCCCACACGCTCATGCTCACACACACACGGACATGGCCCTGTGATACGTGCACCAGTACACTATCACCTCCTCGGCATCTGTCACCTCACGCGATGATCACAGGGTTTTACCAAGCAGTGACAGCCCCTCTGTCCGTTCTCATTGTCCCTGCTGGCAGACCACTTCTCCCCCTGTCCACTTGCATTATCTATTTACACATGGCACTCCTAGCCTGCGGACGGACAAGAGGGCTTAAAAGGTTCGTTTGGATTTATTTTTGTTCATTTTGTGGTCCGCCTATGGAGCGTTATGGTGGCTCCGCAGCAGGACTGACCCTGCGGTTCAAACGCTCTAACAGCCCATAAACAGAGACAAGGCCTGCAGATGACAACCTGCCACTGCCCCGGCTCCATCATCTGCAGCTCACCAAGCCCTTTAAATAGGTGTCTGGGGTGTCATCGTCTCTGAGGGCTGCCTTATGGGGAGGTGTATAATAAAACCAAGACTATAAACCTGAGCGTAAGTGGCACAGCCTCGCCTGTGGCTCCTGCTGCAACTTTTGAGCAGCGGCAGAATGCAGGCTGTGTTGGTCGTATGAGAGAGGGGGCGAGCGGGGGAAGAGCGAGGACGGATGGGAGAGGAGTAATGAAAGGGAGGCTTTATGACATTAAGAGATGGAGGCAGTAAATCAGCATTAATGTCAGACTCATGCATTCTCTGCACATTCTCCAGGCAGCCATAGCTTTTGATATGATTGGGAGAATGTCCACCTGTAGCTGTTATACACTTTTATTGTGGATCCTCACTGGGTCTTATCATAGGTGCATTTTGAGAATTTAAAAGACTTAAATGAAAATGTAATTTAATTTAATTCAACACTATATTGAAAGTAGAATAAAGCTGATTATGTCACTCTCCACCTGAAGGTTCTTTGTCAAAGACTGTAAATAAAGATGGATGACTCATCTCCACTTCCTCCGACTATCTAAGAATTAAGCTAAAATATCACAGATGCAAACGCTGCCCTCTTGTGCATTTATAACCAGAGTCCATGATGGAGCAGCGGTAGTGAGGTCGTACAGATACACACGCTCCGACCAATCACGCGTCAGTCTCAGCTGTCAATCATGATGTCTCACACCGTTATTATACCATATAATAATGAATTAAAAGGAAATGTACTTTCACTTGGTCGTACATTAGTGTGATAACAGCTACATAAAATGACAGAGATGTATTCTTTGATATTGTAGTTTGGCCCATGACCCATTCATTAACATGGAGAAGGTGGGATTTATTACATATACTGTAGCCAGCCAACAGGGGGCAATAGAGACATTTTGTCGTCATTTTTCAGGGAGCAGTCACATCGTCCGTCTTCACAGACAGTCTATGGTCATAATTTTCGACTCACTGAGCAGTTTTCTCTTCCTGACTCTAAGCTGTGCTCCACCACAGTCGGGGAACTTGGCCGTTCACAGTCTGCCCAGTAATGATGTTTTCCCTGCTCCCAGTGTTGAGGAGAGATGGTCTGTCTTAAGCCGTGGCTTTCAAAGAATAAAAAACTGTTTTCCAGCAGCTATATAACTGCATATAGTAGTAGCCAGATCTCGGGAGAAAAATGGCCCAAAAGCCTTCTGCCCAAACTTAAAACATCGCGAGCAGCTGCCGTGCTTTTATTAATACGTTGGGATTTATTTATTTATTTTATATTACGTTGTTGATGCCTTGACCCTCAGATCCAGATGGAAGCGTTCAAGTGGCGGGGGAAATAATAAATAACGGAGCAGGGGCTATTCACAGTCCTCCCGCTGATTTATGAATGCAAATGTTGTAAGAGGCCTGGTGTGGGGATTTAATGAGCTACAGTATGTGTGTCTGCGGAGGATGAATGACTGATGTGCTTATTTTTCTCTTCAAATCTCCTTTCTCCATGATGTGTAACAGTGATGGCAAAGGGGGAAAGGGTGAGGAAATGATGCGCTGCATTACACGACTAGTGACTGATCTTGCTTCCTCTCAGCTGCCGTATCGTAGCCCATTGTTAACCATCCCATGCATGGCTGTATTTGTTGTTCTTTTCACCATATCAGCGTAATGACCACCATCCTGTAAAGGGTCCCTGTGAGATTCATTATCTCTGATCCAGTCGTCAATGACAGGGAAAAGGGGACGGCGAGGACGCATGTGAGATGACAGGCGCTGTGCTGTGTGATGTCCCCCTCATGTCTCCAGGGGGAAGACTCACAGCCCCCTATTCTTACAACGAATCCACTGAGCAACAAAAGTAATCAGGCCTCTTCAGCATCAAACTCAGGGATTATGTTTTGTGTTCTGGGAAGTCACATATTTACTCATTGATGTGCGTCTTGAGGGGCAGCCTACCAGCTGTGTACATGATAACATCCAGGGTCACTGGAGTTCGGAGGAAAGCCTCCTCACACGCCACATGTTCCATGACATTTAGATAGGATGTTTCATTGTGAGGGGACCAAAGCTGTTACTTGACTCAAGGGCTGCGTGCACGTCGTCATGCTTTGTTTTGCCTGCGTGTGCATCAGCAGGCTGAGTTTAGGTAATGAGTATGTCCCCTTTCTTTTTTATCTCTGTCAAAATCAAAGAGCACCTGTCATCCACACATGCAAGAACGTACGAGCTGGATATTTGATTGAAATGTGCTTGTTTCCGGTAACCAACACAAAACACAGCTTGAGGTTACAGTGCATTGATTTTCTTCACTCGAAGTTTAATCACGAAAATTTCTCTTTACCAATTATCTCGATAAGTGCCAATCTTCATTATTCTAATTCTAAATCGGTTCATACACCCGTGGGGACCTCGGTTTTCTAAACTGCATCTTGAAATCCACGTCTACACTCAACCAATCAAACAAATATACAGAGGACCAGGACATTTGTCATAGATATACTGTATCTATTTTTCATATGGAAAGGAAACATTTCTGCATTCAAACCAAGCCTGTAACTTATAAATGATGCACATATATCACTCATATGCATTAGATATTTACATTCACCGAAACAGTTACAGCCGAGGCAGGAAGCAAAGTGATGTGAAGTAACTGGAGTAGTCTCTCTGCATGCAATTATGTTGCTAATGATAGAAGCACCGGTTAATAATAATAATGCTTGTACCTCTTTTTGCGTCATGTCAAATCTGGATCCTGCAGCTCTGGAGTCAGAGATACCTGCAGAATATGAGAGAGAGAGAGTCTTATCCATACATATGTCTGATATCAGTATAAGTATCCAGAGTAATAATATATTCTTAGTCATCTTAATCATGATATATTACTAATGTTGCCCCGGTGGATGCCTTAGTTCACACATGTCGATTTTTTAAAGCATTTGACATCATTGGGGAACATTTAAAACATATAAGTTCAGTGAGACTTTGTCATTCACACTTGAGCGTACAGCTGGAGATGTTTCTGTATGAATTAGCGGAAATATTTCGCTCTGACAGACTGAAGAGTTGAGTGCATTTTGTTCAGAGGTTGTTGCTGTGTCTTCTGTTTTCTTCTTTTACAGCTGGCTGAGTTGCTCTGCTGTGCGAGAGCCATGTTTTCTGGTAACAGCCTGGCTGCACAGTCGAGCCGTGCCCGCTGACGCTGTACTTTGTCAAAGTGGCTGTGTGTGTAATGCCAGTCTCTGTAGTCAGGTAATGTGCCACTCTGCTCTGTCTCTTTAGGGCCTCACAACACTGCATTCTGCTCTGTGGCTTCTCCTCTGTGTTTGGACGAGTACTGAAGTTTTGTTGAAGTGTTGTAATTTGGTTCGGTCTCATTGGTTTTAGGGTCCAGATGAGGCAACAGAGAGGATGAGAGCGTTTTCAGTGCTCATCTCTTGGCTTAGTGAAGTTTTTTGTTTTCAGATGTCGCCATTTTTAGCCATATTTATTTAAACCCCGTTGAGTAATGCATATGTGATATGCACTTTGCAAAAGTCTACAAAGACCATTTAAACTTTGTTAAAAGGGAAATAGTTTAAGTTTAAAATGGGAGATCACAGTTTTTCTTTGGCTTTATTTACATGCATTCAACGACACTTACTAATAACATGATGTGCATCTTGTTGGGACGCATATTTGGTGATGCTGCATATAGAATTGACAGTCTCCTTGGACATGATCTTTTCACTTCACCTCCCTTTCATTCTGTGATCACATGTTCACATGATTGGTTCACAGATTCAAACTTGCTTTACAATTTAATTGCAAATAATGTCCTGCATTCCTCCTTGTCCCTTCTCCGCTGGATGCAGCTCTCATCACTCCAGAGCGTCAGAGTTGTAGTTTTAACAGTTTAATAGTTTGAGTGTCTGCAGTATGTGATGTTATCTTGAGATGTGGAATCCCATTATTTTATCAGGTTTTTTTCTGTTTACTGGCACCAAACACATTCATTTCATTTCACACTAATGCCTGACCTCATACAGTTATTGATTTTGTGTGTGTGTGTGTGTGTGTGTGTGTGTGTGTGTGTGTGTGTGTGTAGCTCTGTACCAGCATGTTTGAACTCTTATTAAGTCCTTGTCTCTAAGCCGTTGCCTGACTCTCAAGAGAAAAATGTTTTATTATAGTGAAAGGTTGCGACATTTGGGAAAAAGACACAGATGTAATTAAGATGAGTTGTTATAACATATTGATTTACATAATGAATACTATGCAATTCAGTGGAGATAGGGTAATTTATTATTGACTCAAAGATGGTGTTCTTAAATTACTGAGTTCAGAAACCAGGCATTATACATTGTTTTCACACAGTGCTGTAATTATCTGCTCTTTTTGTCTCCTTGGCATTAACTTGGACTGGATAATCTAACATATATAGATGGGTAAATAAATAAATAGATAAATAAATAATAAAATCAATTGTGATCATTATATTTTGATTGTTAAAGCATTGTGTTGTGTCATAATCTGTGGGAAGAATTTCTCTCCTGTTTACAGCCTGAGTGTGTGTCCGCTCGTCTCTGTCGCTTTTGATGATCAAATTTGTTTAGTTATTAATCCATGATGTCGGATCATGAATCCGGATCGTTCCAGTCACTTTAACCTCTGTCCCCGTCACGTCTCGTCTCTGGCAGATGAACAGCGTTCACGCAAAATGTTGGATCTTTTCAATGTGTTTAAATACATGTCTCATAAACTCGAGGGGGCGCATCAAACAAACACAAAGTAAACTTCAGTGTAGGTCAGCAGGGGAGAGAGGAGGGAGGACAGGGTAAGTATACAAGGAAACAAGGAAACAAGGATACAAGGATACAAGGATACAAGGATACCAGACCTATAATGTGTCTGCCCCAATCCTGAAGGAGCAACCGGCCGCGGCTACAAAATGAACACACCGGAATCCCTGACTACTTAATACTGGACATAGCATGCTTTTAAAAGACATTTTAATGACAGATTTTCAATTGAATTGTCAATTTTTAAAATATTTTTTTCCAGAGACCCTCTGGAGTTCACACCCAGGTCCCATCAAAGCCTCTTATGCTTCATACCATCTCTGCAGATCAGGCGGATGAATAAAGAGAGAACTACTATGAAGGAGATAAAACCGGTGTGAGATAAAATGGGACCCTGGAGGAATATCTCTTGCAGGCCTTGAAAACTTGCATCTACAAACACGCACAATATGCACATTTTACACAACACCTGCATGCACTCACACATCCATGGACAGGGGACCATAAAATTGTAAAAAAAGATAAAAACCATGGCAGCCATGTGACTGCAGCAAAGAGCAAGATGTTAGAGGTAATAGAGACGGGCGACGGTGGCAGGAAGGGAAATGGCCTTCATTAAAAATTATCTTCTGAAGCTTTGTTTATGACCTTGAAAGTGACATTGCTGCTTCAGCTCGCTGGATTCCGCTCACGCACGCGCACGGGGCTGTGAATTCTCACTCCATCAAGCCATATACAACAGACGTCTTGTAAACCGTTCCCCGGGTACATTTATATGAGACATTAAACACAGCTTGGCTAGCTTTTGGTTTCTATTTACTTCATCACTTCATCACTTTACTCTGACCCCAATTACATTAGGTAAACTGCTGATCCAAACAACACACGCTTAACAGGCTATTGACAATAGTGGTGATAACCCCATTGAGCCGAGACAATCTGGGAATAACAGCAATTACTGACTCTCGGGTGTAAAATAATTAAAACATGCCACGTGTCTGTTCCTGTTGTCTCTGTAATGATGATCTCTGACGTGTTGAGTGAATCATTTACATTTCGTAAGTGTGACTGTGAGGAAATAGATGGTCTGTTAAGTTATTCTTTACCCTGCAGCTTATTACACAGATCATGTCAGCTGTAAAAGTTGTTTAAGCTTTAATGTTAGAAGCGATTGCATTAACCCATTTCCTCTATAGGTCCAATGTAGGGGTGCAGTAATGATGTGCTGTGACAAACCTTACAAAAGGATCATGCAGGAAAGGAGTCACAGAAGCCTGGCATGATTTATTACCTCTTTGTCTCCCCCTTATTGTGGCACTGAAGACTGTGATGTATTGCGTTTTATCCTCACTGAGAATTCCATTGTCTTCTAATATGGACGATTCTGCATGAGTCCTACAGGACGGCTCAGGTGCTGTCAAGCTGTCCTTTATTTCACACATCAGCGACCTCTCAGTATTATGGGCACGGCGTGAAGGCTTTTTGGGCGGTTGATATATTATAATGCTCACAGATTATTATAAAAGGCACGGTGAGCAATCGGCTGGATGTGAAATATGATTTACCTATTATGATATCAAGGATGGGGAGTCAGGTTCTGCAACCCATCGACGTGCTCTCGAAAAATGTATCAGACTCACTTTTTATAGGAAACATGCATTAGGCTGAGATAAGTGATCGTAACACGATGAATATATCACACTTTATTGAATATACCAGGCTTTATCGGAGGTCCGGCTGTAACTCATTATCACAGACTGTGTATAAAAAATGGATGTAGACTTTCGGACCGAAATGTGAAACCAATGACCAGTGGAGGGCGACTCAGCTTGTCTCAAAAATAATTTTATGTCTATGAGAAAATGAACCGACAACCCACTGGATTTATAACGTCAGTAAACATCTTCATACAGCTTTTCTGGTGTCAATCGATAGTTTGTAATAGATGTTTAAATACTGTATGTAATTGCAATCGTACAACACTGTATATTCGTCAAGCTCTCAGTCAGACTCACCCTCGAAAAGTATGGTTACGTCTGGTTTCAACAAACAAGATGGTGTCGCTCGAAATACCAAACTTCTCAGCGTCAGGTCACAAATCAATGGGTGTTGACATCACAGTGACTTGCCATTTGCTCATTATGCAATAACACAAGTTAATTTTGATACTGTGTGCATTTTCTTGTTTGCACAATTCCAGCAACTTTCAAGGGGAAAAGTCGACAAGACGAAGAGGAAACCACTTCTGATTCCCCTGACAGCACATCTCTTATCACCTTGCATACACAACATTTCTTGGGCATCCCTTTGTTTGCACTCTTTCTTTCTCTGTCCCTCAGTCCTTCGTCGTGGCCTCTTCTTTGTGACCTCCACTAATGCCCTCCTCCCCCACCTGGGGTCCTCAGACATGCGCCAGCCTTTGACTGGTGAAGTTGCAACTCAGAATCCATCTTATGTCAGCAATGTAGTCTTCCACTTCCCAAGTCACTGGTGCAACACCTCTGTATTGCAACAACATGCCATTAGTGGTCTCCAGTCAACATGTGCACTTTCACAAGGCTGGCAAAGAAACTCTGCTGGGAATTATCCACTCTCAACGTGTGTGTGTGCTTTTTTTCATCCCCTATAAATCCCCTGAGAGAAAGCATTCACTCTATCTAAGAACACACCACTGAGAGCTGGTCACACCTCATTAATCAACCAGGAATCCTTGTTTTTGCAGCCATACACCTGTATTCTTTGTAATAACCGTCACAAATCTATCAACACATAAGGAAGACACAAGGCCCGGCCTGTCTTGTGTGTGTGTACATACACACGTGTGCAAGGTGAGAGAGGCTTGATTTAACCTCAGCCTCCATGTTCCTGTCCTTCCCTGTGTTCTCCTCATGACGGCTGTCCAGGTCAGCCCAGATTTATAATTGGGTCCAAGGTGGGACTCGAGACATTGGTAATGGGACATCCCCATCCCCATCACACGCACACACACACACACACACACACGCACACACACACAACCCCACCTTCACCTATCATCCATTCTCTCTCTTCAAGGCTACGCACAACCTTTCTGTGCACATGAATCTTTTGAACCTATTAAGAGGAAAGTTAATGTCCTATTATGCTCAACAGTACAACCACCTATTAACTATGAGACATGATAAAGGAAACTTTGGTCCTACCTTGAATGAGAGCTTCAGTCAAGCTCCTCCTGTGTTCATATTGAGTTGAACCAAACCATCTTGCTTTATATTGTGTGTGTGTATATATATATATATACATATATCGTATATTTTAAACATATCGGACAATTTATCAGGATCAGAATATTATTTACTCCTTAATATTGTCACCAGCATCACTCCCCCTAAAATAAGAGGTATATTTTTGGGGTTGGGGGATGAGGTGTTTCATTAGGGTTGGAGTGGGGTGGTAGGGAAAGACTGATACTCTACACAGGGGGTTGGGTCAACTCCCTTTAAGTGGACAACTCAGCATACCTAGGACACCCAAGGAGCACAATGGTAACGACCCAAAGGACCTCTGCTTAAGACACAACTCTGGAGAGCACTGACTCTATTTCATTATCTCACTATGCAGGAACACTCCCCCAATCACCTCTGACCTGATACCATATGACAGCATCAGAGCTGGTCGAGCGCCATGTGGTTCACGCACCTGAAGACATTCGGGAAGTTTGGCTACAATGCCTGAGTTATCCAAAGTCTTCGTCACTCAGACAGTCCTCAGACCTGCACATAGGTCAGTGAGGTGTACAACTCAATATGTACACTGCAGGGACTGAATTCATTGTTACCAGGTGAACGTGTAGAAGCTAGCCGATAGGTCTAGCATTTAGAAACAGCGAGCTTGGCAGATGTTAGTTTGTGTCGTAACAGTTGTAACACTAGTATGAACTATCTTGTATCCCGACCTCTGGACTGCTGCTGCCCAATCCTCTATTCCAGCCACTGTCATAACTACAAGGCCATAAACAGAAGCAGAATAGAGGGGAGAATGGAAGCTGAGTATTCACCTTCAGGAGAGGTGGCACTTCATACGATCCAGCGTGGGAGATGGAGTGTGTGTGTGTTCCTTTCTCTGTGTGTTCCTTGCTGTGTGTTTGTTCTTGTGTAGCTGAATTATTAATACTTGACAAATGCGAGCCATTTTGAACAGGACCCTCCACTCGACATCGATTAAATATAAACAATGCGCATGTGTGAGCAAATGTGTTTCTACCACTGCCACAAGAGCTGTAAGCCACTTTTAGCCTGGGAGAGTGCGGCAGAGATTATGGGTTAAAATTTATAGCACCAGACAGTCACTTTATATGCAGCAAAGGGACAGGCAGGACTGTTTTCACATAATTGTCCCGTCATCATCTTCTCAGAGATATGCTTTTATTTGTGGGTGTTTTTTTTGTTGTTGTTCATATGTGCTTCTGTGTGTATATTTGTGTGAGGGACACAGAGGGAGCAGAAGTGAATAGAGAAGAGAATACAGCATGAGAACTAAATATAGAGAACACAAGAGTGCAAATTTGGGGTTTATAAAAGAGAGGAATGAAGTGGCAAGAGTGCGTAAAAAATTGAATATTTGAGTACATGACTGGGCACACGACAGCACTTGTTGGTGTGGGTGCAGGTGTCTGCGTGTGTCCATGTGTTCCTCCTGTCCACATTCACCTGGGAGGGAGAAGGCTGAGAATGAGATCAAAGGCAAACAACTTTATGGTGGGCTCCATAATTCAGCAGCTATACCAGGGGTCATAGTCTTTCCTTTGAGGTTGAGCTGCAGAGATGAATCTTTAATGCACTCCTGCCTGGGAATAATGGATGGCACGGGCCAGCTACTACCCAGCTCTGCTGCAGGAGCTGGGTGCAGGGGACAAATGAATGGGGGTGAGGGAGGGGAGAGAGTGGATGGAGGACATATGGAGTGTGGACAGGGAATGAACAAGGCTAAGGATGTGCACAGAAGGAAGCACGAGAGAGAGAGAGAGATAATGCATGTGCCAGGTTGTTTGTTTATCTTTTGCCTGTGTGGAAACAACGGGTCGCGTGTGCAAGCATGCACTGCATGTTTTATCACAACGCCTGACTGTTCATGTGTAAGCTGAATTTCCCCGGATTTTCTTTTCACAGCCGTATAACTTTGAGGTGCCCTTAGGGTAGGGGGAGAGATTGAGCTGCACCACCCTTCCCACTGTGACCCACAAAGCCCCTCTGGCCCCCCGTGGTCCTCTGGCAGTCCCGCCCCTGTCCACCTGCTCTCCCCGTGCACCTGGACTGGAACGACAGGCTCACTCGCAATACTATGTCTGTCCACCTGGAGGATGGGATGTCTTCTGGACCTCCTTGGGGATAATAAACAAAGCTGCAGCACAACATAACCCCAGAATAAATCTTTAATTAATGTTACTAATCAACTTAACTGTGTTTTACAGCTTCACTGAAGAAAAGGATCCTCTTCTGTTTCCTCTATGACACAAGGCAGATTGATCTCTACTGATTCAGGAGGAGGATTTCTGCTTCCTCAAACATTGTCACCATGTAGCAACTATAAAAATGAGCTCAAACAAACATCTATGTTCATGTTGCATTACTCAAATGTTGCACTCCTCATATCCACAAACAGGCCATCTCCAAGTTAAAGCTCCCCATATTTATATCCCTGACGGCCCAGATGAGCGTTAGTCCTTCTGATGTTTAGAGTGCTGTCAGAGTGGTGTCATGCACTGCACTAACATGCTAACATACTGCATAGCTGCGCCTGAGGGGACAGAGGGGAAACTATTGCGGTGTAATAGCAAGAGTTAGTTTTTTCCTCCCAGTGAACTAGTTTGTAGGTATATTGCATTAAATCATATCCACGGAGTGCAGCTTATTTACTAAAAGTAATGTATTAAAAGGGAATGTTATATTATTAGAGTGAGTGAGCGAGAGGGAGAGAGTCATACAGTGCTGTGAAACTGGGTCACCCGCAGCAGGAATGAATGGAGCCGGCTCGTCTGAGCCGAAATGAGGTATAAAATACAAACAAATGAGCTTGCGATGCAATAAACCGAGCATCACACATTACCCCAGTCCTTTCCCTCTCTCTCTCTCTCTCTCTCTCTCTCTCGCAGGCAGACACACACCTACAAGCACACACTTCACATTTCAGCTCGCACAAGATTACATCTCAGCATCTTAGTCAATCAAAACCTCCCATTCCCTCCCTCCTCTCGATCTCTAACCCAGCGCGGACTGGAGGCGTGGGCGAGGGAGGGGAGGGAGTCGCGGGGGAGGAGTAACAGGTTTTTGGGGTGGTGTCGGAGAAAAGGAGAAGTAAGAGGAGAAAGAAGGGGAGAGGAAAAACCGCCGTCTGCAACCTGACAAGGGAGAGAGGGAGAAAGCGAGACAGACAGAGAGAGATAGAGAGAGAGAGAGATAACCATTTTCTGTAGCTCAACATATATTCCATGATCAGTGGGTGTGAAAGCAGCCGGACACAGCAGAATGCTCAGAACAGTGGACGAGAGTTCATTATGGGATGACATTGACTCCTTCCTGAGACGAATCAGATTGCAAAATGAGACATATGCATTTTTTTCTCCTCTCTATTCTCATTCCCCTGTGTGCAATGAAATATTAACTCGCCCTGTATGGCAGCCCCTTAAATTGCATGTGCGGCTCACACAAAGGGCCCAGCAAATGTGCCATTACCTCATTTTAATCTGAACCATTTTCTCGGCTGCCTGCCCGCTCGCTCCCGCCCACCACGAGGACAGATTGTTGATCTGAGGGATCGAAATAGGGAACAGAAAGACAATCCCATTCCAGACTCTTAAATTCCACTCTCACCTCCGTTTAAAGACATCCATCAACTGATGAGGATCATGTCTTTCATCAAAAAGAGCAGCTAAATCTGGGAGATGAGCTGTCAATGAGCGTGTGGTGACATGTGAATCTTCGCTCTGCGTCGCGGTGTCGCTGATGAAGATGTAGATGACTGTTGACCATATCGCTGCTGAAATCATGTCTACGAATGGAATCTGCAGTTACTGCGTATCTGGAACTTCTTTTGCGATTCTATTCACACGGAGCCACACGACACAACGGAACACAACATGCCGTTATATGCAGGGTGTATAATGGCATAATTTTTTTGTGCAATAGAAATGGAATTTCTACGGTACAGGAAATGTTCAGACACTACAGGTAAAGATAACATTTCATAAAATTTGCAATTAAATCTGGTAAATATAAGCACTTCATTATGTAAAGAGGAACGTTATTGTCATGGTTAAAATAAAATATATTCGGTTAAGGTTGTGGCATGATGTGGTAATGTTTGTGTGAAATGTGTGTGTTTTGTAGATCCATCCACCCCAGTCTCATCCCAGCATGGATTTTGTTGCTCCTGTCATAGTTACCATGACCACTAGAGGTCCCCTATACCTAAGGGTCTTGACAAGCCTCTTTGTGGCCTTGTTTTTCCACGGAGTCTCGAAACAACATGTTTACGTTCAAGTGACGAATCCCTCTATAGTGGCCTTGTGGTGACAAAGGTCTGCAGAGGAAGGAGGTCAGGGTGGATGCATGGGTCAACAAACAACAACAACAAAGCATGGCCAAGGTCATTTCCTAACCTTAACCGAGTGTTTGTTGTTGTGACAATGATCATCAAGATCCTATAACTGTGGTCTTTCCCAGAATCAACAAAGTACTCGTGACCCAAACCTTGGTCGTGCCTTTTGAAAGACAAAATTATGTTGTCCTTCCCACTTGGGCATTAGATCAGAAAACACTTTCATACGGACAAACAATATCTTTGTTGCTTCTCATATCGTATTTTTCTTTAACTTGTTATTGTAAAACAAAAACAAGCCAGTGATTAAGATGATTTACTTGTATATTTTCTCACCACCATTCTTGTTTGCTTGCCTTAAAAATTGACTCTCAGAAAAAGATTCCCTGAGATTAAAAATTCATACTTATTCAGCAGTTCTGTAAGATCATGTCTTTTAGCCACATGTTTTTCCACAATAGATTCAAACAAGCCAGATAATTTCCCAGCAGTCTTACTTTATTGTATTCTTTTATTCTATTATCTCAACTATGGTGCTACTACCACACCTCAGGTTCCCCACCTAATGCGTCTCGCAGGGATTTCGTAGGGGCCTAATTAGCCATCTTGATGGATTGTATGGAGCGTGTGCTATGGTCTTTACGCAGGGTGGTGGGCTGTGAGACTCTCCAGAGTCTATGTTAACGCAGTCGTTCCCTTTTGGAGAGTGCTAGCCATTAGCAGGCTTCTCACCCAGCCAACACAGGGGATTATGGGAATAAAGGCATGAGACTGGTTGACCTTGGCCTCACACAGCCACTCCAGCACCAGCACATCACGTTTGTCTGCTGCACCGTGTGATGTTTGCGTGTGTCCATTCACGCTTGTGTCTATGTTGGGAATGCAAGTGCGGTTTTCTCGGCTGTGAGGAAAACAACTAAGATGGGCTGAAGGGTTCACACATAAACACTTCCTCCAAGGTCAGCCCTTAGAGCAGGGACCACCTATTCTCTGAGACCTGGGTGCCGCCTTTGGCAACAAGTCAAACAGTAGAATAACGGAGATCTGATAATATGAAAGCTTACCTCACTGCTTGCTGAGGCACTGACATTCTCCACAGGATGAGCTGGAATTTCAAGGGAGACAACAGGGAACGGGGGAATTGCACCTCAGACTACTCAGTAGGAAGTCATATATTTTGCTCTGTCTCTATCAACCTATCAATTAACAGGGAGACAATCCCATGGAGCCTGACAGCCCCGCAGAAGCTTCGTAGTGTTGAAAGCCTTGTCGTGGTGTTACCTTGTGAAAACACTCCAAGCTGACAATGGGTTTGCCTGCTGGAAAACAGGCAAGAAGACGGACATGCAATGAAATTCCCCTTTTTTCCCCTATTGATGTATCTTACGTGCTGAGATGTGTGACCCAGCAGAAGATGATTTCTGTCACAACTGATCTGTTGCGCTGAACCCTCACTCGCTGCTGCCGGCAACTCAATTTAAGGTGAATGCTACACATCCATCACCTGCAGAGATGAACTGCGGGTGAGTGCTACATTTACAAACCATTTGGTTCTTTTCTGTTTGCTGCTGTCTCAGCTCGTCCCTCCCTCCACTGCAATTCAATTTCCATTTCCCTGTCAGTCTCGTTCTTTGTCTATCGTGACATTTCTTACGCCACACTACACCAGCACAACACAAATGCACGCACAAGCACAAATCAGGTGCACTTGGCCAAAAACAGACACACTGACATGGAAATGTGCACGTTGCCTGGTGCGTAGAGCGGTTGCGCCGATAACCAGTAGAGGGAAACAAAGGGCTGCCATTTTTCCCCCCCAGTGAAACTGTTGTCATAGTGGCAGTTATCTGCTGTTGTCATGCATGCAACAAGCACTAGGTCCCTTTGTCATCCTCCACCCACAGAGGTCTGTTTTGGGAGTTATTTCTAAAGAGAATTAACTACAACCAACATACAACACCTGTATAAAGATTTACTTTTGCAGAGATCTCATATGATACAGACAATAATGTTCCATATGAGGATAAAGAGGCTGTTTTGTCGGACAAAAGGGGGTCGAACTCCCATGCAGGTTTATAATACTGCCCAGCAGCTTAAAACAGTGATTATGGGAGGGGAGAGCCTGCACTCACATCACATCATTCAATCCTGCCCACGAAGCAGTACAGAGGTACAGGTGATCAGTCTCCAGTCCCAAAACTTATTCTGCAATGCATTTAAAATTAATCAAACCAGAATGTGTGAGATGGAGAGACCCATTTATTATAGTTATCGGCACAATACTAGAAAAAAAATCCCCTTATCATTTTCCTCCACAATTTATTTTTCTTATCCACCGCTGGAAAGAAATGAGAACAGTGTGTGTGGAAGTGTCTTGACCTGTGACCTTGTGATTTGTGCAGCGCTGGAAGAAGAAGAAGAAGAAGATCAGATAATGTGCCCCCCCTCACACATCCACCCTCCCACACCCCCCCATCACTGTCTTCATTTAAATACTGCACATCATCGGAATACATTATTCATACAATCAACTTGCTAATCATCTTTTATGGAACATCATCTAGGGAATGGCTATTTTTACTTTGCTCATTTCGATGCCTTGTTTTCATTCACTTCCAGCTGAGCAGAGAGTGACAATAATAACAATTAGGTGGATGCACAGAAAAGCAATAGGTGAGCCGAGCACCAAGCGCTCATTGAGAGTCACGCCTATCACAGAGCTGTCACGGCGTTACTCATTTGATGCTCATCCTTTCCGCCTCAAAAAATCATCCGTCCGGACCATCGAGACCGGAATTTCAGAGAGGGCCACAGTACTTTGCACCTCAAAACTCCAGAAAGAGAAGTGAGGAGTTTCACAAGGTGGACTAATATGTTACGACAGGTGCCAATGTCCATCATATCACTGGGCTGATATGCATGCTGCTGCTGTAAGCCGACGTGTCAGGCCCGGGCTTTTCAATGCAGCCCCTCACTCAGCGTTGACAGGTTAAAACAGCTTTTTTTCCACCGGGGTAAGACGGTATGGCTCGGTTACGAACACTTCCTGTACAGTAGACTGTTAAAACCTGGAAGAGTTTTCTGATAACGTCAAAGCAGTTCTCATGTGTCATAGGATTCAAGACAGTTTTGTGATGATCAAGGTGAATCTGGTCGGACTCTGTTCATGACAGAATCTGCACAAACACACATCAGAGTCTTTGGAACTTGGCAAGACGTATTCAAACTCAAGGATCCTGATGGAACAAAAGCAGTGTACTTGTTGACAAGGTAGAAGTCAACCATGTTGTCGACTCAAGCCTGTCTTAGTCCTGATTGTCTTTTGTCGTTTATTTCTGAATTGTTATTTCTCTTCTATTCATTTTTCAACGGCTGGTTCCTGCAGGTGGAATAAAACCTCATTCACGGGGGAAGATGCAAGATTCATGCTATTTTGCATTTTAAACTTGATATGATATTTTCATCTGTCCTCGTTCTCTATGTTTTTTCTTTACTTTCTGATTTCCCTATTCGAGATATTTCTTTCAGCGCGTAAAACATTTATACGAAGGCTTAAAACAGGCTCTGCGCGGGAAAGATAGCAAAAGGAATTAACAGCCATTTCACGCTAGCACCTCGGTGGCCGAGCAGGGCACCGGGAGAAGGAAGCAGCTTGGGTGTAGTCGGGACGCTGATGGCCCCCGAGACACTCTGTAATTGTCCTGCTCTGAAGAGCAGGTAGGTGTGCAAATTACCAAATGTGCCGTGTAAGCCCATTTCAGCCAGCTCAATCATCGTCAAGCATTTCCAACTTTCGAGCAGTTTCATTTTTGGTTCATTTCTGGATGTCTCAGTGTCATGAATGGAGCAGACTTTTCCCTGTCTGTTAAGGTTTAAATGCTACAGAGATGAAATGGAAGATGTGCCCTGGCTCTTGGCCCACTGAACATTTCATTTTTTAAATACCAATTTAATCAATTCATCAATCATATTAACAAACCCCCTTTGAGCAAAGGAAATTTCAGTTTTTAACTACTGTGCATATAAATATTGTGTTCAAATGCTGTGCAAAATTTGACTTTACTACACCCAGGAGTCTTAGGAGAGGTTTATTCTCACTAAATTATATTAATTAAGATTTATGGAATATTACCAGCTCTGTATAGGTCTACTCAGAAAAAGCTGAAAGATTTCCTTACATGTCGATCAGCATTATATTTCTCTTCACATTCCACACCATCTTGTATTTCACTTTGCCACTCTGTCCAACTTTTTACTCGACAGAAATTCCTCCCCCTTGATGTATTGCCTTTATATAAGAAAGTGTCAAACCTGCAGGAATGTGAAAGATTGCAGGGCGACCTGGGAGCGCCTCGGGGTGGGCAAGAAATACCAGCTGATGTCACTTGGGCTTCTGCTAACAGAGCTGCAGCCACTGTAGGTGGCATTGGGGTTGGGAACCAGAGAGAGAACAAAGGAAACACTGACCTATGGGTGTGTGGCACTAAAGTGGCACTGCAAAACAGGGCAGGCTGTACACAGAGTAGTCCTGGCACCATGCACTATGATTTCTATCTGGCCTCTCCGAGCCTTCCCTGTCATCCACAGGCCAGTTTTGGGGCAGGCGCCAGGACTTCAGGGCACGGATCCTGGAAGCTGTCTGGTGTGGGGAGTAATGCTGACAGAGCAGGGGTTGGAGGTGAATAGTCCACACCACTGACCTGAAACACTGGAACAGCACCAACGTCCTTACACAAGGTAAGTTCATTGAGAGTTAGTTGCTGTGTTCAGCACTTGTGCTGTGTTCTATGAACAGTTACACGGATATTGTAAAGTAAGTAAAGTAGAGACATTTATTTTGTATTTTAATTTAATTCGCACTTTGTCTGTGTAATGGTTGTAAGGTTTAAGTTAGTCAAAGTAGACTGACATTTTGGGAAATATGCTTATTCGATTTGGGGTCACAAGTTACTATTTTATTTGTTTATTTGATCGGGAGAAATGCACGCTAATGAATATCAGTAAATAGGCTACAAGATGTTCAAGATGCCAATTTACATGTTCATTCATTTAACAAAAACATTGCAGGTTGAAATACAGAAAATACAAATATATCATGGGATCACAGAAGTGGTTTGACTTAAGTCAGTGTTGTTGAGATGAGGAATGTGTAAGTGAGTCCATAACTGCAAATGGGACGTCATGCTAATATTCTTTACTTCCCTTTATTGGCAGCTCAGAGACATTATCTCCTTTAATATGAAGTCACTATAATTTGATCCTGTGTACCAGCCTAAGACCTCCCGACCTGGGAAGTGGTGCTCAGGATGGGTCAGTGAGTGTCGAAACTCGGTTACGATTGGTTAGTGAGTCCATTCCCAGTACATGCATGCAGCATGCTCTCAGTGACAGGTACACAGGGAGAGCTGGTAAAGAGCTGGACAGGGCTGGTCAAAAGTTTATGAATCCATGGACCAGCGGATACGGTGGACCACCTGGATTTGTCCCAGGATGCCCAATTGCCAGACCAATACTTCATCTGCCATCTGCACATGTCCAGCTGCTGTAGAGCGGCACTGAACATAACGGTGATGTCTTAATACCAATATCCAGTACTGATACTCTGTATGTTCTGTTCGGCTCAAATGTCGCTTACTTACAAAATCGTCCAAATTCAGATTCACATTTCAAATGGATTCTGGCTCTGACTTGACAGTTGATTTTGAAGAAACTACAGATGACAATTAGCAAGTTTTTTTAATTTCTGCTTTTCTTTTATATTTTTTTTACCACTTTTGAGGACATTTTGGCTCTAAATGTGTTTTATTAAAGATTTGGAAACCAAACAAAATGCCATAATATTCACCAGCCAGCTCTGGGCCCTATCTTGCAATGTTAAAGAAGGCGATACAAATATCCCTGGATCCATCGTCTGATCCAGATTAGTGCCAAATTGATTGCTTATACTTAAACCAAGTTTCAGAGAAATCCGTTCAGAAGTTTTACGTAATCCTGTTGACAAACATACCAACCAACCGAACAACCAACAGACAGAGGTGAAAAAATAATCTCCTTAGCAGAGGTAATAATGTCAGGGATTTGTATTGATCACTATACCTTACAAAGAAACAGTGAGAAAAGCCTTTTCCAATCGATTTACATGGGAGAAAATCTTCAAAACATTTTCTTAATTGTATAAATTAGCATCCAAGCAAGATAGATCTTTTGCATTCTTCAACACTTCTTTGCCTTCTCTCTAGTCTTTGGGTTAGGACATTTTTCATTTTTTCCATCCTATTTTTCATCTATAAGCCTGTCACACTGAGACATTACAATAGAATTCCTGTGTCAAGTCACGTTGCTCTGATGGCTGAACAAATGCCTCGGCAATAACAGCGAACAGCCACAAGAAAATACTCTTACTCCAGTAGCCACATTCCGCCACATTCTGTGGCCTCGAGTGCCACTCAAATGACGTTCCTTTCGGAGCATTGCATGGGCCACCAGCATCTATGGAGGGGAGCGCACTTCAACTGTAAAATCGAGCAGGCATGTTGACCCACGAGCTTCCGCTTGGGCCGCGGCTCCTCAGTATTCAACCACCCAACCAGATCAGATGCAACACCGTCTCCTCCACTCATCTCACAGCGGAGGGCCTCTCTCCGTCCATTTCCCTCAAGTCCGCAGTGCAGCGATAAGACAACCTGTTGACGTGTGGCACCTAAATCCACGTGTCATGGTCGAGAGTGTTTTCCATTCTGTGCCTGTCACCGTAGTGGGTGGCCGGTTGCTACACTTGATCGGTTCCCTGAGTGGACAGAGATACTTCGACAGTGTTGTCCAAAAGAAAATGGAAAAAGAAAAATCGTTGAGATTCACCAACAGCAATCTGTGTAAGAGAGTGACTTCAGCAGACAGGCTGCTCTGCTTCTACTCTGACTCATCACCTTAAAAGCGAAAAAGTGATGAATGTGGAATTGTAGGCCACTGTAGAATGAGTGTTGGGCACAGCGGCTGCAGATGAATCGTCGGCTCTACTTTCAGCTGAGTCATCTGTGAAATCCATATCTTGCTATTTTTATGACACCCACTGCTCATGTAACGCACATTTTCTTTTTCCATTGGCGTCATTTGCCCTGGGAATACAATAAAGTCACTACTAATGAAAACACAAACACAGGACAGTGGGCGTTCAGGACTTCATCCCTCATCCACAGACCGAGCCGAATCAACCGGGCTCTTATCTAAATGTTGACATTTGAACTTCAGAGTAATATCTTCAGGAATTATGGGTGTAAGCCGCCCTTAATGGCCGAGGCGATGGATCGAAATCAGCAGTCATCCCGCAGCAGCAGGCTCGCCCGCCCCTCGAAACACAGAGAAGTGGAGAGGCTTGATGAATAATATATCCAAAAGGGGAGGCGATATGACAGCAGGAAATTAAACACACTAATACTGGGAATGGAGGACAGGGCGATCAGGACTTAATTAAAGACCTAGAGGAGTAGAGGGCATGATTTAAGGCCAGAGATATACTACTTTCCTGCTGACATCGACGATGAGCTAAGGATTATGGGGCCATGGTAACTGGGTCCGTTTCTGTAGACCTTGTGCCCTCTTATGACTCTCATAATGAGCTGCTATTTCTGCTGTGGCATAATTACCACCCTCCACATGTTAACATGATGTAAGTGTCTGGAGAAGAGGGCGCTTTCTAATAATAAATGTGTGGGAAATGCTTTTTATTTCACCTCATGTTGTTGGAACACCGGGCGTCTTTAACAGAAACCAAACAGAAAGATACACAGTTTTTTATTATAGGCAAAGGCTCTGCTGTTTAATTACGTGTAAGTACCAGCATCTTTCTTGGTAGCACATCTCTCTTGTTGTACAGAAGCCATTTAATAGAGCTGCACTTCTCATGACTGATGTTGGGGTGAACCAGACGATCGCTCAGAGAAACCACAGGTACAATTTATAACACAAGAGAAATTAGAGAAAGGGGGGTAGGGTAAAAACTGCTTTTCCCTCAGCTGCATCACACATCTCTCCGGGGGGCCGGTGGAAAAGGTGGCTCGGGCTGCTATTCATCTTTGGGTTGACATGTTTATTTTTAGTTACACTTTCTGTCGGGCGATTCAAGAAAGATTTTATTAGCAACTGCACGTGTTGCTGTGCTGTTTGTACATACTGTTTATGGTGATGTTTTAATTATTTGACTTTATCTTATGACTCTTGGTATTTAACTGGATTTTGGGTGATCAGATTTCAATTGGATTCAACTGCCACAGCTGACCCCAAGAATATTTGTGCACAGATTATGATCCGATGGGCCAAACCATCTCAGGAGGTGGTTGAAAACAGTGTAAAATCAAACTGTGTTCGACATACAACAGTATATACAACAAGTGGATGCAGTGAAGATGAGACCACTTGAAAAGCAATCAAATGCACTAACGCAGCTTCACAGATGGCTACAATTTTCAGCCGTTCTTCTTCTCCCCTTGTTGTCGTGTTCGGGACCAGCAGAAACGAGAGGATACGATTTGAGCTACAGAGCGACGGGGTCTCAGTCAGAATCTCATCGTGGCCACTGGAGACACAAATTTCTAGGTGAAACTTAATCCGATTAAAATCCTTTATGAGATATGTTTGAATGCCAGGTGCAACTTGAGTCTCAGTGAAATCATTATTAAAGAAAGAAACAAATATGTTTATGGCTGCTGTTTTTACATATATTACATGATACGACATTATTAATAAATAGCAGTTTATAGCAGAGAGAAAGTATGACGGGTTATGTTCTCTGTATACTTCCTGCTGTCTGATCCTGCTGTGATGCTTTCGGGCATTTCACTAATATTTTTCATCTCTATGTGAGGTTTTGCAATTTTAATTTTGTGGAGCTGCAACAGTAGAGCTCCAGTCTTTGAAATGCTTTAACTTCAGGAATCAGTTGCTGTTAATACTGATCTTTTTTTTTTTTTTGTTTTCCAAGATGAGCGTTTGCTACTGCAGCACTTCATCCTCATCCTCATAAACATTGGTAAATATTTGGATCAAAGTAGACATGATGTCATTCTGAGTCCAAATTAAGCAACTCGAAGAAATCAACAAATGAAACGGGAACTGATGCGTTTCTCTCTCACTCAGCTCAACATATCTCACGCCCCCAAATGCTCCTCGTTCTCCTCACCTCTCTCTGCTGCCTCCCCTTCCCATACGTACATACCGGGGCGTGAGGTTGATAAATGGAGTTAATTGTTTTATGGCATGGCTGGCCTGATGCTGGCAGCGCAATCAGGCTGAATGAGGAGGCCTTGGGGAGGCCATTACCCTTCCCATTGTTATAAAGGACAGGAGGACAAGGCCAGGCCAGTGCACTCTGGAGGGACCGGGTCACTGGGAGAGACCCTCTGGCACCGTGCACTGTGGCAACCTCTGAAACACACCTATTCACGGGCACACAGGGGGCACACCTCTAGAGGTAAATGAAGATTTGTGCCGCTCAATTCGTCCAGTTGCCGCTTGTGTGTCCTGACATTCACAGCTCGACTTTCGTCAATACAATAGAGGCTAAACCAATGACTTAACCAGCTTTGTTCCATCACGTCTGTAATTTTGAATCCCATTTATATGAGACATTTTACAGCTGTCTAATCAATATCTTGTATTGACAATGGATCCCATGACTGTGTCATGTGAAACAAGTCATTCTCATCAGTGTCATTTTCTAACACAGCAGACAACTGTTTTGAGCTAATACAAGAAGCTGTGATCGACCTTCTGTTTTCTACCTGTTCTGTAAGAAATGGCAAACAGACAAATGGCTTGAGACATTTTTTATTATTTCTAAAAAGCGACCAGGCCAGAGCTAAACATGTCACTGGTTTTGTCAAGCAACAGTTTTTCAGCGCTGTGAGAACACTCAAATACTGAGCACTCAAATACTGAGCAAAGTTTAAGGATATTTGTAAAAAGGTATACATAGTATGCGTAGTACTGTTAGCATTAGCCTGAGGGGCCACTGCCTCTGTGTGCAGCGCCATCTGAACCATATATTGTGTATAATGATGGACGACATGATGGCTCCCCAAAAGTGAAGCCGAAGCATCTTGATCGCCACCTGGTGGCTGGCATTAACCATTTCTCCTCCATGTTAATGAATGGGATATGGACCAAACTACAAAGTCTCAGTACAAGTAAGATAGTGTTTTCTCAAAGGTGGTTTCTGTCATTTTATGTAGTTCTTATCACACTGATTATAGTCAAGTTTTATTTTTTTATAAATTGGTTTTAAATAGTGATGATGGTATGGGGTTATGTCAAGATTAACAGCGGAATCTGACTCGTGATTGGTGTATTGGTGGGACCTTGATACCGTGGCTGCTCAGACTCTGGCTCCAAACCCACAAGATGCTTTTGTATTCGGGATATTTCATCTTTATTTCTAGGTACTGGGAGTAAGAGGAGATGTGTTGTCCATCTTTATACACAATCTATAATCTGAATAATGAAATTATTTAAATTCTATGCTTGAAAGACTCTGAAGACATGCAGCAGCAGCGGCGGCGGCAGCTTCCCATGCATATCTTGACTTTGAGCCAAACGAAATCTGAAGGTAAACAACAGGTTCATAAAAAGTTCAGACGCTTAAGTGAGATGGAAGACTGATATTGGCATAGTAATAAAGAAATATGTGTAAGAGCGAATTTCTTTTTTTCAATAAATGTGGGATTTCTGGCAGTGAAGACGGCAGTGTGGGCCGTCACCTGTGTCACACCTCCTACTCACTGATTCCTATGTAATGTATTTAATGGAAGGCATCAATAAAGTAATGCGATATACGAAGATGGTGTTTCTGTTGTTTATTTAGTTACATAATCTTACATAATCTCTCTCCCCTCTTCTGATGAAAGTGGATGTAACCTTATGTCCTACTATTGGAAATTTCAATAAAGATTTGTGCAACAATAGAAATATACCCACTCTGCCCTGTTACTGTCAACACTGACTCCGCAGCAGCCATCTGTCCGGCCTCCAAAAGCTTTGCCTGAATTGTGGCGTCGCACAGCTCCACTGCCAAAATGCTGCATCAATTGGCAGCGATAGAAAACACAGCTCCTTCGGTTAATAGCAAGTCAGGTGTTTCATCACCTGGACAGTAGAGAACATTGCCGCGGCCGTGGAACAGGCAGGAACAATGAGGTTTTCTGGGCGAGCGAACATGTGTTTTCCCCAAACAAACACATTCCCGCTCGACTCAAAAGTAGAAGCCTGGTTTCAGGGATTTTGGGGAAATCTAAATGTTTTTTTCTTGAATGTGCCAAATTCATGTGTTTCCTCCCGATGCCAGGATGCTGATTTTGGAACAGAGGAGAAATCCAGTGATTCACTGTGATTTGTCTGATTCCTGTTACAAAACGTATGAACTGGATGTACTTTGGTTGGGAATCAGGAAAACTTTGACATGAAACACTGTATAACAAAGATATAAGTCGGTACAACCAGCTTTATACTGGATTATTTAGCTTAAAATCCCAGTGATTCTCTGGTTTCTGTCCTTTTTCTTCCTCTTTAGTCTCCATTGACAACGTTTACAGTCAGCAGAAATGTGTTGCGTCACCTGCTCGCCCCATTAGTAGAGCATCTAAACAGGGATTTACTAATAAAAATATAGCCTGTGAAGGACAATGATGCAGTAGCTAAAGATACGCCCTCTCAGTAATTACCACTGACATTGCTGTCAAGGTGTAACACGTTGTAAAGTGTTCCTGTGGGATTTTGTCCATTTTTCAGCTCATAAAAATAGGTTTTAAGTTCCATAATATCAGCATAACAGTGCAGTGCATATTTTTTTTAATGGTCTTGCAATTAGAGTACTGCATATCAAACCACGAATCCACAGAGTTCCTGACATGATTAGCTGTTTCATTTAAGTGATTCTTGTTTGTCACATTTTTGTTCCTTGTCAGACAGAAAAATAATTTCCTCCTGCCCCAGTTGTGTTCGTGTCCTCTCGTACTTACAGTTGCTGCAGAACAATGATTTTGGATTTAACCATGGTAATCTCCCCCCTAAGAGACATCTGAACAAGAACATTTTCTGTCCCATTTCTGGCACCGCGCTGCAGCTCTCTGCTCCAGCAGAAATGTGTTTCACTGTCCCCCCCCCAGCTTGGTCATCAGTGTTTGCGTGAGGCTCAGTTCCACCCGCGTAAACCCAACACACATAGTGCCGCTGCTTGCCAAGAGAAACACAAGTCGACCACCTTTCCGCCTGCACTAACAGTGGGAACGCTGAGCCCCTCCCAGCTGTCGCCCGCCTGTCCCAATCAAGGCCGCGCTTTCCCTCGCTGCAGTTTTCTCCAATCACCGGAGCCGATTACAGCCATAGCTCATCAGTTTCACAATGGCCGTGGATATGAGCGGAGTTAGTTTGGCAGAGGGCAATCAGTGCCAAATGGAGCCTCTTCACGCTTTGGTTCACCCTTGTCCATTAGTTAATCATGATTGTCTCCTTCCTCTAACAAGTCCCCAGCACCCTTAAGCTCTAGAAAACTCACCCTGCAAAAAAATAAATAAATATATATATATATATATATATATCCAACTGATCTACATGTTTAAATAATAAATTTGAATGCATTAATATGAAACTATGTTATATTAAAATGTGCATATTTCCGCTTAATAGGACCTTAGTTAACTTTTTAGTGTTAAATTGATATAATCTTCAGTTTTATTCTCTGCAGAGGTGAAATAAAGCAATAAAATGGGGAAATCCCCAGAGAGGGTGGATACAAATAAACTTAACAGCCTCAATTCAGTTCAGAATCAAGATGTGGTGATTAAAAATGACCAGAGATTGAGTCCAACATATAAAGAAATTCATTACAACAGCATTTTTCTTTGTCAGACAGGTCACTATAGTTGTCAAGCCATTAGAACAACCCAGTGTGAATTTCCACTGAAAATGTCTGTATTATATTAGCGGGCAGTGGTGATTATCGATGGCTCGTCTCCCCGTGGACTGATAAGGCGGCCGCGCTGACAGATGGATTGCTGTGCTCTGCATATCTGAGGTTGGAAACATTGATCTCTGGGATTAATGCCGGCCCCCGAGGAGTTGATGGCAGTCAAACAGTGTTTCTGTAATTATACATTTACATGGGGCTACTATCTTGAAAGGTGCTGACACTCACACTTTAATGTTGCACAGCCACTCGGGTGGGAAAAGATTCCCCCGCCCTCGCTTATTGCTTGGTGAGATGAAAATGACCTGACCACTCTTTACAAATGGAATAATTCACGATTTCTCAAACAGATTCTTTTTGTCTCCAACTGCATAAAATGTTCAATCCCAAGAGAAAACCCAGCGCTGTGCGCCGGCAGCCAAGAGGCAACAGCCCATCACTGGTTCTTAGGCGCAACGATTGCTGATGTATTGATAAGTCACTTTGAAATTCAACAGAACGTTATTTAAGCACACCTACCTGAATCAGAACATAACTTTGTTAGGCTCACCACCATTTTTCCCGACCGGAGCCTGAGGGAGTTCAGGCACATGGCGGCTTGGCCCATTGCAACAGTCGGCCAACATCAAAGACTTGGATTCTCACAAGCCGGATAGTATAATTGTGGGTCTGTGTGGAGTGAATGCAGAGATCCATTCAACATGAGTTTGCAATCAGTGCAGAGCAGGAGCATTCATCCTTCCTATGTCAGGCGAATGAAGCTGGAGCTATACTGCGCGGCTGTAGATTACATGAGGGTTGGAGGATGCTGTGATCATTTGCACTGGGCCTCACACAGGTATTAGAAAAACAGACCTTATAGGAAGTATAATGGTACTCTGTAGAATGCAAACCACTGCCAAGGCCCAACAGCCCCCTTCAAATTAGATGGGTGGTGCTTTTCAACAAGATCCATGCACTATTCCCTGGGAATATGGAGAACATGTAAAATTGCCTCTTTTTCCTGATTAATGCCAAAATTGAATGGATCATTTCTTGACCAATGTTGCTCCTCCGAGTTTCTTGGCAATTCATTCAGACGTTATCATGCTGACAATCAAACAAACCGACCACCCACCCAACAAATAAACAAATGGACACGGGCGAAAACACACCCTCCTTTGCAGACATTTAAAACAACTGAAAATTCACGTTAGTTGTCCCAGTAGTCTAAAGATTTTCTCCTCTTTGGAATATTAACAATTAAACAAAAACTATAAACTAGTGTCGATGTTTCTTGTTTCTACTATGTGTGGCAAATTGAATGAGTCTGAATGCAACACATTGTTCTTGACTCAATTAAGACATTGTACGGTAGGAGGTAGTTTGGTGCAGTATGGCTGCCGCAGAACTGTTGGTCAGGATATACCGGTTGAATGATTGATGTTGGTGTTTGCCTCTGTTAATTGGCAGCGGGGCAGCTAACACTGATTCTTGTGAAGGACAGTGATGCAGTGGTTAAAGATAAGCCTTCTCAGTAATTACTATTGACACTGCCTTAAAGGTACGCCATGAAGGAGTTCCTGTGGGGTCTCGGCCTTTTTCTTTTCTCAACAATAACACAAAGGAAGGAAGAAAAAGATAAGTTGAGAGTCACAGTAAAAAAAAAAGCTTCAATATCATACTTCACACGTCTGTTCAAATTCCTTTTGGACACCTCACAGGTCGCCTACCAGATAAACGGAGAGATGGAGAGAACATGAAGGTAAACTATTCATTGAGAGTAACATAAAAAAAACACAGACGCAACAAAAAGCAGAACACAAAGGTAATACACAATGAATCAAGCCTTAGATTTAAGTTTTTCTATAGTCTAAAGCTTAATCTGTGAGCTAAATGCTAACATTGTTATGGTAACAGAGGTAAATTGCAGACGCGAGGCTGGTACCATCACCTTAGTAAGCATGTTAACATTTACAAGAGTAAAGATTACGGTAATGTAATCAGTTTCGCGAATACTTTGTTACAAATAAAGTACTGAACGAAGAAAACCTTTAAAGTAAAGATGGCTCTAACCAAGAGATTTTACATATTAGTATTGTTAATGATGTGGTTACACCCGGACGTCAGTGGAAAAAACTGAAATTAGAAAAGAATATTATCAAATTATTTTTGAAAAATGTTTTTGCACTGTACCTGTGTGCATGTGTATGTCTACAGCAATAAGCCGCATCAATAACACTAGTAACTGGTTTGAATGTTGTGTTTGATCTGTGTTTGATGGCCATGTATTTCTAATGCTCACCTTTTTTTTAGTGATGTTCTGTGATCAAATCCTAACAAACACCGTTAGTAAATAAGCCAATGAGGAAACTTTGACCTGAGCAAAGATCTTTTTTGAGTTCTTCTACTGTTTTCAGTAGTGGGTCACCCTAACTTCTTAACATGACATCGATGTGAGCTGCAGTTTAATTGTATCACAAGTGTCATTGTTAAGCGGTATAGCAGAAAATAATATGAAAATGTAAAATGTTCCTGCTACTCTTGTAAATATTGATTTAAATATGTACATTTCTATGTTGCACACAAAAGAATCCGACTCTATTTGGTGATTTTGTTATCACATTTCCTGCTGGGATGAGCAGGGCACCCTTGCGCTGGGGCCACAGCCCACTGAATGATGGGAAAACTTGGAGGCGGTGAAGTGTCTCACGTCACATTCAGCTGAAGGCCCCTGTCCTGTCAGGCTTGATTTTCCTTCATATGTCGGGCTGCGGTAGAGATAGGTAATGACACTTATTCCAGCAAATATGCATGTATCAGACGAGTGACAGAAAATAGTCGTCGTGGGTTGCTACGAGGCGTCACGGCAGCATGTGCCTGCTCTGAAGTGCATTTTTCCTGATTGTGTTTTGTTTATTTTTGCCTTTGGACCCACACCATTAACTCATTGTCCCTGTTATTATGGTGCAATACCACTGCCGTGTGTGAGGCATATGCTTCCATCAAACTCTCATTAACCTTGTGTCTGATTATGTCCTGCATGGTGAGATAACTCTCTGAGATTCCCCTCACACAACAGAGTGGCCATTTACAGCTTGATGATGATTAACAGTCCAAACAAACAGTTGCCCTCCAGGCTGAGCTCAGACAACTGTGACTGCAATGTGGTCCTCAGGTGCTGGAGAAAACAAAAGCTACGTGGGCCGATATTTCTGTATCTCTGGCTGAAAGAGAATATTGATTTTAAGGTACCCTGATTACATTTGGGAAGATGATCCTGGTGATTTGAAAGGAGAAAAAAATATATTTTCGAAAAGTGATATCACTCTTTCTTTAGCTTGCAGATAGCAACATTAGTTTAGCTTAAATAAAATACTGTCTACTGGAAGCAAAATGCTCCCACAGCAACTTTAAAACTTCTGAAGCCAAAGTCAAAATATCTGGCTTTTGTCTGCGATGGGATTGGATAGAACCAGAAATGACTCTGCAGTTGACACAGGTTTCCATTGGCTCCGGCTCAGATGGGCAATGATGGAAACATGATCCCGGTGCTAATTTCTTCTTCTTTATTTTGGCAGTCTAGATATTAATGCTGCACCTTTTTCAGCACGATGTTATGATGCGCACTGAACTTCCAGGCAATAGCTTGTAAACAGCCATGAACGTTTTGGTGCTTATTGTTTCTCACATCTAGGGAACAATGTTCAACGGTGAGCTTTTGCTTTGTATTGTGCAAGATACCTACCACTTCCAATGTGTTGGTTTCTGATGTGTTAGTTTCCAATGCGTTTGTGACAATGCAGGTAAAATCTCAGTGTATAATCTCACTGAGGGGCCCATCTATGTGTATTAAGTGCCCACTTCCATAAAGGTCTTAGCCTATTCACAGGCTGGTCGTCAATGCAAAATTGTAACAGTTTAAACAGTTGAATAAATCTCCCACTCTTCAAAGAGAAGTAACACATACACCAAAGGACATTGTGAACTTGCTCAATGAATTCGATTTTTTACACAATTCCCATAAAATGCGCTGCCGCTTCACACTCGGTGGCATTTCCTCATATTTGGATTTTTCTCCCCTCTCGTGATTCACAGATGGCTTATGAAGCAGAGGTCCATTAACACGAGCCAGACTGAGGAGCTGAGACGGCTTTTAAACGTTTTAAAGATGGAGAGCCATCTATTTTCATCTCAGGGCCAAGCGTAGAAGGTCAACAATTGCATAGTTAGTGGCGTGTGCGACTCCCCTATTCCCCTACGTAGAAAATAAGCAATGTGCGTATATATGCAAAACCAGAATTGATGAAATCTTGCAATTTATGCCGCACCGTTTAAAATTTGAATTGACACGGATAAATGGGGTGAGGGTCCTCCTCAAAATCGTGGGCGATTTGTTTGCATTCATTACAGCTCTAATAAAGTTTGCTGACGTGCCGGCATTTAATTAATATTTGTTTTAATTTCATTCGAGCTCTGAGTTAACACGCTGCAATTAATATTTAATGTTTTCAGTGAATATTTATAATTGTGGGCCGTGAGAGAGTAATTGGTTCGCAGCACAATGGCCCACATTCTCTCTCTCTGCATGTGTGAGTAAGACAAATCTAACTTTTCCACTCTCTACTATTGTGACAGCGGTGCAGGCGTCAACATAGAGAATGAACCTGGTGTGTGCTTAGGCAGGAAGTTGTGCAGAACATTGTGTGTCTGTTGTTGGATTGCGGTGTTATTTGAATGCGTGCTGCCAGTTTGTCAGCAGCAAGGTCAAAACATAATATCGAGGTATTTTTTTCAGAGGTACACAAACAACGAAAGGGAGACAATAAATGATCCTCAGTTATATTTTCATACTGTAGTAATAACGTAATTGATCTTAAAAGCATCAATAATTGTGTTTTTTTAAACAGCCGACACGAAGGCTTGATTATTTTTCCTCTACCCTGGCAACAGTCCACCTAGACTTCCTCTAATGAAATGGATTTGATGCAGGAGGAACTTTGGATGATGAGCTGACTGTACAATTTTTACTCCATGCGAAGTTGCCCTCCGAGTCCAAGGTTAAGTGAGGCGCAGGGAAATGAAGTGAATATCACTGCATTGTTTGTCTTTTAGGATTCAGAGATGAGGAGGCAGGAGGACATTACCCGCTGCTCTGAAGTTCAGCATCACATGAAAACTTCAGTGAACTGCAAATTCAATGGAATTACAGGGATAAACAAACTGAGCTGCACAGTGTATTTAAGACTTAAGACGCAAGGTATAATGTGATAAACATTTTTCTTACAGATATACATCATATTGCACTAAACATTTTTAGTCACAATATTGTAAATTAGATATAAGTCATGCTTCCATACATTTTTTTATTTTTTCATTATCAAGCCAATTCGAAGCAAACCTTTCAAATATCAGAAAAAAAGAAAATGCTAATTAGAAGCGTTTCATCAGCTGGTTTGCAGCAAATACTCTGGGCTGTGTCATCAGAAGGTTGCCTTATAAGGTTAAGTTATGCACGACTGTAATAAACATAGGAAATATAGGAAGTACAGGTTATGAACCAGAAAAAAAAACAAGCTGTTACTTCTACAAAACCATGAAGAAGAAAAAATATCATCTTCGTCACCTACAAGAGAAAAGTGGTGATTAAAAATGTGTTTTTAAACTTAAGTTTTTTCTATATACTGTATATTTTGTTTCCTTTCAGATTGTATGTCAGATTCCTCTTCTTCTACTTCACCGACTTGTGCTTCACTATTTCAGAACTAATTTCAAAAAAGCGTTTCCTTCACCCATAAAGCACATTTACTCATTTTCGAAAAGAAAAGCTAAAGAAGACACCTCGAGTGAAGTTTACTTTTTGTAATGAGATATTAAAATGTGCATAGAAATAAGTTGATGGAAACACAGCTATTGTTGATCTTTTCTGAAGAAAGTCCAGATGCTTGTTTTTGTATTATTCACAAATTAAACTAAAATGGTAAAATAAGTACGGCAAGAGAAGACTCTGTGCCGAGGTGAACAGCAGGAGCATTGAAAAATGTTCCCTTCTGAATTAGTAATTGATCGTAGCATCTAAGCTATCGCACATCATGCAGTACAAATACGTTTGGTTTACAATCCATCACTATTCTATTTGACACGAAAAACTTCCAGAAATGTGATGTTTTTCTTACTATGACCCCTTGTTATGTCCCATAAAATGCTCTGTGCAGACAGTGCTTCCTTTTAAAACGTATCTTTAATAAGCTGATCTGTGCTTGATGATTGCTTGAGGGTCATAGAGAAATAAAGATGTAAAAAAAAAAAAAGCTACCCTGCAGGAGCGGGAAGGGGTCAGACACGGTTTCTAATATCAAGCTGAGATCTGCCAGCAATGCTAAAACAGGGTCATACAAAAGGGGAACAACCATTATTGATCTGGTAGATAATCAGCTCTCTGATGAATTGAACCGATTTTTATCATTGTTTGTGTTGATGAACTAAACATCCCCGCAAGGTGCTTGATGTCTGCAGTCTCCTTGTTTTGTCTGCTGCTGCGACTGGTTCCCTTTAATGCACGACAGCAACAGCACCTCTGTAGCACCTCTTCCCACAACAAGCACAGCTTCGTATGCTCGGTCACATCCGCTCCTGAGTCCACATCGGCCTCGTCCACTAGTGTCTCACTGGGATCCCAGGTCAGTAACACTGCACCAATCCGCTTTATTCATGGCAGCCCACAGAGCTTCCACGGTCAGTTCAGGGCAACTTTAACTTTCTTTCTTTTCTGAGCAAGTTTTTTTATTGCTCATTGTGGGAACTGTTGGGTTTCTCTATAATTTTCAAGGTCTTAATCTTCTGTGTTAAGTGCCTTGAGATAAGTTATATCATGGTTTGGCACTATACAAATAAAATTGAATTAAATTTAATCTTCACTAAAATATTTGTTCCTGCTTTGTTTTGTATCAACACATTATATGTCTGGCTAAATAAGTTAAAGTATCTTCTTACCTGAATAAATTAGAGTATCCTGTTTTAAAAAGCGATCAGGTTGTTCACGCAGCAGGTTATTATGACCCCTAGTTACACTTTAGTTTGTGAAGCACTGACAAGCGGTCGTACTTGTACTGACAGAAGCAAAGAAGGAAGTCGGTGGCAACTGAATGGAGTCGACCATATTGGAGCTAATAAATGTTGAACTATTATTTACAGTTACTGACATGTCGGAAGATATGACAGGTACGAAGGGTTTTGTGCCTCAACATGAACAAACTATTTCCTAAGCTTGTTTCTCAATGTAACGCTGATGACCACGTTCTGCTGCACCTATTTCAGGGGATGCTCCTATGGAACAGTATCAGAAAGTAGGGGTATAATTTACTGTGTGTGCTTGTTCAGGTTGGCGGACTAAATATATGAGATTATGACTATCTGACGATGCACAATGAGAACCTCTGCATTAAAACTTCAGAACAATTAAGCACGCTAAAAATATATCGCCACAATGGACTTCGTCAATCGTCTCCTTGTTAAACTTCACTTGACCTTTTTCTTGAATTTGATCTTGAACTATAATAACAATTACAATAAAAATAATGACAGCATAATGACGCATTGGTTTTTAGTGTCTCATTTATGGGCTGCCATCATGTTGCCAATTAGCAGTGATGTTAGCAGGGAAAACAACATTTTACCATAATAGCCCAGGAAGGAGATTAGCCACAGCTGTACAATTTACTCAAATGAGCATCAGCGCTAATGTACGACTTAGCAACATCAAAAACTTCTGCAGCTTCACTTTCAAGTTAAATGTGGTTTATATCAAATTAAAGAAGGGATTCCATTATGAACCTCACAGATTCAAACGGCACTTTGAAGCCATGAAAGTGTTCAAAGGAATTGATCATTGTCTTGTATTAAAATGAGTTTTGTTTTTCGCGAGCACATTAAGCATGAATATAGCTATCAGAGTTGTGAAGGACTTCTTAGTTTGTTTTTCTCTGTGCTTGCATCACTTTGAGTGGAAGAAATATCAATTTCATACAGGCTTTGGTCTGTAATGGGGCTTTGTTGGCTTAACCACTCACCATATCACAATGAGTTATTCAGCCAATTGCTGTTTAAGCTTCTCTATTCCATGGCTCTGTGCTCATTACAAACATGGTGCACTGCAGCCACTTTTTTTTGTAATACTGAAGAAAACAACTTGGCAAAGAATAGTGAGGTCTAAAACTTTTCTGACAAATAATTCATGGCGTGTCCCAGACTGATCAATGCAATTGATTTTATGTGTCTCTAAGGACCTGCTGATATCACCACAGGCCTGTTTCTCCTGCAAGATACTGGCAGTGGTGGAGCCACACTCCACACATGTGGATGGAAGTCCAAACCTTCTACTCACAACATACTCCATCACAAACTGAGCAAATGCTGTGTGCTGTGGCAGTAGTAATCAATAACATGGGATATTAGAGATGTTTCTGTCTTAACTACTTAGTTTACGTATGGTAGATGAGCCAAACCGCTTCACTGAGCCTCTGTCAATCTTTCAGGGTCATTTTATGTCTCTGTCTTGTTGACTCTGTGATTACACTCAACGATGTAGCATCACAACACAGAGCGTTGTAAAGTGCTGGTTGGAACAAAGCGAGCAGTAACTGCTGTGTCGCGGCAGCAGGGTTGTCAACCCGGGTAGTTAGACTTAAAAGAGTATTTTGTCATCTTTTCACCCAGGAGAGAGCGATGAGCAGCAGGTACACGGCCCCTTTCAGAGCCCATAGAAAACTCCCACTGTGGTCTGATCCTCTGGGCACTGTCTGCATTTCTTGTCTCCTTGTAGAGAAACGAATGGCAGGTTAGCCACACCCCTTGAAGCCCAGTAACCACTGGAGTCTTTAATGTAGCAGACTCCGACGGTGAAGCTCGCCCGAAGCCTTAGAGATCAGTGAGCGAAGGCGAGGTAACAGCCCATTGGAGACATACAGGCAACCGAGCACTGCAACAAGTTGCAAGCACCAGTAGCGATAAAAAGCCAAAGAAGCTTATGCTGGCCTCACTCAGCCAGTCCAGGAAGGCCCAGCATGCTATTATGGGTTTATTAAATTGTGGCGCGGATGTGGACAAATGGTCCTAATAGTGGGCAATTTTAGTTTAGATCCAAATAAATATTTGGATCATGTGGATTTAAATGTGGCTTCATAAGGAGACAGGCATATACAGGCATTTACCACAAAAACGTAGCTGTGATTAATGTGGAAGC
This sequence comes from Hippoglossus stenolepis, assembly GCF_022539355.2. Lineage (NCBI taxonomy): Eukaryota > Metazoa > Chordata > Actinopteri > Pleuronectiformes > Pleuronectidae > Hippoglossus > Hippoglossus stenolepis. Next base: position 20,282,791 of record NC_061487.1, on the reverse strand, counting down.
AACAAGGAATTAACATTTGATATGTATCTTTAACAGCTGAGAAGAAGCTGAGACCATTGGGCCTTGATGGACCTTTTTTCCTCTACTGAGGGACATTCTAGGTGACCATGATTCAAATTAGAATTACTGCAACTCTATATTCTATAAATAAACTCAATAACCCTTCAAATTTGACCAGATTAAGATGATGAATGATATAGAATGTGTCTTTGTGTGAAAGGGGCTAACTCTCCTTATGTAGAGCGTAGAGTTTATGTTCAACTCAATTGTTTATGAATCAATATGCAATCTGTGTGAGGCAGCTAGAAGTGTGGTTAAGCCAAAACAATAGAAAAGAGGCCGATAATGTGGTCACAGAACTGAAGGTATAATATATGACTATTGTTGTAATATTTTTCTATAATTCTGCCAGTAACAGTACATTTATAAAACAAAAGGACACCTGAAAGGTAAAAAAAAAAATCTACGCGTCCACATTTGTCGACCTGAAAGTCAGAGAAAGGAGAGATCAGAGGGAGGACGAGAGACAAAGAAGCATTTTTCACAACCAGCTGCTCAGGCACAGCATATTAGACAATGTGTAGAAGACGACTTGGCGACCCGTGTCCCCCACCTTTCAAATCCCATCTCCCTCAATGAAATCAGGTGTCAAAGTTTGCAGCGGATGTAGTGAAAACAAGCCAAACTCGATCACGTCTGCAGCTGTCACAGCTGTTGAGGGGGCCAATAAAATAACCTAATAAAGAAGAGAGACTTGTCTCCAGCTCAGTTCAGTGAGGACAGCAGGGCAGAGACACTTTACAACGGCATCAGTGCATGAGATTGTTAACGACTAAACCTGGTGAACGTCTTTAAGCACAGCGGTGAATCTGCGTGTGGAACAATTCTGGAATCCGTATGGAAAGTTTAATATTTTACACGCGACAGATAGAAAATGCTTGTTTTCGATGCCAATGTTCTAAACCAATGACAATGAGAAAAATGAGGCTTCTTAAATATTGATTTTGCATCAAAACAAAGTGAGAGCTCTCCAATAAGCAGTGATGTGGTGAATTATTACCGAAAGACAAAAGTGGTTTCAGTGATGAATTCTTAAGAAAAAAAACTAATTGTGTTCACTCAGAAAAAGCATCTGCAGTTATGATGGGAGGATTGAAACGTGCTTCTACTAACACGTTTTCAAGGGATCTCAAAACAACAAGAGCTTATGAGACTTCAGCATCATGTCTGTCGGACTGAAAACAAATATCTTTTCTCGGCTGAATCCCTTTTCTCTCTGCTGTATAGCACATGGTAGAACCACTCACTGAAATGAGTCTATATTGTCTGCAGAGTACTTCCATTAGTTCATCTGAAACCATTACTTTAAAAAGTAAAGAAGAGCGAGCAATCCTCGTAATTACAGACTGAAATTGTGTCACTCAAAGAAAAATAGAAGCAGGGGAACATACAGTACACAACATATATCTCTGTGATATCATTAAAATGGTATATGATTGTGTCATCGTACTGTAAATGTACTATTTTAAAGTCAAGCTTAAGTGCAGAATATCTTATCTTACATGTGATTACTTACAAACAGGCAGGTCACATGAACGTCACTGAGCATTTTTAGGAACCTATATGAACACAGCTTCTCCATCTTTGGTTGTGTCTAATGAAACATGGACCCTCATAACTAGAAGGGTCAGAGTAAAAGAGCATCACTAGGCAACGGATATAAAGTGGAACACAGTTGCAGCAGTGGTCAGACCCCGCCTGCTACAGTACGTCAATCAACTGAACCCAAAGTGACAAATTCATGATATTGCAAAAGGCTGAGAAATGTTGAGTGCTCCAGGAGGTGAAAGTACAGGGGAAGGTGGTGGATGGCTGTATAGAGGTGGATGCAGCTGAGGGAGTTAAGAAAGAACTGGAGGCCCAGGAGGATGAGCTGGTTGTGGACTGGTGAGCTGAGCAGTGAGTCAAGCGGGTTGACTGGTTTGCAGGGAATTATCCTTAAGGCACACGGCGACGAAGGTAGTGGCCTGAATACGTGATACCAAGGAGGCTACTGGAATCACTGCATAGGCAACAGAAGAACTAGTGGCCCCCATTTGAAAAAGATGCAATGCACAATTTTATATTTACGCACCCTGAGATGAGATGGGGTCCTGCATGTGTGATATTGTGCTGAAATACAAAAGTGTGTCCTGAAGTTTGTATACTCAATATACTCAAATGCTTCTGGACTCCTACCTGTCTCAGGAGCGTGGACAGGATGATAATGTTTTTAAAAAAAATCACAAAAGTTTTTTAAGCGGAGAAAAAGTTATATCTATGTCCTGACATAGTGTTTCCCTGGACACACAGGAATAATAACAAAACCCCTCCAGCAGCTGAAAACAATCTTCTTTACACAGATTTGTGCAACACTGGTTTCACTCATACACAGAATGATAGAACATGTCAATAAAAATAATGGGGGGGGGGGGCATAATATATCCAAACATAATCTCACTAGTGAGGGCGGCGTACTAAGTTTTCCTTTAATCATACTGTAAATGTTATATTTATTGGTTTATTTTCTTCGGCTTATTTTTATTAAATGGACCGGAATTTAATCACTTAATGTTTTCGTGATATTGACCAGGGGTGTGCTCAGTTTAGTTAATTTTCTGAATAGACGTTGCACTGAGAGCAAACACCAAAGGCAGCATATTGTTCACGTTTGGCTTGAGTTCAGATCCATCCGAGCCCTGATATTAGTTTTTACTCCTAAACTTTGAAACCGTCTTGTCTGCCAAGTCTTTCCTGGAAACGGAATCGTTGCGGGGGCCGGCCTCTCATCCGGACTCACCAGAGATGATGGATGGCCCTGCAATCTGTCATCCACTGTCATTTCCTCCTTTTGAAGACATCCTCCTCTGTCCCTCTATTGTGACACAGTGGGCTACTCAAAGGTGACACAACTTATGTCGCACGTCACCTCTCACCTTAAATAGGCAAAGAAAAGGGACTGAAATAAAGCAAATTCCTCCACAAGTCAATTTATTGAATTAAATCTACCTGTCATGAAACAGCCAACTGCCTGTGAACTATATGTGTTTCAAGTAGATCTGATCACAAAACACTAACTTATGACATTGTGACTCAATAAATGTGTTTATGGCATTTTGCAACCTTTTGTTTCTAATACTCAAAATGTACTCTTGATATTCAATACTGACACTATTGCAACAAATTAGTGTTGAAGTATAATATGATTTTTATTTATCACCTCCAATCACATTAGGGCAAAGATCAGGAAGGAGGGGCGGATTCTTTAACATGACGAGGGTATTTTTACATTTTCACAGATTTCTCAGGGGATAATGCATGAAACCAAGATCTAGCTAATTTTAGAGGACTGATATCCACGAGAATGTGAAATTCGATATGGATCCAAATAACTAAACTTAAATATGATTTAAATATGGGATCACAGGGGGGAAGGCTTGATTGAATTTAAGAGGACTGTTGGGCCTCGGCAGTGGTATACACTCTACTGGGTGCCATTCTAGTTACCTACAGCTCCAGTCAATTTCTGTGCGGTGTCCTGTAAAGAGTAAACATAAAACAAACAACAACGCTTTTATTTGTAAGACAGTAATGTTCCTCTATTTCAACATGTCGCCATACTGTCTAATTTCTTTTTCTATTTCAGGCAAACATAATCCCTCTCAAATGATGCAACTTTGCCTTAATTCATGTGGAGAGCTGTCTGTAAGGGAGACCTTTTAATGGCTCCCCTTGAGCCGCCCTCCTATTATGTTTTAAGCTGATACTTGTTCACAAATTAGACCCAAGTGGCGCCATTAATTACGGGCGAAGATCAATTGTCGAATTGTTATTTTAGCCACCAGTCTGAGTTCAGCAGCGGGAGAGGGCTGGGGAATGTGAGGGGGAGAAGGAGGATGACACCACGAGGCCATAACGAGTTGTGTCTTCCCCATTAATCAATGCCTTCCACACAATTTGCTGTCTGTGAATTGGGACTGACCTGTCTCAAGGGTCACTTGCCAATTTTCGGCTGCAGTCAGCCCGCACCGCGCTGAGCTCTGTGCTTATGCCCGGTGTTCCCTTTGAGTGATTCCATCTTTAAGATCAGGGCTGCTGCATTCCTCTCTCTCTCTCTCCGTGAGGCTGATATCATTCCCGCTAAAGGCACCCCCCTACACAACGTCCCCAGGGGTTTAAGGAGGATATTTACCGCTCCTAATGGCGACTGGATAGGTATAGGATGATTGTGTGTGCCTTTTATGGTTTTGTTCATTCGTGTGTAGCCCCTTTCCCTACGCAGGAGGCTCCCAGAAGCTGCACTTCATGGTTCATAGCGCAAATGAGCATTTCGGCAACAAATCAGAAGGACAGATGAGAAAAGCTGCAGCTATAGTTATTCTATCTCACGCCATCTGAAGATAACTATTGGAATCTCCCTAGATCATCAAAACAAAGAAACAATAAAATCGAATATACCATTTATATATCGTAACCGTAACCATAGACGTCACTGCTGATGCTACTAACCATTCACTTTGCCCTCTTGCACAACACATGTCATTTAAAATGACAAAGATGGCAGATTGAAGTCAGTGCTGATAACTGTCCTTGATAGGATTTTCTCAGCAGCTAATTCAGCTAACGTTGACATTGTTGCAACGTGCCCGGTGAAGCCGCTGTAATGTCTGAGGCTGCTTTCTACTGTAGATAGTAAGCAGGATATGCTAATGACTGCAGCTCACATTACAGCAAAGAGCTAATAAAAGTGCTGCTCTTGTGTTTTGGGCTTTTTTGACTTTGAGATCTCACATTACCTTTCTTTCACCTCGTAGTCCCACTTCAGTGAAGTCAGTGAAGACCTGTAGCAGCTGCTCTCACAAATTTACCAACTGACTTGTTAAAAGGAAGCTTTTGATCTCAGCTCCTGTCAAGAAAAGTGCCGTCTCTCTCCAGGTGAGAGACAGTTACAAAAGCAGGGATTTTTGTCTCCAAAGAACAGACTAAGCAACCAAAAGAGACCTGTGATAATAAGTGCTGCAGCGCAGTGTCCAGGTCCAGTCTGGTTTCTCACCATTACATCCCTGGTGGTGGAGTAACCTGCCAGTTTGAAAAGAGACAACATTGTAGATTTTCTTTTTTACCTGCTTCCCCCTGTCTACCCACCGACTTCCTTCTAACTGCCAGCAAAGGTACAGAAGTTCTAACACGTCATAATTGGTTTAAAGGATTCAGTGCAAGTTAACGGTAATGATGTTTTGTGATATTTTAATTTGGTGCGACGTGTAATTGTAACCAGGTGCTCCACCGCTGGTGTAGTTATCAAATTCAAAATCATTTCCCACAGCAGTCAGAAACAGTGATGATGGGATTGAGGAATTAATTACACACAGGTCTATAAACACCGGTGAGATAGAGGAGGATTGTTTTTGTTTTTGTAATAGATTTGAGTAATTCAACGTTTGTTGGAGGAACACAGTTTGCTGCATTCGTAGCTTGTTTTCAAGTAGGACATTTCTAGTGGAAGCAAAGGTGTCTGTTGTCATTGCTGTGTTGTATCTGTAGGAAACGATACCCTGCCTGATCTCACATGTTTATTATTGGTAAGATTGTTTCCAGATGTACGTTAATTATTGTAATTGTACGATAATTTTTCCCTTTGTGTCATGGTTTTGTCTTGAGTGTTTAGTTTCCGCCTCTTTTTGAAGAGTGTCTTCATCCTATCCTTGTGTTTATGTTTGTATGCGTTGTTGTTTCTGTGTCTCTGGTTTTCCCACTCCCTGTGTTCTGTTTCCTGTTTTATTTTGTAGGCCCGGCTCCTAGTGTGTTTTCTTTCTTCACTTCCTGTCTTTTTGATTGTCTGCACCAGTCCTCATGTGTTGCACCTGTGTTCAATTACCCCTGCCTTCCCTGTGTGTGTATATAAGCCTCTGTGCTTCCCTTTGTCCTTGTTGGTTCGTTGTCGTAATGTTTGTTGTGATCGCCTGTGCTTGTCTTAATGTCTGCCTTAGTCCCTGTCTTAGTCCCTGTTGTTATGCTTCATCTCCTGTGCTTGCGTCCCCTGCTTCTTCTGGTCTTCTCATAAGCTTCCAGTGTTTTTCCCTGTGTGCTTTTAGTTTTTTCAGTTTTTGACTTTTTGAGATTCTCCTTTGTTTTTTTTTCTGTTGGCCATTAAAAGGACACTTTTTGTTTAAACTCTGCATCCTGGGTCCATCTGCTTCACCGAACCTGACACCTTTGTACGATTAATAATGCCAAAACTTCCAAGATGTACGATAATTTGATCATTTATGACTTTTAGTATGATCAGTTGTAATCTGGATAGTAATATTTGGATCACATCTGTGTTTACGCGTCTCTTCTCATGTGATGTCTTTCCGGCCAATCATGCTTGTGATCCCGTCCCCACTCTGGTCGCATACGTTAATATTTTCCTCAAAATACGTAAATGTTAAGCTTCCGGTACGATACTTCAACATTTCCCATCCGGTGACCCTGAGCAGGTTAGACCAGCAGATGTGAACATGTTAATGTTGCCACAGAAAGTACAGGCAAAGCAGAGCTCAGTACTTTATCAGCCATGACATCTAGTATGTATATGGCCCTGATGGGTACATTATGTTACAGTGATATGACAATGACTAATATCCTTTTTCTCACACACACACACACACACACAGATGGTGCATCACATAACACGAGGCCTCAATTTGACACAACACTCCTTTTAGTTGAACACTGTCTGTTCCAAGGATACCGAGGGATAAGAAGAAACCATAATGACTGCACAACACTGCACACAGACGCAGTAAACAGGCCACTCTTCTGCAATTATGCACAATTTTCCCAGTGTCAAAACACCTCATTCAATCTTGTTGCTAACCCTCAACACAAATCAATGATGTTCATTAAATTGAAATCCCACGGGAATAACTGTAGTTGCTTGGTCACCAAGAAAACAAAAATACGGACTAACAGTCTATCACTAACTGGACCGAAAAAAAGCTGAGGCGCATACAGGCGGACTGGGTTTTGCATTAATGAGACTCGCTGCAGCTCAGGAGACAATGAAACGGCAGACAGACTAATTTCTCTGTTCTCCCACTGATTTAAATCCTATTTTTTTAAAGCCACAGGTGTTCTGCTGACTTTGTGTTGAATCCATCAGCTCGAACAAAGCACTTTAAGCACTCAGTGAATCATCCCCAGTGTTTATTTAAAGCTCATAACTTTGTTAAAATCAGGATTCTACAGGTGGACATATCAATTAGCCTGCTGTTCCCTGCAATGATTGAAACACAGATTTAATGACATCTTTTCCGTGTGTGAATCATGACACAAGATATAATCCACACCAACAAAAGGCATTCATCCTCGAGGTGGCATATGAGATTTTTTTGCACAATATATTTATCGCTTATCAACATGAAACACCTGAAGCAAGAAAAAAAGAAAATCCCTTTTCGAAGATTGAAATCTCGTGAAAGGATGGGATTCATACCAGCAACAGATAAGTGTTATTGGGATTGATTCTGTCATGCTGATAATCTGGAACCTAATTTATTTCTGTATTCGTGTAGCTGGTGGGCAAACGTTAGCACCACGGAAGAAATAGAAGGGGAAGCCATGAATATTCAAATGTATCTCAATTAGCAAGGTTTTTTTGTGTTTAATATGAAATAACAACTTACAAACCCAACAACAACCATGAGGTACGACCTGCCTAGATCTATTCAGTTTACCTCAGACGACTATGACCGATTGTTCTAGCACAGTGGCCTTATGGCAGCTTCTGCTCCTCAAAAGATAAGCAGTATAGATGGATGGATGGATCGGAATGGAAATCAAACATAAATACAGATTTGCATCACAAGGACTCAAATCACTTTGACTGCTGACACACATGAACTGTGCAGAAATTCTCCATCTCACAGTTTTGTACAATTAGATAGACATAATATGAGAACAAAAAAATTAAGTTGAGAGGTTCAATTGTTATCTGTAACACGGAGGTTTCTACTCGTCTGTTTGTTGGTTTGTCAGCAGGATTATGTAAAAAAAACGACTTAACAGATTTCTACCAAACTTGGTGGAGGGATGGGACTCGAGCCAAAAAAGAATCCATTAATTTTTTCTTTTTAATTTTTACCAATTTCAGGGAATTCATATTTATATTTTTGTAATAACAATTAAAATCTGGTTTAATTAGGGGACTTATATTTGTAATTGTGTGTAATTTGGTGCATCTTAATTGAATTTAAGGGTGCTGTAGGGATTTGGCGGAGGTGTGAGCTCTACTGTTTTAGTGTCTTTTAGGAAGCCGATCATAGTTAGGATGGGTACAGCAAGAAATCGACTTCATTATTGTTTACCCTCATTAAAATAAATGGAGGTATTAAAGTGACAGCACACTGTACGACAGGATACAGACCTGCAGCGTTATTACCCGTCCCTTCTTGTGTCAGACATACATACTGTACATTACTCTCCACTTCCACGGAGGCTCTTTTGATCTGATGCTTCTCTCAGAAGAGACGTACGAGGGCCCTGATTGGTGCGATGTGGTGGCACGGTGACATATTAGCTACACACATCACAGGAATGTATTGATCTGAGAATATATAAGATGTTTTTTTAATGCCCCGGCTCTCTATCATGTTACGATGTCAGTTTGAATGATCATGTGATCAAGTGAGGCTCCGTCGGCTGTCAAAGAGCAGAAAAGGGCTACTTAGATCTATTGATCTCCTGTCCCTCCAGCTTCTGTTTAGCAGGTAGAGACCTACTGCAGATCCGAGTTCCATTCTACTGGTCATTTCTGACAAGCAACTCAAAACTGCTGCTGATTTCAGACCCTCACTGGCGCTGCACGTCATCTGCAGTGTGAGTATGTATAGCTTGTTTTTCTTTAAAGGCCGGGCTATGCTTGTTTTTCCTCAAGACGGTGTATAGAAACTTAATGTGGCAGAGACCTTAATGTGTATGTGCACGTACATTGTCCACTCATACTTGCAAACAGTTCAGATGGGGGGGCGTCATAGTGGGTGTTCAACATGTAGAGTGGTTCTTCTATTTGAAAACATCAGCCTTACCGGCCTTGAAGTACAACTCATGCATTTTATGACTTATCCTCTGAAGAGCCTATACATGCAGGCCAGCTCCGGTTTTCATAAAAGGAAAAAAAGACCTTTGCACTGTACGGTTCTAGATTAACTCTAAAACATGTCAATGAGGCGTCATGTCACCTGCGGTAAGTGGAGGGGGAAAGTTGTTTCTGGCTTTTGTTTGCATGGTAAAACGATTTGAGATGCAGCTTTTAAAAGGGGCTGAACTCCATATTTGATATTTAAACAGATGAATTATTGATAGCTGGGGTTTATTGGAAATTTGATTGGATTTATGATGATGAGGCTGTAGGTGGAGCAAAGTTGACGACTGAATTTTAGTAGTCGTCAACTAGCCCGCAAAAGCGGTCAGGAAGTCCCTAGAGACATATTTGATGGACGTATGGTGATCGGTGACCAGACGTTTAGAGAAATCTCAGATTGTTGTCTGCCTTCCTTGTCCAATCTGTTGGCGCGTCTCCTCGCTAACTTCGATGCTGCTAGCGTTAGCCTTAAGTGGGTGCACATTTGCTGTAGATGCCCCAGATGGAAAAAACAGTATCTACCAGTGGTTCGGACTGGTCGAGTCGTCTGTGAAACCCGTGGTAAGACACCATATTACTGTGTGACCACCTTTCTCAGAAAGAGGCAGTGGATTCAAAGTTCTGCTGTCGTTGGGCCTCACATAGCAAAGTAGGAGACGAGCACCGGGACAACAATCGGCCACATCCATCAGCTCAGCAGTTTTCTCAGGTAGATGGATTTATTTTAGCATTCAAGGAGCAGTACTCCTTTGCAATGCCAGCACAGCTACAGTGAGTTGATCAGAATTTGTTTCACTGCTATAAATCAGCATGTCACTCAAGCACACATACACACACAGACACACACATACACACAAACCCACACATTTTCATTCTTAAGTGACACTGCCTCAATTTTGCATACTCACTCTTAACTATCCAAGGCCCCAGTCAACACCAAATCAAACTGTAAAAAAGTATTAAACTCTCCTGGGCATTTCTTAGTGCCCAAATAATGAATACATTTTTATAGCAGCGAAGCATAAATTACACTCATTAAAATTGTGAAGCTCTGACATTTCACGTAAAACAAATTATTACATGTCATATTTCACCGTAGCAGCAAAATCCCAGAACACATTAAAATCATACTTTGTGAACTAAGTAAAGATTTTAATTTGCAATTTTCGGGACTCCAGCAACTGTTGAAGGTGGTATCAAAAAAGACATGTTGGCAGACTTCCATGTAGGAGAAGCTCCATTCACCACATATTCAGATGTAATTGGGCTCTTTCTGAAAGTATCTTCAAAGTGGCTACCGGCCCTAAAAGGAGCTGTTCATCCTCGCTGACTGGCTTCTTAAACCCCCCTGACCATTTTAAAGCAGAGTTCTGTGAGTTCTGAAGCATATTCTGTATTGATTCAAGCCCATGTAGTACTCTTGCTTTTTTTTTTCGGAGGCCTGAACATGGCGAATTGGTGTAGTGCATGACTCACAGAGGAAGATGGAATCTGAGGAACAGCTGTGCATCTTTACATTGGCACGATTTTGCTGCTTATTTTCTGCACAGTTGCCTGCAGAAAAAGTTCAGGAGAAGAGCAAGATGAAACATAATTCATGACACACTACAACAGCAACAATAAATGTTAAACAAAAGCTACAAATTGAGAAGCTGCTTTTGAAGCTGTTACCTTTTTTTTTTTTTTTTTTTTTTTGGGTCCCAGGTGGCACATCAGGGAGCAGGGGAACATCAATACACTTCAGCCCTGGATCCATTTGTCTGACACAGAACGTTGTAAAAATAGCACAGAACGGTGCATGGGAGAATTTCACTGAAGCTCTTAAAATAGCCTGATTCCTGCAGCAGTTCCGCAGGATTTCAGCCAAGGAGACTCACATTACACTGTGTGCTAAAGGCCAAAACACATACACAGGGGACGCTGAGAGGCACAATGAGTAGGATGAAAATGTAAAATGCGTTGCCAAAGGGTGCATGAGCCTTGAATTATGGAACATTCTCGCGGGTGGCCATCGCATTCTCGAAAACATCCCAAACTTTGTCTCTGTTAAAGTTATGGATGAACATTTGCCTTTTTTTTTATCTTACAGCTATGGAGCCTGTTCAGTTCAACTGCAGTTTTTCTTAATCAGCAGACTTATCTAAATCTTGTGCAACGCTAACAGAACCAATCATGTGCCCTTGAGCAAGGCATTAAACTCCTAACTCCAAGTCCTGTGACTAAGTGCTCAGTGGCATTGTTGTTGCACTGGTCAGTTTTCAGGTTTGAATGTGAGTAACTGTGCGAGTGTACTCAAAGGGTCGTTGACTTAAAAACTTTTGGATGACTTTTGATTATTCTGAACATATAACCTCAGCCATTACTCATCAATATCACCTGTTATTGATGTACTAGTTTTTAGCTTCTCATGCTAATGTACTGTAGTGTCAATATAACAGGTCTGGTAGCAGGCACAAGTTTTTGAAGAGCCCAGAATAAGGACTGTTTTTATTTCTCATAGCTTAACTATCATTTGGGACAAGAAGTTGGTAGAAAATATTTATTTTCCCTAAAACAGACGAGCTTTTAGCAAGTCAGAGAGGAAATGGGAGCCAACAAGCAAAATCTCCAATGAATGTAAAATCTACAAGAACTAGGACTAATTTCTAATGAATGTTTGACTTTTACTCCCCTCGGAGAAGGCAACATGAAGGCACTTAAAATATCACAGAGGTGTGAAACCTCTTTTCACAGCATGGACACAAACACTGCAGCTGTGTCTCAGTTCACGGGCCGCATCCTTTGGAGGCTGCATTTGAAGACTGATTGAGTCACAGCGGCGCGACTACACTGTTCCAAATGCAGCCAACAAATGTGTCCTTCCGCCCCCGAGCAACAGAGGCCCCACCAGGTGGATCTTTCCCGGCCCAACCTATCCCATGATACATTGAGATAACGGTAGAATTGTCGGGGGCCGAATAATTTATTTTTAAAGGAAAGAACTCAATCGAACAGCTAACGATACACATGTTAAAACAACCGAATTATCTCATCCATAGCTCTGTTGCTAGGTGATGACTGTGAGGACAGGATAGGCTGAAGACCAGACCGTCTCACTTCACTTCGGCCGACGCGGTCTATGCATCCTTTGTCGGCTGCGTAGACGAGGTCCTCCGAAGGATGCAGCCCCTGAACTGAGACACAGATTGTATTCATCCACCCTCTCCCTTTTCCTCAAACCTTAGGATTCTGTCAAATGTCAGTTACACCACATTAATGATAGCTTAGCCTCCATCTCTGATCTTTATAACGATGAAGACCAAACTGAGTGACCACAGTGACAGACGCCTCAAATGATGCCTTCAAGTCAGCTGTCGCTTACTGAGGCTCATTGTCTCATTAAAATAGAAGCAGCCTGCCCACTGTGTCTTTATACCAGTGGTGTCCCACCAGGTGAAACAAGGGAGGAGAGAGTGATTTTTATGGACATTTTGTGGCCCTGTATTTACTGTTCAGTTACCAAAAAAATTATGCTTGCTGCTGGAGAAGCTGCCTCCTTACATCGAACAATATGTGGGCTTACAATGAGCATTTCTTTCTAAGTGAAAACATGTATTATTATATTGCACCCAGTATTGACTCCTATGGCATTGCTTCTTAGATAGATTTTAACTTAGGGGCTTGTTACAGCAGCATGTATTCGTGTATATCCTGGGTGTCACATAATGGATGTTGTTAAAGTTGAGGAAGGAGACTTTTGGAGCAACTTTGGTCCGAACATCATTAGTTTCCGACACAAGAGCGAAAGGCGAGCAAGCTAAAGTACAATTCTGTACGGCCGTGTCTATAATGGGAATATTACATAAACGTGTGGACTTCCCTGCAGCTGCAACGCTACAACTAATGCTACATATTGTGAGACAGTGTGAAATGACTGCATCCAGTGTGACATACTCTGTGAACGAAACACTGGGATGACACTGAATGTAAGAGAACAACAAAAGGATCAAAACTAACAATCACACATCGCCACAGAGTAGAAAGCCGTAAGCTGCCCTGAAGTTCAGTGAACATACATCACATTGGAAAGCCATTTATAAACCTGTCAGCACGCAGACCAACCTCAGCCCCACTTTCCACTTGTTATGTTATTTGGGGTTCTGGCTGCACTATGCCATCTGCACAAAATAAGCTCCGCGTCGCCCCCTTCTATTAAAAGCACGAGCTTAGAGAGGCAGCATCCCCAGTTTGCAGTGTCCTCTGTAAACTTCCTGCTGCACCCTGGGGTAAGGGAGAGTGATGCTGAGCCGCGCTGCGCCACAGCAAAGGTTTAGATGAGGCCAGAGCCAAGTGTGCGACTGGAACAGAAATGCATTGGTGGTTTGTTAAGATTAAGGATCAACACCATAGACTCTAAATGGACAACGCTTGCCCACTTTCTCTTACTATACAGAAGCAAAGCCAAGATTTCCTGGATACGAACACTTTCATCTTGCTGATGACACCATTTGGAGATCAAGGGACGGAGCCCGGGTTTTGTTACAGGCACTCAACCAATCATGAGTCAATCATGAGTCAATCATGAGTCGATCTCAGCAGTCAATCATGATGTTTTAGCCTGAATTATAGACCAAAACCTGAAATAGCACTCTAACATAAATCAGTGTGATAAGAACAGCCTAAAAATGACTGACACCATCTTTGAGGAAAGATGTATTTGACTTGGATTTTACCTTTTTACTTTGGCCCGTGTCACATCCATTAACGTGGAGGAGGCATATACTGCAGCCAGCCACCAGGGGGATGATTGTTCTGGCTTCACATTTAGGAATCCATGTTTTTATGCAGCCTATGTGGTCACCTCCCAGACTGTACGACATACCATAACAACATATGTAATAACAGTGATAATGTTATTTGTTTCCAGGCAAGTTATGATATCCAAACTTTATTTAATATCTCACTGTGTTATTTCAACGAGAAGCAGGAAGGAGAGTCTATTAAATATTAGATTCCCTGACCCGACATTCTGAGCCCGGAGCAAAGTCTCCCTCCACTTTCTAGAAATTGACTTAATTTGAAAACAATTAAATTCCACCAGTGAATACCGACGTCTGCTGTGTCTGCCTTGCTTTCTCCACGAGGAAACAAGTCGGTCTCCTGTTCCTCTCACTGCTCAGTTTATTTTAGAAGGTGGATCAGGGCCCCATTACCCTCCTCCCTTTGAGCAACACACCCCCTTTTTTTTTATTAGCGGCATAATGGCACAGATACATTATCGGAGCTAATCAGAGTCAAATGAAGAAAGGTGGTGGAGTGAGACTGCAGGAATTGCCTCTTTCCCTCCTCCTTTGCGGTGCCGGCAGAACTTTTCCAACCCTCGCTCTCTCTGCTTCTTTTCTCCCTCTCTTATTTCATTTTCTCCATCTAAGCCTCCACTTGTTTTGCTGCTCTTCATTTTTAGCCCCGGTGTTTGTCCTTCACTCCTTCCTCTCAAATCTCCTTTCACTGTGACGCCCTCTCTCTCTCCCCTCCACATCTTTCTCTCTTCCTTTCCTCAGGGATTGCCTGCTTGATATTCCGCTTGTGTGGCAGGGCGGCAGGATGGATTAGAGCATGGACAGGCCCCACAAACCACCCTGATCCACAGGACAGCTTTTCAATCACTCCTCCATTGCTGTTCCACCTATATAAATACACGCGCAGTGAGAGAGCCGCACATCAAGAGGGGGAAAAAATAATAGAGGGGGATGAAAACAAACAGGAAAAAGGACAAATGCAGAATTATATGAAGTCGCATTGTTGCCGTGCAAACAGGTTGAAATATGCCAGGATATAACCAGAGTTAGATTCCTTACTTCCATTGAGTCGGGGCGTATCAAGTGTCTGCAGGCACTGTGTGGAACACAAACCAGCTCAAAGAGAGAACAATGGCTCATTTGCACCTGTAATGGCTCGCAGCATTTTGTGCTTCACAATGGATGGCCTGCGTAAGTGTCCCTTCAGCTTTCTTCAAAGGTATAACTTTGTTCTTTTCTTTTTCTCTGCGGGTTTATTCTCTTCTACCTTGATCCTCGGGACCTTTTATACCCATTTATTCAGAAATTACAGATCCCTCATGTGGGTAAAACGGAATTACTGTGTCTCCCTGTTTTTGTTTTGTATTGCGGATCAATAGGGTGATCTTCCAAGCCCGACATTAGGGGGCATTATAAAAAGGTTACAAATGAGGGTGTTTAGTCCATTGCACTCTCCTCAGGTACTTGGAGAGTATCGATCCATCGCGGCTCATCAGAATGTTTTGTTGCAGAAGTGACACTCGAACAGTAATCACCTTCAAAAGGTGAGATGGAAAGATGGTGTGTTATCGTATTAGTTTAAAAGCCCCAATGACTAATGCAGGATAGCACTGTGTTCTTACTGTGTGTGATAAGTAGACGTTGCAAATAAAAAAAAAGCTCAGAGCAGTTAAATATTTCATCAGCAAAAGAGTCATTTTCTTATGTTGATTTTACATTAGGACAAAATTCACACTCTGCATCAGTATTCTTAAACTGTTTAAACTGGATTTAAAGATTTTGTTTTGAATTTCTTGTGCATCTATTTGTTTTTTTAACATCTTGGGACTATGCTGGAAATAAGCTGGGTTTTTTTCACCTGAACATGTTATTCACTGGATTTTTGTGTCTAAAAAAATCAATCGTTGAAGACACTGAGCTTGTTTTATTTGTAGTAATGTAACATATTGAGATGATCTGAGAAAAGGTGAAAGCGTTGTTTTGTGTCTTTCCCATTTTACAGGCAACCATAGACTTTCCATGTACACTCATATGTTGGGATTTAATACAGTACAGTTGTATGTGTTCTCTGCTGTATTTGCATGTATGAAATAATTAGGTAATCTTTGTCCTGTGTCTTTTGCTTTGGGTTTGATGGGCAGCTGAGCTTTAGCAGGAGGACACACACCAGACACAGCCAGATCACATATGCAGGGACAATGAGGGAGCATCCACTGCAGTGTGCTAACAAGATATCCAGAGCAATGGAACAACAATTAAAAAAAAGAAAGTTGGAAATGGACTTATTCAAAATGCAAGTAATACTGCTCATGTCTTTGACAGCTAGGCCTGTAATGGTGGTGAATAACAGACATGTCTCATCAAAAGGAGGGAGGGGAACAGTTGGCCTTAGAGTCCAAATCTCTAATATCTGAATAATTAAATAAAAAACAAAAGAATAAAGTTATTATCTGCAACCATTTGATTTTCCTTATTTGATGACATAGATCTCTCATGTCGTGTTTTTCACTCGTGCAGTTTCTGACTTCTATTGTTGTGGTGCAAAACAAGTAAACACGAATTCTGTTGACTTAAGTTTCTTACACTCAAGTGATTAATAGGGTTGCATTTAATTAGCTTTGGTTTTGTTTAAAGGTAAAAATAATGCCCCTGCTTCCAAACCAGAGTAAAGCATTAGCTTATTAAAGAGCCCCTTCAGGCACGTTTTATATGTGCAAAGTAACTGTCTCTCTTTATATATTAACATGGTTTACTGCACACAAAAAGTAACTCTACTTCTCTATTCCTTTCCCTGGGGACTGGCTGCAGTAAAGCACAACCTTTAGCGGTGAAATAAAGAATGACATTCATCTTTTATGCATTAGGGGTGATATTATTTTTTTTTAATGCTCATTTGATTCACGGCATCTCTACGTGATAAATTAACTGCCGATGTGAGGAGGATTTCGGCGCTCGGGGGCCCTGGCTTCACCTTCAGGTGGCGCAAGAAAACCGATCTGCCCGTGATATCAGATGGCCACGACTATCACCGCATGCTTGAAGATATTGAAAATTATCATTGTTGCTGTGTACTGTTTTTTTACATGTTCCACACAGAATACGAACCGGGAAATTATCTTCAAATTTTGCCTTTCAAGAGATTTCAAAGGTGTGCTGGGTTATGAATCTACGCCATTACCACCGACCGCCCCTTGTGCATGCGTACACACGCTGACATTACTTCACTGCACGCAGTCTTTTGTACGTAGGTGTTTGTCATGGCGGACAGTTGATTTTATCACTCACAATGACGCCTCGACGCCGTTTGTCACACAGCAGTAGAACTCTGGGAGATGGGCCAGCCATCCATCCACCTCTGTTAGTGACAGCTCATATATGCGACATTTAGTGCTCCTCCCCAGGGCACAGGAGGGCTAATGAAAGATATGATGTCTCAGAGTGACTGGGGTAACCTCTAATCCTGAATATATGACGGGACCTTAATAATATTATAATGCTTTGCCCCTCCCACCTTTGAGAGACAGATCTGGGCCGTTACACACACTGTACATCAGCGCTGGTTCAAGTGTTCGACGTGCCTTATTTAAAATGGCCGAACATTTGATTTAGTTGTAACATCTCGTTTCCTCCAATCACATTTGCGGTTTTGATCGGACCAGCAAAGTGGGCAGGATCCGGATGTGTTGATTTGCAGATTAGTTTGGTCGCGTGCATCACTACATTACGATATCAACTAAAAGGACAAGGTCCTCCGGTGAGGTCCTGCGTTAGCCTGTCGCCCCCTGTTTTATAGAGGACTCAACATTTACTACTGATGATAAGGGCAGGCACAGGTTGGGTGAATTGAGAACTATGTAATAGAAGGTGTTACTGGGGTTTTTCTGTCTTAAAGATTTAGCCTTGTGATAGACGGACGACCAACTGAGCTGGAACAGGCTACAAACCCCGTGACCCTGAACTGGAAGCATCATATCAAATCTGATAAAGCATTATAAATATCACTTCACCCATCGTGTATCTGTGTACACACATAAATACTTTTCAGACTGTAATGCTTTATATGAAACAAGCCTATTTATGTCTTAACATTGTTATTTTTCATGATTACTTGTGTATTTGTTGCCTACCATTGCATTTATATGTACAACAATATCCTTGTGTCTTTGTTGTTGTTACATTCTTACACATCACGGTTTTATATGTACACTCGCATGTAAACACTGTCCTGGTGGTGAGCTGTCAGCTTCGTGTGTCTGACCATGAAAACATTGTCGTGATTTGACGGATGATCCCCGTGGTAATGTGGATAGAGTCTCGGTGGGAGTTGAAAAACACCTCATCCAGAACTGTGTCCATCCTCGGCTGCTGAGACAAGTCAGTGGATGTGATCTGACGTGTAACGTGACATAACATGACCATGAGTGGCTGACATGTTGAGGCATCATGACACACCTGCAGGCAAACCATCACAAACCTGGATACTTTTACAAGCATAAGGAGAACCAGGTTTCTCATGTATCACACACACACGCAGCAGCTTGGATTTCAACAATATGTCTTAATGGCGCTGGTTCAACACGTGTAATATTTCGACCGCAACGTTTACACTCTCGAACATGCTCCTGCACCAAAAGGTATAATCTGTGCATTACAATTCTAAAGATGAACAAGTCTCTCCTTCTCTCATATGCTATTTGCTCTCCCATTGTGAGCCATTACTGTCATCAGACTGGAGCTGTCTGACTTTGATAGTGCATGAACATGTCCTGTGCTGAAGTGTTGAGGGCAGGAAGGGAGTCAGTGACTGATGTGGAGAGCTGCACCCCCCCCATCCAGTGTCAGGCAGTGATTGATGTTCAAAGAATGGTCCAAAAACCCACGACCAACTCGCCTCACAGCCAGAGGCACCTTCCTCTTCTATGACTGTATATAATTATTATACACAGTTATGAATGTCTCCAATGTGAAATAAAAGTCTCTTTATACTTGAATACAATTAATAAAACATAATTGAAATATTTTACAGTACACCTTGTCATTGTAATTTTGACAACTGAAAAAAATTACCAAGATACAAACATTTATCAATGGATGCTTAATTTTTTTTGTTGGTACTAAATGTAAATTGTTTTTAATTTGTCAATATGTCTAAACTGTGTGGTTCATTTTATATTCAAATCAAATTGGGCTAATTTGTGTCGTTTTTCTTTCATGCACATGAGGCCATTTGTTCTCGCTGTTCCTCTTCATGTTTGACCTTCACAAGCAAACAAGAGAAGAAAAAAAAACACAACGCTTCATCTTCCCCACTACATTGAGTGATTGGGGTTATGAAAAAAATATGTTATGGATAAATGAAACGCCTCTGTCAACAATGCAATTTTTACATGGGTGGTCGTTTCGATTAAAATGTCATTGCCTCTGTTCATTTTCTCTGATGTTTCTGTTGAACTTTACACACTCCACTTGTTCAGTCCATAAAATATGAATTATCCTCACTGGCTTCACAAGACCTCCTCGAGTATCTA
The DNA here is from genome assembly GCF_022539355.2 of Hippoglossus stenolepis. Taxonomy (NCBI): domain Eukaryota; kingdom Metazoa; phylum Chordata; class Actinopteri; order Pleuronectiformes; family Pleuronectidae; genus Hippoglossus; species Hippoglossus stenolepis. Next base: position 20,263,319 of record NC_061487.1, on the reverse strand, counting down.
CATGCACATGTGACTGCACTCACAAGCCGACCCCACATTCACACACGTTCCCGTTGTGAGCTCACCTGTGACTTAATCCGAGCTTGCATAAGGGACTTTTATGATGGGAATCATGCAGACGGTCATATATGTCTATAAAAGATATTATATTACAAATATGAAGCGTAACGGCAGCGACAAGCCTCTCGGTCAGCAAAGGTTTACTTAAAAATATAACTGGCCCAGCACCAAAATTGTCGTCACGCATTTGAAAACAACTACACTTTCTTGAGCTTATCACTCATTAAAAAAAGTTTCATCCAATTCACCGACTCTAAATGATTACTTGCAAATTTTGTGCTCATTGTTGAACACAAGAGCATTAATTCACCCCAGGCACACAACTGTGAAAGAATACAAATTAAAAAACAGGGCTGCATCCAATGATGGAATAAATGGAAAGGCACTTAAAAGAGGATGATGAGAATGCTTGTGCATCCTTTGATAGGGCTCCTGGAAGAAATGGCTATGACAGATATGGGCTGAGAAGTCTTGTTAAGATTGACACAGGTAAGTGGTAAAACGCAAGCAGGGGTGCCATGTCAATTAGGTGCATAGAAGACCGCTGTCTGTCTGCGAGAAGCTCATTAACACCAAGGTCAGTTTCATCAGGCCCCCAAGCTGTCGTTATTCTCACATTACCAGCAGGGCCTGGAATAAAAACGGCATATTGGGCATGCGTTTGAAAACCTCAGGATCGTATTCAGATCACCCGGTAACGGATGCAAATGCAGACAGTGCATGTCGAGACACAACACACATTGTCACACAGCTACCACCACTTCCACAGACACACACACACACACACAGAAGCCCATTTAGCCTCACACGTGCACAATAATAGGTGTTTAGCTGTCTCCCAATAGGGATTTTAAAAATGCAGAGCAGGTAGCAGGTGCTTGTTAAAATGAATATTGCTATTGTGTCTGTGTAAAACAATTTTATCAATGATTGCACATGGTTCCATGAGACTTAAGGCCCCGTTTTACACCTGATGCAAAGCAGCGCCAAGAATGATGCAAGTATCTTTGCTAGTTTCAGACCGACGAGGTTGTCATTTACCCGTCCACCGCCCACTACATTTAAATAGGACGTAATGGGCATTGGTGGTGCATTGTTATCTCGATGCGGGGTAAAGCAATCATGCTTTTGACTGACAAAAACCTGGTCTGAAGAAAGTAGCACAAGCTTGTAACATTGTCGGGTGCACAACATGCAAACACTCTGCTTGTTACCCTGGTGCAGAGTCTGTTCATGTGCGTTTACTTTGTGCATGAGCAGATCCATCTTTTTTACAAGCAGCATAGAAACGATCTCTCTTACTACCTGGCAAATACACCATTGTTTATCCAATAATTCCAGAAATCTCTGTCTGTATTTGGCCTGCATAACTAGAGAACCGTTCATCTTATCAGCTTCACGCTTGGCATGTGTATTTGTTAAGGCCCAATGAAGCACAGAGTTGAATTTGGTGCAATTCCATACTAATAAGCTGTAGCAGTAGTGACATTGTCGATCATGACAACAGCACATAAAAAACAGGTGAACATCTCTTTGTGCAGCAGCGGTGACGCAGCTCCAGGGTTCTGTGGACCGAGTCCTGCAGACGTTCTGTACTCGCCGTGGCTCAGCTACTGCAGGTCACTTCAGAAAGAAAGCAACAACCAGCATCTCCAAAGGCAAAGCAAACAGCCCTGTTGTAGCAATACAACAAACTGCAAACGCACCTGGCTGTTAAAGAGAATGTGAGATGGTACTCAGAATGGCTTGTTCCATGTTACTCCCAAACCATGATTAATTAAGAAACTAACCCTGGGACAGACACAGTGACCTCTTTTTCCACTGTTAAAATATTAAAAGTGGATTTGGACACGCCCCAAAATGCACTTACACTGTCAACTCCAGTCTTTGTGCTTGGATCATTAAAACAGAGCCCTATACTTGGCAAGCTGTCCACCCATGCAACCCGACCTACACCAGAGTATCACAGGCTTTAAAGGTAAAGGAATGATGGATTCGCTGTCATCACGCTGTGCGTGACATTTCCTCCCCTAATGTTCTCACTGCCTTTCTCTACATTGTAATCCTTTTCTTTTACATTCTATTAAGTCTTAATCAAGTGCCATAATGTCTGCATACATTAATGAACACAGAATGACATGTAGTGTATAAAACGGCAATGATGGAAACTTAAATCCATTGAGACAAACACAATTAAGGAACCATCTAAGATGTCAAGCACAATCTCAGCTGCAGTTTAGCCTCCTGCCTTCAAGCTCCACATCAGGCATGTGGGGGATAAACAGTTAATTGCCTGAGTGAGCCTGAATGGTTGGTGCACAAGCAGGCAGAGTGCCATTATCACTGATTGTGGGTAGTTTCGAGAGCCAGTGTTTCCTTATATCTTCTGACACCGGGCCCTTTCCTGTCTCTCCCGTGTTATTGGAAGGCGCTGATGGGGAATATATAACGGCCCGACAGGGTAACTGCCACCTCGGTGCCCTAAGCCTAGCTCTCAACTCAACTGTCAAGATCTAAAAGACAAAAAGCTTCTTGTTACAGTGCCGAGGTGCATGGCTACAGCTCAATTTGTTTTCAGGAGGCAGACTTTCAAAGGGTGAGAGTCACCTGCCCGTGTCCCTCTGCTCTGTTTGCTCTTTTCTCTGAATTGTCACTCAGCCTCGTTCCCTCCCTTCCTGTTAGTTTAGCCTTTGTCTCTCTATGGATATTCCAAAACAGTTTGTGTCTGCCATTCCACTTGTTTATCCCCTTCTCTTTCAATAACAGAATGTGGAGGACAGATTTGAACTCCAGTTGACAATGGAGCCAAATCCCGATTCCACCAAGCAGTGCAGTCTGTGCCCGTCTCGTATTTGAAACCAATAGTTTACAGAGTTTGAGAAGCAGGTGCAGCTCACAACGATTCATGCCAATGAAGACAAATTACTCTTACTCTTTTACAGATTAATCTGAAAACAGACTCAAATATGTCAAGATGTATAGAAAAATAGTCTAATTAACAAGGTAGTACAACAATAAGATGAAGGAAAAAACATTAACGTAACGCAGCCCAATATACAATTGAAATCACTGATAAACATACGTTTTTAGCCTTGATTGAACAATATAAACTGTAAAAGAAAATCTTCGGTCCTCTGGAATGTGTTCCATAAAAGTGCAGCATAGAAACTAAAAACAGCTTAACCACATTTAGAATATGTTCTGGGAACAGCACCAGCACTGGCCTGTATGGTTTGTTGGGTTGATTGAAGAGATCTGAAGTGATAGCCAAATAAACTTGTAGCAGAAGTTTGGCCAGTTTCCACCGAGTGGAAAGGCAGCGTCGTCTCCGAACAGATCAATACGTTTTCTAGGAGGATGTCCGTTCACAGTAAAATAGTGCAGTAGTTTAGAAATGTATTTGAGGGACTTTATACAAATGCAGTGGTGATTGTCTACTAAGAGCCCAGTTTCAAATAAACATTACAATGCTAAATAAGACGTACTCACTAAAAGCACAGTTCTTCTGCTTTTGGTCTTGTTTTTTCCAGCCTTTCAGATTTTCTTTGACCAGGTTTTGACGTGTCCACTCTTAAACGTCAAGCCTCACACACACAGGGAGTGAATTAATGGTTGCAACACCCTGAGTTTCACAGAAACATGATTGATGTTATACAAGAGACAAGAATAAGTACAAAGGTGAAGGGCAAGAGCAGATTGACTCTTTTCTCAAGTCAAGTAGTTATGTAAGGGGAGTTATTGACGTGGTCTCCGTAGGTCTTGGTTCTGGAGGGACACAGAAAGCTTGCAGTGTACGATTGCAATGATTTAATTTCATAGTAGCGCAAGATTTTATGTGATGTTTGTTTTCTAAGTAAATTCTATTTCCATATTTTGCTACATCATCTCCTCCTGTTTCTGCTGCTCTGCTTGTTCAGGAAACGGAATCACATCAGGCATCAAACTCAAAGTGAGAGTATGAAAGTAAAGTTGCACATGGGCGCAGTCACATGGAATTAGTTTGAAGGTTTCCTCTCATCTCACCTGAATCAAAATCAGAAAAAAACGTTATTGATCCCAGAGGCTACAACAGGAAGACCACCACCCCACTCAAACCGTTTTCTGCTAAGTTCTCTGCCGGAAGCATCAGCGAGTCCAAAAACTTCAACCGTGTTTTAACTTTGTAAAGTGAGATCCCTGCATAGATTTAAGTGTGTGAAGGTCTTTTTTAGCATTGATATCACTGAATGGTTTGTGAATGGTGTTGAATATTGTATCTTTGAGTGAAGGACTGTGGCTAAAATAAGACTTTTTGAACTGAATATCACGAACGTGAAGAAAATGTTAACATGGTATTTCACGATGTGCTGTGGAGACTGAAATGGAGGCAGAGGTGAAGGATTGCAGTGCTTAATCCCAACACTTTTAAAATCGCTGCTCCACCCCCAGGAGTGATAGTTTTTAAAACATCAGATTCATTTTTTTCTACAGAATCTCTGAGAAACATTGGACCAGTTTCTCTTGGTAACCCACAGCACATAAGAACCATTTTAATTTGAAGTAATATCATTGCAGTGATTTTTCTTTTTAAATTTTACATGCAAATACAACAAATTGTAGTCGCAACAGAAAAAGGTTGATATTTCACAACCTGGACAAATGTGCAAATAAATATTTGCCATTGCATTCCATTTGCAGATATTATAGGGTAGTAAGGATTTTAAACTGTTTACAACCTATACATTAAAACTAACCTATTCAAAACTTCAGTTTGTTTAGGAGAGTAATGTAATTTTATTAATTTAAAACAACCTGCTAGAGCATTTAACATAGGGCATTGCATTTGTTATAGTAGCAATAGCATAGATGCTAGGATGGAGACGACATGATTGATAAACAAGGCATCATGAATGGTGAGAGAGCATTTAAATCACACATCTGCATTCAGCACAAACTAGTTTCCATATGTGAACATGAACCATAAGAAAGAAAAAAATTATGTATCAGGATAAAACATGAAGTGATGGATCAAACTGTGCAAATCTATCTCCTAGAGATTTATTTGCATGAATTATATATGACTAAACTGCAACAGCAATTATGCTTTGAGGGAAATGTTTTGATTCACATGCACAGACCCATATACTGTAGGTTAGGCAACACTTGGTTTTGGTGAAATATAAATAAAGACATTGTGTCGGAAGCTATTGTGACTTTTCTCCCGTAACCCCCAATGGCAACCAATTTCTGCAATTGCTGTCACAGCAGGTGGATATTGTGCAGTAGGATTGGATTGAAAAACTACATTATCCCTGTGTTGTTGCATCCTTTGTGCGTTTTTGTGAAATATAGAAATATTTGGAAAAATGTCCACTAAGTAGGAACATGGTGAAAAAGCTTCATAATCAGACAAAGCTGCATTCTGCTTCTTTTGCAAGTTACTTCAAATTGAAAGATAAGTGTCTCCCAGCTGAGGTAATGAGCATCAGTTTGTAGATAATAATTATAATTATAAATCTTTGAAACAATAAAGATGCAGTGGGCAAATTACTGCATTTCCTAATGTGCTGTTAATTGACCTCCTGATTTTCAATGTACATCACATAAAGGCTCAAAATGCTGCATTACAGCATCAGTCATTCTCACTTTCAATTCGTTTCTAATGATTTCATTATTCTTTGACGCCCCCTCCCTTCTCCAATCTTATCCCACAGGCTCGGGACTGAATACCATTCTGCCTTTAAATGGAACACTGATTGTTTTTCATGTTTATTCAAAACCCACGGGTCAGCAGCCTCCCGTAATCCGCTGTTTCTTCCAAGGACAATTTGGGGGATATCATGAATAAAAATGATCTTAATAATATTGCAGTGAAAGGACCCATGGCAACTATGAATACCATTAGAGCCTGATCAGAGGCCGTTAGTGTCACTTTTATATGGCCACAGCAACAGCACAGGGCCTGCATGAGTGACTCCGGAGGCTGGCTGTTTACACTCCTTTGTCATTGGTTCTTTCATATATTTTCTCATCCTCAAAGTACAGTACTTCAATGAGTTTTTTTTTATGGTTTAATGGAGTTTTGATCCCCGCAGGCATTGTTATGTATATTTGTATTAGGTGAAGTACTCATCTTGCTTCCCCAGTTTACCTCAGACTGAAAACGTGGAAGCACAAACGTAAAGCGAAAGTCACCGTGTCTTTGGAAGTATCTTTGCCGGGACGCAGGCTGCATGGAGCAGTCGCCGCAATTTGCCTCCCTCCAATACCCTTGACCCAGATGGCAAAACTTCCAGGGGAGTCGGGAATTAAAAGAGAGAGAAAAATACAATTATGTGGAGAAAAAAAAAAAATACACATTGGGTGATCAAATACAGTATTTTCCTTGAACTGTGGGGTGAGGAGATGACTGTTCTTAGAGTATTAACATAAAGATCAGTATAAGGTGCATATTTGAAGGGGTACGTCCCACGCGTATGTCACGTATGTCCCTCCCAGGGAAGGAGGGGTCACCGCAAAGGTTGTCAGGACCATACAAATTACACACACTGTGTCACAGTGTCTCCATTCTGACGTTCTTAAGCTGGATATCTATTATTATGCATGGGTTGGAGTTTTAACAGTGACCACGGCTGCTTTCTGTTAATATGGTGTGAAATTAATCCAGAGGTCAAGGCCAATCTGTCCCGACATCCTCGTCACGTTCAAATTTTTTTTGCTCCTTTTCTCTTAAGTATTCCTGCTTGTACTGGTCCATGTTTTATGTGATTTACGTCCTCGTCTCTTGACTTTGGGGCCTCTACTGTAATGAAGCAGGAGCAGCACACAGCCAACTGCAGCGTGGCAATTGGGTGGGATGAGGAAGAATCCATTATCATACATTATGTGCGGGTGTGTGAGGGGTTGTAACATTCGTGGCCAATCACGACAGGTCATTTCACCCCCTTAAAAGCAATGCTGTCCCACTATAATATACTGGCATCCTGGTAATGGAGAAAGGTAATATTCTTTCCATTAAAAAATATATATATATTGACAATAATAAATAGTTAACTAATTTGAAATGGTTGTTAAAATAGTGGATGCCTGATCAGTACTACTTTTAGTTGAAACCTGCAAAAATAAATTGGAAAAAGTCTGTGACGGCTAAATCGGTGCATGGCAGAAAATGTCCGTCCAGCTAGCTGCGGAATTCTGTCAATTACCGGTCTAAGATTTCAAGAATAAAGTCGCAATATCACAAGTATAAAGACGTAATCCTACAAGAACGACAGTTTAATGAGAAAAAGTCATAAAATGAAAAGAGTTGTAATATAATTAGAAAAAGGTCATAATATTTCAAGATAAGAGGGAAAAAAAAGGAAATAAGAACCATTTACATTAACAATGCAACTGGTTGTCAAATGGTTGTTTAAAAAGCAAATATTTGGCCCTACGATGATTTGTTCTCCGGCGCTGTGGCCCATCAAAGATCAGTCTTTTGTAAATCAAGCTGATAAAAACCTTCTTCACACGAGTGTTCGTGTTTGACAGATATTATGGAAACACAATGTGTGATCTGCAGCATCATGAGTCCCCGAGGCGTCTGGCTTAACCCTAAAGACAGACAAACATAAAACCCAGTTCAAGGCCAGTTTTCAGGTCCGTCTGCCTGGTTCGTGTCTGCATTCATTATTCTGTAATTAGCCACATGTAATTGCTTTCTGACACCTAGGATTACACTGTCTTTGTAATGCATTTGCTGTCTCAGTTATAGCAGGGTGCTGGATAAGCCTGTACTTGATGTGGCTTATCTCTTCTCCCCCCCCACTCTCTATTTTCCTTCCTTCAACATGTTCTCCATCCTTCTCTCTGAAGGTGTTTTTTACAATAGGGGGCCAGCATGTGATGTAAGACGAAGACAAATGATAGACTGTGTGCCGATCGGATCTCTATGCCGAGGCCACTTAGTCTCTTATAGGGTCCAAAGCCGTTCATCACATTTGCAGTAAACAGGTGCACGTCCAGATGTGTTTTCACAGAACACCCTTTTTCCCCGATCTGCTCATCTTCTCACTCGCTCTGTATTTGTGCGCAGAGACCTTGAAAGCCTGGGCTTGGATCTCATATCTCTAGACCCAGGGATATTCTCCCAGACTTCGGGCCAAGCAGAGACGGCTGATTATCAGTCTAGCCTTGGGAAGATTTGGGGAACTGCAGAACCAGGAGGCCCATAGAGGCGATAAGCCGGGGTTTTATGGGGAGGCTGAGCAGTCCAACATACCCCAGAGGCATGTGTGAATTTACAGTAGGCCTGTCTGTCGATGCGCAGTCAAACCTGTGTATTTTTGATGTTAGAATATGTACACATACTGTATGTGTTAGATATTTCCTGAAGGATATAAATTAGTTTTGTCAGCTGGAAACTGCTATAGGGGTAAAAAACAGGAGCTAAAGAAGCCGCCTGCTTCAAAAAGTTTCATTTTTGGCTCATGGGTGACTTGGACACACCGTCCTATGTCAGTCTCGGTGTCATGGGAGTGAATACCCTAGTTTTTTATTTGCTACTCTTATACCTCTCTCTACCATCGCTCACTACAAACACAATCGTTCTCATCCCTGCACACAGGAGACACCGTATTTTCGACTATATTTGAAACTGTAAAGTCAGTGGGCTTAGTGCTTTCATATCTGCGTCGTCTCATTTTCTCGGAATGACTGGAGAAAATAAACAGTTTTATAAGCGAAAAGAAGGACAAGGCTGAGAGAGCAATGGAGGAGATGCAGCGGGGGGCTTCCCCTGTTACCTGTTCCACCTCCTTTGCCCTGCCGCTCCTTAGCCTTGTGTTTGATATAGTCTGGAGATGCCGTCTCAATCAATTTGCTTTACGCTACATTGCTTTAAGGGCTTAATGACGTGGGGAATGCGAGCAGAGCTTAGCGAGTGGGTGTCTCAGTCGGCGCTCTTGAGATACTTCAGTAAAAGAAGTGTTCTAACATCATCTTGACACTCAACCTGATTAGAGGAATAATTGAGTTTGACCGAGTTGACTTGGTGTGTAATGACATCAAAAGCATAAGCCTATACCCCCATATTTGTGTATCCCCTCGAGAGCTGAGTTAGCACCAGGATTTGGACCGTTTTGCCATCATGTCGCTGCTCTTCTGCAAGAAATGGAACGCAGCAGGGTGACAAGTAGGCTGGATGAATATTCCTCAGCCAAACTGAAGGCCTCATATTACTCAGACAGCTTGATAGGAGATTATTTTAGGAGAACTAAACCTGCACACAATCTGTCTATAACATTAAGATATAAAAAACACCACCCACACCGAGAGAATGCAGACTGGTAGATATGTATAGGCCTATAATTTCCTTTCCATTAGAATTTCTACTTTTGTGTGCATGCATGTGAGTGAATCTAGGATTTATTTCTTTAGACTACTGTCTATTTTAACCCATTACAAAGTCTTTAATGAACACATTTAAAAACCTCGAGGTGTCAGGATATGATGCTTTTCCAAAAGCATAAATGTATAGATGACATCCAGCTACAACACTGAAGTGGTTGCTTTAAAATGATATTTGAATTTCATTTTTAAAAAAGGTATTCAGAGTCAGTATGGTGCTGTCATGAGACTGATCCTCCAGGGAGGTGAGAACTCACGGTCACATAGAAAGTAGCAGCATGGATTTTAATTGCTGTGTCCCAGTTAAATACAAGCCCATGATGTACTAATTGTATATAACACGTACTATATAACCACTAGTTGTTATGCTATAGCCTGGTTTACAGTAACACTATTTTCTACTACTAGAGCCTAAAGTTTCCCATTTACAGATTAGAGTGAAACACAAAAGCATATTTAGGTGCTTCTCTGAAGTGATGATCTATGTCTTCGTCAAACAGCCATGAATCATAAACTACAAAGTTTAGAGGTATCTTGCAAATAGATTAAGATTAAGAATAAGATTTTATCTTTTAAAAATATTCCTCTCTGGCTTGTTTTCTTTTCTCCAGCCTGAATATTTGCACGGAAATAAATATCTGAACTGTTTCATCAAATGATGAAAGAGAAGAAAATCTTCAAGCAAGAGTTGCAGACACAAAGCATCTAACAGATAAGTGTGGCTCTAGTGGCCATTGTGACAGCTTTTATTAAGCACCTTGAATTCCCCCCTTATGTCTTTGTTCATAATGAGCTTTTCATATTAAAGCTACAAACCAATTAGCACGTACAATAAGGAGTTACTTGAATTCACCACCTGGAGGCATGCCCTCACCTTAACCTAACCCCAATCAAGAAGAACCCCAGTCATGCACATTCTGAGTCAGTCTGCAGTGAAAGCAAGTTGGAGATGCCAAAAAACATCCAGAGTTAATTGCTGTAAATCAAAATGTAACCTCTGTAAGACAAATTGAAATTCCTTTGCATGTACTAATAAGTTCATATACATTTATTTGTGTTATTTCTTAATAATTTAAATCATTTATTTGTTTTTTTTCTTGTATGATTCAACTTTGCTACATCACGTGAGGAGCAGGTCTACAAATCTCTGCCATTCACCATGTTTCACTTTGTATCATATGTTTAAAGATGTGACTTCTGTAATGGCTGCCTCTGGATTCATTGGACATCTTCCTTAAACATCAGGGCTGTTTTTCAAGTCTCCCACTGTAAAGGACGTCAGTGTCAAGACCCCAAATAGCAAATGGTCGTCTCCTCTGTCAGAACTCTCGCATTTTGACTTGATTTTTGTTGAACTGGAAAGAGACGAGAAGCTGACACAGGGGAGTGCAAGCAGGCTGGTTATTCTGAGCAACTTCCACTTGATTAATCCTTATGACTATTTATAAGATATACAGAAATAATGCTTTATGGACTTTTATAGTATTTCTTACTAATACATTATGCATTGTATACAATGTATTATGCATGTGTTAATGCATTACAGGAGTATATATAATGCATTACATATATATATATATATATATATAGATTCATTCATGAAATATGTCACAAAGACACCCATCAGAGGTACATCTTTCAGAGGTTGTTGTGTAAGGACACAGAAAACACAGGATACTTCCATCCTAGGTCAGAGCAGTAAGAACTCATTCATAAAGAGACTGTCGGGCTGTTTTTCAGTGGAGAGATCTGATGGCCAAAGACAAAAAAGATTCATGCTGCTCTGCTTTCACACTCTCGACACACGGATGTCAAAGGAGCCAGCATGCAGAGCAACACAGTTTATGAGACGCAGAGGCAAGGTCAGCCTCGACCACGCTACGCAGTCTAAACTTATCTCTGAGAAGTTTTGCTGATTATTTTGTTGGAGAATAGAAAAGGGAATATTTACTTTATCGAATTGCCCACAAAATGACCTGTAAGATTTGTGTTATACTAATATTTGCATCGTATAATTAGTATGATGCATAAACGTTGGCGGTGGTAAAGAATTGGCTCGATTTTTATTCCTACCTTTCAAGTTTTCTTGCAGCACAAAGGGTATTTTGCGTTCATAGTGTTGTGATGTGACTGTCAGGAATGATAAGCCTGTCTCCTCACATAAATGTCTCCCACTGCATGATAGATCTTTTGATGCACATCATGCATGCACGTGTTGACCTGGTTAGCTAGCCAGGGAAGAGCTAGAGAGAGACAGAAACAACTGCTGACAACTTGACACCTGCACCTCCCAGATCTGTGCCAGTAGGCCGACAGCAGCAGAGGCAGCAGCAGCCGGCCCCATTTGTTAGAATAACTCTACCTTCCCCGACGACTGAAGAGGCAGGTGCAGCGTCCTTTAGAGCAAGTTGGTATCAGGCAGCAACGACCTCGTCTTGAAAGAGAAAAAGTCGACCACTTGGAGAAGATTAGGGACCAGGAGACGTCTTGCATTCATTTAGGGGCAACTCAAAAATTGGTTGCACTGTAACCCCAATTAATGTGCTGTCAATCGAGGCCATTGCTTAAAAACAGAGGATATGCACAAAAGATGCTGCAGCTGCACGATGAGCTCCCACTGAAAGGGGCTGCAAAGCAGGAAGGGATGTCATGGCAGCTGATTACAGACAGAGTAAACCCAGATCCTGACTTGAATAATTGGCGGAAAAAGGAGAGACAACAAGAAAACAAGACAACAGCCAAAATCAAATCCTGGAGCTGTTTGACCAAGATGCTCAAAGACACATCCGAGCCAGGGCATTCCAAAGCCCCTTTTCACTCAACTGCTGATGGAACAGTTTGCGAATCACATCCGCAAAGTTCAGAGCTTCTTTTTACAGCTTTCTATTCATGTGCATTAAATACATCCTTTTCTCAGTCTGCCCATCAAGAGCCTCATAGGCTTCTATTTTAAAGGAGGCAGTGAAATGTCCTCAGGGGTCAATAGGTTACAGGCTAGACTAAAGGGAATGTGTTTCTCCACTACACAAAGCACTCACTACATTTAGTGTTTCTAGAAGGGAGAAGATAAGCTTGCCTGGTTTCTGAACTTTGTGCAGGAAGTTACAAGAGGCAAACCTGTCCAACTCAGTGATGCATCAGAGTTCTGGCATTTCCAAGTCTGCTCGTCTGCAATCGGGAAATGTTACAGACGTTCAGGTGCCTTGGAGAGTGACATGACTATCAAGGGGGGAGAAGTGGTTTTCTTCATGCACTGGTCAATTGAGATTTGGGGCTATTTTTCTTCCAGAACATGTTTTCTCTCAGACACCAGAAGGAGAAACATAATGATGTTTATCCTACTACACTTTGTAATTTAAATCTGCAGATGCAAAAGGACAATGTAGCCAGATATCTCCTCTTCAGTGGCACTTATACCAAACGTTCCAGTTTTATTCATATCTCTATTGTGAAAGTTTCTTAACTGGAGTTTGTTCAGGTATAATTTATCGCCTGACCTCTATAACATTGTGCTCCTGAAAACATGACGAAAATGAATTATTATACAAGTGTTGACACTATTTTCTGATCAATGGACGGATAAAGAAAGAGCTCCAATATGTCAATACAATCAAACTCGAATTTTAAACCTGGCTTTATCCAATGCTCTGATTTCTATGATGGAAATGTATGAAAATGTTATTTAAAATATAAAGTCATTGTTTCAAAGTCGTCATTGGCAAGGTTACAGGTGATATAAGTTGAACATGTTTTCCTGTTCAACTCTGTTGTGCCTTAACTGTCAATGCATTTACAAATAGCACATTCCTCTCTTTCTCCCCATCTTGTTCTACACGCTGTTTGCTCTGCTGCTGATTCCTTGACCGAGAACTACATGTTGACATTACTGTGGTGATGTCAATCATCTAGTGGAGAACTGATGTTCTAGAGATCGATAGCTGCTGAAAAGTAGATAAGGAATGCAGTGATGGAGGAGGAGGAGAGCTTCACTCTGCCTGTGACTCCTGGATAGAGGTCACCATGGTTTATCCACTTAAAGCTTATTAATTACCAGCCAAGAGAAACACATCATTACAGACTCTTGCTCGCTCCGTAATAGTTTGAGGGCAAACGCTAAGCTTGTTTACAAGGTTACGCTGCATGTTGTGTTACAGTATAATTTGTATTATCAATTAAAACATGCAAACTTTTTTTTTTTATGCGATTCTGTCGATGCTTATTCCCACCTGGCGACCATAACCACGGCTTTTACAGAGGCCGTTAGATCACCGAGCTATTCTCTGTCATCTGTTCAAAGGCAGGACAAGCGTGGAAATGACTTTGCTGTTGTGTGTAACCAGTGGGTGCAAAGATACGTATGCAAATTGTAGATGCACATTTGGTTCCTGTAAGGCAGATGTTAAATGTGTCAAGTCACTGAGTGAAAGACAAACACGCATCCATGAGCTGCATATGAGAGGTTTATGTGAGATTGCTGAGGACCATGTGGTTGTTTAGAGACATTCAAATATCTGGCAAATTGTTTTTTTGAAATATGCGATCGCCTTTACACAATAGATGACATTCATTCATACTTATTCCACAAACATAATGCTGTGTTGTACATCATATATGTTGTGACACACTACACAGCATGTTACCAGTGTGTTGTACAGGGATAACCACTGAAATACCATCAGATACATTGATTTAAACTGGAAAAAAACAAAGAAATACTGAATTCTGAGAAATGGCATCATAAAACCACAGTTTTTAAATGTGCATGTAAAGAACATTCCTGGTTTAAGTATCACAATGCCGAGCAGAGACAGGAATCTCTCTTCCTCTTTTATTTTCATTGTGCTTTGTTGTGTAGTTTAGGGACCGCCGCGACTTTCTGGTGTCCTGTCTGACATAATTATACTTAAATCTTCAATACTCCTCTTCTGGAGCTGAGCTCACAGGAAAAAAAAAAACTAACCATATTTCAAATAGCTTTATCCCCCATTGTCCTGTAGTACTTATACCTTCCATCCCATCTGGTGAACTGTTTTCTCAGTTGTATACTTGCTCAGGTCAATTTGTCATTGCATGAAGTTGAATTAATGGACAAAAGAAAAGAGAACCAATATCCGACATTGTTTTATTTATTTTTTTAAAGGTCATTTCAAGGTGAAAATGCAGACGTGGAAGAAAAAGTCATAATAATACAACTGCTCACTCTCTTGCAGCCCTTGTGTACTACACTTGTCAGAAAGTGGGCTACAACGGATTCATGTCCAACAGAGAGAAGAACTGCTGAACTAGATAAACAGGATGAAATCAGATCACAATGGCCTTGATGTCTAACTCAGAGATTTGGTGCAGGGAACCGAGGGACGGATAAGGGAGGACACTGACAGCTTGTACCCTCGCAGGCCAAATCCTGACCCCTGTTGTCCTTCCAAGTTAGGGAGCGGTCCCAGCTGACCGACACTGTGTTGTCTGTGCCCCGTCTGGCCCACAGATTCCCGTACCCTTGTAATCTCCCTTACTTTTGCTATTTATACTTTTCATAACCCACATTTTGAATAAATTATTTTACCATTCCCTCGTTTTTTGTCCTTTTTGGGGTTGTTGTCCGTGAGCCATCCTTTTGAAGGAGAAGCGCTCCAACTCTCCATTCCAACTATCCATCTGTGCTGGGAGTGGTGGAGGTATGGATCCATCTGAAGTCATTCTGTTGACTGGACTCTATTTTACTGGCCATTTGATTGATCCCAATGGACTAGTAAACAAAAGAAACACAGGCTATTTGCAATTTTTAACCAATGTATTAATTTTGTGTTTGTTTTTTGAGTCCAGTCATTATTGTGGTTTAAAAAAAGATGTTTGTTATGTAACAAGCAAAGACAACCATCATGGTTAAACCAAGATAATGACCAGATCAATGTATTTGACAAATCAATACCAGTGTCGCAAATCAATGATGTACTTGACTGCCTGGTAAACTATGAATAATAGCATATATATATACTGTAGCTTGTTGAAGGATTTGAACATCTGTCTATGTACTCTGTCCACATCCTCTGGAAGGATTGGCCAAATCCCTATGGAGTCTCTCTGCACTGGAGATTATTAGCCCATCTGTGGCCACAGAATGTCAATGGGAACGAAGATGAGTCCGTAAGTACAGGCCTCCTCTCTTGCAGTGACATTTTTGAAAAGGCACGACATGCAATTCAACAGCTTCATGAGCTTCCTGTTGTTAAGGGACATAAATTGAAGTACCTCATTTTTTCCTGTGTTCTTGATGGAGGAGGTTAAAAATGTGTATTGATGGTTTATTTTTTATTTTTATCAATGCATTTACTTATGCTTTTGCATCATTTCAAAATTTGGTTCCAGCAGCAAAATCGGCTAGAGCTAGCATTGCTAACGTTGGCAAACCAGTGAGACATCAATTTCACAAATATGCTGCATCAGTCCATCTAATCCTCATCATTTGTCAGGTTGACTACAGATCTATTATCTATGTAAGTACTTTCAACAGTTGCCACGATTACAGTGTCTGGCTTCTGGAATAAAATACCTTATTATACAACAGCTTATAAAAATTTTACCGTGGCCGATTTTCTAAATTGCGTGGCTTTGTAAGAGTATTTTCTACAATCGACAAAAAACATAATCTGAGGGGAAATAAAAAAAATAAAACTGGAAATATGCGGTGAAAATAGGACCAGACACATACTCAGCATTACAAGGAAAGTGGCTGGAGTGTAAAATATAGCACAGTAAAGGAGTTGCATTGGGTAGCCTCTCATTACATTTTAATGATGTGGCTTCAGAGAGGCCTTTAAAAGCTGTCTGTCTCTTTGGGGCTGCATGGTAATTGAAAAGAGGTTTCAAACTGGTGCATGGAAGCCATCAGGGATATGTCTGAAAATAACCCCCCATTTTAATGAGTTTGTTCATTAAAAGTTTAACAATTTCCTCCCAAAATGTAGACAGAATTTCATGCAGAGGAGGGAGGAGCACACACAATGGAAAATTAGAAGAATTATATTGTAATTTAGGCCTAATTCATGTTTAATTTTCAAGGGGTGTTATCAATCACAGCAGATCATAATACCTATGAAAAAAAAATGTAGCTGGTGGTTCTTGTATGGGAGCAAACTCGCCCTCCTCCGCTATTATCATGATGAAACTGGGTGAAATTATTATATATTATGATTCTATGTTATGTAAGCTGCAGGGACAGAAAATGGAATATTGTCTCCCTTTAGCATAACAAGCAGCATCTATTTCATTAAGTGTGTAATACTATCAGATAAGGAGATGACATAGCCTAGCTGGCAGTGGTAGGAGGTAACAAAGCACATTTACTCAAGTACTGGGATTAAACTTTATTTGATTATTTTCTTTTCATGTCATTTTATGCGTCGACTTCACTACTTTTCAGAGAGGAAAAAAAATATCAAAATCAGCCACTGATGCAACCGGATAGACGGTAATCAGTGAAATGAAACATGCAACGTGTGACACAACCAGCGGGGCCAGATGCTTATTTCTCTCACCAAATAATGTCAGTAAACACATCTTTCTTATCAACAAATGAAAATATACTGTCCAGTTTGTTTCATATTGTCGCAATAGCCCACTTAGCAGAGCTCTCCAAGGTGGTTGCCATCTTGGTTATTAACAAAAAAGCTTTTCTATCGAATCAAACATGCCCCAGTTTTAATAAATGTCTGTAACTGTACTGAGATGGATGGAGAACTGCCTGAACGGAAGGGGGGCCAGAGCCATCTGTGACAGCAAGGAGGCATGAACTTGCTGATTGATCGGGTTTCTAGGCTAACCTCGCTAAACATTTTGGATTTATACTACGGAAAACACAAAATAGCTTCTTGTTATGTCATCACAGTAAAAATAAACACATCAACATGACCCCAGAAAGTTGCTTTTATCATTTTCACTAACTATCACTCCCTTCTCCTTCTTGTCCTGCTTTCCTGACAACCTCTCACAATCAATCAAATCCTGAAGCGAGAAAAAGCAGCGGATTTCAACAAACATTTAAGAGCTAAGAGTAAAATGTGAGTCAAAATAGTTTTTGCAATAATTAGAAATTGTTTTGTTCAAAATGTCATAACCTACTTAACCTCAGAGCTCCCAGCAGCTCCCATTTGAAGGACCGCTGCCGTCGCCCACATATTTAAGGGATAAAGAGTTGAAACTGAAACCCCATTAAAACACATCCCTTCATAATAATACTTGCGCTGCACTGGTGCCTGCCCACATTCAGTTTTCAATTATCCATTGATAATTGCATATGACCATTCCATGGCCACTGAATTAATTCCAATATCAAATGAACTATAACGAGAAGTTTGATCTCAACTGTGAGTTTAGTGAGACTCAACTATATTTGAACTCTATGCTAGAACAAGCGAAATAGTAACGGTATTGTGAAATGAATAAAGTTACCATCACTTAAGAATATTTTTAACTGTTTGAACCTTTTTAACTAAATCGTTTTACTTATCATAGGTTATAATATAAATACAAATTACGAGACCTTATTTTTGCAGTCCTATGAACTGGACTCATGCAGTGACAAAAGCATGTGCCCTGTATATAAAGAAATCATTGACAAACTTAAATGTCCAAGACGACAGGGAACTTGTTTACACATAATCTGAGTCAGTCAGAAACTCTCTCAAAAATTACATGAATACAGAACATATATTTCTTTTATGTATAATCACAGTTACTGTATGTAAATAAGACTATTGCTGACAAATTAAAAGTCTACAATGCCAGGGATCAGAATGCCCAAGCCCCATACAGTGCATGCTGGCAGGCTCCCATCGAACCCCAGCCAATAGACCACTCCTGCAAGTGGGGGGACCCCGAGATGATGGCTGTCCATGCAGAACTCATTGACCAAGGCGTGGTCAGCGGAACATTGCTGGCAAGCTCCTCTCCAAGGTCCTGCTCCAAGAAGGTGCTCGTCACCTTAATGTGGGCAAGGGTGAATGTCTCATCT
Organism: Hippoglossus stenolepis; assembly: GCF_022539355.2. Classification (NCBI taxonomy): domain Eukaryota; kingdom Metazoa; phylum Chordata; class Actinopteri; order Pleuronectiformes; family Pleuronectidae; genus Hippoglossus; species Hippoglossus stenolepis. Next base: position 20,244,880 of record NC_061487.1, on the reverse strand, counting down.
GTTTCTGAGAATTACTCTCTGACTGACCTACCTCCCCAAATGGATGATCTTGGAATTATCTCAGGGTTTTGTTTGCGAGTGACATTGGCAGGTGGAATGAGGAAGTGTTGGCAGTGAAGCAGCTTGGAACCATTGTGGTGAAGAGGGAGCTGAGACAGGAGGTAGGTTATCAGTCTTCGTTCCTGCGCTCAGCTTTTGCTCATGAGCTTTGGGTAGTGTCTCAAAGAACAAGATCCAGATATCAGTGACTGAAAAGAGTTTCCTCCACAGGGTAGTTGAGCTTAGCCTTAGAGATGAGATAAAGAGCTGTGATATGTGGGGGAAGCTTGGAGCTCCTATCCACTGGGCTCCTTCCACTGGACATCTTCTGGGAACATGCACATCCAACAGGTAGGAGACAGGGGGCTAGACCCAGAACATGCTGGTTATATATCTCATCTTTCCTGGGAATCTCTCAAGATAACACAGGAGGAGCTAGAAAAGGTTCTTAGAGAGATTGACGTCTGGACTATAGTTTACTTGTTCTACTGCCAGCGCAATAGAAAGTGGATGTGTCGATCTTCAGTCATTCACAGTTTGTTTTTGTGCAGAGTAATTACCATGTCGAAGAGATATGATAACAGGGGGAGGATAAAGAGAAGAAAACACAGCTCTCACCTCCACATGTCTGTATTGACAGATAGGAACACACAATCCCCCTACTGGAGCGCCAAGGCATTACCAACAGCTCAATTAACTAAATTAATTTAGCCTTACATTTTTTTGCTAAAAATGAATTAGTCTTGTCTGTTGGATACATGCATCATGTGTGGACCAGTGACCATTCTCTAGACAGTTATTCAGTGTAAATGTTCCCCGTGCAGAATCCAATGCACAGGGAGCAAGGGAGGAATCACTGACACGACCAACATGGCTGCTACTGATAACAATAATGGCTGCATTTTGTTGTGTCAGTGTCCAGACATGGTGCGGTTGCATTAGCTCAGTCCATCACCCTTTCCTTCACTTGATACAACTGACAAATTGAAAGATATATTCTGTGTTTCAAAGCTCTCTACTCCAAGCGCTGGCAGACTCACAGGTCAGAGTTTGCCAGTACAAACAGTGATATGATGTGTTTGAAAATGTTGTTATTGTAGCAGTGTGTCACCAACTGTTTGTGTGGTACTATACTACCAGACCACAAACCACAGCATTGATCTTGGCTATTTCTGGTGGATTACTGCTCAGTCGGTTAATGTCACGCCTGGCGGTGGCTTCATTGTTAACCCTGAGGATTTCTTGCTTTTAAAATAATTACTGCCGGCAGTAGGTGCAAGGGCAAGCACAGTAAACAAAGCAATGAAAACAATTTATGTTTTCCAGTCACGTTACCTCTTGCAGTACCTTTCGACAGTACAGTACCATTTCCTCCAGTGGTGTTTCTTACAGAGAGTAATTTTTTTTCCATCTCACTTTCAGGTCTTACAGCAACCTAACCACCTCTAATCTAACTTAACTGTACCAGTGCAGTGGTGAGTGTTGGGGATGGTTCATTGCCTGGGAATAAGTGCTGTCTGAGATCTACGATAAGAAAAGAACATTAACTAGAGAAGAGGTTGTCCTCCTTCGTGCGGCACCGAGCCCGGCTCTGTAAAATAACAATGCCAGGGACATCTGTAAGCTCGTCACATGAGTTATATTTTTCAAGGTTGGATTACTCAGAGCCTTGTTCCATTTTTTCTACGTCAATATGCCTGCACTTGTTGAATCAAAGATAAATCTATTGTATAAAACAATGTCCATGAAGCACAGTTCAGCTGTGTAGTCCTTTAAAATTGTGCTTTTCATTGAACTATTTCCAAACTGAAAGTTAACTTCACCATATGTAACTGTTATATATAATGTATATAGCTATTTAAGTCTCATAGTATAACCTTGTGTATAACTGACAAGCCAATATATAGACTCCCCCCCCCCACATTGCTATGTTTAAAACCTTCCTTTTTTGTAATCTAATCATAATATTGTACGTCATATGCACTTTCTTCCGTTATTCTGCATTCATCTTCTCATATGTTACCTGTAACACAACTAACTGAAGTGTGTTAATTTTGTTGGACAGTGTTATTAGACCCGCTGATCCCCTCTCCTCTTTTCCGGCATCACTCCGCGAGTGCGTTTGGTCCCTTCCACCCCTTTCACTCCAGGTCTCTATATCTCACACAGCTAATGTGACATTTATCTGTAATTAGACTCTTACATATTTTAATAGAAAATGATATCCCTTAAGGTCTCCCTGTCATTTGCATGGGCAGCTCTGATGATAATCAGGACCTAGAAAAAACATTCTCAATGACATGGGCTGTCATCCCAAATTAGCAGGCGCAAAATCCTTATCATGGGAGTGACCTTCCAGAGCACCGCTCAAACTTTGGCAGCAAGCGGGAAGAGAATGGTCTTTGTGTCTGCATAGATAACACATACATTATTATTTGCATCTTATCATATGACCTTTATGGAGCTACAGCACAGTGTATTAGATATTTGTACAGCTATAGTACAGTGTAGGCGATATTTGTTGAGCTACAGTAGTGTATTAGATATTTGTAGAGCTACAGCACAGTGTATTAGATATTTGTTGAAGTACAGTGTATTAGATATTTGTTGAGCTACAGCACAGTGTATTGGATATTTGTGGAGCTACAGTACAGTGTATTAGATATTTGTGGAGCTACAGTAGTGTATTGGATATTTGTAGAGCTACAGCACAGTGTATTAGACTACAACAGGGGCATACAGACAGTGTATTGATATTTGTTGAGCTGTAGTATTAGATATTGTTGAGCTCACACAGTATTAGATATTGTTGATATGCGATATGGATATTGTTCATAGATTGATATTTGTAGAGCTACAGCACAGTGTATTAGATATTTGTTGAGCTACAGTACAGTGTATTAGATATTTGTGGAGCTACAGTAGTGTATTAGATATTTGTTGAGCTACAGCACAGTGTATTAGATATTTGTGGAGCTACAGTACAGTGTATTAGATATTTGTTGAGCTACAGTACAGTGTATTGGATATTTGTAGAGCTACAGCACAGTGTATTAGATATTTGTTGAGCTACAGCACAGTGTATTAGATATTTGTTGAGCTACAGTACAGTGTATTAGATATTTGTTGCGCTACAGTACAGTGTATTAGATATTTGTTGAGCTACAGTAGTGTATTAGATATTTGTTGAGCTACAGTACAGTGTATTAGATATTTGTTGAGCTACAGTACAGTGTATTAGATATTCGTTAACACCATTGAAACTGTAGTTTTAGGTGTTGTTGCATTATTGTTTTGTACAGAGAACCTTGTATGTACTGTTCAGTATATTGGTATATTCTTATGTCTGACATCAAGACTAAGGCTCACATCTGAGTCAGGGGCTCTTTACTTCTACTTTTTTCTTTCTCTTGCAAGAATATGCAGCAGCCAATCTCTTTGTTGACATGATGGGCCATGAATATTCTATGTGAAGAAGTGGGTTTGCTCAGCCTGCTTGTTCCATAATGCTATTCCTGTGAGGGTTTTCCATCGTATGAAGGACTCCTTGTGAGCTGAACCAGTTGGTAATGAGTGATCGCATGGCCATGTGGCATGCTGTGATTTAAAGAAAAAACAGTAAAACATCACAGTAAATCTCACAGCAAAGCGTGTTGCACAGTGAAGTTGAGTCAGTCAGGAAAGTAAAGGGTGACATTTATTCAAACAGGCACCGGTCAGCTGATTGGTGTTTATATTTATACATATATATTGATTTTATTCCACAGTTAATCATTCACCACTTGGTCTTCATCATAGGTTTTTATAGCAGTTTATGTTCCCTGCATGCAAATAAAGTTGTCTGCCATGGGTCACAAGATGAAGTCAAGTATTATGTTAATATGGATTTGTACATTTCTCCCTCAATGAATTGATGACCACAGACTAATGTCCTTTTTCCTGTTTTATGTTACACTCTAAAGTGCCGCCACAATGACTACGATTCTCCAGTGGATTTACTTTGACAGTGGACAGTTGATCACTCAGTAGTTCTCACCTCTAATGGTCGTCCGTGTGAATGGGGAAGATGAGAAGAAAGACAAGAAAATAAGGTGAGACAAATGCTTGTTTAAATAAGTGTGACTTCAGCCGTACTTAAAAGCCATCAACAGATGTGTCAGCAAAAAAAACGACGTGCCAAGGCAGGTGAATAGAGAAATGTTACAGTCTAAGATGGATAATGCAAAAGCATAAATTATCATCTATACCTCTTTTATGATACAATGGCCAATGGAGTTTTAGGCTTAGAAGAAATATACAATTGAATTCCATCAGCATAACAATGGTAGATGTCTTTACATTGGCTTTCAATATGACCTAAAGGTAGCAAACATGAAATACACAGTAAAGGACCTAGACTAGAACCCTGTGGCACACCACAGGAGAACATTTAACATTTATCTGGTTTTATCGGCTGTACAAATATCTTAGCAAAAGCCCTTAAAAGTGAAACACAGTTTTATAAAAGCTTACATATGTACACACTGTATAATGAATCATATTTATATGTTGGTTTGTATTAAAATACCTCATTTGAATATTAAAACAGAAAATGGTATTGGTACTAATAAAAATAGACCTGTTAGCCAGTACAATGTTTTACATAGTCCACATGGCCCCCGTCTATTTTATTTATCCTCTTATGTGCGTAACCCAGCGCTATCCTTCCGTCCCTTATCTTCAATCTCTCTTTCTCCATATCAGGGGAGCTCTTTCTCAGGAATGATATTAGATGAGTAAGGTGGTCGAGTGTGGCAGATTGGGAGTAAAATCCGAGACAAAGCAATTGCATTTCATATTGAATTGGGAATAAGGGACAACATGGACTCCCCCTGCACACCTCTCATCGTTTGGACTTTCTACGGAGGCAGATGAAAGTCCAAAGGAAATAGAAAGGCCTTATCACTCTGTCTGATAACCCCACATCTCAAAGGCACTAGTCTTTCAACTCTGACATTTGTGTTTTTTGTGGAGAGAAATGGAGTTGGTCGTCATTTTAACATTTAAAGATGCAAAACTAATAGACATGCAGAACACTGCACCGTGGTGTGTGTGATGAAGTATTCTTTGACGTTACACTCACATCATGTTGTGTGCTCTTCATGAGCAAAACCAGCCCTGCCGCTGCACCTGGAAAAAGTAGCATTCAGTCAACACGTGTGGAAATACCTTGTTGCTCTGTAATAGCCACTCTTTGTGCATTTTGTCGAAGTTTCTTGGCTTTTTAATAACGGGAGAAGGATAAACGGCTCAGAATTTCAATAACCAACACAATGCTCTTTTAAAGCCATGTGGACTTATTGGAGATGTCCTCAATCAGTGTAAGACCATTGAGTCTACACACGATGCCAATCAGGATGATAAGTTTCACCTTTTAAATTGTATTTATTGAAATAAATGAGATTGATACTGTATATTATAATTTAACTCAAAGAGAAACAGTTATTCAATGCTCATTTGGGGTCTTACAAGTACCTTTAATATTTGCAAGTGCAAAAGTCCTGTTTGTCCTGATGCCATAACATCTCAGTGCCACTAACACAGAGGGAAATATTCATAAATGCATTGAGGAAATTTGGTAAAGTTTCCCTTTAATATTTACTGTTAACTTGAATTGCTCCTGATTTAAACCCCGACTTATCAACCCTGTTGTTCTGCTGCTCCCTGACGTCTCATGTGATCTAGTTGTAGTTCCAACAGCCCACTGTCTGTTTGGCTCTTCTTTCTGGATCACATCTGCCATGAGTCTTTAGAGACGGATGGGGAAAGAGAGAGAGCTTTGTGAGCGCCTCAGTGCCACATCTGCCATTACATTGGGAATTACCTCACATGCAGTTTGCTGTGCAGAGCAAATAATAATATAGGGTCTTTGGCCCATGGTGTAGGCTTTCTAGTTCGCCCCGCTCACTCGGAGATAGACGTCGTGCATGTGCTTCATTTTGGAGTGGACCCTCAGGAAAGGAAGAGAGAGAGGGGGCTGAAATCGGCATCATGGTTAAATTTTCACACCTCTGCGTCAGATGACTGGCATCAAACTATGACACCTCGTTGGAAGGCCTGGAGCTAAAATATATTATACGAGGCATATTTGACTTATAGTCCCGATTCACCTCCAACAATGGTAAAATATTAAGTAAATAATTTGTGTTGTCATGGGTTATTAAAGTAAAATTCAAACCCATGTCTGAGGTTACACTCTCACTACTACACAATTTCAGGCTTTGCAGAAAAGGCCAAAAATGTCTCGCGTTGACAGAGGCTTAGTTAAATGGCACCGAGGTTCTTCTATCACAGCTAATCACTTCTCAGCACTGGTTTCTTCAACTGTTCATGAGATGTGTTTTGTTTACAATTCTTCCATTTGCACTCGACATGATTGCATTTCCTTTAGCATGACAGCTCTCTAATCAGATAGCAGATCTTCAAACAGGATTTAAGAGGAGAAACTCCAGAGAGACCGAATATGGACTTCTAAAACCTCTCCAGAGACAATCGAGTGTCACATGGGGATAGAACTGGACTGAAATCTCTACAAAACGAAAGCCTTGTGATCTGACAGGAAAAATGATACCGTATCTAAACGATCAACTCAAAGGTCCTTAAGGTCACAATAAGATCAAGTACGGTCATATTTTGGGATTAGGGTCAAGATCACTTTGAATAAAGTTAAAAGAACTAATTAAAGCTAATTTGTGCTGCAATCAAACACGCCTCTACAATACATTAGTCATCCGAAAGAAGCATTCTGACCTCTGTCTGGTGTTTAAATCTCTTTGGTCACTTCCATCTGTGAGCAAGTGCTGTCCCTCTCCCTGCCGGTCTTTCATCTGAAGCAGACGAATTTGTCAGAGCCTGACATTCATTGGAATCAGCCTTGGCAAAAGTTGCAATAAAGGGCAGCCCTGTGTTAATGACTGGGCTGTTGTTCCTGTTACTGTGCAGAATCAAATGGGGGATTTAAAAAGAGAGAGAGAGAGAGAGAGAGAGAGCTTATGCCAAAAAACATTACCACCAAAATGTCCCTGAACAAAACTGGTCTAATACAGTACCATTAGGTAACTCAACATGTACCTCATTGACGGAGAGCTGTTTGAGCACACACAGCACTGTGAGCGTCAGTGAATCGTGCTGAAAGCCACGGGCCAGTAAGTGCAACAATGGAAAATGTTTGATGGATTTACTTTGTTTGACTGAACTGGGAATATGTGAGTCTGCCAATACTGTCACATATCTGGGCAAGGTGGGCCACTATGGAGAAGGAGGTAATGCTTTAGAGCAGAGGTTTCGAAATGTATGGTGTAATAACTCTTCAATTACAATGCAGTCTTTTGTACAAGCGGCCTACCAGTAAAATATGTACAAATGCATACATGGGTTACAAGATCCTGTCATACTATTACTATCTTATTATTACAGTATATGTATGACATGCTAAACTATAATCTGGACATTTGAGATATAATGAAAGAAATTCTAATTCCACCCAACTACTGCATAGGTAGCCATATGCATTGTATTACTACAGGGTATGTTGTGCAATATACTGATGCTATTGATAATAATGTAAAATACCTAAAGTAGCAACAAAAGGCAAAGTACATTGTTCCTTTATAATTTTGGGGAAATAAATATGGTGTACATCCGTGCCTTTACTTTGTATTTAAGGTTCAATTTAGGGTAAATAAATTCTCTAAATGTTGCTCTCAAATGTCCACCTAATTGCTCTATACGTAAAACACAGTAATAATAGGTGTTCGTAATAACTCTGATAAGTTCTCTCCAAGAACCTGCATTGCTTATTAAATGACGCATATGTGCAGACTGTACTGGTACACGGCTATAGAACCGACTAACTTTGGTCACATTTTTTATGTATTTTGCAAATTGTTATCTAAAGCGCAACTAAAATACATATCAAAGTTACAGTTATCAATCACAATCTGACACTACTAAAAAAATAACTTGTGCTATTACCACTCATTTTGAAAGAAAACGTCAGTTGTAGCACCCTTGACAGATTTAATAAAAGCCCGAGTCTGGAACACTTTTTTTGACAAATGTCAAAAGGGGTTTGGAATTGTGCAGACATTCTCGTGTGCTGCTCTGGTGCCGGCTGCTCCATAAGTACAGACACAATTTTCACTGCAGGTGGAGAGCAGCGTGGGAGCAGGTACCGTCCTGTTACAGGCTGATTATCGCAGAGGTGTGCGACCTGTCACCTTCCCCTTCTCCTTTGACTTAAAAAATCCACCAGCTCTATTATTCTGTCAAAAGGGAGCGAGCACGTTAAATTGAGGTCTGCAGCACCGGAATGTATAAATTTGATGAAGTATATCTCAGATTATCGTCTTAACAGATCACAAACATCTTGAATTTTGCTGGTGTTTGCTGAATAGAATTGGGCAAATCTGCACCTCACAATTTTGGATTGTTTAAAGTCAAGGTTTGAGGCAGAAGGTCTAATTTTCATGCAGGAGGATCTCCAGCATATTTTATTAAGTTTATTTTTACTTAGAATTTTGGGAGGTTGTTTGTGCTTGTTGTAGATAGCAATTGTAGACAGATAACAGGAAACAGAGGAGAGAGAGTGAATTAGAGGTCCCTGGCTGGAGTGGAAGTGATCGCCCTTCCGACGGATTGTCAAACCAAAGTCGATGGGGTCATACATCTGCCTTTTACATTATCTCCCTATTCCTAACCAGGCATTTAATCTGCCTAACTTTAAACCAGTAGTTTTAGTTGCCCATAGCCAACCTTTAGCTATGGTTTACTTTTCAAAGCCATCTGTTCTTAATCTTAACCATAAATTGTTGTTCGGATATAGTAGATGTTTTGAATTTTGCACCAAATATGAAAAAGAACAGCGACAAAAAATACATTTAATGTCATTAAATGTCAAATAATGCAGTTTTAACGTTGTTGTGATCTGCTGTGAATCTGATCTAAACTACCTGACATCAGAAATAAAACCTGTGATATCTTGTTGGATCTTTCCATTGAATACAGTGTGACTTTTCCATCTCACAGACATTGAGTGACTTTTCACGTAACCTTCATTCAACCGCATCCATCCCATCACTGTTCCTCTCCTCCCCCTCTCACTCGCCTCTCACAGGCCTTGTTGACCTTATTATAAACATTTTGACCTTTTTACCGGCCGGTTTCTCCAGTTGCGGATGAGGGCACGTCACAGGTAAGTGATCAGTCGAACAGAATGGCTGACAAGGGCTCAGATGGACGGGACAGTGGGTGGTAGGTTGCTGGGGGTAAAGGGCTCGGGCTGTTAAAGGCTCCTGAATGTCAAAGATGCCGATAGCGATGAGGAGGAAAGACGCTGAGAAGCACGGAAGAGTGAGGGCAGCGAGCCATGCTGTTCGCCGGCCAGATGACCCCTCTCCCTCCCTCTCAGCAGAAGGATGTGCCTGCCAGCAACTCAGTCCATCATCTTGACTCCAACAGCTGAGCAACATCTGTTCATTAGACTTGACAGATGAAAGAGAGGCCCAGTAAAGATGTGATGAGGAGAACGAGAGCGAGCCCCACATCATATATCTCTCTAATAATTACGAGGAGCTCGTGTAATATGGCGGCCCCGGGTATGCTGTTGTGTTCGCAGCCTCTCGTGCGTGTGGTCGGTGCACCCGGCTGCACAGATAGGTAGCAGGAGAGGGAATCGTGAGGGGTAATCGAGGCATTTGCTTCATCCGTCACGCTTCTTTCAACTCTATTGTGCTGCGCTGAAGGTCTTTCTCTCCATTACATTGTTTTGTTGCTTTTTTCTCTCCACCTCTGAAATGTCACAGGGAAATGGGCATAAAGCATTGACATGGATGAGAAACGTTAAATAATGCAGCGTACCCAACACACGCATGCACGCACGCACACGTCTTCTTTTCCCTGCGCTCGTGTGTTTGTCGGGGACAAGACAGAAGGCAAGTAGCAAAGGGACACGGTGGTGAGAAACACTTCAGCGCACATACACGTTTGCAAACAAAAACACATGCATCTTGTGCACGTTTCTATGTAGAACTCATTTAAATATTTAATACAGTACTCCAGTTCACAACCTTGCAAGGAAAAGTGGTGCCGTCGAATGACACCGACAAATACACCTGATAAAAGCTTTTCAACCTGGCTTTCATGTAGTGTTTTATCATTTGGATATTTTTATTTATTATGATATATTCTTTTATTATCTCGCTCATCTTATTCCTTTCTTTCTTGGTTTCTTAAAATGATATTGTTTTACAGTCATCTACTTTGTAGTCGTTTAAAATGAATGAGTGCATTGGTCTTTGAACTTATTGATCCTTTTTTAAACATTTTGTCAATCGCTTGTTTGAAAGGTGATTTATAAATAATGTTTCGATCGATCGATTGAAAATGAAGTAAAACCTGAAAAAGCACAAAGAGCCTCACATGTTCTGTACAACCGTAGTTGATGCTTCTTTACTGCCGCACATAAACTTTATCGAAGATGCTTGTGAGGCCATGTGTCAGGAGACAGGTGGCCCGGGCGGCCATGAATGAAACGAATCTAATGTTATCACCCAGGGAAGCAGGTCACACCACCCAGGACATCGACAAATACTGTGGCTGCGAAAAAGGAATTTGAAAGAAAAGGTCAGCGAGGGCAGGACTGAGACTGAAAAGAAAAATAAGTCATCACTATGGCTATCTGAAGTTCAAACACAACACTCTGTCCATTCCTCTCTAGCGTGATAACTGTGTGTGTGTGTGTGTCAGCCTTTTCTGCAGGGGATGGGCATGGCCGACTATCTATTCTTATTGTTGTGATGCTTCTAGCTTCTGCACTACCTAATATTAGCTTCTTGAAGTGAATATACTTTGATATATGACTTTTTAATGATCTATACAATGTTTTTTTTTTTTATAGATAATTCTATCCAATGTTTTACTCGTTATCTCGCAGGTTTCCTACACTTGCAGATCTCTGGTTGCAACCTGGGCTGTGGGGCCACAACTGAAGACCATATCAAGTGTGTGAAATTTAAAATCTAACCCATTGTGCATGGAAATATGTGTTATTTTGCTAACTTCATCGGCTTAAATCAATGCATGACAAAGGGTTCAGGGATTTACAGTCACTCCTGTTCCATTGTTTGGGTTTAATTTACCGTTCCGTGATTTAGAAAACACTTTGTGCTGCTATAATGTTCCCCAACTCCACAGGTTTCACTTTATTCACAGAACAAAGCAGCGGTGACTAATGGCTTCTGACCATGATTAGTACCGACCTGATCAACTGCATGATCTCATTTTGTCACACATAAACCTGAGGGACACATCAAGGAACGCAGCCGTCACCACAGCTCCTCCGTGCAGGCGCTACCTGTTCGACCACGCTTCACATATCAGAACCACGAACCTCTCACCTTACAAGAAGAAATCTATTTTCTCCTTAAGTAGTTTCCTTTCTTATCTTTCTACAAGACACTAAGTGAAGCTCTCCTTTATAAATTAGATAATTATTTCAGGGCGCTGAACATTTCGCACAGTCGGAGAAGAGGCTAATTCTCGTACAGGCAGCGTGCACAGCGCTTTTACGCATTGCTGACATTTTCTTTTTTGATTTAAGCTTGGCATGGATTGTTGTGTGTCATGGTCCTGGATTTAATGAATGACATCTTCAAAGTTCACATACCTGTTTTAATGTCACTGGATTCAATATGGAGTATCCGGTTTGGTTTGGCCGCACAGTCCTTTCTAAAATAAGTAAGAAAAAAGGTATGAGAGGAAAGAAAAGAGGAAGAGTTATTTTCAGTGTATGATACACAGACTAATTCAGACTCAGTACACCTCTGGAATCCGTAAATCTCATTTAAAAATCAGAAAGAAATGATAGAAATTATCAACAGTGCAACAAAAAAGGCAAGATCAGACATCTCAGACGCGCCAGAGAACAGGACCCATACGACAAGCTCCTTGGCCGGAGCAGAACACATGGACAGCTGCAACCTGCTGTGGCCAGGGAGGGTTTGCCAAGGTGGCAACCTAAGAAACATCTTGTTGCCATTGGGTGACTGAAGCTCTTTTCCCTGCAGGTTCCAGACTTGAGCCCTGGTGAGGGGAGGAGTTTGGAAAAGGCAACAGAAGATGGCTCGGATCAGTCGGCCGAAAGGATCCTGGAAACCTTTCAGCGATTCAAGGGGGTGAAGGGAGCACAGCAACCAACCGACTAAATCTCAGAAGAGATTGGCAAAATGCGATCGACAGGGGATATTGTCAGAAAATAGAAAGAAGACTCTTGAGGAACTGCTAAGCTCCATTGAAACACTCTCTTGGCAAGAGCTAGACCTGGTATTCGGAAAGTTTCAGCACCCGAAATCAACCCATTCAAAGCACCCAGTGTGGAACTCAAATCAAAAATCCACTTGGTGTTTTCTGCTCTTCCTCAGACCTCCATATGAAGTACCATTGCAATTATGTGAAGAGGTTGTTTACACTAAATAAGGTGGCAGGAGGGGTGATGATGAGAGGAGAGAGTTCAACGTTGGATTGGAAAGCTGCTTGAGGAAGAAAAGACTTGTAATTGGGAAGTTTTGCAAGAATATACTTATTCTTTATTGTTTGTTGTTGCATAAAAAGGGTAAAATAAGTGCAAAACTGAGGAGAGGCTACCACTGAAAAAGATCCCTGCTCCCTGTGACAAGCATTAAACATACAGAATATGACAGTATGACAATTGCTGTGTTGATAAAGTATGTGGTTCACTATCAAACACGTTCACTGCTCAACAACCAATGCTGGCCTTCATTTGTGTTCTCTTACGCTCCCAGACCAACACTTGGCAAATTCAAATAGAAAGAAGCTCTTACTTCCTTTTGAAGATTGCATTTCTCTCACTAAAATCCATTCTTACTCAAAGCTTCTTTCAACGTTTTCCTTTTTTCTTTTTTTGTCTTTACCTTCAACGCTGTAACAGCATTCCTCATGCTCTCCTCACTCATGTTCAACTTTGCTCAGCAACAATTGTTTGAAAGCCCCGGTGCACGTTTGCAAAACCTGAGCTGCATTTCTCAAGTCTCTCTCCCAGAAAGCCCCAAGGCTCTGCCCCAAAATAAAAGGAACAAAGCAATGGAGGCAGAGACGGGGGGAGGGGGGAGGGGAGGGGAGACACACAGCTTATGCACTACCGTGTCTTACCCTAGGAGGCACTGTTGCACTATTGTTCCTAAAGTGAGGAGAGCTGTGTTGCAGCCACTGCCAACTTGTGCCAGCTCTCTTGAGTGTGGAGACAGATTAAACATGAGGTGAATTCAAGTATGAAATACAGACAAAACATATCTGAAATCAGGCACATTACTCATAACCATTACCAAGTCCATAACACCGGAGAGCTAAGATATAGTCAATGTTTATCACACCATCAATACATAAAAACACAGATACTGTCTAAATACATCAAACCTTTGGAGTACAAAATGTCAAATAACTGAACATACGGTATTTTGAGAACATACAGGACAAACTAGCACTGATGTTGGTTTCGAAAAGGTGGTAGAATACACGGCACAGAAATTGAACCTGAACCATGCAGTACATCAAGCAGAAATACTTGATGTACTGCATGGTTCAGGTTAAATTTCTGCAGTACATTGTGTACAAATGCATAGTTTTCCTACATGATAGTGTTTTTTTTCATACATCATATGTCGAGATTATAACTCTGAAAATGAGGGAACCTCAAAACCAGTAAATGGCCGAAAAACAAACTCCTGAAATGCATTAGCACCAAGATGTTGTTCGAGCACAAAAGTCCATTTTTTTGGAAGTGTTTATTTGGAAGGTCACATTGGGAGAACGTGTTACATTCTGGGGCTTCACACACATGCAGAGAGCAGGAAACTTCAGACTTGTTTTGCTGGTCTGTGCCATGACAGAAAAAAAAAGAAGAAAATCTGTCCCTGTGTCAATGTGCCCTCCGTCCCCTAGAGCTCCTGTGCCATCAAAGAGTGACAGCCCTTAGTTCTTACTGCTCTGTGAGCATGAGCGGCAGCCACTGATCCTGCCTGGAGTGGCGCCACTGCAGTTCTAGCGATGCCCAGAATTTATTTCACAACACAAAAGTCGGTGAAGAGGTTAAATGTTTAGCTATGTGCAGAGAGGAAACAGGCAGATCTGGTAACGGACCCAAACAGGGGCAGGGGATGTGTCTTCTTCCAGGGCAACATGCCAGCTGGAACGCGGCTCACAATTACAGCCTTCTATCCATTTCACATTAGCTGGGCTCGGTTTCTGCTCTGAGCCGGGAATGAGCCTTGAACAGCTGGTTCATGAGGTGAGACATTTTTCAGGACACGCATAACACCTCATAATTGCAGGTTGGATTGTACATGGAGCTTGGCATGTAATTAGCTGCATCTATAAAGGTTTGCAACATGTTGTATGGAAATGATTAGGACTTCATCAAAACGTACTGCGTTCCCATTCACATAACCCACCAGGCCTCACAGCGTCGAAACCTCATCTTAATGTGTTTTTGCCACATTAATAGCATATTAAATTACTGGAGTCTACAGGATAATATTCGCATGTAACCTATAGGGACAAGGGGGCAATGGCCCCAACTGAAATCTGATTGGCCCCTGAAGTGCCCCTGTGCTGTCAGTATAGTCTATACACAGTATGCCCCCCACTAAGAATACTAACAATAACGACAAGTTATGAAGAAATTCTATTTTCTAAGCTTTTTGAAGAACACAATGGGCACGAACAAGCAGCAATTTAACCTTGGAAAGCTATAGAGCTAACAGAAGACAAGAAATGACCTAAATATGCACCTTACTGAATGATGTTATATATATTTATATTATATTGTAGAGTACATATAATTGGCCCCTGATTCAAAAACATCCTAAATCAACAAAGGTCAAAACTATGTGTATGTGCATAATCATTTTTGAAGAATTCAAGACTCCTTTGTAGGGTTTTTTCTAAAGTGTTTCTGATTCCACTGATGATAAAAATGTTAAACTCTCAATTATTATGTGGTTTTCTCAAAGTCTTTATGTTAAAAAGATGCAGAGATCATGCAGTGTTACGTTCAAAGTCAGATCTTCACAAGGAGGTTATACTTTCAAGCCTTTGTTCGCCCGCTACAGCTCCGCTCAAGAGATGTCTTGGTCTATTGCCCGCTGCCGTCTTCTCGCTACACCTTACTGTCACACCCCCATGATCCTACTGGCACGCAGTTCCCCCCCCCACATCTGTTTGCTCTTCCTCTTCGGCCAGACAACATCAATGTTTGCTTTGCCGATTTTAACATGATGCCAGGGGAGAGGAACTGTGGCATTTTATATCAGCTGGCACATGGAAACAGATTGGCAGTAATACCAGGTTTTTACGAATAGGCTAATTTATGCAAAAATAGATCTGGTACTTGTGTGTTTTTATGTATTTTTTCGTCATTATTTGCCGGCATCTGGTTACATCATTGGACAAAAAAAATACTAAAATAAAGTTCTTGTGTTTGGTGTCACGGGGTTCATCAGGATTATTTCATACAGTGTCTGTGTGACTAAAAAAAGAACAATCTCAGTGTAGCTCTATGGAAATGGGGACAGAGGAAGGCAATGCAAAAAAACTACATGTAGAGGCATCTAAGATAGTTTTATAGCCTGTCTTCAATAATGCAATTGACTTGTTTGAAACCTAAAACGCCCTTTAAATTCAAATCAAACAGTAAAGACTTTGCATGATCTAATACCATAGAGTACAATAATGGTTCAGTTTTACAGGTGTGCAGAAACAAATACCCCCTGGTGTCCAAACGGGGGAAGGATTCCGTGCACCAGCTGTAAGGACGACAAGCCTGCGTTTTGGGGAGTTCAGTGCCTCAGGAAAAAAGAAGATGGAGGAAGTGAGAAACGGATGGGAAGAGTGACAGGGAATGAAGGCTGTAGGCCATGGTGCTAAACAGACAGAATGGACCGCACCAACAGATGTGTATATTAATGAACTGGCTCACGGTTTAATTGCTTCGTTGCCTCTGTGGCACCATCTTGAAGAGAGGCGTGATGAGAAGATCATGATGCATATGGAAGAAATCTGTTTTTTAAACACTAGTCTCCTGCTTAGAATTTCGTATAATACACAATTCTACACACAGCCATGTTGAGTTAGATAGTTGTTAGTGTTGTTACAGTTGCATAGTACATACATTACAACAGAAGGACACACATCAGATTAAATTGAACACACTCAAGTCTAAGGCATAGAGGATGAATTGTAGAAAAACAGTTGACAAGTTCTTCCGTTAATCTTATTGTTCTAGTTTCCATTTTTTGTCTAGTTTCCCTTTGCAACTGTGTCTCAGAAGGTAGAGCGGGTCATCCCCTCTACGATGGGAAGGTTGGTGGTTTGATCCCCAGCTCCTCCAGCCTGCATGCTCAAGTGTCCTTAGGCAAGATACTGAACTAAGACTGTTACGTCAGTGTGTGAATGGTGCATAATGGCAAAAAAGGGCCCCATACAGTAGCGCTGCATGAATGTGTGTATATGGGTGGACGTCTCATATGGTGTAAAGCACTTTAAGTGGTGGAAGAGAAAAGTGCTATACAAAATACATTCCATTTGCCATTTACCCTTCATCATAACCTTATACTTCAAGAAGAAGAAGAAAAGCAGTTGTCGGATGTTAGGCAGAAAGGGTTTCTAAATGGAACTACAGGCAAAAGGGTTTCTAAATGGAACTACAGGCAAAAGGGTTTCTAAATGGAACTACAGGCAAAAGGGTTTCTAAATGGAACTACAGGCAGAAATCAGGTGGAGGTGGAAAAACACACTAATTATGTTCTCTCTTGATTACAGTACTACAATGCTGCCCTTATAGCAGTACTGCTCCAGACCCTTGGGAGGAGCTAATTCTTTGTGGAACCTATTTCCCTTCTTCCTCTTCTGTAGGTAGATTGACCTTGATTTGTGAGAAAATCCAGATTATTATTACTAAATTTGAATGAATACTGTAGTTGATTATATCGGAAAGCCTTTGGTGCTCCGGGGCCACCATTCATATTTCCATTTTTTAACGTCGGAGTTGAGATTCAGTTTTTCCCAGTAAAATTGAGTAGTTAATGAGCCAAGTGCTTTGAACCATTTGTCAGTGGGAATGGTGGGAAGCACTGAAAACAAAAGATTAATCTGAGGTAAGGTTTTCATTTGAGCTGTCGCACTTTGCCCAGTGAGAGTGAGTGGGTGCTTGGTTCAGCGTTTGCAGTCGTCTTTTTCTTTTAGCAAAGAAGTGTAATTGAGGATGAAGAGCTCCGACAGCCAAGAAATATTAATTCCTAAATATTTTATAATGCCAACGTGAAGGGGGCAATCTTGAGCTGCCAAATTCCAATCATTGTCAGACAGTGGTGGTAGATGTGATTAGATCCAGTTTGTTATTTTCAAAAGGAACACATTATAATATAATTTCTTCAATTTGAATAACTTAAGACAACAGTCAAAAATTATGTGCAAATAATACCTAAGAAAAAAAAAAAACAGGCCCTTGCACAGGTTTGTTTTCACCCCAGTAGATCTAGATCTAGGATCTTTATTCTATAAGACATCATGAGGTTGTTTTCATTACGCTTTTTCGTTCAAATAGTTGTTTTCAGTGCTTTCGGGAAATTCTGATGTTTTCGAAGAATTCTTTATTGCTATAGGTGACAATAAAAGTTATATACAGAGTCTTAGCGCTTAAGAGAGCCCTAAAGGTAAAGCGTTACTTTGGAGAAAATGCTTGATAAAGTTATTTAGGATTGTAAGTAAGTGATGTTGCTTGTGCATCACTTCATCAGATACTTTACCACTCCTCAATGATGTGCACAAGCAGAGGCAATGATGTGTTATTCTGTTGCTCTATAATCTCCCACGTCTGCCTCTTGGCTTGTGCTGTAAGACCAGAGTTTAATTTTTCTATTAAATTGGTTTTATGCTCATCCACTAATTGAGCCAAAAATAAGTTGTTTGTCCATTTGCTTTGTTTTTTGGTTCTTTCAATTCCTTGGTTTATGATAGACTCACATGCCATCAAGTGCTGCTGTGTATATAAATAAAACAGCAATCACAGACACTAATAAGTGATAAAGTTTGTTGATATCTAACAGATTAAGTACAATTAGCACGCTTATAACCAATATTACCAGCATGGTAAATAACTGTAAGCAAATAATTAAAACAGCTATTGGCATGTTAACAGAGAGACCCTTGTGTTGTGTTTTCAAATATGTTGTTCCACAGAGAGGTCCATTATGTAAAATGGGCTATTTATAATTACACCATGTCTTTAGAGAGTGGATTCTATGATTAGGCCCTTCAATTTCACTGGTCCTCGTATGCCAGTTACCACAAAGATATTATTGTTATTATTGTTTGTTGTTCATCAATCTCTCTTACCTTTTATATCAATATGTCATACCTAGCAATGGGGTCAAGCACAAACCCCCAGTAGGGTAAAAGTTTCTGTCCTTCCTTTGCTTGGAGCGGCTGTGAAAACTTTTCTCAAATCATTCTGAAGCTCCAAAGATCCTCTCGCTCCGAACGTTTAGGCTGTAAAGAGAACGTTTCTAAGAGTACTCTCAGCATGTGTGTGAATACGGCCCCTGGGGTCGGTGAAAGACCCTGGTAACCTTGTGACTGGATGGTGGGTCAGTCCATGATTCTGACTGGAAGTGTTCCTGGCTCGCACATAAAGAGATTAACTGGTGGGTTATTGTCCTCCTGGCCAGCTGCGACTAACTCTTTGGCAGTGCTTCTGCTGCTGCCCTGGCCTCTTCATGCAATTTCCCAGATTATTGCAAATTTCCACTGTGCCACCTGCACCTCCTCCAGCCTGGCGGACTGGTGCTCTTTAAACCCTGGAATGACCCTTTAATGGCAGGTTTTACTGCCACACTGGGCGAGCCTGGATTCCTGGTGTGTGTTTAATATTCTGCTGACAACATTCAAGGCTGACTAATGCATGCCTACCTGAGACAGCCAACAAATGTCTTCACAGTTATTTGGGGAACTTCAGGATAAGACAGACATGCAGGGAGAAGTTGCCCAAATAAATAAAGCTGAGAGTGTAGAATACAATTCAAACAGTCCCTGCAATAAATACAGTACTTTTACCTAATATATGTTGGTATCACAAACTGGGATGAACCACATAACAAGCCTGTGCAGCTCATGCAACTGAGTCCCAGACATCTTGTCAGTGATCAGCATCATGGCTCAAAAGACATGAAGGAAAAGAGAGACGAGCAGAGGGTGATGCCTGTTTTAGTCAGATTATAATTTAGTCTGTAAAATACAGTCTGAGGATATATAATATAATTCTCTTTAATTATTCATTTGTTAAATAGAGCATTAGATGTTAGCAGTGGTGGGATGTAACAAAGTACATTTACTTCGTAACTGTACCAAAGTACAATTTCTGTGTATATGTACCTTACTTCACTACCACCATGTCTACCACTGGATGTTGGAGGCATTGTTTATCTTCGGATTAGTGTCCACAACCCTTTGTTGTCATGTAGAAGTGAGACCTTTGTCCGGCAGCCACTTGTGAGCGGATCTGAAATAATGCATTGTATAAAACTGGGGGGTTTATATCCTTCGATCCACATACTGTGATTTGATGCCTCAGTGCAGCACACACTGGACACACCATGCAGACACGAGCAGTAGGAGAGTATTTCTGATGTGCCAGGAGCAAATGAGATAAAATTGCGGCTTTCTTGCCGACTTGATGTGTGTCGACACGGGGAAATAGCACAGTGGTGAATCCTGGCATCTCCCACAACATTCCAAGTGTCCCTAACAGTCAAAAAATGGGCACATCTATTGTGCTGTCTGGTGGAACCATTTCTTTTCCCTCCGCGTGTTTGTGAATATTTCAAACCGCTTGTCCCAGAATATGTTGGTTCGGAGAAAAGTCAAAGAAGTGAAACATCTGCACAGCTTGAGAAAATATGAAATTCAATCCGAAGATTCAAAGCAGCCATCCCCTTCATGGTCGCTCTTCCCGGTGTTAAAGTATAATTCAAATGAATGTTTCATGAGTCGACCCATACATAACAAAACAACTGCTGGGCACAGACGGCCCAGCACTAGTCAACCTCGATGACTGTCAACATGTTGTTTAGGTCACCATCTGAATCCGTGAACACAATGCCGCCCTGAGAATGGGCGCTGCAGCCATTTGTTCTCTTTAAGGAACATGGAAACAAGCTTTGTAACGGAGATGGAGAGATGGCACCGACTATGACGAGTTCAGAGAGCAGAGACAAAGGCTGACGGGACGCTACGCTCACAGGCGTCTTCTCACATTGATCGAACAAAAGCTAATCAGTCTTTACCATAGTGCCATTCCAATAGATGTCAGATGATCATTTAAAAAACAATTCATTTACAAGCGCTTTCTCCCTCTCTTTCTGGTTTTGTTTTACCTTGGAGGCATTCACATTTTAATCATCATTACCATGATTGTAATTACCATTCACATCATCATAATCCGAAAGACATTAAACAAGCTGCCGCTAATTCCTCATGACAAAGAGCTTGGGTGCATTCACTGACTGCACTTTGAGGCTTTAAATCGCGGCCCAACCCTAAATGGTCGCTCAGGTCCCAAATGAGGTTGGCACCTAGAACTGACGGACCTTTTAGCCCGTCACAGCTACTACAATTACAACAAAATTAAGAAGAAAAAAAAAAGGTGCTGTAATTTAATCGGTCATCAGCCTGACAGACTGTTATTAAAAGAGAACGACAGCGTTAAAAAAGTTTTGTGCCTATTGAGCAAAAATGTCAACGTGTTTGATATATTTAACATAATTTGAATTTGCAAAACGGGACCCGAAGCTGACCTCCATCAACATTTAAAAAAAGAAGTCATAATTTAAGGGACCTGAGTGTATTTTAAATTGATGAAT
Source organism: Hippoglossus stenolepis (assembly GCF_022539355.2). Lineage (NCBI taxonomy): Eukaryota > Metazoa > Chordata > Actinopteri > Pleuronectiformes > Pleuronectidae > Hippoglossus > Hippoglossus stenolepis. Next base: position 20,223,872 of record NC_061487.1, on the reverse strand, counting down.
ACAGATTTTCCCTAATGGACCATTCGGAAGCAACAATGTAGAGGTACGATTTTTCTTTGAACCCCAGTTGAGCTCTTAACTTTAAATGCCTTCCAAAACTTCCCCTGAATGAAATATTAATATATGTGATACCGTAAGTGATGAAGCATTAATAAATGCATGCAGGTGTAGCCTAGTGTACAAGCAATAGTAAAGCTGTGCAGTAAATTACCATCTTACGTATCGTATGGCTAGAGAACCAAGTCTCTCTCTCCTGTTGTTATTCAAATCAAAGATGAGTTGGCACTCCCTGCGCTCTATTTATCACCGTAGCCGAGGTGCCACAGTGTCCATCAGCTCCCTTGGATCCTGAACCACAATCCATAATTTACAGCTGGGATGAAGACGTATGTGTGGAGATCGTGAGTGCACATGCTGTTCCGTCGTCTGTGGACCGAATACTGTGTAGTTTTATTTTAGCACATGCTTCAGGGTGGAAGAGCATCTTACCGGCACAGACTGTCAGGTGCTGACATAACAAGAGCAGAAAAAAACAACAGTCTCAAAACAGTAAAGATAAATCAAATAAAAAAACACTACCTTATAATTAATTGTACATGGTTATATTATTTGTGGCACATGGCCCAAACACTGCAGGCTGTAGATCTTTAAAATCGACTGCAGGCCAAATGCTAGGGTTAAGGAAACAGGGGACACCTGTCAAGAAAGGCTGCTCTCAAATGGTCACCTCATATTTCTGGTCCATGTACGGCAACAGCACAAAGGATAAAATGGCTGTTTTCAGGGAAAAAGCTTTGAATTTGACTGCTGCAAAGGTTGTTCCCACGTAAAAAAAAGAAACGAAAAAGAAAAAAGAACAACATGCCTGTGGTTATGCCCTGTGTTTGGTGCAAATCAATCAGCAACCACATTTCTTTTTCTTTTTCTAATTAAGTTCTGGGTAATTTGGTGTGAGGATGTCAGAACCATGGTGTTTGTGTAGGAGTTTGACGTTTTGGGGTCGCTGTCTGCGGTGTTTCTCGCAGCGATGTCTGCCGTCGTTGCTTGTGAGTGGCACAAATGCGTTGACTTCACTAGCATCAGAGGAAAGTTTAGAAGGGAGGTTTTTGCAGAAATTGCCCAAAAAAGTTTGGACAAAGCACATCAGTAAATGAGAAATCGATTAGGCTGCATGGGTAGTTTGAAAAGTGTCATCCATTGGAACCTGTGTGATTAAAATGTGACTTCAAGTGCTGTCTTCCAAGAAAGAATTAGCAATTACCTTGTCAAGGCCAAATTAAGTGGATGACAAAACACTTTTGATGAAGTCATTTGAATTGTGAGCAAATGTTCACGCTTCTGCTTTTTGCTAAAATTTATACCAACTTATCCAATCTGATCACATGTGGATTTCAGATATTAACATATAATTTATGCAAACAGCAATTCATAAATTCCATAAGTTTTCAATTGGACACGTTACAACAAGCAATATACTTTACTTTGTGCTGTGGCTGCAATGTTACTGTTGCTGCAGAGGCCAGAACGTCCGTATAAGTCCATTTAATGCAATGTAGGTCGTAAACAACAAAGCAAGAACAGCATGACAGAATGAAATAATGTGTTTCTCTGAGCCGTGTTGTTGTGAAACATACAATCACGCCCACTGTCATGAGGCAGGACGAGTGCTGTGAGATCTGCATCCAGCGCCTTTGGGATTGGGAGTAAACATCAGGCCAAACGAAATGTGGCAGCTCACAGAGATGTTGATTTATGGTGCCCCTTGTGCCCTCTGCACCCCGATCTGTCTTCGGCATCAGGCTGCATTTGCAAAGTTTGTAGTGAATATGAAGTGCCAACCACCCGTACAGTCACTCAAGTCACCGAGTCAAGTGCATATGTGCTGCAGTAATGGAAATCAGGGTGCTGCACCTAAATTATGGGTAAACAAGTTTTCTCCCAAATGAGGATTGAGCTGCCATCAACCTACCACCCGCTCGTGCCAGGCAGATATTCAAAATAAACAAACCCTTCCTGGTGTTTTAACGGGCCTGACAGGCGAGGTGGAGGTAGTTAAATAGGATGGACAAGTGAAGGAGGAAATGCACTGCCTGAAATTACAATTTCTACCTCTCAGAGATTTTGTGTCTTATTTGTTTTTCGGATCTTCACTGTTTGATTTAATTGTCTCTGGTTGGGTAAATATCACCGCTAACAGTCGACGGTCTGATGAAGCTTCAGGTGATGTTACATAAAAGTTGCCACGGTAATGGCCTTAAAAACTTTATGGTACAGTCGCTGCTGCAAAAGCTAATAAGCAGAGAGGAAATGACAGTCAAATCACACACCGGCTGCAGACAGCGAACTCACAGCTCTCCTGCAGCTATATCCCCCTGTCAAGCAGAAACAGAGTCACCTCTGCATCCATCTTCATGCTTTTCAACTCTCTGAGGTCTCCCCCGCTATAGTTGGACTGACCACCGTGACTACCCGGACAAATCCCGGCGTGCTGGTGTATCAGTGGACAGGTGGACCTTCAAGTGGCCCTGCTGCATCGCTGATCCGTCAAAACATCCATAAAGTTTTACCGGCCCTGTCAGTCTCATTACTGAACCTATCTGTCTGCTGGAAACCATGGCCCCAACCCCCCCGCTATTGGTGGTGGTGTGGGCCTGGATCTGAGCCGCTTTGTTTCCTTCCCGTTCACAGAACCAGGGCTGTGTACAAACACAATATATTTTTTACACTGCTCACACAGAATGGGCAGCAACTGAAGTGTGAGGAGACATTCACTGACTTTGACAAGAACTGTATTGGATTAGAATCGCTGACTGTACCTTTAAGTGAGCAAGGACATGGTTTTCTGAATGTCATCAAGGTACAAGCAAAACAATCAAGCAGCACGACATGTTCAGGATCATCTGAGCCAGTCCCCGAGACTCGGACAAGGACCCCACATTGTTTTTATTGTTACTCTTTCCTCAGTGACTACATACAACACTCTGAGTTTTTTTTTTCTGCATCTCCAGACTTCCTCATGCTTCATTCTACTTGTGTTTCACAAACCAATTTATTTCTTTGACCTTCTGTACTAAGATAGATTTCAGAGCAATACCCCAATGCAGCCAGGTGTACTTAAGGTTTTGCTATTGTAGTTTATTGAGCGAGCACATCCTTCTTTTATATTCTCGGTACAGTTCATTTAAGTGTCCAGCTGCAACAACAGACACAAGATCAACAGAGAGCGAAGAGAGACTTTTTTGTTTTCACCCACACTCTCATGCAACATGTAATTTAGCATTCAGCTCTCAATTCTACAGTTGGTGCAATGTCGCAGTGGCTAAATCAGTTTGTAGATGCACTGGGCTTGCGTGAGAGATTAAGTTGTGTTTACCACAGTACATGTATGCATGTTCCAACTAAATTGCTATTCAAGTCAGTGATTGACTGTCAGGAGCGGTCCCGCCCTTTAAGCAAAGACAGTCACGCATAATCGTCCTTCACAACGGGGATTCTGTCAGGACAGATTACAGGGAAGAGTAGGGTATTGCTATTTTTGATGGAAATACATATAGTGATAAGAATCTGGTGGTAGATTTGCAGTGTAGTGGGAGGACTGTAGTGGCGCCTGTGTAAAATATCACCTCCGATCACCAAGCATATCACCGTTAGCCCCCCCTCTCTCCATGCCTCTGCAGACAAAGCAATGCACGGTGAAATAAGACATAAAAATGAATATCGTCTGTAGTGTTTAAAAGTAGCGTGACTTCAACTTATATGTAAAGAAAAAATATTTAGAATTTTCCGGTTCACCATTCCTTTAGTGTTTTAAAGAGATTCTTGTGTAAGTCAAAAGGTCTGCGGTAAAGGGAGCTTCTGCAGGATCGTGATGTCGGCCCACGTTAGTAAGCCTGGCGGCTACTCTCGCACATCCCTTGACAGAGCCAGGTAAAGCTACCTGACCAACCATAACAGAGGGGGCCAGTTGGCCAATCAGAGCAGACGGGGCTTGACTAAGGAGGCCTTAAAGAGGCAGGAGGTAAACTATTTCAGACAGAGGCTGACTAGAGGTGCTGCAGCAAGGGAGAGTATGAGAGAAGAGATGTGTCTTCTGAACTTTGGAACAACATTTTTGCGTAACCACCAAGATAAAAATTATGAATGTATGACTGTATTGAGATAATTAAACAATGCCTAAATCAAAATGTATTTCTTTGTCATTGTTGATATCTAGAGCCAGAAAAATAATGGTTTTGAAATAGCATGAAAACAGCATTGCTGAAGTTCATATATTAAATTGTACTTTGTTCAGTTCCCATTTTATTATACAGTATAATTATTATTGAATTATAGATATCCAATTATTGAAGCAAAAGGTCATGTCCCACACAAATGTTTTGTTTTTTATATATTTTTTTCTATTCTGTGTTCATTTTAAGTCACTTTTTCACCAACAGGGGATTTGACACTCCTAGGAGAAATTAGTACAAGAAGATTGTGAATTAATTTCATTTGCCAGAACCCAACCAAACTTATAATTGGATTTCTATTCTTTTCCTTCCTTATCTTTGAGTTGTTTAAATTTTATTTCCCAGCCCCTTAACTGCTTGACTATTAGAAATAGCTAATAACTATACAGCAGGTGCTCTAAAATCACTAGATTACCTCAAAGAACGCTCAGACAGCTATAGTCCCAACAGGTTCGGAGACAGACCGGACAATATTAAATTAGTCCAACACCCTTCACAATGAATTTGACAACCACCCTATTAGTGGGACTGCTTCTAATAATAGTGAAGGACAAATTGGAGGAAAAAATACCTTGTAGAAATATAAAAGCAATGATGTACCAACCTCTTTTAACTATTACTTCCTTCCTTTGTTACAATTCAAGTTGTGGTAATTAACCACCCCTCTATGGACATGTGTTTACTGTTTTCCTGACTCCTCACTCTTCTGCGGAGCACAGTGGCCTGTACGTGCCCTCCCAGCAGGTGGGCACGTGTCCTGTCTCTGTTATCTCTGTCGTTATTCATGGCAGCAGGTGCTTTCTCTGACATTTGTGGGGCAGGCCTCCAGCCTTTGTCTTCTGAGCTCTGGGGAAGTGCACCAACCATGACTCCCCTGCACCTGATCCTCTGCATGGCATATGTATTGGTCCATTACGCTCCCGCCCTCCCTCTAATGTCCCCGCACCAGTGGAGGACACTGATTACGTAAACTGGAGGCCGGGGCGATTAGAATGCAGAGAAGCACTGGAACTCCTTATGCATTTTCATATGAAAGGAATTTTCTGGAATAAAGTTCAACATCAGAGGTTTAGATTAATGTAATTTCTGCTTTGATGCTGATGCTCTGCATTCCTCGGAGACAAACTGGGCGGTGGAGGAAGAAGGGACTCGAGAGACGGGAGCTATTTGATTTATCCCACCACTTAACACAGCATTTCATTAAAACACCAAAACTGACTTGGGACCTTTTCCCAACTTATACTCAGTAAATAGATATATTGTCTTATATTGACTCACACCTGTTTACATATTTAAACCAGTTGTAGGATACTTTTACTTTTTCAAATTAAGTTTGAGTGAAAGTAATCACCATTTACAGTGTGTACCCACTGTGGTTTAAGTGCTCAGTATGATTTATTTTTTATATTCTATTATCCATGGCAAATTAAATCAGATGCATGAGGAGGTTGTATAATTATTTATTCTTGGTTAAAAAAAGAACATTTTAAAACACACAATGATCCTGTGTATTTATTTCAAACTTAAAAATATCTTATTGTTATGTTTCTGCTGTGATGTTAGAGAAAAATGCCCATTCCAATGTTTCCATCACAGGTTCACTGGGGTTTTGCTAAATATCTCATTAACTGCTCTCCGCTCTTACTCTGCAATCATTCAATCAGACAACAAACATCTTCAATTTGTAAAATGATCTTTTCATGATAAATCTACATTTTAGAGCAGATGTGATTTAGGAACTATTGAAACTTATTGTAGAGTTTGTTTGAATGTTTGACAGTGAAACCAGTTGTGTCACAGAGGATCCTGAGTTATTCGTGCTGTATAAGTTATTATTCTTGCCATGAGGAAGCTGCACTGTGATGTTTGATGTACTGACTGAAATACTGCATGGACTGATCCCACGTAAACTCAGAAGTATGCTGGAATGTTCTTGTCTTCAAGGAACTCCTTTAAAATGACTTGAGAAGATAAAAATAGCATTTCAAATATTATATTTTTGTTTTATTGCCATCATAAATCAATTTCCCCCCTACATTTACAAACAGCTGAATATTATACATACAAGCAAACTTTATCTAGATTAGCCTGTAGCCTACATCGGAAAATATTGTTCACTGAGTTTTATGAAGAAGCTGAAACTGATGTTGAGCAAACATCTCATTCTGGGGCCTACTGCTCTATACTGTATAAGCAAATCTTCCATCTGCGCTTAAACCTGTAATGATTGATATTCTTGGCCCCTTGTTGACAGATAACTCAAGTTGCAAATACATTATATCTGTGAGATATCACTTTTTAAGTAACACTATTACATTTACACCTGATGTCCACACTACTTGGGAGTTTTCAAGCCCCATGAAACTGAAAACTTCGGAAACATTGCTGCCCTATTTTAGTTTGAAAACTCTGGGGCTAAATTTTTTGTTCGGGCAGAATGGATGTCGCCTGCATTTCTAGATCGAATATCATCATTAACTGAGCTTTAATGTGTTGCTACCACTGACCGTCATTAACAGCTCCATTTCAGTCAAAGAAAATAAATCCCTGCTCTTGATTATCGCCAATGCTGTTTCTTGTTTGTGGTCTTTTCTGCAGATAATCAACCATCTGCAAATGGACAATCTACCTCCTGCATGATTACACATGCTCAGACTATGCTCATGTGATATGTGTTTGCAGGTGTATTATTATGGATAGAAATTACTTCTGATAAGGAGCTAAAATGTTTGTTTTAAAACTTAGTTAAAAAGCTGAAATGTTGTTGCAGCCTAAGTTGTTACCAAACAGTTTATTTTTTACACATCCAGCCCTTTCTGTCCACCTGGTGCATGCATGGCCAACCACTGACTCTATTTAAGCTTCGTGTTTGGTCTCTTGAGAAAACAATCCGGCCTTTTAGCTGCTCAATGCACCACAATGATCACCAGCTACAGTCACTGTAACTGTATTCGTTTGAGATTTAGTGCAGAGTGGGTACAATGGGCTTTTAGAGCTTTTATGCTGAATACATATCAGCAGGTGAAAAAAGATGAGAGCAGCGAGTGAATCTAAACAGTAAAGTTGCTGCTCGGGCAGCTGAACAATGAGCGTGAGACTCACTATAAAAGCCTCCATACCTCAGGTTCAGATGATATTTTCTCTGTGGGTTCATCACTTCACAGTGTCATACTGAGTCGGCATAGTATTCATAGAATGTGAATTGATACAGTGTTATTAGTAATTCATATGTATTATAGTTCCACTATGCAGAAAAGTCAACAAATCGGAGAATAATAAATACATTCAACAAAAGTCTTTATGAAAAAGGATGTTTTTTATCTGCTTGTGTGAAATGACAGAATTCATCGTGTGGCATACGGATACTGGCCGATGACTGAACATCATTCTGAAAAGATAAAAAAGATATATGATTTTCACAGGAGCAGCCGATGAAGATTTCACTCCTATTGCAGCTTAACTCAGCTTCTTTTCCAACTAAGTTATAGTCCTTATCTGCTCTATGCCATATTCCATCCCTCCTATACTCCTTCCCATATCCCTCTTCTTCCCTTCTGCTGATCCAGCATCTCAGCATTCCTCTCCGTTCACCTCCATCTCTTCAAGCCCCGTCCCTCTCTCCATGCCAGCTCCTCTGACACCCTGCATTACTCTAGCAGCAATGGACACTGCTGTTGGACGGCTTCCCAGCGCCGGACGTCCTCCAAGGGGAGAGAGTCAGTGTGTCACAGCAGATTAATGCCTTGCTTGCTGACTGATCAACTCCCCGCTGGTCTGTGTGCTGTGGCATGGCCCAGATAGGGAGTTGACGCTATCCCGACTCATTGCCACTCAGGTGGTCTGGCCCGGGAAACTGTGATCCGTACATTTAATCTTCCAGACAGCGTCGCGCTGGAGGAGCAGGGTGCTGCTGTGGAAAAGGCGTTTGATGGGTCTGCGAGCGGCGGAGAGCAGCGAGTAGGAGGTAATCAAGCTAAGTGGCTGTTTATGAAGAACGAAAATGGTGAGGTCACTACTTGTGTAATTTAGCTGCGAATGCAACACAAACATTGTGGGTTTAGTACGTGTGTGTGCATGGACACTTACTTTCCAGAAATATCTGGCCTGCCTTTAAGCTCTGTCCTACTTTTATGTGCCAGCCTGTCTCACAATATGAGCAATACACCTGCATTTCAAAGATTATTCAGTTTTTATAGTGGTGTTAGGCAGATGAGATGGAAAGACATAATGGTTAACACATTATCTATATGGCGATACCAACTTGTCCCATCCTGTCTCTTGACACACTAGTTTTTGAAATACAGATAATGAACACCTGAGTATGTTCGAATATGTCGGGAAATTACCGGAGCCCCATCTCCTCAAGCACCTTGAGCCCCTAATTAACCGTAAGGGGAAGTGAAATGGACAACATGAAAAATCTCACTCCTAAAAAGCCGCCACAATAGTAAAATAATAGGGGGTAATCTATAATCATCCCTCACCTGAAGATGATGATGTCTTTTCTAACTCGATCACACACTTGCATTAGGACAATTTCTTCCTTTTTCTATCACACTTCATCAAACAGGGCTTGGGTGCATACTTGATCCTCCTCATTAGCAATCACTCCATCACTCACTGGTAATGGCCTATCAACACTGTCTCAATGACCAAAGTTACAGCAGGGGGAATGAAATATTAACTTATAATGTTAACCCAGGGTCGTGTTATAACATTGTGGTATTCAGATCAGATCGAGTCAACTACAGGCATAAATCAAACACGACTCTAATACAGTGGAAGTATAGTTAAAAAATAAATAGAGAGGAAACATGACATTTTTTGGAGGCATGGAGTGATTAAAAAGTCTTGCACTCACCGGACTCATGTTTAACTAAAAGCTGGTCAGACCTTGGAAAAGGAATAAAGATAAGGAGAAGAATTTAAGAGTAGTTTAACACAGAGACACAGTGCTGCAATGGGGAAAGAAATGAGGAAATAAGCAGAACCCGAGGCAGGCACCTTGGTTTGTGTGTCTCACCATTACCATAAATGGATGCTGACTGCCTGCAGTCAGGACCAATACACTATCTATAAGGGCTCATTTCTCTCAAATTTACTTTGCCGCCGGTGTGACGGACGGTCGCTAGTCTTAGCAGCCCAAATCAGTTCACTTTCACATACCTCTTCAGGCATGCCCGCCATAGCCAGAGGTACATGCAATGAGTGTCACCTCCCCACCCCCCGCCTTGTCCTCTCCCATTACCCTCACAGATGCCATGGTAAATGGCTGGCTTGAGGTTACAGACATGGGGCCTGCTGCTTTATATTCATGTCAGGATAGTGGACGATCGGGAGGGTTCGTTCAATACAACAGCCACGCGAGAAACGTATCCTCGGGCTGGGGTAATGACGATTATAAAATAAGGTGAAAACTATTATCTGTCGCTCTCTTCTCTCGCTCTGTCCCTCTCATCAACACACACATACCTGCCAAGGAAGCACTTAAGCAAACCTGGCATATTGAATATATCAACACGTATACACACACAAACAGAATTTTAGAATCGCGTTTAATCCTTAAGGGCGTCAACCAATGTCAAAGAGATGCTTCAACTGCCATTACAATGAATCCTCATGTCATTCGAACCTAGTTTTACAAATCCATCCTCACGGGAGTGTTCTGTTTCAGAAGAACACGATCTATGCTCTGGATTCATTTAATGACGCACAGTAAAATGTGACACCATCTTGTCGTGCGGTTTCTTTAACTGAGTCATTATCTCTCTGATGAACTATGTATTCAGCAGAGTGGTCTGGTGCTCAACAATGCAAATGAGTTACTTTAATACCAGCCTGTTACAGTGGCTGGCGTCTGCACTGACAGGAAGGACCCAGACATAGAGGCGCGAGACAGACTGATGCGCTGCAGAAGCTTTTAATAAAAGTAAACAGGCTTAGAGGCAGACAGGTGGATAATCAGACCGCAGAGCTGACAGGAATAGTCAACAGGATACAGGAGGCAGGTAGACAGAAGGAAATACTGGGAACAGGTAGCAGATGTCCTGGGGAAAACCCTCAGGAACAGACACAGACCAACTGACAAGGAGTTGGTGCGGAGGCAGGTGTAAGTATTGGCTTAAGTCGTGAGGGAACTGGGTTCAGGTGTGTGAGCGGGTGGGGAAGCACGGGTGATCGAGGACAGAGAACCAGTGGGCAGATGGAAATGGGAAAATAAGGTAAGGGGACATCTGGTGGGCAGAAGGAGGATGCCAGGTCTGGGGAGAGAACACGGCCTGGGAGAACTGAGGAGGGTCTGGTGACGACAGCCGAGTGGAGCAGAGAGAGCAGATTGTGACAGATCCTCCCTTAAAGATGGTGTTAACTGATGGGGAGAAAGACTGTGGATGTTGCTCGCCATAGTGCTGCTTCAGAAGCTCCGCCCCCCAAATTCATGCACATTGTTCAGGCAACGACACAATGGCGGAATCCAGAATTTCTTATGTGCCCTGAAAATGGACACTCTTTCTCATAGCTAATGCAAAAACAACATGAATACAAACAGTATCCGAAGACTAAGGAATGAATACTGGCTAGAGTTGTTTAGATTTTCTTTACAAAACTAAAGTGAAAGATCAGAAGCCCGTAAATGTCCGTAGCTTTGCTAACAAGAAAGATAACCTTACCTGTCCTTTTCGGTTTATGCATTCAAACAAATAATTTCCCTGAGCTGGTAAACTTGAAGACACAAGGGGAAAAAACTCCACACAGTTGGTCTTCTTCCTTCTTGCTGTGACATGACAGTGCTAACCACTGCCCCACCACGCTGCACTGTGAGAAGAGTTCCACTGTGTCAGTATATTGAATTAGATCTTATTACGCTAACACCAATTAAAGATGTGTAGTTCTACGAGAACAATGATGCTGAAAGTAGAGGTGCTGAGGTGGCCCTAGTGGCAAGGGAGTGTAACTACAAGGTAATAACATGTTTATAACACAAATCAATGAATACAACAACTCAGTAGTGGTAATAGTAACCATAACATCCACCCATTATTATTTTCTTGAATATTTGCTTTCATTTATGAGAATTAAGTGTATTTTCCGAGTATGTGATGCCCATGTACAAGGTGACGTAGAAGGTATAAGTATATAGTGTATATATACTATAAGTATAAAAGTGGGTCACTCAAAAATTAATCAACCTCTGATGTCTGTATGAACACTATCTATAGCTGAATATACACAAAACCATACGCACTATTTGTACAGCTACTTTGAAATGCATTTGCTGTATTTTAAAATGTTCGAAACCAGTGTAAAATGTTTCTCAAATCAGGAATGTTGCCTTGCTGCTCTGAATTTAGAGTCTCTCAGCATCTCAAAACTCTGACTGACCTCCATCGTCCCTGTATGAGAGGCACTACAAACACGAGATATCACCTGATTGGTCGGACGAGATGTGTATCGTCAATATTTTATACGAAAGAAGATTTCAAGCTGCATGAGTTCCGCACTGCTGTGTAATCACATTTCCTGCTGTCAAATTTTAACAGCAAAGTTTTGATGTTCAAAAGTGCTGCACACAAACTTCCACGCACACTCGTACAACTACTGCTGCATCCCAGACGGGCCGAACAGGGAGTTGTCTTCTACTCGCGCTCACCTTGTACTCCATTACGAGGTCGAGGCCCTGCACCTGCTTCTCCAGGTGTGAGAGAAGACTCCAATGATGCACTCTTAATGACTTGCCAGAAGGAGAGGGCACTCCATGCAGCTGCATACTTTACAGCCACGTAAAGGCTGTTCATTACCATCCATCTTCGTATATGTCAGGATTTAGAGAGCATGCTCGGCTTTAGGCTTTCCCTTGTTGGGAAAGAGATGTATAATCAACAACAACAACAAAAAAAAAGGGTGTTTATCACAGAACATGAGTGAACACCGGTGAGGCATGAAACACTAATAAAAATCAATCAAACGTGCAACTGTGTAGCGGGAATGCGCTTCCTTTATAGCTTATTAAAAAACATTGGTAACCGGTAACAATTTCCGTGGGGGTCATCACTGCAGCGGAGTAATTGATGCCTCTTAACCCGACTTTGGAAAACAACATTATCACCAGCCACTTTTATGCAGATGAGCCTAGATTTAAATTCTGCATACAGGCCCGCTGTGATTTAGCACCACCAGCGCTACAGGAACTTCTGTATCAGATAATTTACTTTTTTCAACTGGATGATAAATCGACCCGTTAATCAAAAAAAATCTGCTGGGGTTTGACTTTAGAGCGGATCAGGTGTAGACTTTGCCAGTGCTGGTTTCAGACCTGTGTCACTCTAACTTCTGCTCGTCTTGCCCTTCCTTTGAGTGACTGTGGCTCTGTTGAATGCTCCCTTACCTCCCTTGCTATGCTAGGGTCGGAGCAGAAAATAACTTCATGAATTAATTGTTGAGCTTGTCATGCTGATCAATCTTTCACTATTACCACAGCCAGAGAACGCTGAAGGCAACATGTCTATTCATAACTGCCAGCAGCAAAAAAGGCAAAGTTGCTTAACCTGTCGCTCAGGTATGGACTACATTCAATGCCAATGTGTCCTGGGTGGCACAGATGTAATATATGAAGTAATATATGAAGATATATATACTTATGGAAGTTTTAATTTGATTCTTATCTACACTTATAGTAGCCTATAATTATAGTAAAGTAGTGTCAAACACTAATTTCACAGAGTTAAATGTCACTGTTCTACTCAGCATCAAGCTTATTTTATCATTCCACCGCATTGTTATAAGAACAATATAAAAAGAAAATGAAGTGAAGCAAAGTAATTACAATCCCTGCAGCAAGCAGACATTGGAAATTAGCATTTCATCAATGTTTAAACAGTTAGCGGGAGCTGCATATTAGTCAAGTTATATTTCTGTCTCTCACACACAATGTTTAAGACCCACAGATTTTCGAACAGATCTCAAAAGCGAGTGGAAATCACGTGCTTTTGAGATCTGTTCGAAAACATCTGCATGTGTCTTGAAGTAGTTCAGTGCAGATTTTGGACATTTGCTTTGGATCTTAGTCCTGTTGTAGAAACCTTTTGCTTTTCAGACCAGCTCGTGTGCAGCTAGTATTTAGTGGAATCAATTATTCCCTGTAGCTGCTTCTGTTTTTTTCTCCGAACACATCTTTGGTGATTGTAGTCACAGAGCACATTCTCAGCTGACTTCTCCACGTGGACCCTATTTGTGCCTCGATGCTGCACATGAAACCAGTGCACATCAACTCCTGTAGCAGCTGGACCTTTCTGCGGCTCCAGATCCTGTCTCACTCCCACAGTTTCCCCTGAGCTGCCGCCTCTTAATGACATTTTAGTGAGTGGAAATTTCAGGCTGGAATCACTTTGATATCTTTTTCCGAGCCTCCCCTGCATTGTAGGCTTCAATTAGCTTCATCAAGATCTGCAGCCAGTGGTGAGGAGCCGCTGGTTGTTCATTGGCGCCACAAGGTTTAAAGATTCACAAAATATCAGCACTGGAAAATGCAATCAGCTGACAAATCCCCAATGACAATTCTTGATCTGCCTTTCAAGTCCTAATGAATCAATTAAGGCCCAATGAGTTAATTAAGTTCTTACACTGCATGTATTTGTGAAGCGAATGCCACAATTTCTTCTTATTAAAGCTCGTGAAATAAAAAAATAGCATTAGATTAACACATGAAGAAAACCTCATTTGAATGCTACCATATGTCCTCCATGGATTGATTTAAATAGGGAGTGACACACTTCAATCTCCCATTTTGAGAAAGCCATTAACGTTGTCGGACCTAATTTATTGTGATCTAAGACAGAACTACACTGTGGTGTATAGCAGAAAGCTTCTGTTTTCTCTGTCATGTTACAAAACAACTTTAGCTCATCAACATGTAGGTCGGAAGTTCAGCCAGCGTTTGGCCTCGCTCGTGGAAACCGCAGAGCAGCAGCCCTGGAGCAAACATCGGACCAACCGCAAACTCCCCCTCTTCATCTGTCATTCACACAGCTAGCTCCAAGTACTGTACACTCCCCCCCCAACACACACACACACACACATTCCCCTTCCTCTGCGCCGACCTTCAACCCTCCCGTCTGCGTATCACTGTTAACTTGTCTACTTCTCCGGCCCTCACACTGCTCATCTCTCCAGTTGCACCCTGACCCGCTCTCCTCAGCCTGAGCTCATCTCATGTGACAGCAGCCGATTGACATTAATGACACTACAGAATAGAAAGGTTAATTAAGAACAACTGTTTCCTGCCCATTCCTCAGCAAACATCTGCTGCACAGCTCCAGTCAAACAGAGACGGACTCAGTCAAAAAATATTGCAGCAAGGAAATATAAGTAAGAGTATAACAACCCTCCAGGTCACGAGAAAACTCTGATCCCACTTAACACACACACACATGTGCACATGTTCTAGTTGTCTTTACAGTATCACAAGACAATATTAAGTCTATATATCTATTCAGTTGCTGTGGTATAACATTAAATCAAACATTTCAGGCCATATATGAGACAATCACATTAAAGTCTGTCATCATATTGGAACCTGAGAGAGTTCAAATTTGAATGTGTGTGGTGTGATCCAGTTCATTTACTCTGTTCTCTGGTGAAACAGTGGCACAATGGTGATGCAAAGTCCTGCACACTGCTGATAACCTTGAGGAAAGACATGGTAGAAACCACTTTGCTTTAATAAAAATCTGATCATCCATTCTATTCTATGTCTGTTTGGCCAGGAAGGTCAATTACTGATTGTGTCTCAAGCCATTTATTCTCATTTGAAGTATTTTCTTTCGTGTTTACAGCTGTAAAAATAGTTTTTTCATTTGTGACAAAAGGAAATTGCAGTGGGATGTAGGTAAATATTAAACTATTTAGCCGTCAGGTTACTCAAACAGTCCAGACCAGTGCAACACCTCAGCAAGCTGAGAAGGAAGTAAGGTTGCCATAAAATACATAAACATAAACAAACATCTAAATATGGAGACTGGAGGGGGTTTCATAGCTACTCTTTATCTTCACATTAATTTTCCCTCTGTCTTTATCTCCACTGGGACTCTCCGCTTTGATCTCTGAACCTGTAAGGTTCACACACAGAGGCGCTCATGACAGCGAGTGAAGAGGCAAGTGTTGTGCAAAAGGCAAAGTGAGGGGGTGAGCGGAGGATTAGATGCAGAACATGGACGTCAAGGGCAGAGGAGGCAGATACAGCTGGGGGGCAGCCTCTCTGAATATGGGTAGCTTTGGAACTGCTCCGAAACCAAACAGCAAATGCTCCAAATGATGGAGCTAACACTTGTAAATGTATCGGGAACAGTTGGGTCCCACAGTGCATCAGAGCCGCGGACGGGATGAAGGGATATTTTTCTGGTATTTCGGAGAAAAAACTGTTTCGTCATATTGAAAAATAAAAAGGAAAACACTTTATAAAACATACTTTTGTAGTAATGTTTGTTACTATGTAGGAACATCAGTTGGCTGTTTTCACTATAACCCTGTCGTTACCACTAAAAATGGAATCAATAGAATAAAAGGTACTCGGTGAACCATAGCAGGCAAATGTGGTATAATTTACATATGTCCATTATGAAAACAAATTAAATAAGTTTTTAAAAAATCATTTTGCTTTCCCTGTGCATCCTTTTGCCTGTTGATATCAATATATTCATAAATGTTGGCAATTAGTTTTTAGCTTTTTTCCGTTCTAATGGGCTGTCAAGTCTCCACTTCAACATGTTGGTCGGTCATTAAAAATGCGCATTTACAACAATAATAAGTTGTTAATAAATACAGGAGCTCTGCAGCTCTTTTCCAGAAGGAACAATTTAATTAAAGAGCAACTGAAATTTTTAAAGTGACATTCATGGAGGAGGATTTGTTTTTGGGAATTGGATTTATTTTACAGCCCAGCAACCCAAAAGCTTTTGGCTGCTCGTGGCTTATAAGTGACCTATTTATCACTGCTCAATGATTTATTAGCCATTAGCCACATAAACACATAAACGGCTGCCTTATTAGAAGGTGGCACCAACGTGTATATTTAAGGTTACCAGCAGAAGCTTTGAACAGCTGCTGCTCCGGTGGTGCTTCAGTAACATGCAGGACACACGGCAGCACAGGTATGTGATTGGTTACAGCCGATTGATCATTTTAAAGTGGTGCTTTCACACGAATGGTGAAATAAGCGAGCAGCTTTTCACTTGGCGCGTCCCGGCTCCGAGTTGCTTGCTGTGCTCACATGGATGGTTAAAGTCAAGCAATGCGTGAAGCCTCTCGTTTCTATTCGGCGGCGATAATTGGACAACAACTTGTTCGGCTCCTAAATGCACCCGCGATGGTTAAAAAACAACCAAACAAAGCCTGTAACCGCCCAGAATAGCATACATCTTCAATAAAGGTCGCATTTAAATGACACATTTTGTCAAATCAGTCGGGTTGGCTTTTGGCAGCAACTGAGGCATACAGTATAACCGGAAAATCCATTGAGCATGCTGTGCCACAGAATGCCGGAGTGATCACCATTGAGAAGCATCGTTGCATGCTCATTCTGCCATGCCTTCACATTGTTTCTTATCCTTTCTTTCCTATTGCCAGAGGATTAAGTGATGCCTTATACCCCATGCCAAGGCCTTTCTCCAAACAAACCGTTCACAAACAGAAAAAGCAATCAGGCAAATGCAGTTAGCATACAAAGAGAACCGAATGCACGACTAGACGGTGAAAAGACATTTTAAGACTAAACTGTGCTTGTTAGCCAGGGCATGAATATTCATTTACCCAATTTTCCTACTGTGTGTGTTTTATTCATTTCTCATATCATGTTTGTGTTTTGTAAACACAATGGAAGGAAATGCGTTGCTCCCCCTCTCTCTCCCTTTTTCAGTGCCAAGAATCAATGCACAGTCATGTCGTCGACTCCTAATAACGATCGGTCTTTACCCTTTAAAGACAGCAGTGCATTCTGGTTAGATGTTTGTCACCCCTGTTTTCACAGTTTGCGATTTCAAGCTCCGAACTCATGTGGGAAAGTTTACCGCCATGATGCACAGCCCCAGCTGGGAGATGACGCACCGGTTCTGCGATCTCTGAAGGCCACTCGCTAGAGTAATGAATGAGGACGATTTGCTCATTCTCTCTCATTGTTGAACTCATCCATGCTTCCCTGAGAACATTCATCTGATGACTACCACAGAACTCATTTAGGTGAATCAAATGCTTTTTTTTGTCGTACCTCATTGTTGCCATTCTTTTAGACCAGAAATTCTTTGGTTTTTTTTCTTCTTTCATTGTACCCTGGATGAAATAGCATAAACCTGCCACCACTGTCACTATGGCTTTGTTCAGAAACTCTTGATATGGTAATAATCGTTTAGTCACTGAAAGAAAAACCTTCACCTTTTAGATGAAACAGACATATTTACAACTAATTCTCCGCTTTTTTTTTTTCCGTGTGTGTCTGCAGATGGCAGCCAACTGACATAAAACAATTTGATGCAAAGGAAAGGGTGCATATCCTCTGTTAGTTATCTGTAGGTATAGTTGACATATGTGATGAAAGAACCTTTACAAATACATGAGGTTAGAGACACTGGGAGGGAGGTGTTGAAAATTCATGAGACACCCATCCTGCTTTCACAAATGTTTTCCCTTCTCATCCATCCTGGATGCGCGTTAGATTAAAGAATGGCTTTTATTCTCGAGTTTATCCATTGACATGTGCGTCGGCACATACAAACGCATGTCCACACCGCCACCCCGGGGGTTTCAGTATTGACTTGATAGTTGCTAAGCTCAGTAGTCATTAGGCGGTCAAACCTCCCACCATGTAGGCGGATGAAAGCTCAGACACATTAACATTCAACACACAGTGCGCTCTCCAAGTGCCGTTTCTAGTGGCTTTAAGTCATTGTCTCACTTTGATAAAGTTGAAATGATTTAGGTGAATCAGCCTTTCAGAATTTTTCATACTAATGACAGTTCTATAGCTCTTTTGTCACCTACAGGGAGGTATAATTCATGGTCACAGGAAAATCCCAGAAAACAAAAGTGTATAAAAGGTCTGACCTTGCTTTTCATGCTTCTTTAAGAACTAATTCAACAAATCACAAAAGGTAACACTTAAATAGAAATATATATGCGATAGCCACAAGGCACCAGCAAGACCTTG
Organism: Hippoglossus stenolepis; assembly: GCF_022539355.2. Taxonomy (NCBI): domain Eukaryota; kingdom Metazoa; phylum Chordata; class Actinopteri; order Pleuronectiformes; family Pleuronectidae; genus Hippoglossus; species Hippoglossus stenolepis. Next base: position 20,205,452 of record NC_061487.1, on the reverse strand, counting down.
GCACTAGACCTACTTTGTAGTTGTAGACTCGGCTCAAAACAGAAACAGGAAATCTGTTGCATTGACAGTATCTGTCCTTGCTGAAGGCAAGAATACACGTAATCCAGACGTCAAAAAGAATTGCCATCTGAGTGGCATTTTGATTAGAGTATTTTATTTTTAGAGCATGGGCGAAATGGAAGTCCGTCCCATTTTCTTGATGGTTTCCATTAAGCCTTACATCGGTGGTTTGGACGTTATCGCAAGACACTTTAAACTTCGTCTTGGCCTGGCTGTCGCTAGGATATCATAAATACTTAAATATGTGCACTAGCCTGCAATTTCTGTGCAACCAGGGCTCTATTAATGTACAGGTGTAAACCCAGCAGGGGTGCAAATGCGAGCGTAATGCTGGTGTTAAGCTGTTTTCAGACATGACCTCCGGGTAAAATCCAGAGAATTGGCAACGGAGTTTTCCCAGAGTTTGCCTTCCACACATGCACAACACAGCAGCAGGTTTTACTGCACAACAGCGACAAATCCTCGGCCTTATTCCGGCAAGAGGTGGAGCAACCGGGTGCAGCAGACAGAGGCAGGAAGTGATGCATTTACTCCGCTGCAGGCAGAGAAAGTCCATAGAGACTGCGGAGATTGTCACTCTGACATTTGCATTCACACATGCACCTCTTCCAGAGAAAATACGGAGGATCTACGGAGTCCACTGCAGCTTCAGTCATGCAAGTCTATATTCTGTGCTTGCGCCGCATGGTATTTTTGTTGCTCCTAGCTTCTTAAGTTCTCAGAGGTACAAACATACACAAAATGAAAGAAGCAAATGTTTTGTTGAGCTTTTTTCACTTTGATTCTGCTACTGCACATGTAAATTAACATTATACCGTTTAATGCAGTAACGGCAGCGTCTGAGCTTTCTTTGACTGATGGGATAATAATATCAACAGTATTTTGTGTAATGTATGAAGTTGTTCCCTTTCAGTTGATTAAAGCCTCATAGTTCTCATTCAGCAGCAGGATTAGCATGTGCGGCAGTCTCTAATTTAAAGGATGGACTGGTTATATTATGCTGGGGTCAAACAGCATGGGAACCTCTATTAATTAGTCAAATCTTCTGAGAGATTTTACAAAATCGGAACACGACCTCACCTGATCAGACTTTCAGATTACGACACACGGCTCCCTGAATCATCAGGTGTGTGCAGGTAGATATGTGCTGATCTCAGTTAACGGTCTTTTGAAACTTTAATTAATTTAAGTCATTAAACTCAATTGTCCCGTGGTTCATCAAGGCATTGTTTTCTGTCTCATTCGCAGGTTTACTTTGAAGCCCTATTAGTTTATTCAGTGATTTAAACTGAAATTTTCTACTCACTGTTTTGCAGTCGTGGAACACTTGTGTGCACGTAAACATAATAAAACTTGAAAGATGGAACACTGGTAACCAAAATATGAGCAAGCAACAGAAAGTAATAGTAGAAATAGATTGTGATTTAAGCTTTTGGTCAGTTATTTAGCAGAAACTGAGGCAAAACACGTTTACTTGTCCTGACTTCAAGTAAATTAAAAATAAAGATAAAAAAATAAAACATTTAAGGTAGTGAAACAACACATTCAATAATGAATCGGCTGAAAAATATTCAAATGTTTAATTGTTTTTGATTAACCTCTATATTCATTTTAAATTTCAGAAACAGAAATACTTAAGAATTTCATTCATACCCAAAGCAGTAGATGGCAACGCGATGAAAAGATGCAACAAACAATACAAACAAAAGACTGTGAAGGAAAATAAGAATCGCAATGTGTAACGTCTTGTAATAGGAAAGCTTACTTAGAGGTTGCAGCGCACATAAGAAGGAAAAGGACATTAGTGTAAATGTCTGTGAAGTCTCAGCCACATCCCACCACCCGTCCTTCATCAATTCTCTACATACAGGTTGTTAAAGACAGATTACATGGAAATTACTTGTAATGATCAAAACATCCATTTATTCTTTGCCTTCCAAAGTTCCACAAAGGAGCGTAACTGCAGGGGTCAGATATGGCTGCACTTTGACTTTTAAAAGATCCAGTGTGTAGGATTGAGTGGCATGTAGGAAGTGACACTTTCTATTTCTCATTTCTTAGAAAACAGTTGCATGAAAGGATCACGTCACTCCAGGTATGGACAATAGAAATTACAGACTTTGAAAAGCAATTCAAATGTGTCTTTCTCACATAAATAAAATTAAAGTTGATTGATCGGCACTCAACTGAATCAAAGTTGAATTTAATTACACCAACAAAAGAATATTCTACATGTGACCATTGACTTAAATTGAGGTAATTTGGTTCAAGACTCGCTTTCTATTTCATATTTAGTTGCTCTGGGAGAACAAACCTTTAATTATCTTCACTATGATAAAATTGTGATTTAAAAAGAAAGAAAGGAAAATAACACAACCATCTGCCTGGAAGCTGCACATATTGACACCTGCACAGGTCACATCTTCTCAATGACTTGAAGCCACAGGGCACTGCTTCTGCACTGTGGAAATATCAGACGTTCAGGACTGATCTTGAAGATACGGTTGACGTCTGTCAGTCTTTGTGGAAGCTTCCCCCGGGGGAACCCGCCTTCTGTTTTGAAGAAAAAAGGCATATGGGAGCATTCGCACTCCAGCATCATCATGTATGCACCTGTCTCTGCAGTGGATATTTCTCTTGTCACTGATGGTAATATCCATCAGAAGTCAGCTTATATCCTTAAGTGTGCCATACTGCTCAACAGATATTTAGTCTTCCAACAGGATTAAAAGTTATTTGGATTAAGTAGGCTTTAGGTAACTCAGGGGATAACAGTATGTGGAGGCCCTTTGCTTACTTCTCACGATGAGTGCATTCTGAAGCATTGCAAACAACCATCGAATTGTCGACTTTCAAGGTGGATCCCTGAGACCTGCACTACAGATAGTTTGCTGTTGCATACATAGATTGTGAACGTTTCTATTCAGACGCAGAATCACTGAACAACCTCATCTTCACTTTATTGTACATTGTGAAACATTTCATTGAAAATTGACATATTGAAAATCCTTTTTTTCCCCCTCTTACATTGACTTATCTGAAAATGGCAGATAATGAAGCTCGCAAGATAGTTTTTTGGAGGTTACAAGAAGTTTCTCAATTATAAGAACAATATAAAATGTGAAAAGTACATTTTCAAGAGCATAGTAGAGGTTATATTTCATTATACCCTCCTATGCAGCTTACATAAAGACCTCTGGTACTGTGATGGACTGTACCCATCTTGATGTTATAGCAAGGTAGAAATATGTGAAAGAAAAATAAAACACGTCAAGGTACAGAGAAGGACATTCCAGTACTTTCCGTTGTTCATGCTTAAAGCCATTATTTGTTAAAGGGATGAAGTTGGAGCCCAGTATTCCTATCTTTCAGATCCTAGCAACACAAATCAAGTTTCAAAATATGGTTTTAATGCGAGTTACCTGTGGAACTACAGTATTATTCGACGGTAAAATGTGTGGAGCTCTTGTCACCCTCCTGTACTCTCGGTGTTCAATGCATCAAAAACCCTGCCTACTTCTGCGTTTCACATCGGGGGTTTGTGCACTGAATTTCAAAAAAACGTGGGAAATGTGCTCAGCATCCAGCATCGGATGACTGTGGATTCATGTGTGCAAGCATTCAAGGTCATTTAGTTTCATTCCTCCTATTCTGTGTTAATGACGTATGAACTCACCTTTTTTTTCAACCCATGCATCGTTCCTCTCTGTAATGACTGCCTTGTCCGATATGATTTTGTTTATACACCAGATGTTGGAAGGATGGAGCTCAGAGGAGCATTTCCCTTTAAAGCTCAGCTGTAGTTTTGATCCCTCCCTAATAGAATGGTTCAGCTGCTTCAGGGAACAACATCTGCCGCGACTCGTATCGCAATGAGGTGACAGGTGCCACCGCTCATTCCTGGTTTTATTTAGATAGTCAAGGCCACGCTTGTAATCAATTTGTTGTAATAATAAAAGGCCTTTATACAACTGGGCTGGTTGAGGAGAAAGGCCAAATTGCTGGTAGTTCAGTGTCAGCTGTTCCTGGAAGCTCTGCAGTTATAAGAAAGGCGGCATTCTGTGTTTTGTTGTGCTCTTTATGTTCAGGGCTTTCTGCTACTAGAACCGTCTGACTACACTGGTATAAACCACCCCCTCATTTTGCTAGTAATAGTGATTAGAGTGCAATAGGTCTCTAGTTCATATTTGTATGCTGAGGAGTCATATTTCTACATATTCATACATTAAACTGTAAAAAGGGGCCAGTAGAAAACTACCAAACCGTTTAACAAGACAATGATTTGTGCATTTGCTCCATTTTAGCACGCTCCCAAAGAGGCCCAACCAACCATCTGCTGTTTCGATAAACTCTGACCTCTAAGCCTCTCAAGTCCGAGCATGCCACCAGAGCAGATCCATCCATACAGCCGGCCATGTTGTTAATCTCTGTACAGAAGACAAGGAGGTTATCATCACATGCCATTTCAAGGGACGGGCCCACTGGCAAATCCCCACCGAGGGCCTGGTTTCACTCAGTGCACTCTCATCCTGTCACTGGTAGGACACACATTGTGATTAATACATTGTCACGGTGCAGCAGTGTGACAATCTTGATGGCTGTACATCCAGGGTCTCCAGGGCTTTTGCCATGTCTGACCAACATCAGGGGGGCAGTGGCTTTGTTTTGTGTTTTAGGTTCCTTGTCTCGCAATGTGTGAAAACAGTCGAGGCAACATATACATAACTTGAGTTTGTATGTGTTTTTACTCCAGTGCGATAACTGTGACACACAGAATGGTAGCCCATACAAATTCAAGTGCAGGGCGCCCAGGAGGCTTCCTAATCAGATGCTCGTACCACGAGTACCACGAGCATGCAAAGGAGGAGGACTTTACTATGAGCTCTCCCCGGTTGCTGACCTCCTCACCCCATCTCTCAGGGTGAGTCCAGCTACCCTACAGAGAAAACGGATTTCGGCTGCTTCTATCTGCGATCTCATTTTTTCTGTCCCTACCCAGAGTTCATGACCATAGGTGAGGGTCGGAATGTGGATCGACTTAGCTCCGTCTCATTCCCAGCCCCCGATTTTCCCGGCAGATAGCTATGGCCAACGTCACCATCTGATGAATCTATCGTTGTATGCATAGAGCACATAAGCAATTCTGAGTTTCTCAAACCGGACACTTTCCTCACTCCAGCTGCACCTTGAAACTGGGAGGTTTCCCCCGGGGCACAGCCAGAGCTCACTGGAGGGATTATATATCCCATCTGGCTTGGCAGCACCTCAGGATCTGTCAAGGAGAGCTGGAAAGCGTTGCTGGGGAGAGGAACATCTGGAATACAGTGGCTTGCATGTTGCTTCAGATAAAGGAAGGAAAAAAAAAAGGATGACTGAATGTGTGGGTGGATAGATGGATGGAAGGTTGGACTTTAAAGTGTTTATCTTTGATTGCTCTGTAGCCTCGGAAAGCACTAAAATCTTATCTTCAACATAATCCCTGATACTGACCATTAATGACTGTAATTTGTCTTCGTTGCAAGATCTTGTCAAGCAGCGTTATTTTAGTGCTAATGATCTTAAAGCATCTGGCTCTGCATAAAATGTATGTTGAGCTGTGCTGCTCGACTTGCTGGATCCTGTGTGGCGCCTAAAGAACTCCTCTCTTCTGACCTGAATTCTCCCGCTCCTACAGGGGCGGTGTTAGTGTGCCACATTAGCATTTCCACTATTTCTTTGGGGTTCTGGTGTAATTAATTTAGAAAATGAGGGGATGATGTATAAACCTCTTAGGGGAAAATGTATGTGTCCTACTAATAAGTTATTAGCACAAGGAGAAAATAAATAAACATGGATCCTGGCTGCAAAGGGGTTTTAATAACGTGTATTTCTGGTTGTAGTGTGATGAAGACAGTGCCTCGTGCTGTGTTATGCCATGCTGTGTAGAATCCTTCGGAGATGGAGTTGTGTCAGAAAAAAAGGCAAGCTGTGAGTGGCACATGTCTGAGTTTCACTTGGCATAAGCATAGAACATCTAAATGGCAAATGATATGAATAAAATCCAGCTCTGATTTGTTATTGCTGAATTAATCAAATTAAATGCATAATGGCTGTTATATAAAAAAATACAAATGTATGTTTTGTCAGTAGATTTGTATCTGTCTCTGTGCATGTCTTTCCCCTACACTTGTATTTTAGTGGTGGCCTGGATTTTCTTCTCTATACTTAATTATAGTTAGCTTTTTTTTTTTTGCTAAAAGGATCTATTCGAAGGTTTCGTAACCATAAATAATGAGTTTAAATTAAGACCAAATGTTTGTTTTCTCAGTATCACAAAATGCTGATGCAATAGACTATCATAAGAAGCTGGGATCATTTCTATTTCTTTGGAGCGATTCTGATAAATGTGGGTCCAGGTCAGGTTTAGGGATAAATGTCAAATGGCAATAGATGTTTTTCAGTGATAAAAAGCTCACATTTACATTTTACTTGTTTGCTGAGGTTCTTTCCAAGGGCGACACAACGAATGCAACATCAAGAAAGTTTTCACTCTCACTTAATGATCATACTTACATAAAATTAACCTCAATAAATCATTTTCAAGTTAATATTGATGTTTCTGCAGCTGTTGGTTTGGCCAATGCTGCAGGAGTGCAGAGCCTCGTGTCCAGAGAGCTGCCACAAGGCACTCAGCTAACACTCTGGAAAAGATGCATGCTCTGGAATTAAATGTATTTGTTTATTGGCAGAGATTCAGAGGGTGCGAGTGGTGCAGCTGAACCTGGGACAGTTTATAGACTGGACAAAAATCCCCTCACGATACATAAAGTATTGTTAGCTCTGTTTTTATGCTGTTGATGTGTTCTAGCCAACCTTCTGGCCTCATGGTTTTCCTGTTGTTGTATAACTATAATTTGCTGGTGTTACATCTAAATGTCATAATACTAGTTAGTCCAAAACTTTTGAGTTCATTACAAATTTATTTTACACGGGTACTACCTCCAGGAAATACTACTATTCCGAGTTCATACATCTGAACTATCTGCCAACCATATAAATGAAGGCATTCCAATCTTAGTGTTACAAACTCCCTTGAGAACTGTGTGACAAAGTTTATCATGACTGACATGTTTCCCCCTCGGGGCTTACCGTAGCTGCTTGTGCTCGCTACTGAGACTCTTCAGTGCTACAAATTCATTCAACGTGAACTCAACTCGACTCTGCTCGGGCTGCTGCCGACACCAGCTCTCACAGAGACTTGCTGCTCATCACTTCCTGTGCATGCTAAACTGCAGCCGCTGCTGTCATGATAAAGTATACATAGGAGTGGGTGGTTTTGTAAATTACTGTAAAAATATGCACGTAGCATCAACATAATTACCAGAAAATAATGTTGCACTAAATACCTTATTTGGAATACTCAACTTTCCGTGGTCACAGTATTATGTTTTTTTCACTTGCAACTACTTCATTATTTCCCTGATAGCAGAAATAATATGGCCCAGATATGGCCCGGAGCTCCCACAAGTTCTAGCCCAGATCTGTAAAACGGATTCAGGCCACTGTCTTGTCGTCTGTGATTGTGATGATTTATACTTTATTTAATATTGTGGTACATTTTTAAACAATCATAATACTGACAGGCACTAAATGTGGCAGCAAGTTCATGGGTAACAGGACTTATGAATAATATGCCAAAGCTAACAGACACTGAGTCTAATCTCTAACTTTAAATGTTTAAATTAAATGTCCCCCTCTGCCCATCCACTACAAGCACACAAGCAGATAGACAGAGAGGGGTGTGGGGGGGGCTATGAAGACCATCATTTACCCCCGAACCCCGACATTCAACGGGTACAACAACAAGCGGAGAAAGCAGAATCGCGGACTGACCAGCGCGGAGAAATGCGCGTCCTGTGTGAACCCGGCGTTAGTGCCACACGAGAACCCTATAGCCGTGTGTGTATGTTTAGAAAATGGCAGTTGAATCTACCAATCCTCTCGTGGGCAGGACCAAAAATCATTGCCCGAGGCCTACCCAAAGGCTTTAGGCCGGAGCTATCTCAAGAGGTTTACTTTTTTAATGTCTAGGCACTGCATAGCAGATTAGCAAATTCAATCAGACAGCACAGATAAAGTGAAAGGACAGGGGACGGCAAGGTAAGAGGAAAAACTGTGTAACTAAACTAAACAGAGGGGACAGAACGTACATTCTTCTGCTTCAACTGTGTTCAGATTTTACAAGATGATACAATGAATATAAGGCAATACAGTTTATTGGAAGCTGTTTAGCCAGGGATTAGATTTCTTCCGGTTTAATGTTGAAAGAAGTGAAGAAGAAGAGGAAGTTGACCAACAGTCTATACCAGACTTCACATAACAATACGAAACACATGAAAAAACCCTTTGATCATCAAAGAGTTTAGGAATATAAATATTTGAGGAATGCACAGACCTCTTCAAGGGTAAGAAGTTGCCACTGTTCGCCATCTTGCTGGTTTTTAACTTCATTGAATGTAAATGAACAATACTTTTGTAATCATGGTTTAAGTGGAGTCAGTGCAAGCTAACCAAGTGTAGCATGAGTTTGCATGTTGCTTTGTACAATCTTTGAACTATTCATTGGCCACTCAGCCCCCTCGGTTGTAGAAAAATAGCCTTAAATGAATAAATAGGTACAAAATATTGGTCTAAATAAATGCAAGTAGTCAGCGAATTGAAAGGACAACCACAATAAACTTTGTCACACAGAATTCAAGTGAGTTTGTATTACTACTTAGTCTCCTTGCTGGAGGCAGTAGGATACATACCAGTGTAAACTCAAAATTTAAAAGAAAGTGCTCCAGCTAAGTGGGTGCTCCAGCGGTTCACTTTAGAACTTATACCCTCAGTGAGGTGTGAAAAAGGCCTCTCTGCTGTTTTGACGCGGCTGAGCACTCATTCAGCTCAAGGTGTTTGAAAACCGAGCAGCACAGTGGGACCAAAGAAGTGGACAGGTGAAATCTGGCATTGAGAATGAGCAGAGAGAGAATTTGAACGTAGAGCAGGTTGTGGAGGACGAGCTACATCGTGCACAAGCCTGTCGGATCGCTGTTCAGACTGAGGAACATAAACAAACCCATTGATAGTTGTAACTCCCTCCAGAGGAGAATATAAAGCTGAGTGTTCCGTGCAGTGTGTAAATAACTGAACAGGCTTGATATTGCCTTTTACCCCTTTTTATTTATTGTCAGTCATTTTTATTCAATTGTCTGAGTTTTCACATCTTCTCTAGTTTTTTTTCTGGTAAGGCTAAAATGAGGAAAGTGGTTATATAGTTCTAACTGATGACACATAGGCAGCAAAGTTCCTGTTGATCTAAAACTGATATATAGTTAATATGAATTGTTAAGACTTAAGTTGTTCTTCAATTTATTACCTTATATATTTAATGGTATATTATTATACACTAGGATCTATTAGATATAAATATTCAATTATTATAATACATTCTAAATCTCTGCCACATCTTTGAAAAATGTGAGTCACCAACATTTTCTTATTTTAATCTCAGTACACTTTTTTCAGTGATTTTATTCTTATTCAAGTGCAAATTTGAATACCTTCTAGAATAAAAATACTGTTGCTGTGTTTCAAATACACCTCAGTGGTAATTGACAGGCTAAGCAATGCTGAAACTGCTGTATATCTTTCTTTGAAGTGATGCACAGGAGCATGAAGTTACTGTTAATGTTCCTAGATACTTTCTTTCTCTTTGATTTTCTTGTATAAGTCCGTAAATCCCAAAGTTCATAACACCACAGCTGTCAGATCAAGGTTGTGTTTGAATTTGGCATTAAACAATTGTTGTAGCCAGCTGCACACTGTGAAGGATTGTTTCTATTAAAACTTGGCCTCAGCAAATATCATCAGTGAATCCTTGGAAATTCACAGAGGAATAAAGACCATGAGCATTTCTGCAGATCGGAGAAAACGGTGACATTGAGAGTGAAGTAAAAAGCCTGTGAACATGAACAAATCAATGTGTGCCGGCCTTAATATTGATTAGATATGGCTGTACATAACATGTGCAGTATTCTCTATTTGCATGTGGTTAGGGTTTTGTTTTTTAAATAGCTTATTTTCCTCACTTTCTGTGAGTTTCTGCATAAAGAATGAATGAAAGAGAGAGAATAAGAAATCCACTTCTTTCCACCAAGGTTCAAAGAACAGCATTGTGACAGCTTGGGTCTGGGAGGCAGACACCCTCTCAGCATTTAAAAGGGTATGGTTGAAAATACTTTGTTAAAGCTTGTAGTTGGGGCTGGCTCAGGTGAACCCTGAACCATCCCTGAGGCCCTGCTCAGACCGGGTATTAACCTCTGTCTCAGGGGATTCAAACACAACTGGGCGACTCCAAGTTTGTCAGTTTACACCTGATGTTAGAATGTGTCTCGTGCATCTCCAGTGACCACGTGTCACCATTCCCTGCTCTAAACACATTTATCATGATCAGTCTGACTATACTAGTGGTTCCATTGTCAATTTGTTTGTGTGTGATGTGTATATTCACATTCACACCCCTCCACCCCCTTCAATCCAATGCTGTGCCTGAATTTACTGAAATGTATGAAAACTCACAATGGTTGTTGTAACCGTTGATGCCTGAATGTCCAGTCATTATTTGACTGACTGTAGTGTCTCAGGGTCTGAGATATCGGTGTTGTTGCTAACTCCTCCTTGTAGCTATTAGCTTGGTATAAAGGGCTGGTGGGAAAAGGAATGGTTAAAGAAATTCTAAGACATGTATCATGTGTTGAGTCTGTTTCCAGGTCCAAGAAAAAAAAACTTAATGTCAGAGGAGACTGGTAAAGCAGCAACATGCTCTGTAAGAAAATCAGTGCAGTTGAAACTCACAGCTTTAGCTGTCATGGAAACACAATAGATATTAGGAAAAAATGGCCTGAGATGATGGAATCATCCCGTCCCTCGAGAGACGGAGAATGAAAACGAATATAAAACCTGGATCTGGAGGTTATTCTTTACTTGACTTAAGGGTTTTGACCTCTGTGATCTTTGATCTTTGCTGTGGCTCTATCACTTTCTTAACTTCAATCTAAAATAGTCCTTTAAGCTTGTTAAAGCTATTGCACGGGAGGAGCCTCGAAGAAGATACCATTCATGAATGTGAATGCTTAAGCGGCGCATGCATCCCCCACTGGTATCTTTTTAGATTTGCAGGCTTGGTTATTTATATATAAAATATATGACAAAACAGAAAATGTCTTATTTATATTCTGTTAATTATGTATTTCATTGATCAAAGTAGGGAAAGCAGGTTGAGAACAGAAGAGATCAAGCTGTCTAAACGGGAATGTATCTATGTGACAGCTTAACAGCTTACTATAGATAGTAGTATATATATTTTGTCTACTATCATCTGCATTTTTCCAACATTTTAGCAATTAATCATAACTAATGTTGGACATACAACTGGGTCTCATGAGGTTTCTCAAATCACAGCCTTTCCTATAAAGTCAGGTAGTTCCTCCACAAATGGTTGTATAACAGCATAAGTGCACATCAGGGATTTTGTATCCATCTATCTGTCTATCTGTAATACAGTAAGGCTGTACTTAGGCCCACTTAGGTCCAACTCGCTGCAGTCCTTCAATGTGCAATGCTTAGTCTTTTGCTGTTGGTAGTAAACTGCCCCTGTCACTCCAAAGTCTGATGAGCATCTGATTGTAATATCCAACCGCGAGGAAGCAACAGGTCAAGCAGGGTTCAGACAAAAACTTAGAAATAATGTTCGGGTTTGCATCAGGTTAGGTTACATCAGACAAACAACAGGCAGTGAATGTTAAGACTTCGAAAAGTAGTAGGTTTGCGTCGGGCTCGGTTACATTATATTTACTCAATTGGCAGATCCTTGTCTCCTAACAGACTAACAAGTGAAGGACAACAAAGCTTCAATATAGTTGTAGGTCCTGGAAAGTAAATCAGTTCCATAAGTGTTGGAGATCAGGTAAAGAAGTGCACCAAAAGTTCCAGATAGGTTGGTCACGCCTGCTTTGATAGCATTTGGTAGATTGCTTCACTATTTTGGAACTACCAACTAGAGCAGTCTGGACCGTGATTGCTTTGTCTGCAAGGATGGCGATGCTGGAGGCCGTTCCTTGGAGGATCACGGTGGCCTGCATGAGCATGAGCCCGTATGATTGCATTTAAGTAGATGGGTGCAGTCGTAGCAGTCACTCCGTAGGCAAGCATTAGTGGCTTGAGTTGGATTCTGGCAGCCACGGGTTGCCGGTGGGGGTTATTGAGCATTGAAGTAACGTGCACTTGCCACCAGCCAGTTACCTGTTGTCTTGGTCTCTGGTCAGATTGTGTCAGGAAATTTGTGACCAATACATTTAATATGTTCCTAATTGTGAATGATATATTTTGCCTGACCAAAGTTGTGTCTCATGGATGGTTGACCTGAGGGGCCTGGAGGAAGGCTTTAGATTAGGATGTTTGGTTCTATGCTCGGAGTTACCATGATCTCTATGGCATTGAGATGAGCTGCAGTCTCAGACAGCCTCCGTTCTCAAAATGAAAACATCTATTCTGGCATGACGTCTAGTGACCTAGGGTATTCCTACCATATGAAACAATACTGAGATGCTTCTATTGCACTTTAAGCTTTTTGGTTTGACTTTTAAGATGCAATTTGGAACAATAATCTTCTCAACAGATAACAGGTCTGTTATAATACATTTATATATCCAAGTAAGGACAACTGAGGCTCATCAAGTTAATTATGTTAGTCACCACTGTGAGGATCAATTAGAAAATCAAACATCTTTTCAGAAATGTTTCTGGCAGAATGAATGGCCTGAGCTGGACTCTTCAGGGTAACCACAGCTACAGTTAATAAAATTAATCGTGGGTAGGTTTGGTAGATTTGCGACAAGACAGCTTTAAGACAAAAGCTAAAAGAACTTGGATCTCCATATTTATTGAAATAAATGGAAATTGTATTGCACAGACATGGCTCTGACACATGTTGCAAAGGTTTGGTAACTGAGGATGAATTTAATTTATAACTTAAATATACAAGATATTCATTATACGATTACATTTATAATAGATATGGAATTACCTATTTTTCAGTTGATTCCTTAAACATACTGTATGTTTATGAATTCACGGTTTTATAGATTTCATATTGACACCTGCTCATTGTTTATTTTGTCCAAACAACAATTTACAACACGGATAAAGCAGCAATTACACATGGAATAAACTGCCAACTGTAAATATACCCCCGGTTTTAGTGATAATGATATGATGTGGTGCATTTTAATTTGAAAGAATCAAAATAAGGGGTTTTTGCCCCAAGTCCATTTCCCAGATTACATTTTTATTGAATATGGCTTTTCACCGTGCTCAGTGTTTAGGGCTGTATTGACTTTTTTCTAGCTGGGACAGAGATGCTGCTACTCCAAAGTGGCATTTTGCACATATCCCAAGAATCCTAGCAATATCCCTCAAGAGCTGTGAGCTCTATAACAAACTTCTTATATCCTTGTCTGTTGATTGGTCTGTAGTCCAGAGCGATCGCAGGATTTACAGACAGCACTGGAAGAAAAGTAGACAAATGATATTAAACTAGGGATCCAGAGATCACATCTACTCCATCCATCCCTTCTTTCTCTCCAAAAAAAAAAAAAACGAATTCAAGGAGCACAATCCCGTCTTTAAGGATGTCAGCCTATTTGTATTCTAGGCTCCCACCGTGTCTCCTCACTTGTGACTGAGCACAAGTGAACGAAGGAGAGTGAGCAAGGAGGGAGGAGGGCAGAAAGAGGGAGGGAGTGCGTGAGGCAGAGGAAGGATGAATCTAATGCGTTGCAGCAGAGAACTGTGACAGACCGGGCATTTATTTGAGCAGACTCCTGCCACAGCAGCAGCAGCGGCGGCGGCGGGAGCAGCGGCAGTGCTCAGCACCGCTCTGTCACTCATTGTCTTCGCCACAGCTGGAGACAAGGTGGACGCGAAAAAGGCGGCGGCACATGGGAATACGCTGGGAGCACAACACTCTCCAACACCAGCAGTATGTTTTGTGGAATACTATGTTGGCTTATTCAGCTTTGCCTTGCAACGTATAATTTCCCTTTTCCTCTCGGCACTCTTCAGACCATCTATTACCCTTTCCTCTGTCTTGATTTCAAGGGCTATTCATGCCATGGGAAAGCGTGGCTTGAATGAGAATCAGTGCCGGTCTCTCTACAGGTCAGACATTAGTAGCTGCAGAAGACTCAAGAGGCATTCTGCACATTATGCAAATCTCCTGAGTACTCCTCTGTGATCTCCAGGGACTTTATCACAGCTCCGCGTCTCATCCACTGGAAAGAAGTCTGGGTAGTTATTGGTGTTGAGAGGTACAGATAAGAAGTTCTGCTCCCGACAGGCTCCAGCTTTTCTATTCTTATCCCTTTTCCCGTATGGCTATTGAGTGTTTGGTCAATGTGAGGAGAAAACAAAGACGAGAATTAAAGAAAATCGAAGTCTTGTTCCTTCGTAAGACAAAGAAAACAGGCACTACGGAATTCTGTTTTTATTGAGTTCCACTGTTGGTGAATCTTGTGCCTTCTTCCTGAAGGGCCACCCAGGACTAAGATGTGAAACACGCTGGTGAGTAATACAAGTTTTCAACTCTCATACAAACATTTGCAGCGTGATGGACAGTGCACTGACGCACAGGCATCAACACATCAAATATCACTGTGTGTTGTCACAAGTGTTGCCGAGGTGTCGTCATCTGTTCAAACTAAGAAATGTATCAGCTTATGTCTCCCCAAGAACTGACACTGGACAAGGTTCATGTTATAAAATGTGTATATGCAACACCTGGCAGATTTTGTCATGTGTAGCCCCCCTGCATTATTATTTCTCTTATTCCAAAGTATTTTTCATTCTGACATTATTGCCGTAATTCATTTCATGCTTGCAGCGGAAACCGAGGATTGATGCCTTCCATTTAGGCTAACATAAAATTGACAGTTTAACTGATTCATGACCGGGCTTCTCCACCAAGATCAACTTCTCGTATTTTGTTGCTAAGCTACAGTTCCATTATGCGACAGTAATCATACTACCTGTCAGGAGGGACCTGATTTACTCTGTTTGGACATCAGTGTAATTCATTACTTTGGGTCTGAGAGCTTAGTTTTGTCTGCATATGTAGAGGAAACATCTGTTTAGCTTGTCCTTTAAGGCTCTTGGCTGCTTTGTGGCTGCACAGAGCTCGCTTGAATTACTGTATATGCCTACACTGTCAGCATTGTGCACAGTGCAGACGTTGTGGAAGCACACACCACAAATCAGGATAAGAGACAAAAGTGCACAGTATCTCAGGTTATTCAGCACTTTAAATAACATCGCTTGATGCAACACGAGGCACGGGACATGAATAGATGTTGGTAATATAATGGTAATTGTCTCAGCAGTTACTGTGTGAATCCATAGATGACTTTTTCTGCTCAGGTCACAAAATACATTGTGCTTGTCCTTAGTGTAGGGGCTGTACCCAAGAATTTGCTTTTGAATGGACTATCAAGCAGCACCTTATCGAACTGTAACATTTTAAAGTAGAGTGCATTGGGACATTTAGGGTGACATCAGCGTTCAAATTTAACCTCTAAGCTAATGTGTGCTAACCCCGCTACAGATGGATCCGAAATTTGCAATACAATTTTTGATAGATAGAAGATATTAAAAAGCCACAAACAATGTAGCATTATGTTTCTCTCTCAGACTCACCCAGGGTCAGTGTAGCCAGAGATCATTTTGTTCTCTGTACGATTAATAAGGTCATTTTGTGACACTCAGCTGTAATCTGGATAGCAAAATGTATATCAGGTCTTTTCATGCATGTTGTGATGATGAACGTGAATATCGACCCCCTATGTCTGTATCTCCCCACATGACGTCTCTCTCCAGCCAATAATGCCTGTGATGATAAATGTGACGTGACTCAACAAAACCACTCAGCTGAGTTTGTTCCCGCTCGTCGCTCATTTGATTCAAACAGAGACCATAGCTCATACCTACGGTGTGGTGAACCAAAGTGTCACTTAGCCATGGTCACTTAGCCATGACCACTTTGAACGGCATTTCGGAGCAGTGTTTCAAAGCAACTGCGCTTTGGAATCTCGACCCAGCAGTCGGTATTGAGTGTGCCATCCCTGCTCTGGTCTAGTAAGATAATTTTCCTCTAAATATGATAATTTTAAGCTCCTGGTACAATACTTAAACATTTCCCATCTGGACACGCTGCCCTGGGTCACCCTGTACCTGTCATCTCCACCAAGTGAACAGGACAACTTGATGTAGTGGAAGGATTTTACCCCAGAGAGCAGCGTGATGACCAGGAGGGCTCACTCTGCAGCTGCTTCTGGGGACTGAAATGATCCCAGAACTAGCAGTAGCTGTGGATAGTCGACTTGAAGAATCCCAGTTGACTGAGGAGTCTGACGTTTTGAATCATTGGCTTTAAGAGAGCAGCCTCAGTACTTAGAGAGTTGAACACCGTCTCTATTCAAAACACAAATGCCTCTTTTCTGTTGAAAAGGCCATGTGATCCATATCCTGGCAAGTCAATGTCAGTGACAGGTCCCCTCTTCTTGTTCAGTCTTGTCTAACATCTAACTGTATCAGCTATAATTACACATTGTTGCAATTGTCAAGTACTAAACAGATTGAAAATCAAGTGCACCAAACACTGGTGACCTGTGTCCTCGAGGATTGGAGTGCTGGTGGTGGGCGGTTTCTACTCTACTCAATCACACTCCTTTGTCACCCACAGGCCCATTGAGATGAAGAGGGAGCATTGCACACACATTTAGATTATACCATCATTTGTTTGCATGTGGCCGGGGCGTTCGAGATGCTGGACGAGTGCAGTACCCGTGAGGGAGCATGTGGTAATGAGCCGTGTGTTCAACCCTTGAAGCCACTTGTGATTCTTGAAGCACTGAGGCGGTGATGAAAGGCTGGTAACTGCAGTTGATTAAGATATTAGAAAACGCATTCAACCATGAAAAAAAATTGAATTTTATGCATCATCAAAATCGGAGCAAACATACTTCAATTAGTTCAATTGATCAAGTCTTTCCCTCAATCACTTGAAAAAGTGAACAGGATTTCATTTAGCCACTTGCCATTCATTAGGAAATGGGTGTGTGTCGCCTGTGATTGAGGCAGACGACTCAGTCTGTTTGAAGGATTGTGATATTTCAGTACAATATCGTAATCATCGCACATGAACGTTTTACCATTACCCAGTATTCTTCCAGCTGCAAACCCCACTTCACTACAGCAAAAATAATACAAAACTGCATAATATTGGCTCTATGCTCCTCTTGCAAACCCAAACTGCACTAAACCGGCAGCCGTATGGGGAACCGAGCGTGCCAGCGCCGAACAACAGACCATCAGCCATTCTTTTGAAGCTTAATCCAGCGCAAATCCCAAACCAAAAACATTAGTCTCAGTGGCAAGCATATGTGGCATATATTATTGAACAAGAAAACAATAGGAACAGCATCAAAAACAAATGAGAAACAGGAGCACACCGGTGGACCTCTAGAGGGAACCACAGCTGGCTCGATGTGTACTTATGCTACACCACTGATACCTACAAAGCAATTATTCAAATACAGTGGCTGTAATAACATATCAAATGCTGTTTTACTTCAACTCTACAGGCAAATGTAGTTTTACTTTTGAACTGAGTAAAATGTATTAAATCAGCTTCTATCAGAATCAAATTAAAATGAGCCTTTCAAATAATTATTTATAAATAGATTTTAAAAAACAGACGGAAAGATTATAAAAACAAGGGCTTCGTCAATATAGAGAAACATACAAGTTAATTACAAATTGAGTCTTATTTCTTACTGAGTGCAAAATTGTATTATTACTCGCTGCAATAAAAACACAAGGGACAGGGATAATGACTGGTCGTACAAGGAATCATGAATTTGATTAGTAAATCAAATTAATATGAAGATAAAATGTAAAGCACACAACAAAAAATAATTCCCCAATGTGCAGGATAACAATATCTTTAGATTTTGGTTGGCCAAAACAAGCAAGTACTCAACAACAACAACAACAAGTGTTCTTTTGACAACATATTGCTGTCACACCATGTTGCTCCAATCTGTGCTCTGCTTGGTTTGCTGTGATTCATTATCCAACGCTGGCGATCCAAACACCCCTCACAAATTATTCTCAATTAATTTGTTGAATTTGCTGGAGATTTATGACATCATCTCTGGTACATTAGGCACTTCATGCATTGTGGACCAATGAGAGAGCTAAGTAATATTAAACTAGACTAAAGATGGAGTTAATCTCTATCCGGCTGCATAGAGGTGAACACGCAGTGGGATTTGTGTGGCTGTTTCTATTGTAAAGTGTAACAACGTTTATTGTGAACCAACCCTGTGACAGGACTTGAGTCAACCAATAAACAACCCTTCAAGGTTACTCATAACACTGTTCCCTGTGTAGGTAAAGATACTGCACCTATACAGTCTCTATGGAGAGGATGCATCAGGGAGATTGACAGATGAGCTGTACAGATGTAAACAAGTAAGGAAATCTAAGCTCTTCGTGAAAAGACGCCTATTATAAGCTTAGAAAGTCATAAAGTTGTCCTAACCTTAGATTATTTGTGGAGCTACACAGAGATTGGACCAATATATCTAAACCTTGACTCATCTGGTCTAACTCTTTCTCTTGCCCTCCCTATCTGGCTCCAAGAACATCAGAGTGCGTTCTCATAGAGATATTTTGCACCTTCCTCTTGTTCTTATCTGTTTGGCCTCCTAACTCAACCTTGGGTCTCGTGGTTACTGCAGAGGAGAAAAAGGAGCTCTGTCCTATAACGCGAGTAAGTGGTGGATTTGGAAACACTTTTTATGACCTTGGTGCACTGTCAAAAGAGGTCCAAACATAAGACAGTGCTCGCTAAATGAAAGAGAATAAAAGTCCTTTTAAAGACCTGATCTCAACAAAGAAAATCCCCATCCTTGAACAACGACAATCTAGATTCACAAGATAGATAAAATAACTTTTCTTATGGGTCATGTACTTAGAAGGCTTCACGGGGCTTTCACACCCACCTTGTTCTTTGAACCTTTCAATTTAGTCTGAACCAAAATAATAGGTCTGAAAGTTTTTCTCGACCAATGGCCAAAAGTTCACTTGGACCAAAAGAGGTGGTTACTGTCCAGATCAAATTGAAACTGGGTTTATTTCATTTTCACCGTAAAAAAACAATTGCAGGAAGTTGAGACAGTGTTACACAACAGAAGAAAAAGAAGCAGCTCATAGGAGTCACTTCAGTCTTTGACTCTGTAAAGGTTTGAACAACTAGGATTTTCATTTGACAGATTTGAACTAGTGTCGAGTACTGAGCCTGAAGTTGGTGACACTGATAGTGATGTCATATTGATATTAAATTCAAGTAAAAAAATGGTTCATTTATTTTCTCAATTCAAACAGAAAGACTGCGACCAAACTGTCGACAAACCAATCACTGTCAAGTACAGGTAGACGCAGCCCACGAAGGTGATGACGTCAGGACATACACATGTCTTAAGTCAATTGAAATGTGAATGGATCACATGCAAACAAGACTTGACCTTGGTCTGGACTTTTAGGAGTGAAAACACCCTTAATGACACTGTAAAGAATAATGAATAAATGTGTCCTGTCAAAAACATTTGATTCATTGTTACATTTAAACTTTAAAAAAAAAGGCCAACTCTGCTGTAGTCAATGGAAAATGTGCTGAATACAGTTTATATTACAGTAGGTTTATCTATTCAACACATTTCTCATTTACCATACATAATACATGTGCTTTATTACACTGACATTCTGGAATTATACAACAAATGAAAAACATACATGCAATATTGATTACTTAACTGCTTTAAAATCCATCCTTCTTCAAATTTCAAGGCAATCCATTTAATAACAGTTGCTGAGAAACATCTCTTCAAGAGGCCTGGTAAATATTTGTGCGCATCTTTCATTTGACGTGATATGTTGGTATGTTGCTGCTTTTAGTGCTAGACGAAAAGCCAGGAGGTCACCAAAGTCAGCAGGATTCACTCTCTTGGCAGCATGGGCATCCACACAGGATGGCAATCAATCCAGTAGCTGCTGAGATATACAGTCGGGACTTAAGTAGTGGGCGAACAGGCTGACTGATATGGCCATCCCTAGAGTCCTCCCATTAGATACAGATTTATATCTGATCATTGGTCTGAGATGCCTTCAAGCCAAATCTGTAGCGTAGCGCGCCCCGCCATCTCCTCCGGCTCTCCATACATTGCCCATTAAAATTATGTTGTTTTTAACCAGTCTGAGTTTACACACGTGTCCAATGACACTTTGTATGAGTGCAAGAGAGAGAGAGCGAGAGGAAGAGAGCGAGGCTGAAGTAATGAATGAAAAAAGCTATAAAGAAAGTTTTTACATGTTTAAGAAAAGCATCGATCATTATGTGGTGATCAGTGTTGATATTGTGGCGTCATTTCATACAAATCGACGTTTAAACTGAAACAGGACACGGACGCAGCATTATTTTTGGATCCCAAAGCCCCCAGGGGAACCAGTCCAGTTGCCCACCTGTAACTCACTTCAGTGACATATTCTTTCCGCTTATTGGCACTAATAATAGATTAATAACAGATAGCTAATTTGAAATCCAAACCCGATGAGACATGTTTAGAATCTCAACAACCTGATAGGACAGGTTTCTCCCTATGCTAATGCAGACAACCCCCAAAAAGGTCTCTTCCCCAGGCATTCTTTGTACCTGCTGCCATCTGGAGTAGACATTTCAGAGTGTGGGCATGTCTGCACAGGTCACATCCGCTCTAATTAGTATTTCATCATAATTACACTGAGACCGCAGACTGACAGCTCTATTTAAACCGGTGTAATGCTGCAGGTAGATAGTGACTGAATGAGTAGAAACGTCATCCTATCATAGTGGGAGCAGCCACTTAATGCTGGTAACTGCTCATTTCCTGATGGTGAAGATATTTGAAAAAGAGAAAAAAAAATACAGACGGACTGTGAGAGTTGGTCATTACAGCTGCAAATGGAAACCATATGATGAAGAATGAATCAATTAAATGTATATTGGATGATGTAATTCATCTGTAAAATGATATGTAGATTTCTGGGCCATGATACTTTTTCAGTGAAAAAGGTAATTCCCATCGAAAATGTGTCATCAGCTTCACCTACTTACAGTTTTTGTTTACCACCTGACAATAGGTGATGCACACATACGCCCTGGGGATGCTGATCCTTCAAGAACGAAAACAAAGAGAAGTGCATTGGAAACAAAGGAATGTAGGTTACTACAGCGATACAGTAAGACGAGGTTCGTTGACGAGCGTGTTGAGAAACTCTGGATGAGCAAGAGGAGGTGCACCTTGTTGGAGCTGGGCCATCGGAATTCTCCATTGTAGAAATTCTCCTTTTGATTAAAACACCTAACAAGGCCAACGCATCACTCTTGGAATAATTTTTGAAATATCAATTAAAGTAAAGGCATTTCCATATCTGTTTCTTAATAAGAACATTTTGTACTGATTTGGATTGGTACACGTCTCACTGTCTGTTATAAATCTGTTCATGGAGTGTGTCGCAGAGAAATAATGATTTATTATCGCAAAGGGTCATTGGTCAGGGTAAAAGCAGGCAAAACCCCAGGGAGTGCGAGTGCAAGGGTCCATCTAATTTTGATAACTAATGTTAAGCACAGTCCTGGCACAATCTGGAAAAGGGTTAGTCAAGGGACTATATTATCCACAGATGAAGTTGGGGAAGGCTTTCCTAGTGTCCAATCACATTAAGTCCTCTCATCCCCTTTAAGAGCAGCTGACAGTTTCCTAATGGGCACAGAGCAGAGTCCAGTCCAACGTCTGGAAGGTTTTCTACAAAAACCCAGAAGTGGATTTGTGTCCAACGAATCATGTTCACAGAGTTCCTCTCCATCTGTAACATAAGGGCAGTGACACTGTTCTGTGCATAAAGGAAGTTATGATGTTCATTTTGCTCACAAGGACAAAGGTTGAGAATATTATTAACTATAGCAAACAAGATAAAGCTAAATGACACATAATAAAGCACACCTTCTCTATATATTTAGCAAATGCTACATAATTAAAGCACAGACACTAATACATATGCATTCCAAAAAACAGATCAAATCAACCATATCCTGCCCTTTGACATTGGTATTGGACATTAATTAACAGGGCATCACACACTGGGACTTGCAGAACTCTGCCCTAAAGGAAAATAAGGAAAATAATTATTTTGAATAGGGTCAGACTGCTTTTCCACAATATGTGATGTTTTACATAAAGGCATATGGAAAGTTGAACAGAAGATTAATAAGACCCAGTTTAAATAATATACTTTCTTTTGAAACAAATACAGATCTGTGTCCTTTTTAGTAATAAAAGGTCCACATATTACTTTTTGTGTATATGCATTACCAAGTACTTTTGGTATCACTTAAGGCCACTTATGAATATTTAATATTCTAACAACAGACTTTATTTCAGATTTGAATGTACACATCTTGGTTTTAAGGGCTTTCATACTTTAATCGCATTGCATGTGCAGTTACAAATTATTACAAAACTAAAACCAACCCCTAAATACATGTATAATATATTTAATCCCTGCGTGATGAGCTTACAAGTGAACCAAACCCTTGTTGTACAGAGTAGTATCATGCATGTATTTAAAAAACCCTCTGGCAGCGTCTCATCTCTTGGTTTTAGGAACAGCTCCAGTGGAGATCTGCGGAACCTGCTCTCTCATCTGCAGTGTTTAACATGTCCATGAACTGTTGCTTAGTTGTAATTAATGTGCCCATTAGTGAGTAGGTTTCCCTTTGCACTGCATATCTGAACAGTGCTATGTATGTTTTTTCTTCAAACGAGAGCAAACGGGATTTTCTAAGACTTAAAACAATCACAGTTGTATCACAGTCAAGACAACAACCTCCCATTCTGACCATGATATTGTCAAAACAATAGTAAATACTGCACTGAGTAAACACTGCGATATCTATTATTCGATACTGCGGCTCAATGTCACGTACATTGCCACTTAGTCTTGCATTAGGGTCAGACCGCAAGCCAGCAGCCACTTGTAAGTACTGTAAGATATTGTAATGAGGCTTAGAAAGTCATTCATTTCTCAGCAGAGGACCGCGAGCAGCATGAAACATATGGAGGGAAAATGGCAAACCAGTGTTGCTGGCAATTCGGCTCTGATTATTAAGGAACACCTGTTTGGCTGGCTGGCGAGGCGACTCCGGGTCCCGCTGAATAGCAGCAGGCTAATGAAGGTCTCCTCAGCTTAATTGTTTGAGCTATAAATAGTGACGGATAGAGGGATGGAGTGTGACTTCACTCTCATCCATTTTTTCCCCCCGCCATACATGCAGTGAATGTGCCATTAGCGGTGGGTTGTTGTGGGTTGTGAATAGGCCACGCGAGGCAATCGTGTAATAGCCATCATTAGCAATTACAAAAGAGTCATTAATGGCAAACAGTAAACTTTGGTGAGGGGACACGTGCAAAAAAGTGAGGGCTGCTGTTTTGAAGTCGGAGCGAGACTAATAATCTCCAACAAACATTCAAGGTGTTTATTATGAAGGTGACCAGCAGCTGTTAGATTAGCAGCCAAGGCCTGTTAAAGGTCTTTCTCATCAGCAATTCAATTCATGGCCAAAGTGATTTCTTCTTGCGTTGGCCTGCACAGTCCCCAGCTCTCTTATTTCCTCTGCTGTGACAGAAGCTCATTTTGAGGAGAATTAAAGGCAGAACACATCACTGATTGCAGCATTACCCATAACTATATCTCCAAATGACTCCCTGACACTAGAACTCAATGAGAATGAAGCAGGATCACCTGATTTAGTGTTCAATAGAGTTTGAAGCATTATGACTGCAGCGTGCGTCCCTGCTGTTCGGGGAGGGGTCACCTTCGTGATGTGTTTGGCTTGCAGTGTTTTTTCAGGTCAACCCTTTTAAGAGAGAACGGGGGTTGACAGTGTTAACAATATCATAATGATTCACAGCGAGAACAGAAGTCATTGTATCTTTGAAATGTTGATTTTCAAGGAGCAAAAGAGAGAATAATAAGGCTAAAATGACCAGAATCTCCTTTTTTTCCCCCAAACAATGTACCTCAAAATCTGTTTTTTGGGTGGTTATAATAGGGCACATGTGATTATTCCCATTATAAATCCATATATATATATATATATACACAGACTTAATACTATTTTAAGATAAATAGGACATTAGCTGATAAACACACAAAAATGGAGCCACTAGAAGGCTGCTGCTCTTCCTCATAAGACGGTCCAATATGTATCTAGATGCATGGCCCTTGATATGATTCAGGATTCACCTTGCATGTGCTTCATAAGAAACCGATGTGGCACACAGCGTCAGCAATGAGCACCATTATTGCAATTAATGGCTGATCTGTGTATTTATTGAGGCTAATAAAACCTGAATCATCAGACACTGCACTAAGTCAACAGAACGGGGAAGATGAGTTGAAAGGGAAAATACAGGTCGGGACCAACAATGACAAAAACAAACAAATCAACCAAATAACCAGCATTTTCCAATTAAGTGAGTAATTCAGTCAAGCAGAGACAATAGAGTCGAGTCTCCAGTCCTTTGTTCACACAGATTCGAAAATAATCCGCTGCTGTGGGATAATTAAACTGCCCCGACCACTGCTACTATTATATCATCATAGTAACCTCATGCCTCAACTCACAGAACACAGACACTGAATGTTGTATAAGGAGTCACACGCTGCCTATTATGATTTAGATTTGTATTTGCACGTGAAGAAAACAAAAGAAAAAAAATGTACCGCTCTCTATCCATCCATTATCTATATCGTTTATCCTTTTGAAGGGCATTGAGGAAGCTGGAGTCAGTCCCAGGAGGAGGAAGTTGAAGTACCTGCAGAAAACCCACGCAAACAAGTGGAGAACATGCAAATTCCACACACAAAGACCCAAAACAAATCTGGAAGCGACCCTCTTGGCCAATTAGGCATGAGGCTACAGTGCTAGCCACCGCACCACATGCTGTCCAACTAATGATTCTCTGTTGCTAAAATCAAAGGTCAAACCCGTCTCTGACAGTTGATGCATTGCAGAAGGATACGTGCAATCAAGGACATTTTCCCAGAGAGACTGTCGGTTCCCCCCGCCGATTAAAAGTCTGCCCATCGCCACTCTTGGTTTGGAAATTCAAATTTTACATACACAACAGGTGAAAACAGAGCGTGGAGAATACACAATGTATTACTGACGTTATCTGTCGCACAACTACAGGAGCCTGTACCAAACAGTTATGTTATAAAGTCCCTGTTGGATAGCTATTCAGGCCGAGTGAGCCATCTCTTCAATTGCCTGAATAAACTGGGAACATTTGTTTGACTATGTCATTATCCTGGTTGGATGGTCCTGGTTTTCATTTTATCCCATTTTGTCATAATTGGTCCTTTTTAATCGGTTTCTGAAGTGGCGATATGCCTGATTAACATAATTAACACCGAATGAAATTGTTTCTTTCAGGGGCAAACTGTAATTACACGTCATGTTCCGAGTCTACGGTCAATACAAGGAATACAAGAGGTTCAGTGCAACGGCTACAAAGCAAATAGTTCAACTCTGACTGACCCTCATCTCCTCCCCCTGTCCGGCATCTCTCAGCAGACCTGTTACAGCTCTTGCACAATTTAGACGTCTGGTGTAATCTTGCTTAAACGCCACCGCAATTATTTGACTGCTTACAAGCAAACCCCCCTTGTACCTGCTGCCATTTCCTCTCAGGTTTCTGTCGAGGTTTTTTTTTCCCGGAAAATCTACTTATTTAGAAATGATACATTTGGGAAATTGAAGGAACCAGAGTGTTATGTAGTATAACAAAAAAAGTGAAGGTCAACAATCACCATAGAATGAGAATGAGATAACTACTCTACTCCTGTCACTTGTATAGCTACTGAAACACACACACAGCCAAGATCATGACGAAGGAATGCTCTGGCTTCTAATGCTGTTTTGTGTTGGCCCTGACCCTGAACATTCTCCTACAATCTTTTTCTCCGGCTCTTGGCATTGTATTATGCATGAGTTTTAAACATTCAGGGCTGTGTGGAGCCAGTCCGCATACTCTTTGATGTTCCTCCCTCTCTACTTTCAGTCCCCCGGATGCCAGTGTATTATTATCCTGTAGGTACAGCTACTTAACTGTGTAAATATACAAAAAATAACATTATTATGACTGTTTTCTTTCAAATGAACAATCTGGAAAAGCAAATAAAACATAATCACGGTATCGAAAACACAAACAGTTAAAGTTTGAATCTCCCCGTCAGCAATCATCTGAAATGTCATGTGCCGCCGCAAAATCGAATGTTTGCTTCCAAAGGTTCAGAAAATAAAATTGTTGATTATTTCTTGTGCACTCGACAAGGAGCTGGTCATGTGGTTGAAGTGTACCGTGGGATATACCATTCACATGCAAGGGAGCTGTGATGAAGGGAAAAAAGTTTACTCTGCTTTTAGTCGATGCTTGAAGGGATTTCTTGTCAACAAATAAGTAAAACTTTTTTTAAAGAAATCAATTCACTTGTATAAGACATGACTAATAGAGAAACTAATTTAACATGAAAAGCAGGTGGTTTTGGCCTCTCTCCTTCTTAGTTTTCTGACTCACAGCATGTGATAGTGTGCGTGTTTCCATGTTGAGGAGTTGGTAGCAGGCAGTGGGAGTCGGACTCAGATTTGAAAATGGCCTCTGCCTCCTCTTCGAGACCCCCCCTGTCAAACACAACGGTTTGCCAGAGTGTACATCTCAGAGAATAGGAAGCTAAATAGCTCCGGCCTCTGTGTGGGAGAGAGAATAAATAAATGGAAAATTGTGCCACGGGGTATTTTCCGTCACTGGAGGAGTGTGTGATGTTTAGCGAAACGCCGGAGGAAATTCAAACCCCCATACTCGGAACATAAGGGTCTGGGGGACCTGAGCACAAATTTCACATTATGCACCCCCACAGGCGTCGCCTAATGTTGATGCAGTAATTATTATTTGTCTTTTAGTTCATGTTTGAAACATAATAGAAGAATCACTTTTCAGCAGTGGATTCTGGCATCATCATCACAGTACTACTGATGGTGCTGTTGTTACAGACACCCTTTACATGGTGCTACTAGGTCTACTTAAGAGCCCATATGTGGGAAACCAGCATAATAAAATGACAGTAAATAAGTAGAATATGTATGCAGTACTAAATAGCAGATTATATATTAATATTTATGCCCATCAAGCACAGAACAGTGAGGCAAAGACTTGTTTGGATTAAAAGGTGACAATTTTAATGAAGGATTATATTTGCATCTTCAAAGGTGTCTTGTCTTTTCTCCAGAGCTGTGAGGTACAATAGACGTTTTTCTGTGTGTGCAGTACTCTCTGTATTTTCTGAATTGTCTTCATTCCCCCTGCGTGGATCTTTTATTCTGTTTGAGTGCACGTGTCGGTGAGGGAGAGAAACAAAGATGCAGAGGAGGAAAGAGTAACAGTTCCGAGCTGCTGAAAGCCTACGACTTATTAACCTGCACCCATTTCCACACTGACTTTACAGCCAGACCTACTAAAGGGAATCCGAGGGTTCAGTGGTTATCCATGAACAGCTTTCTTGCATCATCAGCACACATACTGAACTGGGTTTAATATAGATTTATTTCAGTTTATTTGTATTTGCTTGCTCTTTGGTTTTTTAATGTGTTACACATTTAAAATGCTCAACCCATATAATCATAGCAAACTCTGGCCTCATATGCATATTTACAGCAAAACAAGGAATTAAATAATGTATGAATCTATTCTGACTTTGCATCTTCACCCTAAGGCTATCAACTTAATGACATGTGAGTATAAATATATTATTGAGATAACCTTTTAAAATATTAAGTAAGGTTTTGTTGAAAATGTGATCTGGTGGGGTCGGTTATTTTGTTTCTGAAATGCTTTTTCACTTATTTGTTGAAATCCTCCGATAGACTTCGATTGATAATCCTGTGTCTGTGGCCCTTGCAGGACTGTAATAATAATAATAATTTCATTATGACCGAATGATTGGCTGACGTACCTGTCTGTCAGTAACCGACCTGCTTGGCAGTGCCCTACCCCCCCTTGCTCAGCCGGAGAGAATTCACGCCGCTGACGCAGAAACGATAGACTAGAGGTTAGCGAGTGAGTTGTGAAAAAAGTTGTGCGGTTTGACGAGGGGGCCAATGGGAGGGGGTGGGATTTATTGGCTCTCATGTTTTCAAAGTGTAGCCTGCTCTTGATAATGTTAACCCTATAGCTTTAAGCAGTAGTGCTATATTTGATCGATGTGAGAGTTATTTGCACTTCGTGTGGTTCTATAAAACTATGTGGTCTTGCTTATTCACACCAACCCCCAGAATTGTATTAATTCAGTTAATTATCAGCTTCATTAGGATTGTCATCAGAATCAGTCACTAAATCCAATAATTCCTACAGCTTTTCCTCTGCCAGACGCTGTTCTAAAAAGGAGATTGGATTGTCCCTTCAGAATAGACTTCCATTCCAAAGACAGAAATAAGTCTGAAGCCTACAGAGTGCGCCACTGAATTAATTTACTCTATTGTCGTAAAATGCAAAGAGCCTCATTCAAGCCTATAATTAAAGGTGCATAGGGTTTGCTGGAGTGCTGAACTGACGGCACCTCTATTGACTTGGGAAGGATGCAGGGCTCTGCCCCATCTATAAGAGTAATAATGCAGACTTTCTCTACCTTCCACACTATCACCCACATCCATCTGCCTCCTCTCGGTGTGGCGGGAAGGAACTGGGGTTTGATATTTCGGGAGTGTTACTATGGAGAGTAAATCAACTTAGGTGTTTGTTGAGATCATCCACTGCCTGTTGTCCCTGCACCTGCAATATTATCTTTAGTGCCTTAGACAGGGGAAGAGTGATTGGGACACTGCCTCTGTGTACGCCACCGCCTGCAGAAAAGACCAAGGCCGAGGGATCAGGGGTTGCTTAAAGTTTGTCTGGCAAGCTTTCTCTCCGATCCGTGATACAAAGCCTATTTTATTGTAGCCGAGATAGAATTGTATGACTTGACCTGCACCTATTTTTCACCTAATCCTCTGCTGTGACACCACAAATAGAGTAATGTGTGGATGGAACTCTCTGCAGCCCCGTCCCTCCCTGCGAACACTGCAGCCGCCACACAGCAGCAGGTGTTGTGATACTGTGGTACAGAGTGATGACAAGAGGATCAGTAATCGCAAAAACCAAAGAAACTACAACCTACAACTCACTTATACCCAATCACAAAACTGGTGTAAAATTAGCTTGGAAAACACAAACATAATTTTGGGAAACGCGACGGCAACTTCCATGACTCAGCAACATGATGTCACACGAGTCCTTAAACAGTTGCAGAAGCTCTGTCGCAGATACAGCTGTGTTTAATGGAACTGTGCTGAGCACCATGGACAGCTCCCTCACTGCTCACAGCACTCGAGAGGCCATTGTGCAACCTGGGGTGAAATCATACATTTTTGGCTTATTCAATTCGTTATGAGTCATTATGATTATTTAATTAATTGCCTATTTTAGTTTTGCACAGTCCATTTAGGCTTCTTTTTTTTTTTTTAAATGTACATATCCATAGAGGCACTTACATCCAAAGAAAGTTAAAGCATTCACATATACTGACACAATAGTTACACACACTGAGCATTTATTTGTGTAATGGGGGGAACGAGGTTAGAAAAAGGTTCTAGTGTGCTACAAAGAGCCTGTTCTCCTCACTGTTACATTTTGTTGTGGTTCTAAGTCTGTGTGTTTCATATTGGTTTGGATATAATAAAATAGAAATTAGGCTAACATATATACAGTAGTGCGTTGTGTATGTACCACGATGTGCAGTGAGCGCAGGCATCTTGCTTTGCCCTCTGAAGCCTGTAGAAGCAGTTAAAGGAAAAACCTTCATAAATTAAAATAATGGTTTCACACTGTAACCATATTTCTGTGGCCGCAGTCAGAGCACTCAACGTTTAATTTACCCGGTCTTGTGGTACGGATGTTGACTCAGGGCAGAGATTCCTGAACTTTCCACCTCAGGCCCTCGAGGTGGTCGCAATGCAACAAAACATTAAGTGCTGCCGCAGACACACATACATGCACTAATGGACCTGTCCAAACACCGGCATAATTACAACACAAAAGAACACAATTTGTATTTATTTAATACATTCTTGTGGCAGAATGAATCAGCCAATGCAATATTGATGTAAACATACACTACTGTGTGTAGGAGCAGCAGACTGACAGGTGATGTTGTTCTGTGTGTGTGTGTGTGTGTGTGTGTGTGTGGCGCAGCAGCAGAATCCTGCACAATGCCCACAATTACATTTGAGGATTTTTTTTAATCAGTACTTTGAATGTGAAACTCACCCAATGAGTTAAGTAGAAACTATGCTTGGGGCGTAGCTTTTCCAATTTGGGTTTAATTTTGGAAACGGCCACTTGGAGATCACCCTCCACATTTAGTGGCATTCTGTATTTATTTTTTAATGCATTTTAATGTATTTTTAATGAATTTTAATGTAAGTTCAGAGAAAGTATTTTTGCATAAGAGCCAAATGGCAACAGAACATCCACCGTGGCCTTGGATAGCTGTGGATATTCCCTCCAGTCTGAAATCAGCCAATGTCTGCTGCAAATGATGCTGTCGCTAATCTGTCGTAACCATCTCAGGGGTCATGTGGGGACACAGACAATTGGAAGACATAGGACATTATTCCTTTTATGTTGTGTGTTATTAAATTGAACTAAAAGTGTGTATCTTTTGTAACAATTATAGCTAAAGTATGCTCTAATCATTTTTACATTTTATATTATTTCTGGAAACCATCTTGCCATGGACTTGCAGCCCAGTGTGACTTTAGGAAACTCAAGCTGAGCTTAATGTGAGGATTGTGTTCATATAGAAAGACTTTTCCCAAGTCAAGGATTGATCATTGGTAAGATGTTGACAGTCTAGCAGGTGTAAATTCTCTAATGCAATTTGATATGGCATCAGGAACTGGTAGTTCTTTAGGTCTTAGTTGTGAGAAGCACCACAGGTACAGAATAATTATCTCACTTTATAAAGGTGTCTTTTTCCCTTTCTGACATTTTCAGTCTGTGTTGTTTGAAGCTCCCTTTTTAGTGCTTTATTATCCCTGCATTGTAGAAAGCACATTGTGAATCAGACCCTAAGCTAAGGCAGCATGGAAGTCTAAAACCACACTTTCTATGAAAATGCTTCTCGTGGATCAAGATTAATCTCACTCCTACTGAGATACCTTTATATTGTTTAATTAAAAGCCAGGATCCTCTTCTCTACAACCTTGCTGAGCTGTACAGGCTGCTCTGTGCAGGTTCTTGCTGTTTCAGTCCATCTGTCCTGTTCATTATATCGAGGACGACTTATGTAGGCTTAATATTGAACTGACTATTTATGGTGCCCAGGTCACATTTAGTTAAATATGCATTGGCCCAGAGTCTACTGAATTCTGATTGAAAACAAAGTACGGCTCATGCTGGCAAAAGAATAGCATTAATTTTGCATTCAGCATTGGCAAGCTGAAAGCCACGCTCATTAGGCCTGTCGCGTTTCCAAAAACAGTTTTAAAGCAAATTCACAAGGTTTATAAAACGAGTCAGAGAACATGACAGGAGGTCTGCAGTCGTTTGTGTCTTGCTGTGTCTTACAAATGTTATTCATTGGTCAGGCAGCTTTCTATTCATTTAAAACTAATTGCAAAAAAAAAAAAAACTCTCTACATTTCTTCTTTCACATACCGAACTGAGATGTTCATACCGTGCCTTTCGTCTCATTACAGAAAAAAAGTAAGACTTATAATGGGATAATTAGATAAAAAAAAAGAATTCTCTCTGAGAAACAAATCTGTTGCTTCTTTTCTTAGAAATAAATAAAAAGTGATTATGTCTATATAAGTGAGCCTGGAGTAATGCACTACTGTATGTGGGTCACCATATTCTTTTGTGACTCTTGTGGCCCTAGTTTCATACAAAAATTCACTTTCCATATGCACAGCGGGTTTTTCTTAATATCTACACCAACCAGTATTTCAGAGACTATTCGCAAAGCTGTGCAGAGTCTGTGATATACGCTCCATCCACTGCACACCAGCTCAGACAAGGTCAACGGAAAATGTATGGTTTGGGCTTTCCTCCCCACTTAAGTTGTCAGACACTATGTGTTTATGCTTTTATGTAATGTATATGTATATAATCATTTTTTACTTCGTGCATAAGACTAAAAAACAAGTTCCATTTTTAGTCAGGTATTCTTTACCACGTGACCACAAACCTGTAAAATCAATACAGCAGACTGGCACATATATATATGATAATGTTAAATATTAATATGGGTAGTAATTCATAATGTGATGTACAAAACATATTCACCTGATCTGACCGTACCTTTGGATCTTTGAGAGGAACGGCTCTCCTTATGTGACCCTTTGTAAAGACAGTCAAACGCAGGAAATGAGCAAATGATCGTTTTGCATCGATCAATCAAAACTAATGGTTGAGACAACACCCCAGACGTGTATGAGCACGTCCCTTCAGTTCATAAATCTGTCTCAGAGATGATGCATATCTCACACTGCTCCTAGCTGTGGTGCAGGTGTACCACAAGCCTCTTGCCACTGTCACAAGCTGGCTCTTAAGCATGTGGCAAAAGGGAGACGAGTGAAGTGTATAACATAAATGCAATATGGAGTCGGCAAGTTCGGATGTATGCAGTGTCTGTGTGTGCTAAAGCCAAGAATCCATCACTATACACGTCTGATTCCCAAAAAATATGTTTTTCATACTTTTACACCATCAATCTTAACATTTTCCCAATAAAACCCTTTGCTATTACGCTATGTAACTTCATCCAAGACATACGGCTGATGATCTGGTAATGACCAAAGTCGATTATTAATTATTGGCCTCAGGTATTTTGGTACCAGGTATGAACCAATGTATGCTCAAACATTGTTCTTTGTTCTGGCAAATCCATTTCTAGCACAGACGGCCAAAAAGAAGAGATTCAGATCAGGGATGTGGTTCCATCCCAGTCATGCCCCTGTATATTTCTTCATCAAAGAACTGTAGGTTTCCATAGCGACCCCACCCGGGTTGGGTTGTCAAAAGAATTTTGCTAGCTTATTTTGGAATCTGTTTTTTAGTGTATGTCTATTTCTGCAAGTACACTGACCGCAATCAACACTGGAATCAAGCTACTAGTATGTGTACGCATACATGGCCAATAAAGCAGATTCTGAGAAGCCACTAGTTGGCAGCATTCAGTTCCCACATTTGCCTGCCGTCTGATCTGTGGAGCAGACAACCTCACTTTTTCATTAAGGTGCACCGGCACATAATTTAGGTGCACCCAAAGTTGCACATTTTGGCACAGCAATAATACACCTATTAGACCTTTTCTTGACAGTTCTCATAAGGATATTACATTGTACAATACCAATTCCAGCGTTTCCTCTAGGATCGTGTGTGTGTGTGTCTGCTCGTCTCTGTCACTCTTCACACAGACAATCACATTTATTTAGTTATTAATCGATGGTGTCACATCATGAATCCGAATCGTTCTGGTCACTTTAACACTGATGTCCCGGCTGTGTGCGTCTCGTCTTGTGTGTGTGGCAGAGAGTGGCACAAGATGTCAGACTTTTTTTCAATGTGTTAAAATACGTGTCTTGTCAATTCTGCAGCTAATCAAACACAAAGTAGACGTCAGTACTGTTCAGGTCCTAATAGCTTGTGATTAGTGTTGGTGTTTATAGTTAAAGTGAGCGCAGGTCAGCAGGAGTGTGGAGGGGGGACACTCAGACAGAGACTCTGAAACAATACAAACCAACTGCTGCTTCTGCTCTGATCCGGAGTCAGCGGTGCTAATCCTTATGTATTGGCGGTCTGTCGTGGAAACCCTATATTCACACTCTTTGTCGCCACAGTCCGACATACCGCTTCGTTCACGTTGAGGAACTTTCCTCCCTTATCTCCGCTTCACAGTCAGTGTGTCAGTGAGTGGGGCGGGGCCAACCCGGGGGCCTGGGTGTGGCAGAGACGAGATGAGGAAGCAACACGACCGGATCCAATACAGAGACACACCAGCTAAATGTTTGGCGCATCGGTGCAACAAATGTTTCGTCTCACTTTACAGATGTTCTCTCCTGATTGGGCCCATGGGGTAGTGGCTACATGTTTCACTTTCGGGCTAAGGCTCACCTCGTCTCATGGGTCAAGGCCTGTTCAGAAGATCGCAGCTGCGCTCCCCTCCCTGGTCTGGCACTAGGACATGACCCTGTTTCACCCTTTTTGAGCAAAGACCCACTTCTATGTTTCCGTTTCATCAGGGTTCTATAAATCATGGTTAGCACGGGCCCTCCCCTGGGGCCAATCTTCCTTTGGAGACCCTACCAGGGCCCACTGCCCCTGACAACACAACTACCAGGATCACTGGGACACACAAACCCCCATGTGACTTTAAGGTGGCGATTCTCTGGGGTTGAGAGCCCTGGTTAGCCTCCTGCAGATGTGACCTGACCTTGAGTAAGTGGAAGAACATGGAGTAATGTATTTTTCTATCTCTGCTCATAGTTAGGAAAACAACTACAACTACACTTTTCAGATTTCCAGAAGGTATTGTGAAAAATGCATTTCTTTAAAAAAGGTAATTTAACTTCATTCTATTTCCACCTCCTCTCAGTTTCACCTATTGTTTTCTGTAGTGGAGTGGGGGGGAAACCATTTTGAAACCCAGACTGTCATGAGCAGTAAAACCATTGGGGGATGCTTGAGGAAGGCAGCAGCAATATCCGGTTAAAATGTCAGCAAGTGGCAGTAACATAATACTCCCACATATCGGCGCTGATCCCAGTGGGAAATGTAATAGAGCTGTGACATTTAAAAAACAATGCCAAAGAATATGGAGCAAACAAGATGTCCTGGTTCGATCTGACGTGCCACACTTGCTCCTTTGCCATGCAAAATGCTACAGTGTAATGGCATTCTAATTATTTCTGTTATGCACAAGTTTTCAATTAAACACAGACACATTTTTTGTCCGGTCTGTGTATTTTCCATAGGGACTGTTTTTTGTTCTCCTGTCTGCCCGTAATAAAACGCACACAAAAGCACCCCAGGAGTGAGGAATATTCATATGACATTGATGAATGGCTTGTTTAAAAGCATGAATAGCTCTCGACTCCACAGAATACTGGTGTGCCCACATAAGCGGCTTGATCATGTGGCATGTAATTGCCTTGGCGAGAGACAGTCGTAATTGTTTTCTAAACAGAGGCGAGTGTCTTTAAACCGCTGTGACGATGTCCCTGCACAATGTCTCTCGCTGGTTCGGAGATCCAAAGTATTTGTCCAGCCCGTGTCGATCATGTGGCGTGTGTGCAATTGGGCATACATGCGTTTATTTTTTGTTTAGACTATTAAAGAAGCAAGAAAGCAACCATACATGAATAGAACCTGCAGTCACCATTAGTGGCTTTGCTTTCCTCGCCAACATTATTGATGGTAGACAAAATGTCTCCGAGGCTTTACGCTCCCATGTGTGATAGAATGAGAGAGACAGCATCGTCTGTGAGAAAATATTTCTGCTTATCAGTCAGCACGGCTAGCTATAATAAAATGCATTCTGTTGCACACTGTACATAAATGGCACGCTGCAATGCCTCCCTTGACCTGATTGCTTCCCCCCGCTCTGTCCCCTGTTGTCCCTTTTGACAGAGGGGCTTGACAGATAGATCACAAAGATGCACAATCATTGCATGGTAGGGACTGGGATGGAGTGCACCCATTATTCTAAAGCAAAGCTGTCTGCTGGGGCAAGGCCTGCACGCCACATGGTGCCATGATAGATGGGGACCATTAATCAAGGCAGGACGGGGGCCCTGAGATTGATGTTCAGAAATTCAAATGCTCAAACAGCATTTGGAAGATTAAGGCTGTGTGGGCAAGGTTAGGAGGCTACCTTTCTGTTGAAGAGAAACAGGTGTGTCGGTGCAGCCACCTCCCAGGGGTGACATGGTATGGGGCGTGTAAGAGATGCACTGCCCTATAACTGTGCTGCTTTCAATGTTACTTTCCCCATAAGGCCACGTTCCGTATTGAATCAGTTGTCCTACATTTGTCATTGTCCCGATGACTTTCTGTCCGTCTGGTTGCTGTAGTCGTTCCAGGAACAAATATATTTGTATTTGATACCAAGCGCTGACATTACCGCATGGGGAATACAAATGTTTTTTTCATTGCCGTAAATACATCATTTGACTCTGCACATTTTACATCAAAGGCATTCAGGAAATATAAAATAAAGTCTTTCATAGATGAAAATAGAGGCAACTTTCAAACAATCCTTTAACCTATTGCAAATAGCTTTGTTGAATATTTGATTGAGATTTAGAGGGGCCCTTTTTGTTGCTTTGCAAAATACATAGCAAAAGAAACATTCAGCAGACTAAACATTGTTAACCTCATTGCATTTCTGGGTTGCTCTTTACTTATCAGAGCGACCGTTGTTCCCTCGCACTTTGCCAACAAAGCACGTTGCTCTAAATAGGCTGCAGAAATGGATAATGGCCACAGTGAAATAACTAGAAATAGTCATTTTGCACCCAGTTTTGCTTCGGTTCATTTGTATCTCAGCAGAAAACCACATTAGTGATGGCAACCATATCTTGTTAGAATTAACAGTTGTATTTGGTCATTATTCATACACAAGCAGGAGCAAAGTTGCACACTCTGACAAAAATGCTCTTAGAAAAGAAACTGTGTCAAAGCTACTGGTGCTCATGAGTTACCTTCCAACTTATAAGTGATAGTAGTACTCGTAGTACTATTAAATAAGATGTAAATACACGTCAAATAATCAGTGTGCAGAACAATTCACCCAACAAAGTATAATAGTGAGGGAGGGCTTTTATCTGTAATAAGCCCAGTCCAATGAGTCTTCAATAAATACATGACCTGAGGTTCACTGATATTAGAGGGAGAGTCGTGTATTGCAAACAAGTCTATAATCAATCGCTAGAAAAGATTGTGGCCTTTTCTAGCTGTAGAAAAAAAAACTGTGACAGTCTAATATCATTGTTAGCAGCCACAACAGTTTAGCTGGTAATGTACTGTTTCTGTCTGGGGACAGTTTGTTGAAAGATGTGATCGTAGGTGGGTCTCTAGTCTTTATTTGCTTTGCACGTTGTTCACTTGAAAGATAAATTGAAACTGGACCGAATCATATATATTTTTAATGTCCTTAGCCGACCATCAGTGGGGCTTTAGTCGTTGCCAAATGAGGAGTGTGTTGTACATTTTATTCACATTTCAATGAAAGAACTTAACTCCCTGTGAAGATGTTTGACTTTTGGTTGAAGACTTTGCTTCTGGATTGAAATGTGTGGTTGTTGTTCATTGGTCGAGATGTGCAGCAGGGATCATCAGTCGTGTCGTGTTTCCTACAAAATATTTGTTCAATTTGCTGCTGTTACATTTGAAGGCTCACATGTCATCGTACTTGAACTTTCGTTTGGTACAAACACACAGTACCAAAATAAAAATGTTCACAAAATGCTATGAAAACATTATTTCCACACACACACAGCGCTGTGTTTTGAGCGTTACACATTTCGCCATGTTGCAGGGTTGGTTAGACATTTCTCTGTGCTTTCTCTCCAGGCACAGTGAGTCATGCTGAAAAATACCTACAGCATTTTGTGTTGCAGCAAATGTAGTACTCCCAAGTTTAGTTTCGTTTAATTTTATTTCAGTCTGCTGAACTATTTTTAGTCGGCTGTTATATAAGACATGCAGTGTTGCTGTAGGATGATGTCCCCGTGACATAGACGTGTTTGTCAGAATCCATCTGTGAGGCAGTTTTGACAATCACTTTTTCCAAAACTTAGGTCGAAGGAAGTCCCAACAGTCCCGATGGTGAGAGACAGAAACATATTACTGCAGCTCGGTATTTCTGCTGTGACCTGCATTCATTAAGCATTATTTTTTTCTTGTGAGTGCAAACCTCCGTCATATTTAGAGTGTGACATCTCATTTCCTCGGCTACTATCTAACGTCAACGGACAAATCAGTGGGAAAGGCTGTGACCATTGCTGTTGCCCCGATGATTTTCTGCTGTCAAAGTTGTTATTAACATGTTGGTGACACACATGAAA